>NC_135058.1:13957284-14577923 GCF_051014685.1 Ptiloglossa arizonensis
ATGCACGGCGCGGCACGGTCGTGGATTAATGAACATGGTTGCAAATGAAACGAACCTATCGCGTAACCGTACGATAGGTGTGACAAATGACGGCAGAAAAGGCGGTGGTGCACGCACGAGAAGAAAACAGTGCGTTTCAACTTCCGGACACTCGACGATACGATGAATAGCGTTGCAATTAACGAAGCGGTTGTTGTACATCTCGACGGCGTACCTTGTTAAAAAATTAATTGCAAGTGGTTTGTCGACGAACTGGTTCTGTCAGACGGTATCAAAATTCTCCTAATGGCAAGAAAAGTGAACACAATCGCTGCATCGGCGTGTACGTGAAACCCAAACCTTGGAACATTTACCGAAATTGGTTCCGACTTGTTACGCATACCGAAAGGAATAAAAATAAACGCGAAACATTAGTAACGATTCTTTGGTCTTAGATTTCTTTTCAATTCTTAGATTTCTTTTCAACTCTTGGAAGAAGGTTCCCCGTTACGAAACAAAATTAATTCTCAACTTGACTATCGAATAATTAAATACAAGTAAAAAGAATATAAGAGGGACATTGGTGGAAAGCGTAAAAATTATTAAGGCAAAAACTATCGAAGAAGTCACGAGCGTGGCGAAAGAATTACTCTGAGCCAAGTGAGAAAAAGAAAATTCAAAATGGTCGGTAGTGAGAGATATTTTCCCGGAACGAGTAAAATCAAGGGGTGGAAGTTCAAACGTATAAAAATCTTTAACGTGAGAAATATCGAAGAAGCGATCCTAAACTGAAAGTCTGCCCTGTTCTGGACAGAGTGCACCGACCAAATTGCGCACAGTCGAGTTAGCGAAAGAGCATCGGACTGTAACTCGATGCTCTTATTTAACTCGAGCGCGAATCGATTCCTCGTCCGTCGCAACTGGTGGAAAAACGAGCGGCAAGAAGAGACAAGGGGACATGGGGTTGTCTTGCGAGACACGAAAGAATTACGGAGCGAAACAGCCAGTATTAATGGACGCGGTTGCAAATGAAACGAACCTATCGCAGGACTCGTGCGGCCCGAGCGTGATAAATGACGTCCGAGAGGCGTTCGCCACGAGGAGGGAAAAGAAGGCGACGCCACGCGTCGGCACGCCGCTGGTAACGCGGAACGACCGTCCCCCCGTGAAGAACAACGTCGCCGTCGGTTCCACGGCTAACGAAGCGGTTGGTAATGGAAACGGGAGACAGTCACTTGGCGACCAATGTGTAATGGCTCGTACGGAGTTTCCTTAAAAACATGGAGTCACGGTGCAGACGTCCACGCGGACCGATGCAAGACGAATAGAATAATGTTTTCGAAAGTGTATTGAACGCTTTAAGTGAAAATAGGGGGAGGTGTTACTTTTTTTTCTAATAGGTTTCTTTGGAGATATAGAGTCACTGTAGAAACGTTCTGAGCGCTATAAAAAGAGTAGAATGCTTTTGAAAGTGTATTGAACGCTTTGGGTAAAAATAGGGGGAAGTGTAATTTTTTTTCTATTGGGTTTCTTTGGAGATATAGAGTCACTGTAGAAATGTTCAGAGCGCTATAAAAAGAGTAGAATGCTTTCGAAAGTCTATTGAACTCTTTGGATGGAAATAGAGGCAAATGTAATTTTTTTTGTAATAGTTTCTTTAGAAATATAGAGTCACTGTAGAAATATTCAGAACGCTATAATAAAAGTAGAATGCTTCTGAAAGTGTATTGAACTCTTTGTGTGAAAATAAGGAGAGGTGTCATTTTGTTTTCTAACGGGTTTTTTTGGGAAATATAGAGTCACTATAGAAATATTCAGAGCGCTATAAAAATAGTAGAATACTTTCGAAAGTCTATTGAACTCTTTGCGTGAAAATAAGGAGAAGTGTCACTTTTTTTTATAACGGGTTTTTTTTTTAAATATAGAGTTACTGTAGAAACGTTCAGAGCGCTATAAAAAGAGTAGAATGCTTTCGAAAGTGTATTGAACTCTTTGGGTGAAAATAGAATTTTGTTTCTAGTGTTCACGATTTTCTGTGTGGAAATATTGAGTATCTTACGCTAAATAATTTAGCTCCTATGCTGAAATTTATATTCACTATAGTGAACGCGTCGAGTGAGTCTACTTATCAAATTCCGTTGGACACAGTGGACATTCGGTGATTGGTCGAAGGATTATTATACCCGAATCGATGATGGATGGAGAACTTGCAAGAGGAGGAAATGTTTGATGGCCCTCTGGTGGGATGTGACGCCTAACCTATACACACCGTACTATACAATACAATCGTAACTCCTCGACCGAGGTGATATCGTTCGATAATGTCGTTCGCCTCAAATTTTACAAAACTAACAATTTTTTCAAACTTCCAAAAATAAGATTCTCCCAAAATGAAACTTCAAACGCTTCACTTTTTAAATAAAAATTAATCAAAATCGTTCCACTCGATTCGAACTTTTCTCAAATTCTTTCGAGTCATTTTTCGCAATTTTTGACACCGTTGCGCGATTCTATTATTCTTTAAAAATCATCGATATTACAGTTTTAATGCACCCTGTAATCCACACGAGGTGTCAGACCGAATTTATTCCTGGTCGATGTCACACCTAAATTTACCTTCTACGAAACTCGCGTTTCGGATCACCCAATAACGAATTTCACGACACCACGCGTACATGTACAGTATGGGCAGAGCATGAGAGACAGGAGGTCTGGTTGAGTCAGGTCGGTACGAAGAATTGCGTGGAATTCGTTTGCGTTTTAATGAACATGCGAATGATCGTGGTTCTTCCACCGTTCAGCGCAGACCAACTTCCGTGTCCACCTGTTTTCCGCGCGCGTCATTCACACGGAATTGTAAAGCGGGACGAGGAAGAAACTCGTTTCCATTTTGGTCAACTCGCTCGTTGTTCGGGTTCGGTGTTATTCGACGCTGGTTGCATCGCTCTCCGGCGACGAGAAACAGCTTGCGACGTCGTATATTTTCGCGCTAATTCTAATTACTAAAACAGAACGTTTCCGTGTCTTTCGACGGGTCCTATAACGCGCGTGTTGCTACACTCGTATCGAGGAGAATGGTCTATGGGGTCTTGCAACGCGATTTATCGTAAACTCGACACGTCGGTTGCGCTACCGTAACGTTATTCCTACCTTTAAATCCTACTTAAATGTCAATTCGTTGGAAATGAATTTTTAAATTAATTCTTGCGGTAGCATTTCTCCACGAGTATTAAACAAATTTCGTAAAGGAGATCTCGCTACTTTCGTGTGGGGTAGAATGTACTCTTGGATTTTATATCGCAATGTGTGATAAATGTATTTTTATTTCTATTGAACGACAACTGATTGTCAAAACTAAATATTGAAAATATTTCTGTTTTCTAAAAATCTTACTAAATCGACGATATTGCTATATTACTTGTACAGCGAGTACAGAATCAAGAGTAGCATGTTTTATGGTGCATTGCTTCGCACTGTAGGGATTGTTATAAACATCGACGCAAATACAAAATTTAGCTCGAGATTCTTTCAACAAGCAGCAAAGTTTACTTAAAAATTTGTTAATTTTAATCTCACTTTCTTCTGCTCGAATTTCCTCTGCACTTTATTCCACCGAGTCTTCGCCTTGTATAAATTTACATCTACCAAGAAAGTTTTAATTCTCTATTCTAAAAATTATCTTAATAAGATTTACAATCCACAATGCAGACGTACAACGGAACTGAATCGAAACAAAATAATGATTATTTATGTTCGTGTCGAAATAATAAAAGTTCCTCGATGCACAAGCGCTGTAATAAAACTTCTTAACTACAATGAAACTCATCTGTGAAATACACAAATTTTGATACGAATTTTAAAAAATATTACATTCCTCTGGTGACAAATTTTGTTCCTTTGGCAATAAATAATAGGAAAGAGAAGAGGTCCTAACTTTGAAAAATATTACCCGACGTAAAAAATATTACATTCCTTTGACTATGAACAGTAGGAAAGAAAAGAATCCTACTCTGGCGTATAAAAATTTTACTAGGAAACTAAAGAAAATATTTCACATCTTCGGTAAGAAATACCATCGAAGAGGTCTACTATTATAACCAAAATAGAAAAAAAAAACCAATACTTCCTCTTAGATTCCAAAATCTTCGTCTACCAAAGAAGGGTGCTCGAATCGAGCCGAGACGGCGGGAAACTTTTAAACAAAAAGTAATGTATGATAATTACGCGATAAAGAAACATGGAATAATAAATGTGAAGCTGTCGAAGTCATCGTCATCTCGCACACGTAACTCGCGGAACAGCGGGTCCCGATTCGCGAGTATCGGTTCTGTGGTCTTTTATTCGCGGCGGTAAGCGGCAGCAACATCGTCGAATAAAATAGTGCGTCGGCGGGATAACCAGGAAGAACCTTCTCGCGAGATATCCGGAAAGACAGCAATATGCACGTCGGATGAAGTAAGGGGGCTGTAAAATTTCTGCTGCGCTTCGCAACTTCCGGCCCGCATTTGATGCCGTAGAGAGGGAGGGGGTGGACCTCCACAGCCAGCACTTGTCGAATTCGGTGTTATGAGGTGGAAAACAGCTTTTAAAAATAGCCGAATAACGTGTTTCCGATGCGCATTTACGTACGTGCGGTAACTTCGATCCGATTATCCCCACCCCCTCCACCGCCACATATTCCCTTCTCCCGTACACGTACGCGTGCGCGTACGCGGGCCGGCCGGTTGCCTCGTATAAATTTTCTAATGCTATCTCCATAATTCTGTCTCCCTTCCCGCGCGAGTGTCGCCCGCGGGAAAATACGGCGGGCGAAGCGTTGCTAACGTATCAGAAATAAAAGGCGGATCACCGTGGGTGTTCCGCGTAGCACGACCGGGGTATCGCTTTCGCCGTTATTCCGCTGTAAAATTTAGCGGCGCGTCATTCGAAATTTATACACCGACCCTCGCTTCGAGTCGTTCCCGCGGCCGAGCACCATCGGCCGCGGGTCGCGTTCGCGGTCTTTTGAAAATTTAACGAAACTATCGGCCCGGTGTATTGTTCACCGTGCATATTTAATCGGTTGAGCTAGTAATAACCGCTCGTGTGACGTCGTTCGAACGATGCTCGCGATAATCGTCGTCGTTGCGCGCCGCGTTAATTACGAAACGGTTGGTCCACGCCTCGACAATTTCGTCCGCCGGGAATCCTTCGGGGACTCGAAACCGAGACTCACCGGCGCAGATCGGCAAATAAGACACGTAGAATCGTTAGCGTGGTTGCTCAGCACGTAAGATAAAAATCAACCGACGGTGTCCACACCCGTGCTGCTTAATTCCTTTATTCATGAACGTCTCGGCCCGTTAGGTCTCGGGTCTCCTTCAACCGGATAGAAGTTGTTACTTTGAAATAACAGAACGGGAAAGAGTTTTAACTGCGCGGAATGCAACTAGATGGGAGGTTGTTGCGCGTTACCGAGCTCGGAATTAGCTGATATTTTAGACATGTACACGCTCGAGTCGGGAAAATTAAATAAAATGTAAGTCGGAAAAGAAACGGGGGAATGTGTACGCGAGGCAGATATGGTTTTGTAAATGGCGCGCGCATTAGAGAGCGGAGGTAGCGATCGTGGAGAGGAGTCTTGTTGAAGAGAATGATTAGTTTTGAAAATTGACCAAGAACGCGTAAATTGATATTATTTAATGCGCAATCATCGAGTCATTTAACTAAAATTCAATTTTTTTAATAATCTTTCATAGAGGTGTACGGTACAATCGGTGTAAATTTTTTATAGATTGTATAACCGAGTAGTCGATCGTTCCGATCGGAAGTGATCAGGAAATATGCAATAAAATTTGTTCATACGAGACTTCGTTGCCGAGAAAATCGATTTTGAATACTCGTCTGGCACGCGTACACTTGACTGCGTTTCCACTTAACAAGAATCGCTGTAGGCACTCTGCTTGCATTCGTGTGTATAAACATTGCCAATATCATGATTTGTTTCGTGTCAGACCTGCTAGCTTACTTTTATCTACATGAAAATTTCAAGTTCGATCATTCTCTGTACAATGGCTGGGTACAACTTTTCCGATTTTTCGCGCCATATTGGACAGATGTGCGTATCTTTTTTTCTCGCACATTTCTTTTATTATTAAATCTTTCTCTCGATTTGTATAATACACTGACTTCAATTTCTCTTTGGTCGAACTTCGATTTATCCTCGATCACTTTTATTAATAACTCTCTCGTTACTTTTGTGTTTGTTCAATTAAATGTATAGGATTGTAAGGTTAGGTTTCGTGTACCTTTATGGCCATTCCTCGCAATTTACGTATTCGTATATATTTTCACTCCAACATTCGCCAATCCACGAATTTGTTACGTAATAAAGGCGTTAGAGTAAATTACCAAAGTTAAATTGTACAAGGTGTTCCGGAACAAACTTCGGAAAATTAACAGGTGTGAAAGGTAGAAAATGGTAAATACGAGTAAGGTATAATGTGTCGACTTTAACTTTTGGGTTCTCTTCGGAAGATAATTAACAGGGTTTAACCTACATCTCAGAGCTAATAAAAATGGTGCCGCAAACTTTTTTCTCCCGAAACGTAGGCGTCACGGACTCTTACTTTATCCACTCCCAACAATCTCTTCTCGTTAAAATTTGTGAACAATTTTCGTTAAAACTTGTAATAAAATTACACTAAAACCGAAAACAATTGTACTTAATTTTGAAAGTTTGAGTTGCCTTAATATTTAAAGGCTGAACGTACTCGGTAAATTCCCAAGCAACGGTCAAAATAAAATTGATACTAATTTTATAAATATCTAAATTAAAAATGTTGAGTTTCCTTCAATTTTTAATACATAACACATCTGTTAATTCCCTGCATAACCATAGAAAGAAAATTTTGGTTAGACATAGAACACACTTGTCAAATTCTCAAATAATCGTCGACATAGAAACATAAAATTGAGGTTAGGTTTGCAACATCTTTTACTAAATAAAGAAATAAAAGTACTATTGAACAGTACTAGGTTGTTTAATAAGTTTTGTCGTTCGATAAAACAAATTGAACATAGGTTGTTGAATAAGTTTCGTCGTTCGATGAAACTTATTGAACAGTACTACATTGAACAAGCTATCCCATAAAAGCTCGTAATAACGGTTTCCTTGTGGCAAAGCGCAATAAAAAAAAAAAAAAAAGAAAAGAGAACCCCATGAAAAAACAGATTTGTCATCCGGAGAAAATGACAGTAGCAGACTCTTAATACAATTCGGGGACAACGGATGCAAAAGTAATGGAACAGAACAAAAGTGGGGGGGGGGGGGGGCCGAGGAGGGAATCCATTAGATATTCATGGCGACGTGTATAACGCGCGATAAATGACCAAGAAAACAGCGCACCAAAGGCCGCTGGAATACAAAACAGGCGGTGAATGAAGAATCCATACGAAGTCATGCGAAGCGAGAGCAGAGTGCGTGTATTGATCTTCGTGGCTGAGGAGGTGGGCGAAGGGGGAGGGGGTGGACGCATCGGCGAAGGGCCACGGGTACGAGGGTGGAAAGGATGAGGTCAACGAAGAGTTACAGTCAGCCAGTTCGTGTCATTTCCTACCGCGTGTGTTTGCATACGACTGTATGCGTCCCAAGGCCGACCTTGGGGATACATCGACGTCGATGGGAATTACGACCATCAATTTTTGCTCCGTAGGAAAATCTAGCGATATTTTAGAGAATGAAAGGGGAACAAAACCCGGAGACGAAATTGCGACCGGAGGAATGTTTCGGATCGTTTCGAAATAACAGGGAGGGAACAAAAAAAAAAAGAAATGGCGACTTACCCTGTTATCGATTCGTGCTACGGACCGTTTTCCGCTTCCTTCGTCACGATGCTTTTAACGTAATAATTCACGCGACAAGCGCCGTCACGGCTCTTCGATGTTTCTCGAAATCATTATTGTTATCGTTGCAATGTCCTTTTTCAAGCAAATTGGAGAAGGAAGTGTACATGTTACCGAGTAACTGCACGATCGAGTGAGTACCAGATACAGCCCGTGGGCTAGTCTCGAACTTAACCTCAATTAAGTAGCTTCCTTCCGTAGGTCTATTTTTAAACGTATGTACGATTATTGCAAGTAGTTCCTACAGTACCGCTAATCATTCGTATTTAAATTTTCAGTTGTAGCGAATATCGCGTAATGTACATTAAAACGAATATCACCACAAGTGTGTGCAAACACAGTTGGCGGTTGTGTATAAGAAGATTAAACCGGGATCAGTTTTCGCCTATTTTTGTCCATTTACTTATCTCGTTACGCTCTGTTCCGTACTCAATTTCGGTTTCATTACTCCCAGTTTATTTTGCAATCGTGTAAACCCTCCTGAGTCGCGTACACTCTGTAAACGAATGTATGAATAATTCCGACGAGCCACTTTATTCACCGCGTCTGTATAAATTTGGTAATTGTTTTATGCGCGTTAAATTTCGGAAGATCGTCGTTGTAAATCTCACTAAATGCAGGAGACGTTAAATCGTGCAATCTTTAAGAAAATCGTTGAAACTGAACTGTACAACGACGTGAGTCTTCGCGAATTTTATCGGTCAGTTCAACATCCGTTTGAGCAACTGTCCGACGAAGATTTTGATCGTGATTTATTATTATCGCGTACCGTACGCGAAGTACGCTCGATCTTCGCGCACGAAACGACAACTCGATACCACGATGTTATTAAACTCGAGGAAATATTATTGACGCGAGTGCGACGTCGATACGCGAAAGCCTCGAATATACGACGGAAGCAAACACATCGAGAGGCAAACGCTGTCCGAAGAACGTCGGCCAACCCCAACTTAATCGCGCGCATACCATATGTCCGGACACATCCGGTACGGTTATGGCAAACGTGTCCACATTCTTCCAAATTGCCTCGCCACGATCACGACCCGTGTTTCTGAACATTTGCGCTCTCCCGCGATCTCTTTATCGAATCCCCTCGATTGTTACGCGCGTCCCGCGACGATCAGAATCTACGCAGATTATGTCTCGCGAATATCGAACGCGCGTTCAACGTTCAACGTGTTGTCAATTTTCAATCAAATTTTTTTTTCATTGAAAATATTTACGAGAAATGATCACTCGAGAGTCCACGTGTCTGTACAGTACGATTGTGTTACGGGATATTATTTTTTGCAAGGTTTATCTCAAAGAAATTTGTATCAGGAAGATGGACACAGTATCTATTTACGAGTATAAATATTTTTCTCAAAATTTGTGTAATTTCCTGTTCGATATAATATTTAACGTCTAGACCGCATGTCGTGCGTCTCGTGTTAGGTATAAATTATTGCTTCAGTTATTATGAACAAGTATAGCTATTATCAATGCAGGAGACATTAGTCGCGTAATTAGCTGGGTAATGAGAGAGTAAATACTACGGGGGTTAGTGAAATAATAAATGAAACTTATCGAAATGTGTTAAATGTTAAAAAGTCGATGATCGATTCAAGAGTAAATACTGCGGTTGGTGGTGAAATAATAAATGAAACTTATCGAAATGTGTTAAACGTTAAAAAGTCGATGATCGATTCAATCGATTCGTCGAATAAGAAAGTTCAACGTATCGATTTTATTATAATAAAATTATCTTGTTCGAAGTGTAATCTCATTGTTAAGAATATTACCATCTTGGACGTTAATAATTGCGTAATTTTAAAAAGAAGTTCGAAAGAGTCAAATTGACCCTTTGCTAGTTCCATTGTTAACAACTACAAACCCCCCAAAAAATATATACAATCACTAATACACAAAAAGAAGAACACGACAGTTTCCCACACAAAAAAACAAAATACGAAGAAAGTTAAAGATAATAAAAGAACTTCTATATTTTTCGAAACACCCTCGTCCCCATTTCTCTGTTCCGCTTCCACCTGTTACCCTTCAAATTAATTAACAAATTAAAAATTCCACGAATAATACATCTTCAAAGTGAAATCGCAAAAGTACCGTTCCCAGGAGCAGCGAATCGGCGAGTGCCCGTCCCGGAGCAGAATCCGGATCGCGATACGCGCGACAGATTCGCAATCGACGGACTTCGATCTCCCTTAATACATAGGGAGACGGGTACATAAGATCGAACGGGAAACATCGAGGAGCGACGTGTTCCCTCACCGGCGACATCCGTGCACGTCAGCTCGCGTTTCACGAGCACGGTCGGTCATCTGTGCCGGTGACACCGTGCGAGCAGCCAGAAGTCGCGCTCGCACTCGCACTCGCACTCGCACTCGCACTCGCGTGCCCCCACCGGAAGATTTATCTTCGCGGTGGCGTAATCATGGGAACATCTCCGCTGCATAACTGTCACCGCGAATAACGCGCGCCTCGACACGTCGACGATGCGACGCGATCAAGATTTCGTCGTCCCCTCCAACAGGCGGCACGTGACGTTCTCCCACCACTCCCCAACCCAGCCGCTGTTTTTTTTTATCCTTCCAAGGGGTCAAGAGCCCAAGGCGCGCGGCGTAGCACATCGACGGAATATCGTTATCGGGCAGGAGCGATCGTACCGCGTAACACGCGTCGATATTGCGGACATAAAGGACGGCGCGACGCGGTGAGGCGCGAAGTAATTCTCGCGAAGCGGGAGATAACATCGAAGCGCGTCCGATGTCCGAAACGTCGTTACCACTTTCCGTACCCTTTTGTCCGAAGGGTCGTGTCACGCGTGCGACGTCCATTGCTCTTTCCGCGAACGTTTCCGTTAACCGACGACTATTCCTCCATTTTGCGTTACAAGCTGGCAGAAATGGAGCGTTGGAATATTTTTATTTTATTTGAACAGGTACTAATGAAACTTTTTTACGCGTAAATATTTTAGTTTTTCTGGATTGATCTCTCTTTTACGAAGACGACTCGTAAGGGAGCGAAATTTTTATTTGTTATTCGGTGTACGAAAGATTTTGCAAAAAAAAAGAATAGGGAAGATTTCATCAAAGGATCTTTAGGCAGTGTATTGAATGCCTTTTCTTTTTTCAACGTGTGCAAATTCTCCGTTGCGTTGTCCTTTTAACAATCTTTTATGTTACGTAAAAAATGAAGTGAGTGCAGAGGACAGGTCTTCATCAGAGCACGACGCACTACTGCCGTCTATCGGGGCCATTATCCGCGTACTTTCTATTCATCTTTTCCAGCGTGCCCTCCCTTTTCGAGCCCAGGTTATATAAAAGGCACTTACGACGGTAGCCCTTAATCGATGATCGCTTCTTTGATCCTGAAGGGGCTTCGAGATAAGATAGCCCTTGTTGAGTCAACAATTACCATAGGACCAGCCTTCATCCCCGAGATCTCACCAGCTTCAACGTCGATCGGGTAGCCCTATTTAAAGAACTTCCTAACGAGACTAATACTCATTCTAATATCCTCCAAATGCCAAACGGAACGAAGATGTTGACTGTCCAAAGGAACCAATATAAAACACCGAACACGATATTTTGTAATCATCTTCTCAAGAATACAACTATCAACGTGCTAAAAATTCAGATAAACGACTATCCGTTTACAAGGTAGCTTACTCTATCATCCTCTAGTCCTCTAAGAAGACTCTATAGATAGAACCTCTCGAGAATGCAAATTCTAACGTGCTAAAAATTCAGATAAACTATCCACTTACAAGATAGCTTATTCTACCATCCTCTAGTCCTCTAAGAAGACTCTATAGATAGAACCTCTCGAGAATACAAATTCCAACGTTCTAAAAATTCAAGTAAACGACTATTCGTTTACAAGGTAGCTTATTCTACTATCCTCTAGCCCTCTAAGAAGACTCCATAGATAGAACCTCTCGAGAATACAAATTCCAACGTTCTAAAAATTCAAGTAAACGACTATTCGTTTACAAGGTAGCTTATTCTACCATCCTCTAGTCCTCTAAGAAGACTCTACCGATAGAACTTCTCAAGAATACAAATTCCAACTTGCTAAAAATTCAACTAAACGACTATTCGTTTCCAAAACAGCTCGTGTCTTTTACTTCTCTCGAAGAACTCTATCGTCGTTAAAATAATAAAAATTCCAACGACTCAAATTCTCCAAGAAACAGTTGTCCGTGTTGCGAGGGATTTCGTTCCCGTGGACATCTCCTCGAGTTGCGTCGGTGGCTTCGAGCGTTCGGTCTTACTCGAAAATTAGTGTACTACACTATGAACCGAATCGTTCCTCGGTAGTAACTGATCGCGAGGTGCATCGGAAATGGGCCGTGCGTCAAGCGAGCCGTAACGACGCGGCAATCTGCAGCCGGGAAAACGTAAACAAGCATCGAGAACCGGCATCGGGACGCTGCCGCGCGGGTCACCGTTCAGCCCCCGTAATGACGCGGTGCATTTGAAACCAGGACAGATATCAGCGAGCAGCGAGCGTCGAGATAACCGCGCGCGAACCGAGCGAACCGACGACGCTGGGCGAACGGGAATAAAACCGACAGCCTGGAGAGCGTTTCGCAGATATTCCGTCCACCGTTATCTCTCTTTATGGCGACCGATTGTGCGCTCGCGTGCTCTCCAGATAGTCGACACGCGTACACGTGAGCTGGAACAGAGGTACCACCGGCGTATTAACGTATTAACCACGCCGAACAACGCAAACCTGGATACTTTTGTATTCGCGAGTCGTTGAACGTTCGACGCGAGACGCGCTGGAAATGCTATCGCTAGCTACTTGATTCTTCCGTGACGTGTAAAATCGGTGTTATCGTTGAACGTGTTTCGTAATCTTATTACGAATTTACTCGTTTAGTAAATTTCGTAGGTCGACGATCGACCGATTGTTCGACGATCGGTTGTTCCGGTTTGAGTGTGTTGTACGATCGAAGGGAAATAATTTTTTACAGTAAGATTCCTATCGAACATTGATTTTTTCATTCGAGGTCATTTAAGTATCGTAGGGGTCATTTAATCGTTTAAGGATTGAATAAACTATGCTCGACAAAGCTAGGTAGGTCACATACCTGAAATAATATTACAACCTTTCACACTTTAACGTCGCTCTGCACAAAAAATTGCACTAACCACTATTATTATATTCTCGCATCAAAGAAAGCCCACAACTGTTATCGAAAGATTCTCAAAGAAATAAACAACGCTCGAAGCTAGGTATTTGATTAGTTTGTATTAAGGGAGGGCCGGCCGCGCGCGTACACATACCTGAAATAATATTACAAGCGGAGGTTATCCACCGGCTACGGCGGTAGCGGTGGCGGCGGCGGTGGCGGCGGTGGCGGCGGCGGCGGCGGTCGCGACGATGGGGATGCTACCGATGGTGGCGGTGGCGTTGATGGCGTTGCTGGTGGCGGCGGCGGCGGCATCCCGGCCGTTGGCGGTGGTGCCGCTGGTAGGCGTCGGCTGCGATAGTAACGGCGGCGGAGGGCAGCCGCCACCCCGCGGTGTTCCTCGCTCGCCGAGGTAATCGTTCACGCGATATTCCTGTTACCGCGCCGGATTTAAATAATATTCGCTTTAACAGATTTTTAAACGAGTTCCATTCCAGCTTCCTCCCTCTTTCCACGGCGATTCGTCGCCCGCCGGGAAGTACGGGGTGTTCCGCGAAATCTAGCAACGGGGGATGATTCGTCGCGAGAAACTGAAACGAAAACGTGGAACGCTATTTTTTTGCCCGAGGCTTCCTTCTCGACGAAATCGATTTCGAACGTTTTCGGAGCACGCTCGATACGACTCGATCGGTACGTCTGTTCGTGGTGACAGTTTCCACTTGCGTCGATACACGCGACACACGACGCTTCGCGACTGTCCAGCGTCGATGTTCGCAATGACCCGAGGAGAAATGGTAAACAATGGACAGACGTCGTCTGTACGCGTGCCCCGAGAATTTTCCAAATCGATTTCCTCGAGAAGGAAGCTTCGCGGGAGAAAATTTTCTTCTACATTTTCGATTCGTTTTTTTGCGAAGAATTGCTCTCCGATTGGTAGCGTATACTTTCGAGACACCCTGTATACCTCGACGCTGCTCCGACCTCACTCCCGTTTCCCGTCCTGATTCCACCTGTCGCCAATCCCTCGCTTAGCTCACCCCTTTTTTGGACGAACGTCCTTTTCGGATGTGTCTCCTGATAACGACCGGTCCGAGACATTTTAAATCACTTTGAAGATCTCAAACGACACGGACCGAGCCAAATAGGCTTGCACGTTAAATGTTTTCGGAAAGAGGTTGAAATTGTGTCAATATTTGTGCGGCTGGAATTTATCTAGAAACGTTCACAGAAAATAATCTTCCAGCAGAGGACGACCTACCTAACCATTTCAACGCAACTCGGGAGCTAGGTTAGGGATGGTATCAACGAAATTCAACGTAGCCTTTACATTTCACTAAATCGTAAACGTTTCGTGTGCTACGGTTTTTTGCTTTTTAAGGTCGAAATTTAAACGATTAATTTTACACAGGAAAAATAAATCCAACGGAAGTGCTAACCGTGTGTCCACTGCGTTTCAGCCCAGATCACGTTTGCACTCCGAAGAGAATATTCTAAAAATCGAAAATTTTGTAAAATACAGAAAATTGAATTGTCGATTCACGGTTAAAGCTGTCCACCCTGTACAATCTTTCGTAATGTATTTTCTGTCCAGGAACGTGAAATGAAGCGAAACACTACCGGTCAATTACGCGCGATCGGCAATCGTTTCGAACGAGCCGGATATTAATACGGAAATAAAGAAATTCATCGCCGTTTTTACACACCCGTAAAGTCTATGGAGGACGTATCGCAAGGTGGAGGTCTGTTCGCGCGAGCTCTGTAAAAGCGGGGTCACGGGACACCGAGGTCGATGGCAAGGAATAGGTGGAAACGAGCGGTGCCGCGTTTCGTGTAGTTTTACGTCCCTGTGAACTTCGAGGAGCGCGAAACAAAAACCCTATACAGCGCGGCATGGCCAGTTTCGGCCAGCCAGGTCCGAATGCTCCTGGTAAGAAGCGTAAAACGTCTCGTGGACGGTCCGATCCCTGCCATTCCGTACGGAAGCACCCATAACCGGGACGACAGGTCAGCCCGAGAAGGAAAGGAGCGGCACTTCGCGCACGGTAAAGGCGGGATTTCAATTTCATAACGCGCAAGAACCTCGTTCGATCCTTATTCGCGCTTATAAACGTGAACGGCGCTGCGATAAAAGTGGCTCGGATCCCGGCCGAGGCGACACCCTCGGAGAAACGGCGGAGTCACGGCTACTGATGAAACGAGGAGAGCCGGAAAAAATGGTGAAAGAGGCGGGAACTGACAGCCAACGATGGCCACTCGTGTCTGCTGTGAACCTTCGACGGATCAATTTTAATTTCCTTTTCGCTCTAATCAATTCAACGGATGCATTCGAGGGGCGTTTCAGTCTGGACAGGAGGAAGAACTAGGGGATCTTTGGAAATATTTATATTTTTCTATATTCTTTGTAGAATAAAGTAGTAAGAATTGAGAATTCTTATCCCCGGATTCAAGTAACGGGACGAAAATTAAAATTTCTGTATTTACCGTGATATCTTTCCAAGCATCGAAATATCACCTTGGGATTATTTTTAACGTAGAGTTTGCACTAACTTTTACCGAATATACCTTGACAATTTGTAATAGTTTCATAAATTTATAATAAAGAGTGTTTTTGAGTAGCAATGGACACTCCACGCGGGTGATGTCGCTTTGAAGTTTCGGCTAGCGAGCGCATGTAATGCGAGTCTCTCTCGCTGTTACTCTCTCTCTTTCTCTCTCTCTCTCTCTCTCTTCTTCCTTCCGTACCCATTCGCTCTCCTCATATCGGAAGGTAGATACTACTTGCCTCGATTAGAGATAAAAATCGCTACACACCCCACTTTCGAGCGAAACATTCCGAAAGTAGACCAGAAGAGTTCAGCTTCTTTCGATAACGAGCTTCCTTCGGATAATAGACTTCTCTACTGTACTCAATTCTTGAAAATTGTCCTCGTTCCTCGTAATATTAATGATAATTCCACGCGCGAGTATTGCAGAGCTTACTTGTTCCGAACCTTTTCAATTAAACTCGATACCGTCGTCCGTGGACGACCTCCGCAACCTCGGGACCGACCAGCATCGCGGAGGTGCGTTAGAACCTCCTCTCTTGTGCATTAATTTATTCTCGGTTGTCCACGGCGCGTCTCGCTTCCGTAAACGACAACGAAATTACCCCGTAGCGTGACACGGCCTCCCGAACACCGTCACGGGGCGAAACTTCGCCGATTTAGCGAGCAGGAAAGATTACCGTTCGAATATTAACAAGAAAGCGGGGAGGGTGCATTCAATTGCAAAAGTTAACGAAATTTAACGATAAGAGTGCAGTCTGATATTTTAGGCCGAATGTAGTTCGTTACGGTGATTCAGCGAGCACGAAATATTAGCGTTCGAATATTAACAAGAAAGCGGGGAGGGTGCATTCAATTGCAAAAGTTAACGAAATCTGAAGATAAGAGTGCAATCTAATATTTTAGGCCGAATGTAGTTTGTTACGGTGATTTAGCGAGCACGAAATATTACCGTTTGAATATTAACAAGAAAGCGGGGAGGGTGCATTAAATTGCAGAAGTTAACGAAATCTAACAATAGAACAGTCTACTATTTCGGGCCGAAAATCGAGGATCGTTTGTTGCATTAAAAAAAAATATAATACAATTCCAACATTTATACCACTCCAAATTTTTCCAAATAGTACCCCGAACTTTCCAGAACAATGCTTCCAAGACTCGAATCTCCGAGATAATTAACTAACTAAAGAAAAAGAAAAAAAAAGAAAAGAGATTTTAATCCGAAATTACTGCCCCCCTAAAGCTTGCAGGGTAACTCGAGGACGAGGCCTGGTAGCCAGGCCCTGCGTGTTCGGGAAAACGTTGGCCGGATTTCGCGCTAGGGGGGTGGGGTTGGTAGCGGTAGCGCATTTTCGGCGCGCCGGAAGAGAAGAGGAGACCTGTCTGACGGCGGTCGGCAAGGCGACTGGGACGAAAGAGGGTGCGGAAAGCCCTTATCTTACCTGAACTCTTGCGCCGCGCCGGGGCATTCATAAAGTCTCGGGTTAAGCCTCTCCCTCGACCGGCTCGTTCTCTCTCCCACTCTCTCTTCACCAGTATCCGAGTTCGCGTTCTCCGAGGCGCACACGGCAGGCACTCGAGCTCCTCCGTGCGGTGGCTTGTAGCGGCTTGACCGAGAAGGTATAATCCGCTGCACACACTAGTTACAACCCATTAGTTGCCGCTCCTCTGCACCCTCCCCCTCCACCTTTGGAACCGCTCTATCCAACCCTCTGGCTCTCGTCCACTCTCTCTCTCCCTGTCCCGCGGCTCCTCTTTACCGCACCCTTTAGCCGGTACCCTTAATAATGCATCCGGAAGATGCTTAATCGAGTCTCGCAACTCATTTGTGATTCGGTGGATGTGCTCTCGTCACTCTTCTCTCTCTCTCCCCTTCGTCGTGGTTGTGTTCGTTCGCTGCTCCTTCTCCCTCGTTGGTTCGTTCCCTTCGCGAGTTACTCCCCCTCACCCCGGTTTCGTGCTCCCCACCGTTTCGTCTCTGGCCTTTCGTCTAGCCAGCCAGAGAGAACTTTTCGTCGGTGGTCGCTCGCGGTCCAGCTTTCCTCCCATCGACGAAAGCTTTCCCGAGTCGACGAAATCGAATGACCGCGACTCGCCGTGAAGTTTCGATTCGTTGATCCAATCAGCCGTACATCTGGCCGCGTGACCCTGCCACGGGAATTTCATTTACAGCGCGCGCAACGCCGTGCAGCTGTACCACGGTTACGCGCGCCTTTTTCGCGATGCGCGCGCAGCTAGAGCCGCGCCACGTTCGCGTTCGAATTGTACGTAACGGAACTCTTCGCCGATTCGTGACCCGAAGCTGACTGTACGACACGATTTAAACAATCCTCGCATTCTACATTGGCCGTTGGTAAATTAAAAAGTTTGTAATTCTAACTCGAACATAATTTTATCCAGTCTTGACCAGTACCCAATCTACAATTCTATTTTCTCTTTTTTACGTTACGAGTAAATTTTCGTACTATAACGGTAGCGTGTGACCATTTCTATACATTATTATTGAACAAATATAATCCCCTTGCACACCTTCTACTCAGCTCGCAACTTTCTTCGCTCGAATAATTACCAAAAAATTCAAACAGATCAAATCCCAAACGATTAAAATCTACACGTGTTCGAACACGTACATCGAACCGGGTTGTTCCTGAATGGGAATTAAGGTTTCGGTAAAACTTCCTTGGAAGGCGATCCAGGGCATCGACGCCGTGCATCCTCCTCGGGGGACTGGGCTCGCGTCGCGTCGCGTCGCGTCGCGTCGGAGTGGTCGGAGCTCCTTGGCCACTTCAAAGTTAGGGGATTAACTTTTTCCGGGGTTTCGAGTTGGAAACGACGTTGCCCTACAACATCGGGGGCAAGAAGCTGGCCAACTCTCCACGACGTCTACCGAGACGGACAAAGACGGAAATACAGGAAGAGGAGGTCGAAAGAAACACGGGTGAAATAAGAAAAGGAAAAGGGTGCGGGGAGGGATAAGGAGGAAAAGCGGTAGAAGATAATTAGCACCGATGAGTCGTAGATAACGAAGTGTACGTATACACCGAAGGCAATTATACGATAGTCGAGTGGTCCGCGAGCGATTGTACAATAACGAGAAACAGTTCCGTATACGCGCGCGAGCGCGCATAAGTGCGGGAAAGCGGTACGCCTGACCGTTCGTGCCGTACCCGCGTTTATTTCCGTCTATTGGAATGCAACGATGTCATCCGCGTTAATTGGAGATGCCGCATAGGTGCATTATATTCGCGGCGCGATCCCACGATCAACCGCGAAACGACGCGATGCGACCGCCGTTAATTTGCAAAACGATGATTAGGGGGCGTTGGGCGTCAAGGTGGCGCGGAGAGCGGATACGTCGAGTGGGTTCAACGTGGAATAAATCAACCGGTTTCTTCCGGATTCAGTTGCGAGGCTCGTTAAAAAAAATGCCCTCCTCTTGAATATGCATAAACCGAGCCGCGCGCGGGAGGGGAGGGGGGTGGTGGACCGACCTTTAACGATCGCGCCAAATTAGAACATACAGCCAACGCGAAAGTTATGTAATTTAGCGTCCCTTGTAATTAGTGGCCCCGGCAGCTTCGAGGAATCCGTCGGCAGTGGTTTACTTTCGCCGGATGTATATCTTTGCAAACATTAGGGCGCCGAAGGAATGCTCTAACGTTTACGTTGAACACCGAATTATCCGTTAATTGCGCGCGGGTTTCCCGCGGATGAAATTCCGCAACCGGAGCTACGCGGCATGATTTTTAAATAGCTTCGAACGCTTCGTCTCGCTTCGTATTGTTCGCGGATCCCTTAACGAACCTTTTCTCCTTTCTTTTTTTTCCTTTTTCAGCGGTGTTTCACTTTTCTCTCGATATCGCGATTCTTTAAACGATAGAAATTTCTATCACGTCGATCGCAACGTCGGTTATCGCGGATTATGGAATTTACAAGAGTACAGTGTTCCGTTGGAATCTACGGAGCGCGATAAATATTTGCTCAACATTTTCAACAATTTCCCTCGACACTTTCGAAACAATAATTTTCGAGACATTCACAAGCTTACTATTTCGTTACACGTCGCGAGTTGTTTAGATTGGTTCAATTTATTCCTCGAGGTATTGTCTTTTTTTTATGGATTACTTAAAGGTGTGTAGTATCTGGAAATATAATGCTTCCTCTTAATCGAACGTAAAAAATCACAAGGAAGAGAAACAGCTCGCGATGCAAATCGTGAAAGTTGGTCCACTACTTTCCAAGTTACGGGACGATCGTTCGGGGTTGAAAATTTTGACGTAATTCCAATGGAACTCTATTTATATGGACGAGATTGTTTGCGATGCTCGATCGACCGAACTCTAGCTAATTACTATCTAAACAACCGTCGATAGTTCGGACAATAGAAATGAACGAGCCTCGAACGGTAGATGGTGGGGAAAGTAAGCTCCTATTGCACGAAATACCCGGTTATGCGAACCCGTTTCACCCCCTTTTCATTCGCACGAATCGAGTACCGGTCGGTTAAAAAAATATTCAAATCGTGCTCGCAAGATGGCAAGTTAATTCGAAGAATAACCCAACAGAGGAACAATTTTCAGTGCGGAATTAATTCTCGACGCGCGTCCGAGTCGAAATATCGAGAGACGGTTGGAAACGTTCGGCGAGCTTCGGTTCACTTTTCCAAAGTAATGTTTTCGTTCGTACACGGACCCGCTTCTCGTGTAATTTAAACGAAATCGTAAAAGCACGATTCGTCGGCGCGGTGAGAAAAAGAAAAAAGAATTTTTTTTAAATCGTCGCCAACGGACGCGGGTACGTGACGATGAATGGGGGTCGTTTTACTTCCGTTATTTTCCGACCATTTCTCTCGGCTACGTCAAATGTCCACACTATTACAGGACTGTTCTTTTACCTAAAAACCAATCTGTAACGTATGATGCATCGCCGGTAGAACGAGAAACGAGAACGTGCGCGTGCATAGACACCCCACACCCCACAACCCCGCACTCCCCTCACGTGCACGCACACACGTGACACCCGAAAGTCCCCGATGTGTCCACGTTGGACAGAGACGGCTCATTGGCCTGTTTTAGGGAAACGGTTTCTGTCCCGGGGGTGTATTTCGCTTCTCCCGTCGCTTCGCAGCCCTCGGTGATATTGGATTCATCATTCAAACATCTTCGGAATCGTTCGCTCGTATCGCGGGTCTGGCCCCGAATGTGCAAACACGGACAGGAGGAAACGATGATATCGACGGAGGTATCGAAACGTATCGCGGCCCGCGATACAGGCCGTCCCACGGAATTGGGACAGGTGTATATCATCCGAACGATTAAAGATAGGGAACTACCCGATAAGACAGAATGGAGCACCGTACCTCTCCCCCGATGCTTCATCTTCCTTTGTTGGTGTTATCTGGTAATGTATGTGCGCGCAATTGCAAAGTGCAATTGCATTTCGGTTTTCGAAACCCGGGACTCCTGTGTGTGTTTTACGATCCATCGATAACGACCAATTTTTCATTCTTTGTAACAATATATAGATCGTTCCTCGAAACGTGTTATCCGTTACGATTTTTGCTACACTTTTACTCGGTTACGTGGAGCGTTGTAAATTTGAACGGTGGACGGTGGTGAACCGTTCGTAATTGTAACTTTAATTAAATCGGGTAATTGAGCAGCATTTGCGAAAATATATGCGCGTATTTTTCTATCGCGGATGTACAGTACGCGCGCGAGGAGATTGCATCCGGAGTTATGGGAGGTCCTGTTCGTTCGTACAGCCTCTGTCGTAATTCCAAATGCAATCTCCTCGCGTATTGTTAAAAATTGATACGAAATTCCTGGAAAAATGATAAAAAATAATTGTGCGTGCTTGGTAAACGAAAATATCGAGTTACGGGGAGGCATATTTGTTGACGATTTAATGGTGTCATGAATGTAATTTATAGGAATTTATCCGATGTTACTCGACGATTTGTTGAGACAGTATCAAAAGCAGTGTTCGTATTATATATGTTTGCAGGAACTGTTTCGTGGATCTACTGGAATAGTGAATGTATAGTTCGCGCGCGAGAAGATTGCATCTAGGGTTATATTGGATCCGACTCAGAGCCCACCTTCTCGAACTATTAAAAAACAAATACACATCCTTTTCCAGCTTGAGAAGATAGTTGATGAATAGTACCCGTCATAACTCTAAATGCAATTTTCTGGTATGCGTACTGTACATGCATCATTCTCATAGATACGTGGAACAGATTACGATGAATGTATAATTAAAACACTGCATTGGAAATATAAAGAGAATTTATTCGTAATATCACTCACGATGATGCATCGAAACCTCATTATTGACGCGATTGTGGACATTGTCGTTTCAATTACATCCTCTCGTATGTAATTGTAATAAACGCGTTGTCGTTTACTATTAATAATATCGAACGCGGCAATATACGTAAAAGGATCTGTGAATGGATTTTACAACCGCATAAATGCACAGAGATGCACAATGTCCCCTTAAAGCATCGAAAACCGTTCCATTTTGTCTTATCGCCAATCTTTCTATCTCCACCCTCTTTGATGGCACAGACCCAGCTTCGTGAGACACCCTGTACAGGATGACCGTGTACCGTAACCATTTAACGTTGTCTGTTACGCTATCTGTGTCTGAAATGTGCTCCACGTTTCTACGAAGCATGGATTTCTGCCATTGAGTTGTCCACGTTCTGCAATTAAATGATCTCTAAGATGAATCGATTAGATATTGCTGGGGTAGCAATGAAAGTGTGGTTATTGAATCGGTGTTAAGGATTTGAACAGAGCAATCGTTCTTTTTCTTCCTAATTTATTCCAATTATATGTATTCCAATTATACATATTCCATAGAGTTCCGTGCTATTCCCAGTGTCCAGAATTGTGCACATTCTTATTCATTTCATATTTGAGGATACGAACGAAGATACTCATTATTTGCCATAACTAGAGAGAAATATCACTCGGTTAAATCTGGGTCATGTTGCCCTGAATTTTTGATGTTTTCCGTTTCCACGGTAGACGAATCCAGCTCATCGCTTCCGAGCGAGTCTTCAAAGGCTATTTTACCAGTAGTTCCAAAATATTCGCAAAAAGAAGCAATAAAAAAGGTAAAAAAAAAAAAAACGGTTCGTCCGTTGTCTAAAAAAGTAGAAACCGTGGTTTTCGCGAGGAGGACAAACGGAAAGTTTCTACAAAACGGAAAGTATCAAACGCGTATTCGAATTCAACAATTTCTGTTTCGGGACAAAGGGACTCGTCAACTTGCAAAAGCGTCGCTAGGGCGTTACAAATGTGTCCCGTAACGGGGCAAACCTATTATTTAACGAGTGAAATCGCTAACCCGAGTCCGTGAAAAAATTCACATTCTTGCGTTTCAATTTCCATTTCCCTTTTGTCGAATACTCTCCGCCCTGTCTGACTATACGTCGGACAGATGTTCCCCAGCGATAAATTGCAATGATACCGGGCGCCACTTTCCGTGACGAGCAAAAGAAAGCGAGATATCGGTCGCGAAATCTGGCGGCTGTCTTTGAAAAATTGGCAAACGCCCAGCACGGAACGAACGGACCTCGACACGCGGTGACCATTTTCAAAGTGAATGCAGATCGGGTGACATCGAGTACTCGTTCGTAGAATGAAGAAAAACTGTACAAAAGTGTTCACTAAATATTCGTAGCGGTTGTTCGAGAATTTCGTAACAATATTTAAATATTTTTAATCCTCGTTGTATCCCATATGGGTCTTTTCAGACCCAGACAGACTTTCGTAGTCTTCGATTATAACGTTAATAAAACTTTCTTTGGAGATGAAGAGAGTTACGATTACGGTAATAGAATTTTCATTCGAAGTGTTTGTACAAGATTTGTACTTACGGGTCAGTATAGACCCACGCGCAATCTTTCTCGTTCAAACCGCTGTTAACGCAACGGTTGGAAGAATTCTCAAACGCGGTAAATCGTCGCGAGACGTGAAAAAATGTCTCTCGGTGCAACAAAGCCACCGAGTTACCGTTCTGGATCGGTGTTACCCCCGGTTTGAATACGCGAAGCGTGTAAAACGCCCTGCGCCAGACAATGCGGAATCTTACGTGACGTTTCATTGTTAAACGAAAGGAAATTTTTGTTTATTTTCTTCAATTGTGATCCATCCCGTCCCGTGGAAAGAGAAAGGGAAAGAGATCGTTCCATTCGGAGGCGTGTAGGTCAGTTCATTAATAATACATCGGTCCCCATAGATTTCCCGTATTTTTATGGCGACGCGTTTCCAGCGATTCATTAATTGCTGACCTTGTTAGCGTAGCATTGTGAAGCGGTGGTCCCACAACGGTGCTTGAGCAGCGCCCGCGGGAGTAACCGGGGGACAAAGACGTAGCCTGGCGAGAATAAGAGAGACAGAGGGCACCAGACAGAGAGAGGGAGAGAGAAAGTGAAAGAGAGAAAGATAAAGAGAGGGCGAGTGAGCGAGAGGAAGAAAGAGAATCTCGCTTGGCATTGTCATGCATTCAGTCCCGGCACATAATAATGCCAGGGTCCTTTGTCGTTTATGCGCCCTCCTGTTTTCTGGCTCGCTCTAGTCACGATCGCCGGCTACCATTGCCCCGTATTCCTGTGTTCCCGCAGAGGTCGCTTCCCTCCTTATGACGTCGCGCGCAAAAAGGGTGAGGGCCGACCGCGTGGCAGGGTGGAAACGCAGAGCCAGCGGGGAATTCGAGGATTTCCTTGGAAAAATTTGCGCACCCACGGGTCTATTAGTACCTGGGAGAGATCCTCAGAGCCGTTTGCTCGGCCTCTGAAGGGCCATCCAGGTGATACGGTTACTCCCGCTTTCAAGTGACAACGTTCACACCCTATTCTAGTCACGGAACACTCCCCACCACTATTTACCACGCGCCGTTAACCCTTCACGGATACCACGAGCCTTACAAACATTCGTCGATTGTTCTTATTGAATTTTTCAAGAATCCCAAAAACTCGTACTCGAGAGCCTTGGAATTTCATATAATTGACTCTTACTTATAGAAACTCGGTGATAGAGTCTAACTTTCTAGCGCGAGACGAAAATTACTACCTTCCCCGCTTTCGAGCGACACAGAACTTGAAAGCGGAAATCACCACCTTATTCCGATTCAACCCTTTTATAGGAGTTACTCGTCCACATAGTCCTGGTAACATATTTTAACAGCCCGAGATACTTATTGGTCTTAGCACGAAATACAAACGACTACCCCGCTTTCGAGAGAATCAACACTCGCGAGAATTGTCAACGTGTTTCATTGTTACTCGATTCTTGGCAATATCAATGTCTCGTCCACGATGTTCTGGTAACAGATTGTAGCAGCTGGCAATCTTGATTAGCTTCGGCACAGAACACAAATCGCTACCTACACCGCTTTCAAGATAACAGGCAGTCCCGATTTCGTCGCTCGAAAGCGAGAACTACTGTACATTAGCAGCGCGCTCAAAGGGTGCACTGGCTGCGCGTTCCCTCTTAGGACGGAATAAGGCCAAACATTTGTAAGGAGAGTTCACGCGTTGAAACATCGTGCAGTAGACCAGGGCGTGTTCTCTTCCAGACAACGCCTCGGGCGTTGGAATACTTGGCCACCTAGGTTTACAGACTAGGCGCCTCGAGGGTCCCAGTCTTGGCAGTTTTGCAACCCGGTTGCCCTCTCTTTCATCGCCTACTGAGGTTGACGTAACGTTGGTGTAACTCAACTTTGAGGTCAACACCCCGAAGGAAGATGAGTCGCGGAATCACCCAATTGAATGCAAATAAACAAACGTACCAACATCGCTCAACCTGCAAAGAGTGTACGAATATATGACACTCGTGTGCAGTCACCCAACTAGACGAGTCCAATAAACTTCATCCACGCTGAAAACGACAAAATTTAATAACAAACCCTAGCATCCATTGCAGTACATTTCCGTACATCGAACAACGATCGAATGCCCAAATTTTCAAAATCCTTTTTAGTAAACTTACACGGTGTAGGTGGAAGACAACAACCCAATAGTTTTGGGGGAAAACGTATTTAAAAGAAACAATCCACACATATACATTGATGTGTATGCAACAAATATTTGGAGTTGTCAGAGAGCATCGCGCGATCAAGAGTTTATATACCGGGACCCTTGGGCATGTCTGTACGATCCTTTCTCCTTGCTACAATTTTCCCAAATGGGATTCGTCTTTATCTTTCGGTATCGATTCCAAAACCAAGTATACCTTGCAAAGGAGAGAGTACGTTTTAGTTGAAAACTATGTTTCCGAAATATTTAGCTAAACTCTGTGAAAACGTTCAATCAATCGCAAAGATAGTTTCGTCGATCCCTCCAAGTTCGTCCTTTCAAAATTGCACGTCGATGCTCGAAGAAGTCTTCCCAGGAAGCGCGCAATGTCGCCCGGTGGATTTCCGAGCATGATCGAAAGTTCTTGCAGTATTCCAAATTGCGTAACAACCGTCTACAATTGAGATCCTGCAGTTTAGTAACTGTCCTTCCATGAGCAAGTTGTTTGAGTATCCTCGGATAGGGAAGTCCAGAGACAGCGTAGACCATGCAATTGATTCGCCTTTACCAATTCAACAACTAGGATACTTTTTGTTAAGATAGCCTCGACTAGTTGAAGCGAAACGGGACGGAAGTTAGGTAACCATTCTAACTCATCCGGTAACTCCACTTCGCAGGGAATTTTCGAGGAAAGCGGATAAAATTGACGATTGAAAATAAATGGCAAGAAAATCGACCCATTTTCACGGAGCATTTCCGAAACTCTGAATACCAAATTTAGAGTCTTCTTAATAAATTCAAATTTTAAACGTAATAATTTTTTTAAGTTTCGGAGACGCGTGATCCTCCCAAGGCAATTCTAAACTTTCTTCCAGAATTGTTCCTAATCTATATAGGCCATCGCTTCACGAATGAAATCGGGATAAAATAATAATGAAAAATCCGACACCGTTATAGAGATATCCCCATTGTTGCCATGCACGAAGCATTGATCTATTTTTATCTCCGAATGCAACCCCCCTTGCAGCTGTTCACCTAAAGTGTCTTATAGCACACTACGGAATACCTATAGAACAGTCGTCAAACTCGTACCTGGCACATCGAACATCGTTCATGCACGGTTGAATGCAACCAGTGATTTGCGATCAGAGACAATTAACCGTAACTTTCATAACCTCCACGAATAAAATTTCTCGTTAAAGTAGTTCTGTCGTTAATTTGAAATTTACCGCTTGTTCCTAGAGATCTCTACCACTTTAAGGCCCAACCATGTTGCAAACTGGAGTGCTACCCATTTACTAGTCACGGACCATTTGTCAACATTTATCGATGGCTAATTAGAGTACCACTGCTTCGTCGCACTTACGATCATTGCCAACAATTTGGCACTTATTCCTAGAGATCTACACCACTTTAAGCCCCTACCGTGTTGCAAGCCATACTACTACCCATTCTACTAGCCTAGTCACGCATAATAGGACAGAGTCTACCGATAGCTAATTACCGTACTGCTACTTGGTCGCACCTACGATCACTGGCAACAATTTAGCACTTACTAGTAAGCTCTACTACACGAATGCCCTACCATGATCTAAGTGGCAGTGCTACTCGTTTGTAAATCAGGCATTATCTGTCAAAATCTATCGACAGCTAACTAGTGCATCGTTACTTGGTCGCACCTACAATCACTGGCAACAATTTAGCACTTACCAGTAAGCTCTACTGCACGAAGGTTCTACCATGATCCAAGTGGCAGTGCTACTTGGTCGCACCTACGATCACTGGCAAAAGTTTTGAGCATCTTCTACAATATCTCTACCGCTTTAAGCCCCTACCACAAAACCCTCGACATTACTATCCATTTCTCAGTTAGGCATCGTATAAAAAAAAAATCTATCGTTAGCTAACCATCGTACCGCTACTTCATCGCGCACACGATCATCGACGGTTCCCAAACAAGGTTAAACATCTCACGCGATCATTCTCCACCGTCTTCAATCCCGGGCTCAGCCGCCAAGTGGTGACCACTTGAAGCGGCGAGCCATCAACAACTTTCCCTCGACGACCCCAACCACTCTCGCCTCCTCTCCGTTTAGCTTCCCTGGACTAGGCATTAAAATACATCTCGCAACTTGCGCCATCCCGTGGAGGCTCGACACCTAGACACCGAAACCGGACGAAGAGGAACCAGAAGAGGAAGAACCTTTCGAAAGAAGAAGAAGCAGAAGAGGAGGAGGAGGAGGAAGAAGGGTCGGCGTTCGGATGTTGGAAGCGACCGCCGCGTTCTGACGAGGGACAACTGGGCCAATCGATACCGCAGCTACCGGCGGCGGGTCGGCTGGAGCGCGGGGGTGGATGGCAGAGAACGAGAGGCGGTTGTAGGCCGACGAACGTTTGCGACGCGGAGGATTCAGGGTTGGCGGCGTCGGCGGCGTCGGCGGTGGTGGCGGCGGGAGGGGTGGGTATTTTGGGGGGCCCAGTAGGTGGCGGTAGGCAGCGTCGGGTGGGTGGTCGGCGTGTGCCGCCTCCCGGTACGGCGATCGACGCTCCGATGGGAGCCAGGATGGCGCCACTGTCGCCGCTCCGTGTAGCGTGGCCGCCGTCAGCCTCTCTGCCGTGTGATCGACATTGTGCGCAGAATCGGCTTGCGGACCACCGTTCCGCCACAATGTTGTTGGACCTGTCGTTTTGCCCCGCGTTTCGATTGTTGTTGATGCCACCGTGCCGTTAGAAAAATTCACATCGATCGATCCGCCGGTCGACGCCGTTCGTTCGCGAACCGACACGACCGGGCCACGCGCACCGTCCAACGCGGCCGTCTGGCCGCCGTGAACCCGCGAGCCGAGTGTGCAGCATCCGACTCACCCGCGTCTCACTCATAACCTTAAAACGGTCGGTTACTCGGCGGACCTTGCGCGTGACCGCGAGCCAACGCGGTGCCAGTGACGGAGATTTACACGTAGCCAACGTCACGGGAGGGAAAAGTGGCGCGTACGTGCGTGTAAACAGCTCGGTCGAGGCCTCCAGTGGCCGCGTGTTGTGCGGGGATCGCGGGATCGGTCGCGGGCAACGGGCAAAGTGCATCGCGAAAGGGATCACCGGCTCCCGTAGACCAGTCACGGGTACACTTGCTCGGTGTCATCCGTGACACGGTGAACTCTATGGGGAACGAACGGTGAATGGTAAACGACTCGAGAGCCCTAGGACCTATTTATCGGCCCACGAACCGTATACGTGCACCGGGTGCACGCGTTTTCGGAACTTTCTCGCGGGGTTAGGGTCCGTGAGGCTTCGAAGAAGGAACTCGATAGCGCGTAACGATCTGGAACCGGCGGGGATCCGTAGGGACAATACGGTGCAGGAAGTGGCGAATGGGCGGTCTCGCGACTGTTTGAGATGGAAGTGAGTAATAGCGGAGTAAAGTGACCGCTGTATTGGTCGTGATGATCATCGTACGGCCATAAACTGTCGCCCCGAGTGATTCAATTGCTACCGCAAGCCGACCTAGCAGCAACGATGCATCACTACTATACGCAAGAAGATATAGATCGTGTCGGTAAGTGGGACCCCGCCACGGAATTGATGTTTATCTCTTTACCGATAACTTGCGTTTCTCTTTATTTTTTTTTTCTTTCTTTCTCTTTTTTTTCTTCGCTCTTGGTACCTTCGACTCCTTCGAAAGGAGTGGGGACGATGACGAGAGAGAGGGGGGAATATTTGTAACGAACAAGCGCTTCTTTATCGTCGTTTCCGAATATGATGGAACACCAAAGCGAGGAATCGATGCTCACGAAACGGACCAAAGCGTATTTGCAACGCTGTATAGGCGAGTGGGTCGCGTTTGATCGATGAGGAGAATTTGTTCGTACTATTGTTAGCAAGCTATTTGTCCGAACGGGGTGCAGAAGCTGGACTTGGTAATTACGCACCAAGTGTGTTGTATTTCAGTTTCGTGCTTTTCCCAACGAGGACCGATACACTCGTCTCTTTATTTGTTTATTTTACCTTCACTCCGAGGTTGTGCTAAATATCCATTGTGTTCGAAGTGTGATTCTAGGTTAGGTTCGCAAGAGCATGTGGTCTACCTTTATACCGTAATTACGAACTCTTTATACTGTAATTAAGAAGAGTGCGTTTAAACTCTTTTAAGGTGCAATAAGAACGTATTATTATTATTAATTGTCGCAAATGACAGTTGTCGATTGTCCCCCATTATTTATTCTCTTTAAGTCCCTTCTGAAACTGGAACGGACATCTATCGTACTTCGAGCGTAATTGTAGGTTAGGTTTGCAAGAGCATGTGCACCCCGCCACTGTAATTATTTTCTTATCGTAAATTTATTTTTTTTACTTCATTCTGGATATCCTCTTCGCTCGTTTCAGATGCAACAAGTACTTATTATTCGTTACGAGTGACAACGTTAGTTCGCGCGGAAAGAAATATTTATATTCGAAGTAGACCTTCATCGTGGTTCGCAGGATTCGATAAAAATATTTATAAACTACAAATGAAATTAGTCTTGAGAACTTAATATTCGCGATGCCGCTGATTCTTAAAAATACACTTGAATTCTCAATAATAGATCACTCAAATCTGGAACAAAATCGGATAATTCATAGCAACGAATTTATTATCGTTTTTTCGATCGATCTGTGCGATAAGGTCAGGTCAATGGTATCGCTTTAAACTTTTCCTCCGATCAATGACGCAAGTTCAGAGAGCAGTCTGGTATTTTGGGTCGAAAATTGAGGGTTCGTTCTAATTTTATTTTTCTACCAAGGAATAATTAGACCGGAATGAAAATTAATAGACGTTTACCTTGTACTATAAAAAACTATACTTTATTTTATCGAAACGAATTTCCTTGTTTTTCTTAACTGAAAAAATGACAAAGAAAAAAATTGCCTCGGTCGTGTACACGATTTCGGTTGAACCGTTCACTCGACGGGCAAAAAATCTTTGGAGAAGATGAAAAAAGAAAAAGAAGAAAAAATCGATTTTATTATCTGAAATTGCCAGACTGCCCCCTTAAGGGAGATGCGTCGGAGGACGTCGACGACAACGAGCACGGAAACGGGACGGCGTTAATAATTATTCAACGAAAAAGCGCCACTCCGAGAATTGTATACGATTACGAAGTTTGTCGGCGTTCCTTAAACGATCCGAGCGGCGACATCGCGATTTACAATGCAAATTCGGGTGGCGCATAACTTCGCAGAATTATCGGTCAAATCGCGAGTTTCGTCCCGAGCTGTAAATTGTTCGTTCGCGTATTTACACGGAATTAAAGGCGCTCCTTTGAGACCACTCGAATTACCTTACGTCGTCATCCAATTTCTGGAATTACCGATCGCGAAACCTATCACGGTAAATGGAGTTCCGCGAGCCGATCTTATTAGCGAGTACAAGTTTCCACGGTATCGACTTCTTTGTTCGACGGTGTACAATCCGTAAAAGAGCCTTACAAGAAATAATAATAAGAAACCAGCGATTACTTCTCAACGTGTTTCCTTTCGAAAATGTATTCTCTCGGTACTCATTACTTTAACGTTAATAACGAACACGTGTAATCGCTTCCTCTGTATTTTTTTATCGATTTCTAAATAACGAACGGAATATCTCGCATTGAATTTTCTAACTTAAGAATATTTTCTATCAATTGTTCATACAGCAATATTTAAATACAAAATTATCGTTCGTTTCGATAGCTAAGTGTCTCCCTCACTTTCTCATAACAATATTACAATTTCTATTAATCGTCACGGATAAATTCTGATATTCTAATAACAATTTTTATTCGCGTCGTTGCAGAGAATCTTCTCCACTGTTGGAGTTTCTCGTGAACCGAAAATCGGAAGAGGGAGCGACTACAGAAAATGATCTCGCGATGGATAGAAGATACAGGTTGCTATATCCGGTGTCTAGATTCAGAGCCACCCCTCTGACATTTTCGTCACGCCTATATTTTTCTTTTTTTCGGTCACCCCCCACGGCGTGAAAACACGCGCGCGGTATTCTTAACATTAACGCGCCTATTTGGGAAATGTATGCAGGTTAGATCCCAGGCGTACTGGCTACCCCTTGTACCCGGGATTATATTAGCTCCTTTAGGCTTTCCGCGTGAGTCTCCGGCGGAATTTAAATTGACCCGGATACGATAGCGGCGAAACGAAGGAATGGAATAAAATTTGCAACGTTTTCTCCGGCGGGAGCAACGACTCCGTTCCGCACCGCTGATAAGACGTTTATACTTGCGTCGAAGTTCGGCGCGTGACTACGAAATAATAGCTTCAATTCGTTGCGAGAATATAGAAACCGACTTCGAGTAGAATCTGTATCGAGTAATTATCATTACGGATAGGATCGAGTCTTTTGAGTTCGTGCTTCAGTTTTCCAAGGAGATGAAATTGCAATTTTCGAAGAAAATTTGTAGATTTGTAAGTTTAGTTTACAGTAAGTAGATCAGTATATTTAATAGTATTTAAAATTCATTTAAATAGGAAATATCAAAGAGGGTTGGTTATGGTGTAGTTCCCCCTTTACAAGCAACTGTTTAGGAAAATGTAATAGTAATGTTTATACGAAGATAAATATAATGTTATCTTCTCGAAAGAGAACCGCTGATTGATAATACTTTTATAAAGGTATAATAAAAAGAAGTAGAGAAATTTTTATTTTACACCATCGACTCACTGTCTTGTACGCGTGCAGTATCGCTTTAAAGTATCGACCACCAAGCATATGCAGGAATAATGCGAGACTCGATCGATATTGCTCTGTCTCGCTCACTCGTGTCGTGTCATCCTATTCGTTTACCTTATCGATACACGCGAGGCACGGTCTCGTCTTGAGATAAATATCACTACCTCTGGATTAAATTATAGTAACTATCGCTTACGAGCTTATCGTAAAATCTGAATTAATCTCGGCGCAATTAATTCCCGATTCTCCACAACTCTAAAACCTTGATGTGAAAATCAAAATTCGTTCTACACTTCCCTCGTGTCATTTTTTATCTTGAAAAGAGAGCTTAACGTAAAACTCAAAATTTGTTCTACACCTCTCTGGTCACTTTTTCCCTTCGAAAGGGAGCTTAACGTAAAGCCAAAACTTGTTCTACAACTCCCTCTTAGCACTTTTTATCTTCAAAAGAGACCTTAACGTAAAAATCAAAATTTGCTCTACAACTCCCTCTTATCACTTTCTTATCTTCAAAAGAGACCTTAACTTAAAAATCAAAATTTATTCTACACCTCTATTATCACTTTCTCCCCTTAGAAGAAACCTTAAGATAAAAGTCAAAATTCGTTCTACAATCTCTCGCCACTTCCTCTCTCCAGAATAAACCTAAACGTAAAAATCAAAATTCATTTCACAACTCTCTCTCTCTCTCTCTCATAACTCCTCACCTTCTCAAGAGATTATATAACCCAAAGACCAAAATTGGCGCGTGATCGTCCAAAGTCAACGTCGATCCATCGAGACTCTATCGGAACGATTTCACGGGAAATCGTCCACAGAACGTCCCCCACCGTGCCCAATAGTCTTCACCGGAGCATTTAACCGATCCTCGGTATCGTGTTCTCGCGTAACGCCACTTGACTCCTTTATTCGGTCTCGCGCCCTCCCCTCTTGTCCTCGGCCCTCGTCACGGTTAAAAAATGTCGGGCGAATGGATCATGTCCAGAGCTGGCTGGCTGGCTGGCTGGCTGGCTGGCTGGCTGGCGAGAAACAATAAGGAGGCGAACGAGTAGGACAGCGTCGGGCATTGTTCGCGGTACGAGGCGGGCGTCGCACGTACGGTGGGTCGCGCGCGTCCCCGTAACGCATTCTGCTTTAAGGCCGGTCTCGGGCTGCTCGTAAGCAAATTAGAATGGCGCACGTGGCTCGCATAAGTCGGCTCGCTGTCTGCGTGCTCCGTGTGGGGCACGTCGGGCTGGATTTGTAAGGCCACCCCTTTTCCTGCCCGCGTCCTCCGGTATACCTCTCCTCCACCCCCGACCCGACCCCTCCACGCCAATGGGCTTTTCTCCTCTTCTTCGCCCGAAGGGCACGGACACATCGGCAATTACGCCACTTTATTGCTAGGGTTACGTGTCGTGCGCGGAATTAATGCAATCCGCTGGGAGCCAGGGCGGTCGGAGCGTTCTCTCTTTCTTTCTTCGGCCGCGAGAATCTTTTCACGGATCGTGACGTTCCCTCGCGACGATTCGACTCTTGCATACGCCCTCATCCCGAACGGTCCACGTCTGACGATCACGAGAACACGATCGATGGATTCCGTTTCGGTTTCGTCTTCTGGGTACCAAGTTTGGGGTGGACCCGGTGAGTCTTCTGCGTCGTTCGATTAATAATATTATAATATTATCGAGAAGGATACGATATTATCATGCGAAGAAAAGTTGGATTAAATAGTGGAAGCTTTGTTTGGAAACGTTTGTACGAGTGATGCGTAGATATGGGTCAGTATGGAGCCAGGCTGTGATCTCGTTCAGTTGGCCAAAGAGGTGGTATTGCGAGGGTCAAGGAAGATGACTGTTGTATCGTAGGATAACTTTGTGATCTTTATGGGATCACTTTGCAGTAAAGTACTGTATTTCGATTTTCTGAACGGTCCAACAGCTCCGAACAGCGGACGTGACGATACCCTGGCAGGAAGTAGCTGCACAGTCGAGGTTATCTCGTAGTGGACCCGTGGTTCTGATTTCTACCAGGTGACTGTTTTAGGATTCAAGCATCTGGCAGAGCCAATGTCTGGTACCCAAGTTCTCAGGGGGTATCTGACTACCAGATGTTAACTGGTGCTACTCGGTTTGTACAGAGATTTCGCTAGGAAGGACGAGAGTCCACCTAGCTGGGAGAGACTTCGAGCAAGTTGCATCGAGAAGCGTTTCAAGGTCCGAAACGAAGTTGGGCAGATTGGTGCCAAGACTACGCAGTGTCGAGACGATTTTAGATGTTACACGAAAGATGCAGTAGGACGAATGAACGATTTTAAAGGCGGAGGAACTATCGATTCGGTGACAAAGGTGTCAAACTAGGTGCAGACTATGTTCCAACTATGTTCGATGATACACCAAACTGACTCTTAACTATTGGTGCTAGAAATAACGACGAGGGTGATACGCAAAGGTTTAGATAATTCAATTGTGTCGTATTACATTACAATATTATATCTGTATCGATAATTCAAGATATCTCTAATATCCAAGAAGTATAATTGACCAAGACACCCGATGGAGGGTTCGGTTGACGCGAGAAAGATTGTTCACAACGAAAACCTATTCTGGTTCTTCGAAAAGTCATTTCGTTTCTTTCGGTGAAAAGGAAACACGATTTTTTAGAGCGTGTAAACATCTTACTAAATTATACATTCTCCATTTTGGAAAACGAAATTACTTTCCGAACGACCCGATACTTTGCATCGATGGAAAACGTTGAACCGTGCAGAAGGGATACGGTACAGAAGTTAGGAATTGAAACGAGTCTACGAGCCTCTTAAAATGTTCCAACCACAGGAAGGTATTAGGTAGTCATTCGTCCAATCACTGACCGTGCTTGGCGCTCTCCGGCCGCGTCTGGTCTCGGGGAGCGGGTTCGATTCGAATCCTCAATATGCCGCGACTAATTGAATTCGAGAGAATCGATTATGCAGGGCTGCTCGTGCCCCGCAACGTAACGTTTAACGGCGTGATTACGAACAGACGGAGCGGCGGCTTTTCTTCTCGTATCGATTTCATTTGTTCGTCCTTTTTCAATGGAACGCTCAACACGGCCGAGAAAAAGCGCTCCCGACGCTTCTGTTCGTTTCGCGCTGAAATATTGTAAACATTGGAATTTGCTCGGGGATTCGAGTGCAGCATCGATATTGAATGTTCTCTTTCGCGCTGTCTGGTAACGGTGTATTTTTATTGCGACGTCCGCAGTTTCCCAGCTCGATACTAGAAATAATGAATAATGTAACGAGCGCCCTTATTAACGTGGAACATAAGCGGTGCTAATGAGGACACAAATATTTACGGGAGAACTTGCTTTGATAATGGATGTCCGATTTTTCTTGCGTCAGGTTTTGCAGTACATTAGGGGTGTACTAATTCCCTCGATACATTTAGAAGATCAACCATTATTGCGGAAAATTATTTTAACTTTAATTGTACGCGCAGTTTATTTTATTCTCACTGTACGTGCACTTCGTTTTTATTATTATTATTATTATTTAGAGGTCTTTCTGTAAATATCAATAAACGATAATTATTATTTAGAGTTTCGTAGATATGAATAAACGATTATTATTATTACTGTTCTTCTTGTTCTTCTTTTCCTTCTTCTTCTTTTTCTTCTTCTTCTTATTATTATTCAATCGAAGAAAAAACGCTCGAAGCGCACTGGAATAATATTATCGGAAGGTAAGGGTATAATAAACCGTGAGAATCGAAAATTCTCCCACCTACGGAACCATAATTCCACGCTGGAAACGTTTAACCCCCTTCTCGTTAATAACAGGACGTCGAATCACGGAACGTCTATGACATCGAGAGCGTCACCGTGCAACACGGAAGCGTGCACGAACGACAAGACGAGCAAACAAAAACATCTCCACGGATAAAATGTAAATATCCACGTCGGAAGGGTTACGAGACGGGACTTTTATCTAAAATGAAATTACGGTTGAAAGTGCTAGCTGCGTGAATACATTCTAGACGCGGTGGCGCACCCTCGCTCAATTTGAGTTTTATTTATATCCTCTTGGGGGTAAAATGGGCATTGCTATCGCCACGGCCGTCAATTGTGCTCTGTCGTCCCTCGTTTCGGCTTCACTCCGCAGCTCTTTCCGCGCAGAAACGCGCCTCGACGCAAACAAGTGGCCCCGTAAGCGATCGTCGTTCCTTTTTCCCTTCGAATCCCATCGAATTCGATCGCGTTCGATCATCGATCTTCGACCTTGGACGTCTTCAAATTTCCACTCCGCGCAACTTCCATTTACTCGAATCGAGTCCCACTAATCCGGTATATCGTATATCGCGACATCGTAACTTCAATCGTCCCCCATAATCATTTTTCCACAGCTGGACGAAACGTTATCATCCCTGTCGTTGCTCACGTTACACCTGAGCATTGGAAAAACGCTTTGAAAGTGTATATCGCACGTGGAATTGAATTTTGTTCCGCTGGTGAAAATTAAAATTTTGTTCTTCGTTATTGTATCTCCGCGAGAATATTACAAACATTTTATCAAATTACATATTCTCCGTTTTTAAACAAAATGACTTTCCGAACAATCCAATATATTAATCGCGTCTAAGTTAATATTTGTATTCGTTAATATACCCGAGACGTATACCTAGTATCCAACTAGTTCTCGGTCGGTAACAACGGTCGTTTCTTTCTCGTCTCTACGATGGCGTGGGTCCGAACAGACCCAAACTCGATATACTCAACGCACAGTCAAGGTACAACGTATGTTCGTAACGTATTCGCGTGCCAAGTACTTTGCACAATGACGTACGTATCGTGGGCAGCGTCCCGCGGGGCGTGAAACGTTTAAATAAAGGAAACTCTGCAATCTGGGAATTACGAGTCCCGTGATGGCACCGGACACCCAGAAAGCTACCGATCGATCGCGTCGCGCAAACGACGAACGAACACGACGAATCAACACGGAACCGCGAAACAACAAACCAACCTCGCGCATCGAAACGACGCCAACGCTCTAGATGACTGGAAACGCGTCGCGTCACGTCGCGTCGTTTCGTAAACTTCACCGTCTGAAAAGGAATACTTACCTGCGTAGGTATATGACGAGCCCTGGAACAAACTGACGCCCCACCAACCTCCTCGATAGCGCTGCAAGTAGAACACGATGAATCCGAGAAAGTTTCTATCGATCCTGCGAGACAACGGCTCCCGTTACCCTCCGCGTCCCCCCTCCTCCTCCTCCTCCTCCTCCTCGTCCCTCCCTCGCTTTAAAATTTACATGGATCCTGCGAGAATCCAGGTTCCCCGCTTCTCCAAGGTTTCTCTTGCTTCCCGCTCGAAAGTTTTTCCAAGACGCACGCACATTAAAGCGCGAAGCGTTCTCTGATTACCCTCGAGGTCGAAGGGTGATCCGAACCACCCATTTGGAAATGTTGTTAACGATAATAAACAATAATACCCGTTAAATATCGATAATGCGCGTTATTGAAATTTCTCGATATTTATGGTTAGGTTCCATCATGGATATTAATAATATATCGATAAAGCTTGTTATTAATAGTTTAAAGCGCGGAAGGTCGGTGTCCGATTTAACACCGTTAATAAATATCCAACGGAGAAATTACGTTTCCGAGCAGGTTCGGTGTATACGTGTTCGTACGAAAGAATTATCGGGTCGTTTGTATTCGGTTAAACTCGAATTATCCGCTTTTTGATTCGTCGACACGGATGGCCGAGTGTTTCCATCCCCGCTCTAGTTTACAGGCTAGAGCATTAATCATATACATAACTTAAATCGAAAACTAATCGTATTCTTAAATTAATTTACCTTTCCTTCTTCTTAATTTCAAAGATATGTACTGTTCGTCCATGAGAAGATGGCCAACGGGTGTTTCCATTCCTACTTTAATTTACAGACCAGTAGTTCCTCTACCAACGCATGTATCGTCGTTATTGGTCGAGGACAGTGACGAAGATCGACAGTGGTCAGTAAAAACAATGCGTAAGAGAGCTGGTAGACCGTGAACTAGGACAAGGATGTAAACACTCGTTGACCTTCTTCTCACGGACGAACAGTACATGGTTTGCTAGAAATAGGAATAAGTTCACGGTACTTCTAGCGTTAAAGTTACAACTATCGCATTATCGAATCCGAAAGAACTTTTCCCTATATCGAGAAATAGCACAAATTTGGAAACATGGACGCACAAATTACAAAAAAAAAAAGAAAACAAAAATCGAAAAGCCCGAGGAAAATGATCGTTCGTGCTCGAGTCTGATAGGTTCGTTCTGAATTAAAATGAAATCGACGTTATCGTTTGAAATTTATCGGGCACGTTCGAGTTTATATTTTTTCTACACGCTCGCCGATACCGTGGCCGAGTAAATAATCCAACGTGTATCGATCGTTGTCTCGCCGTTATGGACAGCGCATCCCGAGATTGAACCGAGCGGAGGTTATGCTCGCGGTTAACGTTTCTAGAGGAGCTCCTTGGACGCGGGAATCGCGGAACCCCGTTCGCGGTCTTTATTTCATCGGACAAAGTCGTAAATAGGAACGCGGGAACTCTCCCCTCCTACCGCGGCCTCTTCTCCCGCTTCGTTTTAGAGCAGACACGGCGCACGGCGCGACCATAACCGCACAGGAGGGTCGCTGGCAAAAGTGGTAGCCTCCAGCTCGCGTTTCTCGCTTTTTTCCTCGTTGGTTTCTATGCTCCGTTTCCAACGGAGCCTTCGCTGATAGAATTCCCGCTGATGAATGAAAATTATTCGCCGCCCCCGTATCGAGTTACCCCTCTCCCGGCAGCACGGATCGATCCACGAGATTAACAGTTCGGATGAAAAAATTTAAAAAAGAAAAGAAAAAAAAACAGAACCGAGTACAGAGAGAGAGAGAGAGAGAAACACCCTTGACTGATACGATTTGTACAGCGAGGGAAACGAAATATCTAACGATTATATCGCTCTTCGGGCGGAGCGTATTGTTCCGCGCGTCGATTGCGAGTCGATTCCCAACGAAGCCGATAGACGACTATATTATGCGCTTGATGGGATTCTGCTTGTCCTATAAAAATCATCCCCTCCGTGGTTAAATATAAATCACTTTCCCCCGTGGACACAATATCGCCGGGGCGAAAAAAAAAAAGAGTTTTGTATTCTCATCTTCGAACTGAAGGCTTGTCACACCGGATAACACGGTCGTTTGTTCTTCGTTTACCCGGCCAGTGGAGGACGTTCGAATTGACAGATATAAGAGCGCAGTTTTGTAGCGACCAAACAGAGATAGCGGTTAATTCAGTTTCGAAGAACGACGCAGGATAAATGTATACGTGAAACGCGTCCCCAACAATCGAGAGAATCTTCAAAAATTGTTCTTCAACGTACGCAAATTTGAACATTCGTTTGACAAAATGATTCTCGGTGAAGAATTTTTTCAGACGTACGCGAAACTTTCACTTTTCTTCGATTTTTTAACAAATCTCGAATCGCTGTAAAACAAGAGAGCAGATGAAGAGAAGGATGAAAATTTCACGCGATGTATTTGCTAGTCTTTGCATTTTTAAACGTTTAAATTTTATCGAATCCTACAACAAGTCGCAAAGTATCCTTGCTCCGAATAACGAACCGATATAACCTAGTTTATTTATCACTCGGTGGTAGACGTAAGACGAAAGATGAAACAAACGAAACGGAGCAAGACGTGGATGAAAATCGGGACTCATATTTCGCGCGATGTCATCGTTGGATACCAATCTGCTCCAGAAATTCTCCGAAACTTGTACATACTTAAGTTCCTACAGTTACTCGGTAGTGTATATAACCTAGAGAAGATCCTGCGTCTTATCACCTACTCCCGGGACCAACCCTTTTGACTAGTAATAAACTGGGTTTCTAGCTCAGGTGCTTAAGCACTCTAAAACCAGATTCCCGCGTGTGCGGCGCGCTGCACGTAACACACTCGATGCAGTTAAAAAGCATCGGCTTTCAAAAGCAGCGTGCACTTAAGAGGCGTCCCAAGCGTATTTCGCGCGGTACGCATGTGGGAGCGTGGCTTAATCTGCGACGAGAACTGAGATTAGCCAGATTTTCAACTTGGTAGCCTACATACCGTTAATAGCTGCGCATACAGGGAGGAGTACTCGGTCTATCAGATTGCTCCGCAGAGTTTCAAATCTTTACCTACCCCTGAACGACTTGCCTAGACTCGTTAGTATCGGCGGGTTTGAAAGGTAAGTCTCTTCAAACGTAGACACTTAAATGTCTCTTTAAACGTAGACGCCACGTATGCTGATAGAAGGTGGTCCATCGTGTGGTCGCAGAATGTAGACACAGTGGTTGCATTTATTTTCAAGAAGGACATTGATCGAGTTGGACACGGATGACAGATTACCCAACTGTTTACACCTTGGAGCAAGGGTTTGCTAGGAATCTGCGAGAGTCAACAAGAGACTCGACTCGAGGATCAATTGGTCGATGAGACGACCTCTTACCTCTTTTAGTATCTCGAATACTCAAAGATCGATAGAGTTCGATAAATAGAATCTTCGAAAGTGTACTCACCATTTCGATGACATTCGAACGGATTCGTTCCTATGCAACATTCGTTGGAGATCCTCGTCAAGCTAGGTTTCTTCCTCGATATTTGAGAGCCTTGGTCCTGACCTTAACAAAGACGCGCAAAAAAATCGTAAAATTACAACTGTACAGAAAAGATGATAGCGAGACGAGAAGGTAGTATTTTACCAACGCCGTGTACATCTAGGCGCGAAATTTGAAATCAAAGATAACAAAAATCTTCAAAGTTTCTCAAAACGTCCTTGAAACGTACAATTCGAACGCTAAAAACTCTCTTTGTCGAAAAACCGTTAAAATCCTTTGCCAGACGTTAACCGATCGAATATCCTTCGTCGCGTTGCTTCGTTCGACGATTACAAAGGCATTTTCGCGGGGTTCGAAAAGCGCAAATGCGCCGAGTTAATTATAAATCGATCATTTCCGAGTGATCGACACAGCTGGCCGTGAAAGTGGCCCGGTGGTGGCTGGTGCGCGCGCACGCGTCGCGGCCAAAGGCGTCGGCGTCGGGGGGCCTCGAGTTCAACGCGTAAAACTGCATTTAACTCGATCACCGTAAAATGGGTCGGCGCTAATAAGATTCACGCAGAACAAAAGCGGCTACGTAAAACAAGTTACGTGACGCAAATGCACAATACGCTTGGCGCGCTGCAATTTATCCCGCCAGGTAGGTGGGAATTTCGTCGGCCGGGCGAGAAACGATGGGTGGGGGGAGCAAAGGGCCACAAGGGGCGGTGATGGTGGTGGTGGTGGTGGTGGTAGGGGGGCCGCTGCGCCTGTAATGCCGCCGTGGAACCGAATTTAACACGCCGCGTATCAATTCTTTCGCCAGCAATTTCGTTGTAATTCCGACCGATACGTTTCCCGCCCACCGCGTGTAGAACAGCCCCCGCGGATAATATTGGAACGATTCGCGCGCGCCGATGGAACGTATTATATTAAAATGATACCGGGACGCGTTAAACCGCGTGTTAAACAGGATAATCGTTTGTTCCCGTTGCTAGTTCACCGTAGTCGCGACTGCATTAACGGATCGGATCATTTGCGTCCGGGGCAAGCGTTGTTTAAACGACTCCGCGTTCGACTCGTTACATTAATGATATTTTATTCCACCGCGGTGTCGCGGCTCGTTTGTTCCCATTAAATTTAGAATTAGTCCCCCTGCCACCTGCCCCACCCCCCGCCCCCCGTCCACCCCCGCGTGCTTCCCGTCGCGCTTTGTACCGCGCGACTAACGCGCTTGTAATTTGCCGAATACGCGACATCGACGCGTATCGAGTGCGGAGTGTACGCGCGGTGGACATCGGTAGTCTTTCTACGAGGTTACAATTGCAAAGATAGTTTCATTCGAAGCAATAGGTGGATAAATATTGTAGGAATGATCTCCCTTCGGTTGTTTTAACGATGGTTTATTTTTGTGTAGTAGAATTCTTTGGACAGTTGTTTCTCGTTTGTAGTGTCTGCGGAAAATTGGTGACCGTTCAAGGTCACCGCTGTCAGATACGATTTCTATGTACTTCAGTTATTTATTTCTATGAAACGGTGCAGGGAAGCTGAACGGTACGGAGTCTGTGACCTTGAGAGGTCACAATCTTGTACTTCTTGTACTCCAATCGTTCTTTTCAGTTGCTTGGGTTATTCTATCAGAAATCATACGATTCACTTAGGTATGAATCCTTTACCTATGATCCAATTCACCGTAATGCATTCTAAGGTACAGTTCTGTAATATAAACCGTTGTATTTGCACACAATCGAGTTTCAAGTGCCCCCAAAACTCGATTGTGTGTAATACAATACCGTAACCACCTTGAACAGTCGCCTCGTTCAAGTTAACGAAGTTTAAAATTACAAAGATATTGAATAACAAGGAAATTATTTTTCTCGACAGTTCGGTTCCCTTTTTTCCGTACACAGGAGACAATCTTGCAAAGAAAAATCATAGTGTTCCGTAAGTACACGTTAAATCCATCCAATATCGGACCGATTGCTCGACGGTTCGAGCCTCGGACCGAGCGAGGCGAATTTTCTTTCGCCATCCCTCCATATTTATCGTTCCCCGATCTCGTTTCCCGCCAAGTCTTTATCCAGCCTGGATCAAAATATGCCCTGGGATGCAGGTTGTATTCCGCGGGTTACACGTACGTGTAACCCGTGGCCGTGTGTACAACCACGTTCAGGCTGGTGTCCGCTATTAGGAACAAACCGGAAATAGAAGTGGCTGAACTTTAACTAGCTTCGTAGCGGAATGGTCTCGTTCTCTTCATCAACTCAAACTGCGGGAATTAGCTTCTGGCCCCCGTCCAGATTACTTCTGTACGTTCTGGTCCGCCGTGAGCCGTGTCCCATTTATCTCATTTGCCCCCCGAACTTCTTCGTAATATGTTAATTATGAAAACGATAAGCGAATGATAATCAGCCGTGGTTATTTCGATCCCTCCGCCACCGAGGCAGCCAATTTTACCCGCTATCGTGGCCGGAACGAGTCGGAAGAGGTTGTCGTTTCTTCGTTCATCAGAGTTGGAAACGATCCACCTCGCGATACCGCTTCCGTTGCACCGAGAACGTCTTTGATTAAATTGTTGTTGCGTTTCCTGGAGTTGGAAAGAATCGAACGGAACTCTGAACCAAGATACGAACAACGAACACCGTTCAATGGGCAAACTGTTCGAATTAAACGAGTTGGTCGATTTGTGGACTTCTGAGTCTACTCGTAGTATTGCTTACCGATCCCTCCAGTTTGTAAGGAAGAGATTTTTCACGAACGAAGTAACGTTGACTGTATTTCTAGGTACAGTTGCGTGAATGTTCAGTTTCGAAGGATTCTCGTTTGGGTTCGTCGTGAACCAAAATTCGAGAAGGGGTTACACGAGGTCTGGCTGTGTTAAGTTGGAACGAAATCAATTGGACGATGAAGGTCGCTTCCCGACCGCGAATCGCGTCAGTCGCTACCCCCACTCTTCAGGGACAGAGATAGCTCGAGGCGGGAGATGGAGTGGTAACTGAACAGAGTGGTGGGGATAGACTCTGAGCGACCTTCAACGGTCACTTTATCATATTCATCATTTTTTATTTCTTTCTCACGGTAGAAGTAACCAGAGAAGAAATATATTTATTTCTATGAAAAATTCCTCCCAAGAAGTAAAGTTGTGGATAACCCCAATCGTAAAATGTGTGGTATCTTGTTTAACGTTGCTTCTCAATTAAAAGTACACGTAACAAAAGTTGTTAGAAATTAAATTTGGAAACTTTCTGTCCAATATCGAGATGTATCGACCCTTCTCGTTTTTGCCACAATACCCCGCGAGGGTGAGCAGAGATCTGTTTATTTGTGTCTCGTATATAGAAACAAAAAATGAAACAACATCGTATATACGAAAGCTCCGCAATAATTGTTGTATTCGAACAGTATGTCGGATTCCAGACATCGTCGAATAATTCCGTCGGTACTGGAGTAGTTTCGAGTTGCTGCAACGTACTGTTACGATTGATTCCATCCGTTGGATGGAGGATCTCGGATCAGGTTAGAATCAATTATTTCTGGCTACAAACGTCTAGACCTGTATCGATCCGTCTCGAGTCCCAAACGATACGTCAGCAGATCCTGTACTAATAAACATTCATTAGTCGCCAAACCGATAGGATCCTGAGGATATTGGCAACGAGTACGGCCTGCGTTGGATAGAGGGGTGCGAAACGAGGAGACGTTTGTTGACATAGAAGGGAAAGTTCATTCTCTTGTGGAATGGCCGTCCGTGATATATGATGCGAGACGAAACGTTTCAATTAACTCTTCCTCCGATACGCCTGCTTAATTGAATAAATCGAACCATTTATATACGGTGATCTTTTTATTCGCGTTAATATTTTTTTTTCTTTCTTTTTCCGTTCATTATCCGATATCGTGGAAAATGCGAGAGGTTAGTGAAATTAAAGGGAAACGTATCGATAATTATATACCAATAACACTTTGAATTAAAAAATGAATATTTGCGTAAATACACGATGCATGTATAATAAATCGTACGATCATTTGTACGTACGTGTGAATCATATTGCGTAAAATACGTTTCGTGTGTATCGTGATTAATCTTGGATAATTATACTTTGTACGCTAGAAAAATTATACGCAATAGCTTTTCTAAAATTAAAAATTAGACTTGTAAAATGATCGCAGGTATCGGTTAATATATACACGCACGTAGACATGTATTTAAAATATCTTTTCAATGGATAGTAATATTACTATAAATTGAGAGGTATTGCGAATCAGTGTCTAATGTTATTTCTACGAGATTCTTTTCCCTCGAAACTACTCTAAACTACTCAGCAATAAAGTTCACAGAATTGCCGCAAAATTATAAAAATTACACTGCCGAAATTGAACTGGAAATTACGATTCGAGAAACTCTTCAACGGCCTCGCGATTAAAGTAAAAATTTATGGACGACACGTTGTAAAACTAGACGTTGGTTGGAGTGTTGCTCCGTGAAATTGATGTTTACAGAGATTTTGAAGCAATCTGGTTGATAAACGACGATGTCCGCGCCTCGAAACCGAAGTACGGAGATTCTAAAAGATTTTAAGCCAAGATTTCGAATGATTCGCGAGGAACAGGTTGTCGATGGAATTGTGAATAGAACTTGGTGGAACGTTAAATCGGAATGCGACTGTCGGCGATAATTCTCGCGTAAATCGCCGGTTTCGAATGCACAATTTTACCTAGGACGCCTATTCGAAGAGGAAAAGCAGGCGGCAAGCGTTTCACGAAACTAACCAACGTGGGTGGGTAACTGAAGCTGAATCGAGACGCGGATACACGGTTGATCTTATTGTGAATGGGCTTTGCGGAAGCCTCAACTCCTCTGTGAACGCGCGGAGATTAGTGGTTGTCAGTTCCTCTTCCTTCGCGAGATCAGAAGCGGAAAGGAATCGACACAATGCCTCTCTGCAGATTAGTAGCACGCGCAGGCTGCGTCAGAGGGACCGAAGCACCAATGATACACGGTTTAGCGGTTAATGCTTTCGAATAAGTTGTCGTTCGGATCTAAACGACGACTGTTCTCTTTTCTAACAAGTGTCCAAATTTCATCGATCCCTCTCAGAATCGTCGAAACTGTTCGCCGATAATTCAAATTGCACTTAGTCAACGTGTCATATAGATGTTGATTAAAATGTTGACAAAATTTTCTACATTTAAAATTCTTTTCATAACCCCCTTCGATTTTAAGACCTCTCTACCCCACCTTGGATTCTCAGTTATACACTCGTCCAATTTTAAAGATTTACAAAGAAAAGTATTCGTGTTATCCACAGTTTTCTACGTTCAAAATTTCCTTCGTAACCCCCTACAAATATAATCACCCTCAACCCCCACCCCGTAACTTCTCAATTATACACCCCTTCAATTTTTAAACCCTAGTGATCGATATATTTACAAAAGAAGATATTCCTCATATCCACAATTTTCCTGGTAACCCCCTTCAATTACAAGACCCCTCTACCCCAGATCTTGGACTCTCTATCGTACACCCCATCAACCTCCAAACCCTGATAATCTATACATTTACAAAAATAAATATTCGCCTAGTCCACAATTTTTCCACCCTCCGAATGTTCTTTCGCAATCGCCACCGCTTCTCCAGCTCCCTCGTTGGAAAACACCGTCCATTCGTAATCGTAAGTACATAGGATAGAGGGCCGATCCCGTCGTTACGGTTCCACGGATGCAGCCGCATGCCCAGGGCAATGCGAGCGCAACTATTAATCCATCCGCTGTTCGCCGATGGAAACAAGAACTCATCGGTGGATCCGATGATCGTCGATTAACCACGGCCTGGGCACGGTCGTCGGACAACATCCGCGGCACTTCGCGAAGGTAGTGGAGTGTCAACGATCATAACACATCATGCAAACCTATAAGGGGTAAAGCGCTGATCAGAATGCCTGGGCACGCACCCCCTTGGATTACCTTCGCCGTCCAGCGTCCCACGGGTTGCTTGTTCTACTGGTAACGTTTCGTTGCACGATGCGCCGACAGTTTGCCCTCCTCTGTCCCCCGCATCGGGCACGGTCGACCATCAACCGGGCCGCATCCCTTCCTAGTTCAAATCCCACAATCGAGTGGCGGACTATCGGGAAATCACCCTAGATCGCCATTATCGTTAATCAACCTAGTGTTTACGGAGTCTTAAGCGACACTGTTTGCCCGCGGACGCATTCAGCTGCGAGGCCACGCATATGTTCGGGGGTTTACGAGCTGCCGCGACCGAACGAAGAAGAACTGCCAGGTTACGGAGACCCCCTACCCTATCACCCCGCGATATCAACTCGATGAACCTAACCCCCGAATCGTTGGGTTACGTTCGAGAGCACAAGTGCTGACAATCGTTCTATGGACACTAGGATTGCCTGGATCGTGAGGAGAGAGCACACGTGACAGAGAGCTGTCAAGAGAGCTTCAAGAGAGCTGATAATTTTGTATATGATAACAAAACTTCAAATTTATAGTAACAAGATTTTTACATTCAACTAGTCGGTGGAAATTGAAAGTGTCCTGGAACGTAATTAGAAGTAAGTTTCATAATTCGATGATAATCTTAAAAATCTTGAAGGCGGTTCTAAGAATAAATGATTTTTGACAGGTTTATCGGAGATGTGAAGAAATTGGAATGAAAAATGAACACGCAGGGACGATTCTTGTGCGAAAAAATTAAAACTCAACGTTTCAACGTTTTTTAACATTGATTTTGAAAATTCGATATTCGAGTGACGTTCTCGATGGTTTTGTTGGCCTTTGGGGTAGATGGGTGTTTCGAACAATTGTATCCGACGCGTTTCTCGGGCTGTGCGCGATCGAGGGCGGTAGGATCTTATTGGTATCGCAGGTAATACAATTTTGCGTTTCGCTGAGTAATGAAATTTTTGAAAGAGTTCATTTTCTTTGCTAGAAAATTATGTGCCGCGCATGGGAGTTTGGAATTTTGGGTCACCGGTGACGCACGTGATACGAACACAAAGCGAATATGCGCGCAATGGAGCATGCAAGCACCGCCATGTTCGTTGAAATATTGTTCTCGGCGAAGCTGTTTATTAAATTTAATTTAATAGGTGTATTTTCGGGTTATGAAAATGACGTTTATATTCCGTAATATAATCGGTCGAATTTAATTGGGATGCGTACAAAGTGACTCTTACGAAGAACTGGAAGCAATTATCGAGGTTCGACCGGTCTTGAAAGGTATTACGTAATCAGAGGCGTAGACGAAAAGCATTCAACTTACAAAGAATAATCCTTAAAACTCCTGGTGCCCTTATTCTAAATGCAATCATCCCTTTCCGCTCTCCATCGTCGCACAATTAAATTTCAAGCTTCTATTTCTTACGCAACCTCTCGCTGTTATAGTTCCCGTCCTCCAGCCGTACTCACCGTTTACACACACTACCAAAGCCTTCATCCATCAATACTGTATCTAACTTTCCTAATTCTTTCGTCCACTTTCATTTCTTTCTTTCTTTTCTTTTACCTTTGCGCGACTCTTCCGTGCGATAACTTCGAGGTTAGGTTACAAAAGTCCGTCTTGCGCCTCGCCATTGCTCACTTCGCCCAAGACGTTACAATAATAATAAGAATAACTTTCGTATGAAACGAGTATCGGTAAAAATCGTGCATCCGCGAAGAATGAACCCATCCATCGAAAGAACCGTTTCGCGAGAATTGACGCGTGCACAGACCTAACCTCAATCGCGCGTCGAATACCCCAAAAGGTAAATCTGTGGCACAGGTGAGAAGAAGTATCCTGCAAGCGTAAAAGATTCGGTATCGGTGTCTCCGCGAAGTACCCAATCCGAACTTTGTCTTTCAAGTCGCGAGTTAAGGAACGATCCGCGCAGCGTGCGCGACATTACCGGTCCATTACGTCCAACCTAACCTAAAACTCGTTAACCGTACATTTCCTCGTTCACTGTCAATCAAGCAAAGTATCGGGGCACTTTGTAGCTAACTATCGTCGATTACCTCCATCTGAAGCGCTACAATGTTGGGAATGGTTAAATACAATTACGTGATCCGGCCAACGACACTTCCGCCATTTTCTTCAATGCGAGATGATTGGAAAAATAAAGCCAACGCGACGACCATGCGCGGCACACGCGCGCCGTGCTGTACCTCGTCTCGTAGGTGTCTTCTCGGAAAGTGGCCGAGATAACCCGAAGAATCCTCCAGGAACGGAACCAACGTCGAGCGTGTCCCACTGATAACGGTCGTAAAGGTCAAGGATCGTCGAAACGAATAACCTGGTCACGAGCGCGGAAGCGACACACTGATTTGCCGTAAACGGCGCAATTACGTTACCCAACGGCGCAGAACTCCGCGGCCAGGAACGCCTGTAAAACGATGATGGCTTCCGTCGTCACCGTGCCGTCGTACGAACAATCGTGATCCCGGCTGGGTTAGGTTCGTTGCTCGTAAATCGCGAACGAGACCTCCGCGTACGCCGCGACGGTTCAAACCGCGAAGAGGCGATCGGCGATGCTCTGTGGTATAAATCGCGACCTTGACGCACGATCTCGCCACCGTGGAACTTGTACGAGCAACAAGAACGAGAAGTGACGGTCGAACGGTCGCGTAGGGTAGATTTTTCGAAAGTGGCGAGCGCAAGGACCCGGCCACCGGGAAACGACGCACCGTGGCGTACGACGCCATTGCTAGCACCGTGTACGAGTCTCCGCGAACCTGTGTACGTGCGTTCAGGACCGAAGAGATCTCCCCGAGGAGAAAAAGGTAACCGTCGCGCTCCAGAGATTCTCTGGCGGACAGCCAAACACCCAACAACCAAGAAACCCTCAGACTCAACTGTATCCACTCCATCCACGGACCCGGCCATCTCTACCGGCTCTTCTCTTTTTCCCCTTTTCAACCTCCCCGCTACCTTCACCTGCTCGGAAACCTCCGAGCTCTTCGCTCGCATCCCTCGCTACCGAAATTCCATTTTCTAACGTCCTTCCCTCCCAACCTCTCTCTCTCTCCACTCTCCTCGTTCCCTCTTCGTGCACCCACCCGCTTCTTACTCGCCCTTTCGACTGTCACTCCGCAGCACTCGCTATCGCTCTCTCGCGCTATCGTTACGGTTATCGCTCTCGCAACCCGGCTGTTCTATCCACCAGCCACCTCCGTTCGATTTCTACGTGGAACGTAGAAACGCGGCCGACTGCATTTCCTACCCTGACGGGTCTCGTTCGTTCTTGCTGCGCGAGTACCGCGCCGCGATTAAACAAACCGAGCCTCCACCTCGTGTTCTACGAACTCGATCGAACAACTATCGCGATTTTTAGGGAAAGGTTTTAGAACTCGATTGGAACGGTTAGCGATCATCTGGACCTGCGGAGGAACTATTGATGCAAGGACGTCGAAACTGATTCAACGATACGTTGCAGCGTTTTTTTTTTTTTGGAACGAGGAACCTTCCGGAAGGGGGTATTACGGTCCAAGGAGGTGAAGAAAATTTTTAGTCTTGGAAATTGGGGACGAGACGAATATTTCTCGGTTTGTAAGTATACTAATCATCGTAATTTAATAATTGTGAAAGTGTACGATGCTGGAGGGGGCATTTTATAATTTAACGGGAAAAGAAAATTTTTAACGTTGAGAACTATGGACGAGACGAATATTTTTCGATTTGTAATTACACTGATAATCGTAATTTAATAATCGTGAAGGTATATAATACTGGAGGGGGCATTTTATAATTTAAGGGAGCGCGAAAGAATACACAATTAATATGTGAAAAATATGTAGCATTTACCTCAATTATTTACCTCGAGCGCGAAAATTAAAAAGTAAAAAAAAATGTATCGACTAGAAATCGTGCTCGTTTTAAAGACTACCGTGAATTTTGATCGTTTATTTGCCTCGGTGAACGACGAGAGTGAAAAGTTTTTTCGAAATTCCAATAGTGTCCGAGACTCCACTCGGAAGGTTAGTCGCGCTCTTTACGTAGGAATCTTAACCTGAAAAATCAAGTACAAGAAAAATTGGTCAAACACTCGTCCCACGCTTTTGCTCATTAAGGTACTCCACGCACGCAGACAAATATGCATCAAAGCAATTGGAGCGAGTGTGCGCGCACAACTGGGGGAACGTAAGAGGTGCAGTAGATTAGGTTATATAGAATCAGCCGCAGCGCGACATCAAAGAATCGCGAAACGCGGAATACTGTTTGCCACTTTAATTAATGCCCGCTAAATACGGTAACAAAACTAAAGCAATTGCCAAGTGAAAAGGATGCTTTTCGTGAAAGTATAGAGAAACTTGGACGTATTAAAGCATCCCAATAACATCCACAGAGACGTTGCCCACCGCTGGAACGCCATCTCGAGTAACCTCCTTTCATTCTTTAAGTAAATTTAATTAATTTTAATTAAAACATTTTTAAGAAGCTTGCACGACTTAAACGAACGTCAGCCGTAAGGCCTGATGGAGCTGACTGCAAAGCCGGCTAACCGTTGGAATTACTTTTCAAAAGGACATAACCTTTAATTGCGAGATCTAGTTCAGCTGTAATTTATATCACTTTTTCAAAAGTGAACAAATTACCTGTAACCGTGGTAACTGCATCAACGACATCCCCTCACTTCGTTTCCCGGTTTTATAAAGAGAGGCTACATCGCTACCGGTAATTGTACGATAAGATCTCTGCATCACGAATAACTTGGTCGCTCGGTAAGGTACTTTAACTCTCTCCTGAAGTCGAATTTTGTCAACTCGCTATATAGAACGATCCGCCGTGGAAATTGAGTGAAAACAATCTGCGACTGTTCCATCACCGGTAACCTCAATTTTATTCTCCCATCGATGTGTAATTTCGTAGAAAATTTCCGCTAGTTGAAACAACGCTTAAAGACCCGTTTAAAGCGATTCGCTTCCTTTAATTCGGAACCGAACGATTTCAAATCTCGAATAATCGGCTGGGTTGGGTAATCGAGCCAAATATCATAAACATCCGGTATTTTTTTCAATCTCGAACCGACAGTTTAATCTCGTACACTCTTCGGGTTTACTGTCCACTTTAATACACACGCGTGGATTTTTAAATTATTTTCAAACGCAAAATGATTCATCTTTTAAAACGATAAAGGAACATTGTAATTAGTTTGACACTGTCACGACACAGCGGATGTCGAAAAACATTGCAGCTGAGAGTCTACAATATAATATAATTATTACAAACCACGTGACGTTTTATATAAAAAATCATATTAAACTATTCCGTACAATTTTCATTCATAATCTATAACGCGTTCATTTACACTCACGTGAACTAGAAGTCGATAAATATTATTGTACAATACGCACTCGAGAAAAATACATGTATGCCTCGGAAGCATTCTTTTCGAATGCCAACACTACATTATCGATAAATATCGTTGTAATGATTAAGTTCCGTGCGAATATTATAGTTTCTCGACTCAATTGTATTTATCTTACCCGAGATAATTCAAGAGATTATTAAGAATTCTTTTTCTTTTATCCAAAGTAGAAAATCGAGAGGAAGAAAGTTAATTTCCCATTAAAAGACGATTCTCCGCCAGTTGGAAGACGTTCGAATCGAAATTTTCGACCGGAGAGTCTGTCGAATGCACCGGTACACCAGTCAAGGGACATCGGGCAGATCAAAATGGCGATGCAGGAGTCATTAACCGATCCGGTACATCGACCCAGTTGTTGCCGCGCCATTAGCAGATAACGACACTTTTTCGTGCTCTGGCTGAGCACAATCCGAGATCGATACCGATCGTTCCGCTCGCTTTGCCATGAACGTCTCGAGCTCGAACCGATGGCACGGTTTCTCTGAAATCAGCTGGACCGTAGTCGTTCAAACAGCATTCTCGAAAAGAGGGAAACACCGCGCCGGCAATTTCATCCCCGGCGCTTAAACACGGTCACGCGAGATGATTGATCTTCCATCGTACGTCGATACATCTGCTTCCGAAAAGAGTGTCGATCGCTCGCGAGCGTCTCCTGTCCCGTGGACAGGTTGATCGATTCGAAAACCGTACTCGAATGTATGCACAAGGTTATAATACGGGAATGCACCATCGTTCACGAGCTCGAGAGATCACGTATAGTATTTCGTGGCTTCGGCCGAAATTGTTAGCGATAAAACAGTTTGATCGATGTCGAGTTCGACGTATTCCGTAGAGTCAATGAGCTGTTCCGAGTTATGGAACAATCGTCCAACAAGAGCAATCCTTATTGGCCTCGATTCGAGATCGGAATCGCTACCCACCCCGCTTTCGAGTAACAATTCTTATCACTTTACGAATAACGGAATGATCGTCTTCAGAAGCGTATCGTTATTAGACGGTCATCGAAATATCTAATCCACTTTGAGTAAACTGGTCAGATTTTTGTTTACTCGTAAGCGGGAGTTACTGTAAAATTTAAAGTAATTTTATTCGATATTCGACAAGTATGAAAAAATAACGCTCGACGGAAGGTGCGTCGATTTGTTAGTTTCATACCAGTATACTTAACCGGTATTGTTGCAAAAAAAAAAATATGGCGACACTTACCCGTTTCCTTTTTCCAACCAACAATAGCTTTCCCCAGTTTCTATCGAAATTAATAACCATTATTGGTCTAGCTATTGGAATTCCATACTACTTCAATACAGAGAATAATTGAACGTTATATTTTACAAACGATGAACTTTCCATCGAAGTTTAACCAGCAAGCGCCGCGGTACGCGTTAATTGCCACCTGGCGGTATTTTCCAAAAACTTCACACACCCGTGGTACGTCACAGATAACTTAATAAATCAAAGAATACCTATAAATTCGGCTTGGAACGGACCGCGCCGCGATAAAAACATCCAAGTCGATGAAGGATGACGACATTATGGTGTAAATGCCAATAACGATCGTATTAAAATTTATACGAAAGCGAGATCAGAATTCGATTCGCGCGATCCTTCTTTGAGGACAACTGGAGCCACTACCACCACCACCCCTCCTCCCCCCTTTCTCCGAAATATCGAAGAATTTTAGAACGCTCGAACGCGTCCTTCCACCCTCTCCGAGGATGGTTTTCATTCGGCAATAACATTCCACGGAAAAAAACAGCGACGCGAAACGTTTCACCCTCGTGAGCGTATGAATACGTTCGATGAGCGGGCGCCACGGTGGCCAGTGGCGACGAAAATCGCTTTAGCGTGGGGTGGTCAGTGGAAAATATGAGATACGCGGGGACCCCTTGATCAGACCTGGCCACATTCTCCGTGTTATCGCCATGGCTACCGGAATGAAACAACCATAGGCTGCACCGGTCGCTGAGAACAAAGCACGGTCCAACCTAACCCAACTTAGCCCGAGGGAGGAGTAGCTGTATCATAGTTTTAGAAGCTTGAATACTGGATACGTTTGGGACGGAGTGAACGAGTCTTCAAGACTTCTGGTACATCGTCGGGATCGATCGATTGTTCAATCGCGAGGAAACACACTGTTCCCTTTCAGTCAGTTCGTGGAAGCTTGAAAGACTTTGACAAATGTTACCCCTTTGAGGACTCTGAGGATTTTCTAGACCGTGCATACTAGGTTGAGTTTTGTCGTTTTTTCCATTGTAAAAGAATACTCTTCGATTTTGAACAAGTGTAAATATACGAACTAGTCGAAGGATCTACACGAAACTTCACACGTGTGTAAAGTTGGTACCATCTTTAGAAAAATACAACGACGCACCTAATAGCTTCATTTCTTATCGAACACTTTCGATTTTTCTTCCCTTCGAACGAGATAATTTACCCCCAACGAAGTCTCGAATGCCTGTGAATTAAAACGTTCAGAAAATGACCACGAACACCTCCATCCAGTCTACCAACAGCTTCTTAGCCTACCACAGAGACTATGAAACTCGGAATAGTATAAGAACACCAGCATTCTGGGTTTAACAAGTGAGATACTACTTGTACGTGAAGTAACATTTAACGCATACTAACAAGGTTCGAAATGTAAAATTCACAATCGCTTAGAATACATTCAATTATTTTCATCCGCACTGGAGTCCTCCGGATACGAACCTAAATCTACGATGTATCCAAGACCGTGTCTCGCGATCAGTCGCTTTTAAAACGCAATTGTCTGCGACAGTCCCATGCTCGAATGCATTAGTTACAAAGTACATGGCTACCCAGCGTTCCGGCTAGGTGTTGCAACGTTCGGTATGCGGCGAGGTTGAACCCAGCTAACCCGTGAATTGGTCGGTGTCCGCGACAGTGGCACCACGTGTCCCGTTCGTCTCGCCGTTCGTTTTCCTTCGTTTTCGTTGGTCGACGCGACCAAACCGATTGTTTACGCGTTAAACGGGCCCTGATCGCGCGTCTGACGCGACGACAATTTATGCCCGGCGTTACAAAGGGAAGCCAGCTCGCGGTGCGGCTCGATCTGTCACGGTGTCTCCTCGGCGCAACAACGCGTGGCGCGATCGAAGCCCTTTGATCTCGCGGGACTGCGTGCCAATGACGCTGTAATTCCGATCGTGGCCACGGATCGCTGCGAAGGATCGTAAGGCTCGGTGTTATGTGTCCTTTACTTCCGCGTTTCGACGCTCGACTGGTTTCACTTTGTACACCGGCTGAGTAATAGACACTCTCTGATCGTGACAATTGCCTTCCCGCGGTGCCGAGATCTCGACGACTGGACCAGCCCCGCAAAGGACATTCGGTGCATTTTCGAGTCGATCGAGTCTGTTGCTACACGCTTCGAGAGGATACGGTTACCCAGCGAGTGATTCACGAAGAGTACGTCCACGATCGTGGAATCACGGATCGGTGTGATTTCAATGGGGGATCTCCCAGTCTCTGGAGAGACGATACGGTGTAGCTGTACGACGATACAGGAAGATTCGTAGTCAGACTTTGATCACTGCACTGGTGGTGCTGCAACGTTTCGTTACATCGAACACCCAACATCGAACGTTTCGGTGCCTAAGGCTAACCATGCTTCGAAAAGTTTACTAGATATTGTAGGGTTCGTAGTTAGACTTGGATCACTGCACTGGAATCCTTGCAAACACGTATTTTGCAATTATTCAGTAGATAACCCAACATCAAATGTTTCCATACCTAAGCTACCAGGTCTGTTGGCTAACCTCATTTCTGAAAGTTTACTAGATTAGACCGAAACGAAATTTACATTGTACAACCGGTCGGAGAAGTTTACGTACACCTTCTACATCGTAATATAGTATTACGAACCATGGGAAAATTTCAATAATTGAATAATTTTCTAAATTCACGATAGACGAAGATGTTCTAAAACAAGTCCTTTGGATAGTCTACTGGCTATCTTACGAATCTTAACCGTATTAATTTGAAGCAAAGTTTGTGTCGCAACTCGAGCTCAAGTTTCACTTTTCTCTAAATATTGACGATTCTCAACCCAACACTAACTTATGAAACTTAACCATATTGGTCCAGAAGAAATTTTATATCGGAATTCGAGCTCGCGTTTCACTTTGCTCTAAATATTGGCGATTCTCGATCGGGGCCGGTTTTCACGAGCCCGGACGCGAATTATAAATTGTAGATGGCGCCACTGCGCCGCGAGCCGAACGAACGCCCCGCAGTTTCCCAAACACCCGCCAAAAGGTACAACGACCGAACCGTGGAGCTTAATTAAAATTCGACGCGGCCCGGTGAACCGAAGCTGCCGCGATTCAAAATTCCGCGCGATCGCGCCACCGCGCCTCCCTGTATTTAAAAAGTGCCGGGCGCTCTATAGTCAGCGCGACACGCGAAACTATGCACAGCTTCGTAACTACTGCGCGTGATTTGCATAAGCAAATTTTACGCGGCATAAATGTTTCAGCGAGTCGTAAATTGGATTAACCCCTCTTGGAAATTAGCCGTGCAGTTTTTAACCAGTGCTGCGATGTTTGCCGAGATCGCGTACCATCGAGAGGCTACTTTCGTCATTCGTGGAAAAAAAAAGAAAAGATTTATTACTAGTATTCGGGAAGATCTGTTCGACGAATTGATTCGATTCTTGTTCCATCGAGAAGGTGATGCATCGTGCATTGTTTCAAAAAATTATCAAAATTTATCCAATGATCATTTATCAATGCCATACTTTTTCAATGCCATCCTTTTTTATATTATTCTCAAGTGTGTACCACAGAAAGAATGTTTTATTACTCTAGGATGTGTGTTGAAAAAACAAATAATCGGAGAGTGTACAAGCTCGAATTATTGTCAAGTTCTGACCGTTGCACGATTTTACAATTTTAACCGTAACATCGTCAATTTTTGGAATCGCCTCGTAAAATATTCATAGAATATTCGACGGATTTGCAAGCGAGCGAGCAAATGAAAAATCAATCTTTTCGCGATCGTAGAGGTACGTACCCCGTTAAAAGTCAACGCGGCCGTGCACGAGGTGGCGTTTGCTCGCGCTACTTCGTAAATCCTTAGATTGGAAAAGAACAATATGGCGACGACGATTCGTCATGTTGCTGTGTACCGAAGCCGGCACATGGATCTCGGGAATTTCGTAAAAATCCTGAACGCGAAGACAGTGACGAATTGCCGTGGAGATAAAGAGACGGGTCGGGGGTTAGGGGCGTACTGAAACAACCTTGCACGTCGATGAAGACGAAACTTCGGTACGTCGAAGCGTAAGAAGAAACGTTAACCTCCTTTCTTCTGGACGCTAACGACTCGCCGTTCAGCTTCGGTAATTTTTTCCTCCGGGAACGCAACTTCGTGCTTCACTTTTTTTTTGACCACTCACCTTAATTGATAACGTGCATTTCTCGGCTGGAACTTCGAACATCGACTCTTCCAGTTCGTTCTGTTCGACAATCGAAGAACTTTGGGGACAGTATTGGAATGGAATCATTTTGCATCGTCTCGATTGCTGTTGGTCACTTGGAACGTCGAATAGGTTAGAAATCTCTCACTCGTGTAGGTTAGGAATCTCTTAGTCGTACAGGTTAGGAAACCTCTTAGCCGTGTTTAGAAATTTCTCAATCGAATAGGTTAGGATCGAAATCGAATCGTTTAGGTCGTAACAGAGGTTGTTTGGTTACTTGTTCGTGTACACGTACAAGAATATTACCGAATATTACTCGCCGTTAAAATACAAACAAGATAAACGAATCCTAGAACAATTACATCAAATCGAAAACGCTCGGTAAGTGACTACGCTTTTGTGGATTCGTAACTTGGTGAAATACCAAATGAGATTAATTTTATAAAACGTTTATAGTTTTACACCGTATCTGGAATTAATGGTCTTACTTGAATTTTCAATAACAAATTCTGGCGCGCGAAAGAATAACAAGAATCTCCGCTCGGTGAACGAGCCAAGTGATTTTGTTTAATCCGGTCGTACGGTGTAACCGGAATACGCAGTTCTGGAAATTACGTTGCAGCGTCTATTCTGTCCCTTCCGCTGGGTCAACGACACTATTCAAAGGTCGTGGTATCCTTACGCGTACCCGCTGTGGCGCCCTCTACATGGGTGCGCATTTACTCCCATTGTGTATGCATATGTTTCGTAATGGAGTGTACACCGCGGAGTTGTCCCATTAGCATAAACGAATAAATAAATACATTACGCTGATTCAATGTTACCGCTGTGGGCGAATAATTCGCGCGATGTTCCGCGAGTAATCACCGCGCCGAGACAACCGTTGGAAAGACAACGATCTCCGGGTAACCGTTACGGTGTAAACAGCGAAAAGAATCCCAACAGGTCGGCCATTTCGCGCAACAAAAACTACTGCAGACGACTTGGAGCGATCGATGGAAGGACGTCAGTAGCGACTACATTACTTATGAACTCATTAACTATACAGATAAAGGGAAGGTAGTTCGCAACGTTCCATCAGCTAGAATATGCATGACGTTACGAGCCGGCGGACCGACCGGGACTATGCACGAAGGAAGGCAGAATTGAATTGCAACGTCAGTCTGCCATCAGGCGGGAAGGAAAACTTAAAAATTAACTACGAACCCGCCTGTCAGTGCGCTGACACACGTATCGATGCAGATTTTGCATCGCTGCCGGGCGCATTCTGTTTACACGCTCGCACGCCAGCGCACCCTTGTGTACGTATCGCGTACTCTTACTAGCGTTCGTTTCGTTTGATGTACATTGGCCTCCGGTTCGGTTGTTTTCTTTCGCGAAACGACCGCGCTACGAGTCTTTTAAACGTTGAAATTCTAAACAAACCGAGAGCGGAGATATAACAACGGAACACGCCTTAACTCTGGCTACCGACTTGGAATAATAATAACAAGTGTCTATTTCCCGACAGAGTTGCGTACGATACGAATTCGAGGGTTAAGCGAAACGTAGTGTGTTAAATCGCGGATAAATAATTCGAACCATTGCTCGGTACATTTGGGGAGCACGTATAAATCGTAAGTTCGGAAAAATTGATTTCTTTAATTGTATTTACCTGGAACATTTTTGGAAAAAGATTCTGAAAATTTACGACTATTCTGATTTCTTAATTACTCCGTTTTTTAGCGAAGCAGCGTTACTACACTCATTGACAAATTGTACTCCCCTAATTCTCGTCAGCTCGCAATTGTTGTCACGCGGTAGTAACAATTGTTTACTTGGAAGTATTCACTCCGGGAGGAGTCTATTCGTGGATATTAATATTCGCGGAGAACCCGGGTAAAAATCACGGTCGCGAACGCAACGGCTCGAAAAACCTAACCTGTAAAAGTAATCTCGCTCTTAAAAATGTCCGCCGCGTAGGAAATTAACGGCGTAAATCGCACCGCGCGGCGACCATGTAACGATAATTCGTCGACGGTACACCAAAAGTCAGACAACTTGTACCTAATAAATTCAATTATCTCGACGCGGGTCAAGTTCCAGCTACCGGAAGATCGTCTAGTTCACGGTGGCTCCACTGCAGCTTGTCCCGCTAACAAGATACTAGTTACGATGTCGTTACTTTTACGGAAGTTCCCCCGTTGTTAATCTATAATGGCGCAAATACGGCCAGCATCGAGTTCCAGGTAAAATAACCGATTTCCTCGCACCTTGTTACAGCCCTTGTTACGTTTCAATTGAAAGCGACAGGTCGTGCAGTGCGACGCTGTTACTCGAATTGTAATAGGAAGAAATCCAACCGTCGAACGACTCGCCACTGTTGAAACTTTCGAGGGAAATTACCTTGTCGCGACAATTTTAAGCTTTCCTTCCCGCACTTATATTAGGTTATTACACCGTGAGCTAAATTATGCCTGCCATTGAGACGAGTTGAGTTACGATTACGCTGAGTCGACGTTTCTAGGTTAGGTGACACGTGGCGCCATCTTCCGTTGCTACTTTCGCAAGGACGGTTAAGTTTATAGGTTATAATCTTCCCGTTGAAATGAGTGTAATGAAAGTAATGAAAGTAATGAAATTTCTGTTTTCGACACTTGCACAGCGGTACGTTTAACATTAGATATGGAATTACGTGTAGGGTTGGGTATAGTTAAATCAAACTTAACCGACTTTACAAGGCCGTTGCAAACTTGCACTTTCTCCCCTCTTTTCGAACGCTGTGAATGGAAGTAACGAAAGATTGAGAGGGATTTGTTGCTATTGCAATTCCGATCCGACTACAAGTTACTATAACGATGCGCGTAGATGTAAAAAATAGTTTCAGAACGACTATCGAAAGCCTCCAAAATGAAATCCAGGTACTTCGCGTTGAACAAAGGAACTTAAAGTTCAAGAGCCAAATGAAGAATTTCGTAATGAGTTCGAAAGTCGAACAAACTATTCTGCATTCAATTCAAAGGTTAACTGTTCCAAAAGATCGAATTAACAATTTTTCGGAAAGTTCCATCTCGTTCGTAGAAGTTTGCAGCAATTTTATTCATAGTTCGCCAATTTCTTTGAGACTGCCTTGGGCTGTCCAAAGAAACTTCACTCGATTTTATCCTCGCGAAGTTTGACGTAACCCGGTTGCAGAGTGTCCAACGACGAATGATTCGACCGAGTGACGATTCTTCGCGCGAAAATAAGAATAGGCGTAGAATACAATTTCTACATTTCGGGAGGAACAATTTCGAAACTGCTCGAAGCAGACACGCGTGCTCCGCGAATTTTAAAAATCAATTTCCTCGGAAACGGTGGCTCGCATGAAAAAATTATACTGAACGTTTTCGACGCATTTTTGCCCGTAGAATCCATTTCCTGTGCGTTTTTCCCACTAGTCGCGCGTGTTCGACCTAAAGTGAATCCGAGAAGTATTTGCACACCGTATTACGAGGAAATTCCCCTAACCTACAAGTCTGATTTTAACGAAAGTTAAAGTGCGCGTATAAAGCACGTTTTACCGCGTGTGACATAATTTTTTCGTTGACAAAAAATTCAACGTTTCTTCATTGCTTTAATACAATTCTTTTTGGGGACTTTTTTCACAGTTGATGGATGGAGCACTAAAAGCTGAATATTTTTGTAACAAGAGTTCAGCTCTTAGTGCCCTATTATTCTGTTGCAAAAATGTCCCAAGAAAAGTTGCATCGGAAAAATAAAAAAACATTAAAATCTTCGAGACTTGCTTTCACCTTCTTGGAGAAATTTTTTGTTGACAAAAAAGTTTCTCCATATACTCACTATTATGTTCCACTTCATTAAAATCATTCTTAAGGGTAAAAATTATTTCTTTATAATACAAGTTGCAAATATTTTTTGGAGCCCCTGTATATATTCACTATTATGCTCTACATGCGCACAAACTTTCATCAAAATCACTCTTAAGGGTAAGAAAAAATTTCCTTACAATAAAACGTGGAAATACTTTTCGGAGCAACTGTATATTGCTCGATGTTTAAACGCGACCCTAGGCAGCGGAGCATTAAGGACGAACGTTTCTCTCTTTGTGTTGCAGAGTACTTGATGTCAGGAAGTCCACGGAGCTATCCGGCACGGTCCCCAGGAGTAGCTTCCACGCCAACCGTGACTAGGTGAGTTAGCGTGACTGCCATCGCGAAATTTCTCGCGCGAGACCAGCCGCTCGTACCGATGAAATCTCGAACGGCCGAAACGCCAACGTCGACGTCGCCGTCGCGACGCATCCATATTCCAGCAGGCAATAACACAGATTTCCGCGTAAGCCAGATCACGTAAGCGGATTTTTCGCGCGGCGGCTGACAAATCCGCGAGACTTATCGGTTTACCTAGTTGCCCGGATTTCGCGCGGTTGAATTAAGCCGCGAAAAATCGACCGTGTTGTTGACTGTGCCTCGAAACGCGACGGTCGTCGTTCAGCGATTGACGGGCCATCGTGCCACCGTTAAACCAAACGGTTCTCCATTTTCGAAAACATTCCGCGCGATTTTCTATCGGACCCGGACAAATTCCGCGTCGTTGAGCAACACTGCAGATCGCGAGACCGTATCACGACCGACCAGGAACACGTATAGATCGTTTGATCGAAATTTTCAGCAGGCCATGGGGGATTTTACATATTTTTAAATTATTTCTTTTTCGGAGAACGGAGCTATTTCTCGCTCGTAGAATTGCGTAGAATTTTGGAGAAACGATCAGACTTCATTTCACCAACGAGTATTTCGACTCTTCCTTTTTTTTTGTAAAGTGAAGATTTCTACAAATTGGTATACTTTGCAAATTTTGTCCGTTTGTATAGAATGGCGTTCTCAAGCTATTTGGCCTTTAGTTAATTCGTGGCTAGCATGGGCAAATTAAACCTTGCCTTACGAGTGCAGCAATACAAAACCCTTACTTACTCTCAAACTCCAAAAAAACGATTAATTTAAAAAAACGTCTTCGTAGCGATCCATCCATCTCGTCTTAAAAAATCTCAGCAGCTTCTCGAAAAATTGCTACGTAGAACCATCGGAAAAAGGTTTAACTCGCCGCCTCTGTAGATTCGGTTAATGTCCCTACCGATATTTTATTCATTCACGGTTCGATATTAACAACAGGAAAACGCGATATCGGGCCGCAGAAGTGCCATTATCCACCGCGAGGCTGTCGTTTGCTGTCCCTCTAACGATTACAAATCTTCGGTCGAGCACTTTTGGCAATTAGCGAGTCATTAGCAGCTCCCTGGCCTCGCGTTGCCGCAATACCATCGACGCGCGTACCGTGTACCAGACGAGAACGCAGAAATTTCCAGCATCGTGATAACAATTCTTGTAGAACGAACGAGAATTCTCCGCCACCGCTTCGTTTCTCCTTAGAGAGCGGGGCCGGATGAACGCGGTCGGGGGGAGGTTGGTAACGCGCGGAAAGTTTGGAAAATTTAAATCAATCGGTTGAATAGAGCACGGACGTGGTTGGAAGCGCAATAACCGCAGAGAAAATACTGCGACGATCGAAAGGGGACGATGGAGCGGCACGGTCGAAGATGTTTCAATTCAAATGAGCAGAACTTTTAAAATATTTAGAACGTCGTCTCGGCTCTCGCCTGTATTTCCCTCTCTCTCTCTCTCTCTCTCTCTCTCTTTCTCTGTTTCTCTCTCTCTTTCACTCTTTTTCTCTCTTTTCCCGCTTTGTGACTCGATCGTAGTCAGCGACGCGCGCGAAATATCGAATTAGGTTGCTCTTTATTCTGCGTCGTTACTTTTATTCCATTAGACCGAGTGATAAGTTCGCTCCAATTTCAAAGACGTATTCTTCTCCTCGGAGCATTATGCTGAATTTTCGTGTACCGATAAAGTGGCAGATATTTCATTACTGTTTTACACTTATAAGTGGAAACGGTCTTTAATGCACTGCCGATGAGTTACAGTCTTCGAAATGGGTTCTTTCTTGAGCTTCGATAGGTACTGTGACATTTTAATCATCTACTATAGCCAGCTGATAAAATGACGAACCTGGGGAACTTTGATTCATTTTTATAGGGATAGATTAAATAATTACAATTTTAGGAACTATAATTTTTCTCACACCACTCCGATGTGTGTGTACTTCCATTGGAAATTTTATTATCGTTATAACATACTTCGAAAGTGGCATTGTGTTTCGTAGTTGGCGACCATTTTCCAGTTTCGAAGACGTATTCTTTCGCGAGTGTTTTGCATTAAATTTCTCTGGAACGACGGACATTTTATTAATTTTATATGTTCCGTGTATAATATTAATCGGTTCTAATTTAATAAATTCGAGGAAATCAGGTTCGTCCGAATATCCGTGATTTGAATAATTCAGGAACAGATTATTCCCGAAGTGGAGAAAATACGAACTAAATTTAAGAATTATTCTATTCCTTTCGCCGGAGAAATTATTATCGCTGTTATCGTTGTTATTATTATTAAGTTAGAAATTATTACTTCTACATATTAAATACAAGCGCGTATTTTTAAAAAAGAACACGTTAAATAGAATTTTAGTAAAAGCTGCGGGCGCCTCGAGTAGTTGTAAATAAATTTTCTCAAATTTGAAATCGCGCGCAAAAAATTTCGTTCCACGCTTCCGATTTATTTTCGAATATAAAATTTTCTCAGCTGCGCGACCCGATTGGACGTTTTGTTAATTAACGGTGGAAAATTAGCCGTCGAAACGGGCATTGGGATCGATTTAATTCTCTTATCGATCAAACAATCCGAAAAATTAAAAAAACACGCACCGCTTCGATGATGCTATTTCTTTTCGTCGATTAGATATATCTCGCGAGAAAATTAATACGCAAACATACGAGAAGAAACGCAAATAATTCAAGAGCGTGCAAATAAATAAAATAATACCGTAAACGTTCCAACAGTACACGAATTTTGCGTGGATTTTGTACGTGGTTTACATCGCGTCGCAGTTATCTCTGTAAATTTCTTTCGCTAAAAGCTCGCGTACGAACGTATTACTCATCCTAACCTCAAATCACCGTGAATTGCTATGGATTACTTTTCACGAGATGTACGAACTTCGCGTTCTTATTATTTGCATGGAAGTTCACCGCGAGAATAATGGCCCGCGAGGAATGAATTGCGCCGCGTTTAAGTGATATTTAAGAGTGACTTAATGGAGTTATACTCGCGATTAAGTGAATGCAGGCGCGAAGCTCCGCCATGGCCGAACGAGCACCGAGTAGACGGGCTTAATCGCGCGGTTTATGTGTATTTTTTCCAACAGCGAGCTTTAACGAACCCGCGCGAAAAATTGTCCCGTTCCGTGTAATCAAATCGCCAACTCCGCTAACTAAATATTAATATTCCCGATTTATAACAGAACACGTATAACGAATTTCGACGCGTTGAAACGTACGTGACGATAACCGAAACGATGTCACGGGATGTAATTAATGCTGTTTTTATTAACGAAACGGACCGGTTCCGGAGTTTATCAATATTTATACGGAAACCGGATGCGTATCTCTTCCTCCGAGTTTCTTTCGATGCGAATTTTCATTCCTCCGAGTATCGTGTATTCGCCCCAGTGAAATTTAAATTTTCCGAAAGTCCATAGTTGTGGGAAGATTTTCTTCGATTTTTCTTAATTCTGTACCATTGTAGATTTGAAAACAAAGATTTTTGGAACTGATTTTAGGATTTTAGCTCGAGTCTGGAATTTATTTACGAATTTTGTGACCTGGATTTTGAAATCATCTTGTATCGATTAGACTTAGAAGACATATCACTTTAATTGACATTATTTTTCATTGTTATGAAACTTGACAGACAAATGGAGTAACGAAAGATACGGAACATACATTTTCTTCTATCGTTTGATATTCATAATCAGAGGGTAATTAAATTTATATTAGTATCGATACGAAAATAGTTTGGTCTTTTACCAGCAATAACATGGTAGAAATAAAAATTTCACCGACTCATAGTTGGCGTCACTGTAGCCAATTACACCGGATTAAATCGCATCAAATCTGATTGGCTACAGTGGCACCGGGTACGACTCGAAACAATTTTTATTCCGACCGGGTTATTGCTTGTCAAAAACGAAACTTTTTTCCATATTCAACATGTTTTTCTATCTCCATTAGTTTTCGAAAAATTTCACTAAATTTTATTCGTAGCTCCGAAGGTATTTTTTTACATTTATACACGAACATCGATCGATAAGGAAAATTATTTCTCGGCTTCGATTGTGTCGCATTATCGAATCGAGTTTTATTAAAGTCAAAAATTGTCGATATTGGGCGATTTCCTTGTCAGCACTGTATTACGTACACGTATCCTATACAATTATAAATTACTTTGGTCAGTGCGGAATATTTAACAGCCGATACGTCAATCAGACCAAATTATTTTGCGTTTCATAATTATTATCGAGAGAAAAAATAATATAAATGTTTCTTCTTTCGCTGTCCGATATCCAATGAAATATTGACAATTTTCAACGTATCAATCTTCGACAACTGCACGAAACAAAGTTAGATTTGCATTAATTCTCCTGTTTTAAGATTCACTCCGAAACGAGAAAACACTGAATTATTTTTTTAAAAATAAAATTTCCAGCGCGTAATTGCTAAGGGATCGAAAACTTGCAACTGTTGCTGTATTTCAAAATTCTGTTACAAAGTAAATTTATACTTTCCCTGTGCCACGGTAATGCAAACTAAACACTTCGAACTAACGTTCAACACCAAAAACCCGCAACTGGAGTAGTTCCAACCATAATTTTTTTACCCCCCCACCGGCAGGGTAATTTCCAACCTAACGACCTTTTTCGCATTTTAAGAGTTCAATTCTGTTACAACGTAAATTTATGCTTTCTCTGTGCCCAAATAATGCGAACTAACGTTCAACACCAAAAACCCACAATTGGAATATTTCCAACCGCGATTTGTTTACCCTCACCAGGGTAATTTCCAACCTAAACTTCTTCCCTTTACTTCTCAAGAGTTCAATTCTGTTCCAATAACAAATATCAGTTTCTTCGGAAAGTCATTTCGTTTTTTCGGTAAAAACCAAGCACGATTTCTCTAGAACGCATAAACATTTTATCAAATTACATATTCTCCATTTTGTAAAACGAAACGACTGAAAACAATACATACTTTCCCTGTGCCACAACAATACAAAACCACACACACCATCTTCCAACGATCAGAAAGTTAACAAATGCTTCTTCTTTAAATTTCCTACCATTTCTTGCTCACGTAGCCAGAATGACTGTACCCCACTTTCGCCTAACCTCGAACTTGAGCGTCTATCCGTTCTCCGTCACCGATCTCTGTACAACGAGGCAAAGTTCGATATGAAAAAAAAAGAAAGAAACGCGAACGGAGCCACGAAGCGAATAATTCCGAGAGTAATCGTGTAAGTTTTTCGCTCGACCGCGAAGAGGAGTTCGGTGATCGGCGTACAATGGACGCGGGCAGCCTTTACGTCGTCCCCTCGACTCTGGTATTTTTTTCTTCGAAGTCGTGTTCCAGTCTCGAGCGAACGTCGAAGAAAGGAAAGGCCATCCGTGTCACCGGAAACGGCGGGTCAGCGAGACGGAAGGTACTCTGTTGCTGAGGCAACGGAGCCAAAGGAACACGCGTGGCCCCCACACACCCCCCTTCGGTCCTCCCCACGCCCCCCCTCGCCCTAGCAAAGCGTTCCACGAGCTTCCATCCTTCCTTCCTTTCGGTGTTCTTCCATCCGTTTCGACTGAACTTCTGTTTTCTTTCCCCGGTTCCCCCGAAAGATTGTTAACGACCCACTTCGTCGAAGGCACCCGGTAATGACCATTCATGCGCAGACGTTGTCGTGGAAATTCCTTCTTTAAACGTTTGAACTTGTCCGGACTTCGGTAAGAAATACTAATGCCGGTCGTTTGAAAGTCAAATACATATTCGCCGCGTTTTAGACGCGTATACCGGAGCCGTATCGATGGGGCCAATTTGTCCAGCGAGTTCCACCGATGTTTCGGAACACTCGCCAGCGGAATAATTTAACGGTAAATAAGTTTCCTCGGCCGGGCGATCGGCGTGACTAGGGTCGTGACTTAGAGGGAAAGTTCGAACGATGTTCTTCAAAATGGAGGACGCTGGTGGGGGGCTTCTCAGGGAAAGGGTATTTTCCAATTTGAGGTGGGGTTGAGAAAGAAAATTCTTAATGGGAACGAATCTGGGTAAGAGATTTCTTATTGTTGCATCGATCGAAATTTTAGAATAGGAGTCTACTTTAGATTTTAACGAGAAGAGAGGGACAGAGGAGTATTACGTTTCAAAGGAGCTGTGAAAGAAAGTTTATAGTGGAAAAGTGTGGAGAACGTTTTTCTTGTTGTTAGATCGATCGAAATTGAACAATTTTAGACGAGTATAATCCAGAATCAAAGAGAGGGGAGTGTCTTCGTATAATTCAAGAGGATCGTGAAAGGAGGGAATTTTTAACATAGAAACTTATGGATAACATGTTCTTTTATTATAAATTAGCGATGTTACCTGGGTATAGACTGTATTCGTATCGTGCATAGCGTCTATTGTACTCAACTATATTGTTATACCCTTGTATCTTATGTTTCTTCTCGTAACCGTCGTTGAATCAGGGTAATTCCGTAAGTATAAATAACGTTTCGATGTATGTTCGAAACAATGCAAGAATATTCGCGCGAACCGTGCAACGTGTATCAATTCGCGTTATTTTACATTTGTGTATCTATAATTATACCAGATACATAATTTTCGGGCGTTTTATATACGATGTTTCATCACCGACCGCAAACAACTGTTGTTATTCTACGCTTTCGTGACACACGGATAAATATCGGAACCGCGAATTCGGTGTGTACCATAATCTGCAGATAACGTATTAAAATATCAAAAAGGTGTTACAGTTACGTTACGGTTGTACACGATTAAACTGGTACGAAACGTTGCCACGGAATAACGTGGCTTTTGTTCATTATCGATGAAATTCAACGGGGTTTCGATTCGTCTCACCGTACGAAACGATTCTACGAAAACAATTGAACGCGTAATTTCCACTAGGAGATGCGTTCAAGGTTCCCATCGCAATTGCGGATCGATACGCTCTTTATTTCGAAGCTCCGCCGATGCGGGACAAAGAAGACGTCTACCGTTGGCATTTATCACTTATTAACTGAAGCAATTCAGCTAAAAGAACACCGTCCGCACTCGACCGAGAGTAAAGGCTTTTCTTCTCCTCTTTTTGCTCTCCTTCGGATCGTTCTACCTTATCCATCTTTACCTCCTCGATATCGTTTCTCTCGAGACTCCTGGCTACCCCGGGACTCTTCCGAAAACAAAACATAGCCATCGTTATTGTACGAGAGGGAATATCGGGAAAAAGTTTCGTCTATGTATCGACGGTACACCCCGGTGCATGTATGTGTTTTTATCGCTTTCCTCGCTGCAATCGTGCGTAAGCTTTGCAACACTTAACGAAGTTGCTCCGAAACCTACAACGTTTCGAGGATCATTTTCCTAGAAAAGAATCTCGCAACAATTGGACGTAAATGTAACCGAAGCTGTACAGTTTACATTTCACTGTGCAAGATTTTCGAAAATGGTGGACAGAATTACCGGTGCTTCGAACTTCCAAGTTCAAGATTAGTTAAAGGTTATCGTGATTTATAATTTAAGTTTCAACGTCGACAGTGGTGAATTAAAGTGGCGGCAATATTCATTTCCTTTGTTTAATTCAATCCTACGTAACTTCGTATCGGAAGATACTTCGATATGATTAATTTTCAGATAGACGTTTATTTTTAAACAAGAATTTAGAAACATTGACATTTTTCCTTTGGAATTGGCACGTCTATAATATTAGGTTATGAAACGAAAATAATAGGTTATGTTGACCTAGCAGGTGAATACATAAGAGCGATGTTTATTTATGATTGCGATTAAATTTATTCAATGAAAAGCTTTCTATTTCATTTTAGGTATGAAATCGAGGAATAACGTGGAACGATTGAACTTCTACCATCGAAAACTATCGATGGTAGAAATCGGCCATCGAAATCTATCGATAGGACTATCGATAGTTCTCCATCTTTAGTCAGAAGACCCTCGAAACTAATCTCATTCTCGTAGAACTTAACCAGTAACTGATAAGGTGGGCCCTAACAGACCCCAACGAATTTTGTTATCGTTAAAAATTCGATTCAAACAATTTCTCAGTAAATTAATAAGAGTACTACGTTAAACATTTTTCTTAAAAATGCCTACAATTATTTAGCCACACACCAGTTAACCAGAAACTCGTGGCAAGGAAATCGAATCGAACATAAAAACGAGAAACGAATAAAACAAATAGAAATATCAGAAAGAAAACGAAATACCAAAAATATTAGAAAAATTCCCTTAAATAATATCTTCGAAAAGAAAATTTAACCTTCGCGAAGAAAACGAGAGTCCCGACCGAGCTTGATATCGATCATAACACTCGTGATCGAAACTGAAATCTCCTTTCTCCTTTATCGTTCCAAACGAACAATCAAAAGTATCAAATAGCAACAATTACACGTCGATGCGACCATAAACATCAAAGCTTCGTTCCATCGTAACCGTTTAACGACTATATCTGTTTCCAGTACCGAACTTAATCCCACCTAACCTCTCGAACAGTTCGCGTGGTAGGACCTTCTAAACTAACTTCATTCTCGTAGGACTTAAAATCCTTCGTCTCTTCAAGCCTCGGCTCTCAGACCGCTTAATAAGAAATTTCACGAAGCTGCGATTATTTCATCGAGCCCGACCGAACGCCGTCGGCGTCGCGTCGCGTAATCCGCGTCGCCTCGGTAAAAGTTTCGCGGAACACGCTTCATTTAACTCCCGCGTAACGTCCCTTAATTCTTCGTCCCGTCTTCGTTGAGCGAGTTGTTTACTATGCGTCCCTCCGCCCGCGTATTCTCCGACGAGGACGACGACGAGGACGATGAGGACGAGGACGGGCCATGGCCGCAAGCGCGCCTTTGTCTGCCGCCACGCCGCCGCGACGGAACTATTTAAATTAATCAACATGGAAACCTTAATCTCCCCAGACGTCTTAATCTCGACTTCAATTTGTGCGACTCGAGCTACCCCCTTCGAGCCACGATCCGTTCTTACGTCGAATCGGCCTTAAGCTTTTCACGAAACGTAAAACGCGGCTTGCGGGACCGCTTACATTTCTTTCCCCGCTTTCTTGTACACCGAGCTCCTCCTCGGGGCACTCTGCTCCATCTCCCACTGTTCCCTGGATCGTGGAAACACGACCGTAATTGCGTTACAATATCCTCCGTTGTTGCGGTTCTTCTTCTTCTTCTTGTTATTATTATTTTTTATTATTATCGCCGGTGACATTGTCAACGTAATTCACGTTGAACCGAACTCGTCCCCGGGGTTAATTGAGCTGAATGGTATTGTAAGTTACGTACACGAAGGGATTCAAGGAGGCTTCGTTTCTTTCTTTTTTTTTCTTCTTTTTCTTCTTTCTTTCTTTCTTTCTTTTTTTTTTTTTCTTTTTCGTCGTTTCGTTTCGCGTCGAGGTGGCTGCAATGAAAATCAGAGAGACGGAGGAAACTGAGAACGCGCGGGATTCGGTTACCTTCGAGCGAAGAGGTTCGAGTTAATTACGCGATTCTTTGGACGTTAATTGCTACGGTCTTTCGGCGCAGCCGGGGAAGGGGTTGGTGCTTCTCAATTTTTTTCAAATCGCTGGATTTTTCGACGATTCGCGACTTAGGTGTTTAATTAATAAAACGCTGTCAGTTTCGCGCTGAAAATGTTGCATTACCTTGCGCATTGAAATATTACGAACAAAGAGAGGCAGGTTAGATTTCGATAATAGTATTTTTGATACACGTCGCCTTCTTATTTTATGCTTATGTATTTGCATTGTTGTACGAACGCATGTAAATAAAAATTAATTGAAAAACACGAAACTTAAAGCGTTGATACCGATCGTGACGATTTGAAAAATAAAGGATACAACTATTGTTCGAGTTAATAATGTAAACGTAAAATTAGAACCGTGCTTTGCTAAGTATGCATTATTTATGACGTTGCAAACTGTACAAACATTTATTTAAAAATTATTCTCGAGATTCTACGTTCGAATACATTTCAGCTATAGTATAGATATAGCGATAGTACAGATATACTAGCAGATACTTATCGTTATTAGTTTTATATTTCAAGCTGTTATAGTAGAGTAATTACATATTGATGCAGTTGTAAACATCGAGACTTCGCTCTGTCATAGTTGTTCAACAAGCAATCTTTGTTTCGTTTAAGTTACACGACAAGCAATAGCTGCGTTCTTTGAGTTACTTGACAAGCAATTTCTCTTCTGTTTAAGTTACTAGGTATCGACAAGTATGTCAGCATGTCGTTAAGCTGATGCGTAAATTTTCCGAAGCTAAAGAGTTTCAAATTAATTATTTCGTTCAACAATATGCACAGACGTCATTTTCTGCGGACCTCCGAGCAATTATAACGAGGACTATTCACATCCAAGAAGGTCGTGATGTTTCACAGACATATTGACAAACATCCATCTCCAAAGGTTTCATTTTTCTGATTTTTTTATTACGAGAGGTAGGTGCCTAAATCATAATTTTAGACTCAGCAGTCGTGGAAGACTACACTTACGTCTCAGTGCGCTCAGGACAAAGATATTGGCTGCTCAAGGTCACTGAGCCACTACCCCCACTGCACCATTCAGTTACCCCCACCACTCTATCTCTCGTCTCTTCGCCTAGTGTCTATTATATCTCACAGTTGCGTTCGACGAATAAAAAATGATCCATGGTTACTGTGCCTCTCAAAGAAGAAGACAAACCGACACGATCTAAAAGTGAAGGTGATACCTAATGACCTTGAACCGTCGAAATATTCTACTTTACCCCGAGCAGAAGTACGTTACGTCTCCTTCGATACCCAACGCAGTGTACAAGGTACCCGTAACGATATATCGGGACAAAATTTATGTTAAAATAATACACTGACGACTAATCGCAATCTAAACATAAATAGAGCAATCTTTCTTTAAACTCTCACGCTAAATCTCTCCCTAAACGCTCGCCATAAACTTTCTGGATACTCGCTTCGTTGACTACACCCTCTAAAACTCCTCTCTAAACTCCGCTCTCGCAGCACACTCAACGCCCTTAAGAACACTCGCTCCAACAGACGTACAACCACACACCCTCGTAAACCACCACTTAGTCACTCTGACGTACGCACGCATTCCTTAAATTCTTGTTTCCCAAACATCACAATCATAGTTAGCTCCCAGAAACCCTCTCGTCCCTACAGTTATTGCAGCCAGACGAGTCCCGATAGTTTTGCCGGTCGAGATTCTCGATAATATCCCGCCAACGTACCGGGCCACAGCTGTCGAACGTGGCCCTCGACTGTACCCAAATATAGCTACATGCCTCGGATACAAGGCTCGCCAATGTTGCACCTATCTTTACGCGGGAACACACGAGAAATATCTATCGTGACTCGACACTGTGACCGATGTGATCTTCGATATTAAATATTTGATCACCTATATTTTGAACATTTTCCAAAATTCGATGTAACGAGATTCTTTAGAAATATTGTGTACACGTGTATTGGCAATGAAAAATATAAAGGAGTAACTTTAACAGTTTCCTATATATGACAAATGGTGACCGATTATTTTTTTTTAACCGACGTGTTACAGAATGTGTTTATCTTGAACATTGACTATAGAACTTTCCACTCTTTAAATTTGAGCTACTGTCGGTAAAAAAAATACAAGTGTCCTGTATTTCTTAGTACTTTATGAATCTACAAAGTGAATTGATTTACCGATTGTACCAAATATCTGTAAAAATTAAATCTTACAAGGATCGCCCACAGAAGTAAGAAATACAGAGTGTCCCAATCATCACCGGTCGGTTTGAATCTCGCGTTATTTGTAAAACTTTGAACCGATTAATCTGAAACTTGGCATGCGTCAACTAGACAGACGGGAGATTAATCATGAAAGAGTACAAGGTGAAAGAACGCGTGAAATTTATTCAGGCGTATTACGAAGAATCGCAATCTTTAATGCTGAAAATTCGAGAAAAATGATTGGACACTCTCTGTTATCTCGAGCATCCACGATAATATTATCGTTCTTTTTTGAGTATATTCTGTGGTCGAAAGTTAAAACAACGATCGCATCCCCGGGTAATATCGTGAAAACGACTCGTTACGCGTGACGCGTTAATTCAACCCTTCTGCAACCAGAAACGGTCATTCGGGAGTAATCAATGGCGATTGCTCGGCAAAGTTGCGTTCGATGAACGGATAAGAAGAGGTGGTGGGGTTTGCATCCTGATTCGAGCTGGTTGGTCGAAACCCGTGAAAAAGAGAAACGCGAGCGTCGCGACGAACACGACAGCGCGACGACGGCGTTAATAAAAATCCGCGCGGCGGGTCGCGTGACACCGTGCGATACCGTCGGCGATATTTTTCAGGCGCAATGCGCACCTCTTGGGCGGCTGGTGCTCGCCAAGCGGTTACAACGACCACGGGGACGACGTGGACGGTTTCGTGTAGAATTTCGGGCGTAAATCCGCGACGACGGAACGTAATTTCAAGCGGTCCCGCGATCGATATCAAAACGGGCGAGGAATAGCCGAAAGCGTATCGTAAAGCTGCGAAACGCGACGTCGCGGCCTGGCGACAAGTCTTCGCGACGCAGCGCTTGATTTACGACCACCCTGTATACGGCCACCGTGCTCCCTAACGAGCGACGCAGTCGTGAACAACCGTACCGATTTAGCAATAATTTCGTCACACTTTCCGTCTGGCCGAGAAATCGGTGAATTATTTTGGTAAAAAAGGAAAGAGAACTTTGAAATTTTCAATATCTGGTATCGATAACAGGATGAACGTTAATACGAGATATTTAATGATAACACGAAACGTCACTAATCCGATACGTTAACTAATAAAATGAATGTTTATAAGCCGAATTATTTGAATAGTAAATTTAACGTTTGGTGAATTATTTTGGTAAAAAAAGAAAGGGAGCTTTGAAATTTTCAATACCTGGTATCGATAACACGATTAATGTTAATACGAAGTATTTAATGATAACACGAAACGTTAACTTATAAAACGAACATTTATAATCCGAATTATTTGAATAGTAGATTTAACGTTTGGTGAATTACTTTGGTAAAAAAAGAAAGGGAGCTTTGAAATTTTCAATATCTGGTATCGATAACAGGATGAACGTTAATACGAGATATTTAATGATAACACGAAACGTCACTAATCCGATACGTTAACTAATAAAATGAATGTTTATAATCCGAATTATTTGAATAGTAAATTTAACGTTTGGTAAATTACTTTGGTAAAAAAAGAAAGGGAGCTCTGAAATTTTCAAAACCGAGTATTGATAACAGGATGAACGTTAATACGAGATATTTAATGATAACGCGAAACGTCACTAATCCGATATGTTAACTAATAAAACGAACATTTATAATCCGAATTATTTGAATAGTAAATTTAACGTTTGCGAGTATGATCCGTGGACGTCTTTGATACAGTGAAATACGTGAAACACGTATGTGTATATTGTTTTACGTAACAGAAACGCGTTCATAGTGTTCTCGCTGTGAAATTTTGACACTGTGAAAACAAGTGAAAGAAAATTTTTTTCGAAAGGCAAACTGTCGATAGAACAAACGTTGCAAATAAATAGCCCCGCGGAGTTTCTATTCGTCGCGTATTACTCGAGTAAAATTTTGTCGACGAGTAAAATATCATTAAAATAAATACGGTAATATTTTAAATAAATATCCTTCGGTCTTCGGAATCAGTCTCTCCGTATAGAATTAAACGAAAAAACGTCAGTTACGAACGAAAATATATTCATACGTCGACGTTTCAGTCTTACGTGTCGTGCAGCTTAAAAAAATATGTTACGTTCTGAAAATAAAGAGTGAAAAAACAGAATGACACGTGACAAGGTACAAAGAAATTTAATTAACATAAAGTAGTAGTAGTAGTAGTAGTAGTAGTACCGTTGCCAGTACGGACGAAACAGAAAAAAAAGACGAATTGGACTTACTAAGAACTTGGTGTATTAAATTTTGTAAAATATTTTCCCAAGTTTGATCAAAACTGTGAAACGAAAATATCGCTTCCAGGATACAAACAATACCAATTATTTCATCCACAAAGACACCCTCTGTGCACAAACGAGGTACGACGAAGTTTACTCCGAACAATGTTCTATCCGTAGAATAATTAAAAAAGGAAAAGAAAAATGAACCGTCTAGAACGTCGAGGACAATTGGGTGAAATGTCCTGGTAGCTCGTAAAAATTTCACTCTCGAGCCACGATTGCCAAAGTAGAACATTTTTCGTTTACTCCAAACAGCGTTCTATCCGTAGAATATTTAAAAAAGAAAATTATATATATATATATATATATACAGGAACGGTCTAGAACGTCGAGGACAATTGGGTGAAATTTTCTCCGCAGAGCTCGTGAAAATTTCACTCTCGAGCCACGATTGCCAAAGTAGAACATTTTTCGTTTCGACCCTTAGAATATCCATCGGCGGAGGGTCGTGGGTACGTTTAAACGAGGCTCGAGAGTGTTAAGCGACTATCTCGTAAGCGGGGGCGACACAATCGGGAAACGAAGCGAGGCGTTGAAGGGTCGTCACGCGATGACACGAATCCGGAAGTGGGTTAGCAATTAAGCGAAACATCGAACGACGAACGAATTCGCGCGAAATATTCCCCGCGAACGTGCAACTTCTCCCGTTCTACCCAACCTCGGTGCAGGTGTGTCCCCCTCCACCTCCGCCGGTCCGATTCGTTCTCTCTCTTTTTTTCTTTTTTTTTTTTTTTTGCCTCTCCATCGTTCGAAACTGTGTGTGCACACGTCGCTGATTCGTTAGGCGAACGACGTCCGTTCAGTTTCGCGAAACACGCCCGCGTCGAATCGCGCCGGTTAATTTTCACGCTCGGCGAACTTTCTGTCATATTGGTAATTTAAATTCGTAATTAAACAACTTCCGTAACTAATCGTTAATTACGCGCCGCGGCACAATAAAACTGCTCGCTAGCGCGCACGAGCGAGCGAGCGTATCGCGTGTGTACGCGCGCAAAAATTATACGCGTTCTCGCGCTGACGGGCCACCTTGGAAAAACACGAGGAGAAGCGGAGAAGCGGATGGGGAAAACTACAGCGAGGAAAATGCTCGTCGGGTGGGAAAATCTATCCGTGGTTTTTTGCGGGAAGAAATGTTGCGAGGGACTCGCGAACCCGCACGAAATTAAAGCTTCCGGGTAACGATCCATCGGTGGTGTTTGTCGCGCTGGGAATTGTGTCGAGTCGATTTTTGAAATTACAGTGCCCGCTTACGGCGATTATGGTTGTAATAGACAATTTAGGGGAACGAATGAAATTTCTGGGATAACGGTAACGTGCCAGCGGACATTGATCGCTCGAGTTTCACCGAGGTTAAGAACGTTGGCCGATTTCCGCGCAGAGGGTAGAGCAAGTGTTTCGAATCGGTGAAAAAGTTGTTAATTTTTTTTTTTTTTTGTTTAATGTGTGACTCGAGGGTGGGTGTTCTAAGGGGGAAATTATCCGAGAAATGTTTCCTCGAGTAATTTATGAATGATGGAAGTATCATCGACGAATCTGTTGCTTCGAGGAGCAAAAGAGTAACGTTGTATATTTTATACTGTCGTTTTGTTAATCGATAATTTTACTCTTATGGTTTTTGTATTGTGAAAATAAAATGTTTAAGTTGAAATTCTTATATTTTATTCTTTATATTTTCAAAGATTAAATGGTACCACGAATGCACGTTTGCACATGCTCGAATTGCATAATTCGTCACTGTGTTTTATTTTGAGCCACAATCGTACGCGTTTGAATAGGCCGCTTTCGAAATTTGAGCACAATGATTTCCCGTTACTACGGAACGAGTGGAATCCATAACGTTCGTAATCTTCGGTAATTCATAGTTTTATGATAATCGTGTAAAGTAAAATCGGTTCGGTACGGATATTATATTTTAACGAAGTTCGTTTGTTCCATTTCCGAACTTTCCAATGGAATCGTAACTCGATCGTAATTAATGTTATTTATTACAACTCACGATCGGACAAAGCTGCGGCAACAGTTTATTTAATATAGTCGTTAGTGGACTTAATTGGCCCGTTTGACACGATCGAATTTACGAACGAATTAAATTTTAACGTAAAGTACATTCTGAACGCTGCTTTGTCCGAATTGTAGCTTCGAATAGAGCCTCGCGTAGAAGAATATTTCGCTCCAATTTGTACTGCCGAGTGCAGCGGAAAATTTGAATTATTTAAGAAGATAAATTCGAACGTTGCACAGATCGCGACACGTGGAGTCAAAATTGTTTCGATCCGCTATATAATTCGGTGTACAATATTGACATATAGAAAGATTCCAAAAATAACGATTTCACCGTACCAATTGTGTTCACGTTCGTTTCTAAATTATAAAATAAAGTATCGAAACAATAGCGTATGAAAAATTCAGTCATCTCTAGACTTGAAAAATATATAACAAGTTTTACTATTGAAAGTGTGCAATACATACAGTACTGTCCTTCAGGTTGTCATCCTCACCACTTCTTAGAATTTCTCGACGAGAATTCCATTTCTAATTCTCGACCCCGATATACGCAAACATCTGTCCCTCGAGTTGTTCCGATTCGGTCTCTAGCGACAACTCGAGGACTAGTCCATGCCAACCTAAAAAAAAAAAAAGAAAAACAAAGATAGATTCTTTTCGGTGATCGCTGTGTCGTCCGTTTCAATTATTTCGAGACCCTCGGGTGCATTTTAGCTAATGTTTGGTAAAAACAGTCTTCGAGGAGAAACAGTCCCCATTAGAAAGTTCATTACAAAATATCGCCGACACGCGACGAATTCACTCCCATTAATGAGCGCTCGTTGACCGTGCGAGGTCACGTGCCGGGAGCCACTATTTTTGCCCGGCGAATATTGAAATACAAGGATTTCCCGATTACAACCGTAATTACGGCGTTGCATGTGAAATGCATCGTGATCGGGGGCCCCGGTTGCAACGTAACGTGGCTCGTTGACGTAAATCTTTCTTTGACGCAAGTTAACCGAAACCCAGCCCCGAGTCGGACGCTCGTTCGCGTGGTTCGTGCGCGGAAATTCGCAATCCGCGACGTGACACGCGCCTCCGTGTAAACAAATTCGTCAAATTGAAATCGGGCTAGCTGATATCGAAACCGCAAAATCCGATCGCGGCAGAGGAAACACGGAATCGAATCCTTCCACGTTTCGAATCGCGGCGGACATTTTTTTCGGTTGTTTTTCGTATTCAAGGACGAATTCAACGACGCTCAGCGATCATTTCAAAATCTATTCAATTTTATTTAACGAGTTTCACGGTTCGATCGTTGTTCATCTTTTTTTTTTTACCACGATGGAAAGTTAAATGAATTTATTATATTGGTTATTTCTTCGAACGATCGTCAACTTAGTGTACAATTTTCGATCGTTTTTGTTTTTCAATTGTGTCTTGTCGACGCGTAACTTTTTATTTAGACGAAATAAACATACTTGATGATTATTGACTCTGAAATAATCTCGTTGGTCCTAGAAAATACTCGTAAGGATTTTTTTTTCGTTACACCAGTATCGAATGTCGAAAATTGCTCTCAAGTTGTCACAGGTCGCTTAATTGTCACGCAGAAATCGTGACAATTGGACAGTCACCGGTGTTCATGTCACAATGATCCGTTACAACGCAGCACGTGCGCTGATATAAGAGAACCTTCAATTGTTTCGACAAATTCGAAAGTCGATATTTTTAATCCAATTCTTCCAATGGATATCTAAAAATGGTGTATCGTTGGTCAATGTTATTATCATTGAAACCACGAATACTTTGAACGTCCGTCCGATTTGCACTTTAGCAGACAGCGCGCTTGGCGTTATTCGCGTCCATAATGCTCTCCGGTCGTAAACATTAATCTGCCGGCCATCCGCGTGTCTGTCGTAATTATAATTGATGGTATGTTAATTACAATTTACGCAAAAACCTGTTCAACGGTGGGACACATATCGCGTCCTGATTTAGGCGACCGCGCGTTGAACGTCGATGATAGCCTAATCTCATCCACCGGTGATGAATTCTTCTTACGGAGTGTTGGGAATAATCTCGGTACCTTGATCTACAAATTTTTCAGATTAATTAACGCGACACTAAGAAAATTAGTGCAAGAATCGTGTTACACTAATTTAATACACAACTTCGTTCGTTCTCGACTATCCAAAATTTAGGGTTGTTTCTATCGCACTATGGAGTCCAAGAGCAGATAAGACGAATAGATAAATCTACTCTGAGAAAAAATAAAATAAATTCCGATGGAATACGATAATGTACACTGCTCGAAATATTTAAAACATCCATTTAACAGTTTGTAGTCAGTTGTTAAACATCGTCTAAAAGCTCGAGCAATATGCTACATTTTCCACGGTACTTTTTGTATTTACTTTGTTCGCAAAGTTTGCTCCAGTCTCTCGAATTGTCCAGAGATACGACGTTCCAACTTTCTTCGGAGATTTATTAACTTTAATTAATTGCTCCGCGCGGAACCATCGTCCGTGTTTCGTCATTCGTGAGATCGACTGTCGAAAGATCGAGCCTTCGATCGATAATTCAACTTCACGAAAGGTGACGTTGTCGAAAATAAAAATCTCGCGGGAACTTAAGAAAGAGTTACCCGGCCCGTTCGTAGAGCAACGTGTCTCGATCTTCACCGAACCCTCTCTGTAAATAATACGTTGCATTTTACGGGGTGCATCGACGAGACCGAAGAAACTTCTAAAGGCGGTCTTGTAACGGGGAGAAAACGCGCAGAAGGAAGTTTGTCGAGGAAAATACGCGAGCCCAACGTGGCTCCAATTTCAATTATCCGTCGGAAAACTCTACCCCGGTGGCTCTTTTGTTTTTCTTCTAATGGCCTGGCATCGAATTACCGGGATATTTATTTATCGTGGAGTCGCGAGATCGCGAGGGCCGAGATCAAAGCACGCGAGTCTCCTCTGTCAAACAACGGGGAGAAATACTTTTCGTCGTATTTCCGAATCGGGGGATGGTGAACAAACGAAAATTGAACCCGACGAGGAAGCGAATGTACTTTTGCGGCGGAAACGATGGATATTTAAAACGGAACTAAGTACCCTGGCTTACCAGTGCGAGTTCATTTCACGATCGTGAACGCTACAATCGTCCCAAACACGGGTAAACTCTTCGACATTCACAAACGTTAGATTCTTCAATTCTTTCAACTCGATGCATGCCCAATCTTCCTCGATAATCGACGAATATTATTATTCGGAGTGTTCCTTACAAGTACAAACATCCATTCGATGTTCTTCGATAAAATAAAAGCATTTCTACTCAGACTTTTCCTCAGAACTACTCAACAGAGTCTACAGAAGTTTCAATTATTCACCAACATCATTCCAACAGATGTCCTCGTACAAATACCTACTCGAACTCCCTCGATAAAAGAACAATATTCTAATTTAATCTCTCTCATAGAACTATTCGATAAAAACTCTACTTCTTGAACCCTAAAGTCGTCTCGAACGAGTGACTTCCCATGCCAACATTAAATCTCAGACCACTCCCGTACCTTCTCGATATCCCCGCGATAATTTGCCAAAGAAAAATTCTCACTCACGGTGAGGCTAAAAAATTCACTCTACCGATTGTTTCGTATCGGCGACCATCGACGACACACTCCAACCCGAAGAAAAAAAAGAAAAAGGAAAAAATAAAAGAAAAACCGTGGCGCGATCGAACTCGATCCCACTCGAAGCCGGCTCGGTCCCCCGTCTCGTTTTTCCACGGATTCTACGTTGGAAAGGTGCGTCGTTCCCTGCTGACTAAACGTCTGGGTTAGGTATTCTTTAACGGCGGGCACGAACGGGAACAACAAAACGGGCCGGAATAAGAGTCAGCGGTGGTAGACGAGTTACAGGGGGGAGAGAGGGGACAGAAAGAGGGGGTTCAGTCGGGAAGGGTGGGTGGTATGCAGCGAGAGGCCGCCGCCACCGCCGCCACCGCCGCCACCGCCGCCGCCGCCGCCCGGGAGAAAAAGTTATGGCGCAAGGAACAGAAGAAAAGCGGAAAAGGAACGGGAGCCGGGGGCCGTGTGGGGCCGTGTGGGGGCAGGGGAGCGCACGAGAGAGATTCGCGAAACCCGATATGAAATACCAGAGGAGACTGTGCGCGGGCGTGCGTGGTGTACGGAAGACTTGCCGCAGTCAATATTATCGTTCCGCCGGACGTGGAACGAACGCGAAAGAAAGCAATCGATACGCGGAACGGGGAACGACCACGGGGGCAGGAGGGACCGTTCCTCGCATTCCTGCGGTATTTCGCGACATCGACCATCCAACGAAACCTACGCGTCAATTTTTATCAGCCGATACCACCGCACCGATTCGAATTTTCGAATACTACCCGCGCGAACCGTTTCTCGCGACCAACGGGCCCAGCGTCGTAAACTGATCTTCCGAATCTGTTTTTCGTTCGTATGTCAACTCGGCTAGCCGTATTTCGTTCGATTTTACAACGATCGACATTTGTTTAACAGCGTCGCGGAACGGGACAACGTTAAATCTGAAGAACGTCCTCGCAATTCGAAATTCCGTAGTTGGAAATTGACGAGGGCTTTCTCGAGGTGCTCGAGAAAGGTATTAAAAATCGTTTCACGGTTTAAATTCGCGGCGGGAAATTTTCTTCGCGCGTGGGGGAATAAGAATGGAATATTATCGACAACGATCCATTGGCGATAATTATGCTGGGTGAGACGTGTCGAATTTTGTGGGTGCGTTCTGAGTATGATTTTAACCACCTCGGTGTTCAATTATTGTTCTCAGTAAACGATTATTTGTATTTTTGACGGCGGTGTTACGACACTGGGAAATTTTATTAGGAATATTCGATTTTAATAATTAATTTCGCGTTACGGTGTTTCTTTGAACTTGGCATCTTTCTGTGGTCTTATTTCTTTCGAATAGTATCAAACGACGTTCGATTAAACTATAAATAATGAGATAATCACATTGATCTCGTCTCTAAATTCCCCACCGATCTTATTAAATTTATTAATCTACACGCGTGCGTACCATCCTGGAATTAATTTTCATAATATTCCATTCTCACTTTCACTTCTCACTCTACAACATCTTACTCGACCTTCAACGATTCAAGAATAACGAACTTATGTGCATTATTCGATGCATCGTTTCCAACATACATATTCACAAAATTGTATTCGAAATAACAGACAATGATACGGCGAGTTAACGATTAAACGTTTGATCGATCGATCTTGGGGTACACTCGACGATTCGAGATCCAATTTTGACACGAACGATCGGTAAGTTCGTAACCCGTAATTTTGATCCGGATTTAATGTTTGCCCGTCTGGTGGTGTTCGAGCGTAATCTCGGTAAAAATTTCTTTCGCGTAGCGCGCAACGAAAATTCGGGGCCGTCTGTAATATCCGTTATTTTGAACATAATCCGAAGGCACCGGTGTAAGTTCCAGGGCGGGAGGGAACGAATTATTTTCCTCGTTTCGCGGCCGGTTACTCCGGCGCTGTTAAATGAAGGCGAAAAGAACCCGGCGCGGCGAAACGCGCGGGAAAACAAGTGCTCGTCCCCTGCCCCCACCACCACCAACCATCGTCCGGCCCCTTCGACCCCTCTTTTTACGGCGGCGGTTTGGGATTTCGTACCGCGAGTTGCGTAGCAACAGGCCAGGGTCAAATGGAAATAGCACCGAATATTCAAGCGAATCTTGAGTCATAATAAAACTCGATTCGCCTCCGTTATAAAGATACATTAGCGGCGTTATTTCGTGCTTTCGGGGATACGGGGTTCACCCGGCTTCCCTTCCTGGCCGCCATTATTCTTCTCGACAAGTGCGTTTTCTGGCCGTAACTTTCGCGAGGCATTAACCGCTCGTTTCGCTGTTCCAGCGACGAAACCGACCGGAGAAAAAAAAAAGAACAGAGGGAAAGGAACGGACAATTTTTTTTTTAACGCGATATTGTAACCGCGAACGCAACCGGGTAGAAAAATATTGTTGGCTGTGCAGCGAGTTGAATTATAGGGCCCAAGGGCCAAGACGCGTTTCGCGTTGTACGTGCGTACGATACGTGGACCGATTCCAGAGGAAAGGTTTGCGCTTCTGGAGACGATACAGGGGTTTACCCTTGGTTTTTGCTTTTTCAGCATTTTTTTCACCAGTTTGTATGTTTGTGATTCTTGATCGTCGGCGGAGATGGTCGGTAAAATGCGTGGGAAAGGATGAATAATTTTCGAAAGTTGAATTCTATTTACGCGTGACCACGGATCGGGTTATTTTTCGGATTGTGGTGAAGTCTGTGGTATCGGAGGAATTGAATTGTTAGTGTTTTATCGTGGAGATAGAACTGAGTAGAGAAAATGTTATCCAGTCGAATCGAATCAAGTTCTGTGACATTGTTTTCCAAAGATTATTTTCTACCGATTTTCTCGAGATATGTAGGAATATATCAAAATTTGGTCTGTAAAATTTATCAGTAATTCTAGTGTTAAGATACTAAAATCTATCGGTACTTCTAGTGTTGATATACCAAAATCAATTGGTAATTCTATTATTAAAATATCGTTAATTCTAGTGTTGATACTAGAATCTATCGGCACTTCTAGTATTAATATACCAAAATCAATTGGTAATTCTATTATTAAAATATCGTTAATTCTAGTGTTGATACTAGAATCTATCGGCACTTCTAGTATTAATATACCAAAATCAATTGGTAATTCTATTATTAAAATATCGTTAATTCTAGTGTTGATACTTATTATACAAAAATCTACGAGTAGTTCTAATGTTAATATACAAAAATCTATCGGTAGGTCTATTATCAGTACACCAAAATCAATCGACACTTCTAGTGTCAATATACCAAACTCTATCACTAATTCTAGTACCGAGCAATAGTTTACTATACTGACGCGCGATGGATTGAAAAGCCCCGAATTCGTCCCTCGAAATCTCAGCACACGCTCGGATATTTCCACGTACGGTTACGCAACCACGCTTTGAATCTTCGGAACCGCGAGACCGGCCACCCGTCAAAGGTCGAAGAAAGATTTCCTAGCGGAGTAAAAAGGGGGCCGTTTAATAGCGTCGTGAAAGTTTCGAGGGGTTGTGCACGGGCAAAGAGGCCGCGTTTGGGGTGGCGTGTAATGCGTCAAGATAAATGAACAACACCCCCGAGTCTTTAAACCGCGTAACCTTCCATAAATAGAAAAGATTCAAAAGCCAGGGAACAGAGGGAGGGGGAGTGTCTCATCGTTCGAGAACATCATCCACGTTTGCGGTGACGCGAGATATCGACGCGGCCCATTTGCCGACACGAATTCGAATCAGACGTGCTCGAGGAGTTCACGAGCCGCCTCCAGCGGAGCTGGTCCTCCTGCCACGTCGTTAAGTCTTATTGCCTAGGTGGCTGGCTTCGTCCTACTATTTTCTTTTTTCTTTTTTTTTTATTATTTTTCGGAGACGCGCCTGGATCGGGATCGCAGACGCCCGGCGTGCTTGTGCAGAAGAGGCCTCTCGAGACGGCCTGTTCCTGAGCTATTAGGAGATCCGGCCAAAGATCCGCGAGGAATTATTTTAAACCGCCAAAGTCCCCGAAGAGACCTCGAGATACGTCATTTACGAATTCGAATACGTGCGATTGTAAATGCATGGTAACACCACGCGAATTAGAAGTATTTTGGTTGTTGGGAAAGTCATTTCGTTTTTTTTTTTTTTGTGAAAATGAAACGATTTTTTTAGAGCGTGTAAACATTTTATTAAATTATATATTCACCATTTTGAAGAATAAAATGATTTCCGGAACGGACCAATGTATTTCTTAATTTCGAGTTACAATCGAGGGAACTTGAAACGTTTCTTTGAAGCACTTACCAGTCGCTAACCTCGATACTTGTACATATTTAAGTAACGTTAGGGTCGCTGTAAAATAAAAAAAATACACCGACGAACATTTCCACCACCTTTCGCGGTACAGTTCGAGCAACAAACGTCGTGGGTATTTTTAAATATGGAAAATTGTCGCGTCCGATTGTAATCTCCGAAGCGAGATGGTCAATTCGAAGGACGCTCCTCGTAAAAATGATCGTACAACGTTCCAGGTGTCGATCACCTCCTCCTAATTTCGATCAGTGTCTCGGATAATGGACGTTTAAATTTGTCCCGATCTCGATCGCGACCACGGTGGATAAATACCGAGATGCGACTAATTGTAAGTAGCTAATTGCGACTCCTTAATTGCGCATCCCCGTGCTCGTTAAGTGGCGTGGTTTTTTCATTTCGAACCCCGGCGATGCGGTTTAAGTTGCAATTTCGTGGACGTGATGTAGTTTGCTTCCGTAATGGTGTCAGGTGTCGCCACCGTCGATTATTTCGAGCGTCGATATCTTCGATCGGTTGGAGGTTAATTACGAAGATATTCTCCGATCGTGGAAGCTTTCTGCGCGCTCGCAATTGCGATCGCGTCGATGTTGCAACGATGGAGATTCTAAACGTCGTTGTATCGCATCCTGCGTCCCTACGAAACCTTGAAGTTCGATATCTAGAGGAACGGTTACTCGAAATACGAAATTGAACATGCCCACGTTTCACGGTAACAAGTACTCGTCCGAGGATAACGCGATGGTAATTTCGTTACAGACAAAAAGAATATAAAACGTCAAAGGATAGCGCGACGTTGTCACGGTGGTGATTCTCAACGACGTTGTTCCGCATCCAGCGATCGTTAGAGAAATTCAATTTCTAGGGAAATAGTTACTCGAACTACGAAATTGAACCACGCACATTCTTCACAATTAACGGACACGTGTCCGTCAAAGGACAGCTCGATGGTAATTTCGTAATGGAGTGAAAGAAAAAAAAAAAAAAAAATAGAAAAGAATACGAAACGTCAAAGGATAGCGCTACGTTGCCACGGTGGAGATTCTCGACGTCATTGTTTCGCATCCAGCGATCGTTAGAGAAATTCAATTTCTAGGGAAATAGTTACCCGAACTACCAAATTGTACGCGTCCACTTTTTGCAATTACCGGACACGTGTCCGTCAAAGGACAGCTCGATGGTAATTTCGTGAGTAGAGTGAAAAAAGAGAAAAAAAAAAGATTGAAAAGAATACGAAAACCAGCGGTTAAGTCGTTCTTAATTCGATCGTGAAAACTCGTCCCGGTGAGGCGTGCAGCCTGTTACAAAACTCATACGAAAGCGTGCACGCTTCGTTACGCGGCATCGCCGCGGACTTACCGCCGCGCTCGAATCGGAATATTCGCCGGGGAACACGGAAATTCGACGTAGAATTTGATTTATATTTAATACGGCCGACATGTCGCCGGGAATTAAAGTAAACGAGGCGTGCCGGTATTCGTGATGAGCTACGCTCACGGGGCCTCCCTTGGCTACTATTTTTTTTCTTTCTTTTTTTTTTCTTCGTTCGACGAAATCGAAAGAACCAAGGGAGAATTGCTCTCGTTGGGAGATTCTCGTCGTGTGCATGTAGCGATGCGCGCCATCTGTCGGCCACGATTTCGCGTTCGAGAGATGCGCGCGCAACGCGAGCACAAGGCTTCGTTTTCGCGCGACAATTAACTCGAAGGTTCTTTCACAACAAAGAATCTCGTCGAAATTTCTTCAAACAAAAATTACGTAACTTTCTCGGCTCAATATTTCGTACAGTTTTATATTTTGTGAGGTACAATATTCGAACGCGAAGTCTTGCAGTCGTGTGGCGGGCACTACTAAGTGTGCAAACTTGGGACAACTCGCAGGACAAGGTGGTGAGTTACTAAATTTCCAGAGTAACGGAAAATCGGACATGAAAAGTAAATGTTGTGATCGTACACGTGTGATAATATTCTCAGTTGTCAATATTACAATATTTACAATAAAGTATTTATTATATATTGATCGTTACTCTTTTACCGATACACCAAATGTATTTTTAATATCCGAAGATGACCGAGGATAAGTCAGAAACTTACTTTTCTTTCTATCCTATCTTACTTACAAATTTTATCACTTTCGAATACACCCACGTTCGATGGACCCAATAAAACCTCCGTTTACGTAAATTGTTGTTACAAAGTCTCCTCTGTTCGTACTCGGTCGAGAGCAGCGGAAAATCCCGGATGAAAATCAAGACAGATCCGCGTAACAATTTTTCCCGTCGATTGTCGCGTTCGTCCCTCGAGCTAACGGGAAACAAACCATAATTGCGAATAATAGTCAGAGGGATGCAACCGTTAATATTTTGAAATCCAAAACGACACTCCGCTACGTTCCGCGTGTAAACGTCCGTTTACGCGGGGATCGCTGAATAAATTGCATCCCGGATTACGTACATTAGACTCCTGGATTTTAAACTCGTTTCGTTTAATCACGCCCCTACCACCCCCACCCCCACCCTCATCCCTCTCACTCTCTCTCTCTCACCCACTCTTGATTACGCGACCAGTTGACGTGTATGCGTCTTTTGTGTCTGTCGCAGGCGAGCGTACCTGTGTCTCGTAATTTTGTAAATTCGACTGGTCCGCTCGGTTTAAATACAATTATTATTTTAATTACAGCCGTTCCGCGTGAAAACGGCTCTAAGCGCGGGGCTTGTTTCCTGACAATAAAAGCGCGCTGACGTCGCCGACGACGGGGTCGCTGACGTTACTCGGGAATAATTCCGAGGAAAAATAATTGCGCGTGTCAGTGACGTCATTGGAGAGAAGTAGGTAATCCTTTTATCTTGTTGTCGGTGCAACGGGAATGGAATAAGTGCTGTGCACGGTGTGCGAAAAAGTTGTCAAACTCCGGTGCGTTGGAACGAGCGCGGAGAGTTTAATAAACGTGGAACTACGAAATTCGTTTCCGAATTATTACGAGTTGTCCACTATACGGTACGGTATAGTTTACTCTTATCTTTCGATTAAGTCGAATTTACGATCTCGAGTCATTCGATGAACGAATCATTCGAAGATCGACCAGAGAGACGAAATTTGTAAACAGTGGGCCCTGTGTTACGAACGTGGGAGTACATCGAAGATTATTTCGAAGGAAGAATAAAATTGGAATCGATTTGGTATTGTTTAATCTTTGAGTGAAATAACTACGCGAAAGAATCAACAATTAGGGACGAGCTGATCGAAATTTGAACATTGACGGGCATTAGGGCCCACGTTATGAGTACGGGAGTACATTGAAGGTTACTTTAAAGGTAGAATAAAATGTGAATCGATTGTGTACAATTTAATCTTCGAATAAAGTATTTACCCGAACGAATCAACAATTAGATGAGAACGAACGATGTGGATAGGTGGAAAAGATGAAAAAACAATCGCTCGATCCCTCTTTCATCCTGGAAATTTGTTTTTTTCAAGTCTGCGCGTAGCTGCAAAACTTCCGGAAAAGAGTTCCTATAAGCTAATAAATTGCATCCCAGCTTAATAAATTAAGCCAAATATAAGCTAAGAATAAGATAGAATATTTTTAAGAAACAAGGAATCGACGACGGATCGTTCTTGATTTTCTCTTGGAAATATTTTTTTTTAAATTTACGAGTAGCCTACCTGTAAAACTTCAGGGGACGAAACACGCTTCGTTGCACGGTAGCAATAATTAGGACAATTTTTCCGAGATCGACGTTACGTAATTTTAACAACGCCACGAAGGAACATCGCGTCTTGTTCGATCGACTCCTCGGACACGGGCGTACCTGTTAAATAAAATTATGCAGAAACGAGCGTAACGCTGGGCCAGTGTAACGAAGGTATGTAATTAGTGGCAGGCACAAACATCCCGTTAATTGCTAAACGCTCGACATCCGCCGGCATTTTAATTGAGATTATAATTGCCATCGATGCATCGCAGCGTGAGTTAGACAGCGAATTTTATGCGTGTAACAATTGAGGAGGGGGTGGATACTCGAGTGTGTCGATGTGGTTTGTTACACACTCCGCGAAAGGAAAAAGGAGAAACTTTCGTTGTCTGTTTTACATCTTGAAAAGTAACTGCTTGACACCCTTTGTGGAAATATTTTTTACAATTCCACGAGCGTGGAGAACACACCGAACGATGAAATTATATTGGTCGAGTAGCCTGGAGGCACGAAATAAATCGCTACCATTTGAACCTGTAAACGTGATACGGAAAAGTAGCAAACGAAACGAGCGATATACAAATACGAAAAATATTCCAAAATAGCGCACGATATCGTATACAATATTCTAATCGTACGATCTAATCGTATTCTTTTCGAGATCAGATCGCTTGAATAGCAAGAGGAAAAGAAATTTTCCTACAAGAGACACTCGGTTGTAATTCCTCTCGATAATCATCATCACGTGAAATTTATCCGAAATTACATTACGAAAGACATAGAAACGTTGTCATCACCCTGATATTCGATAAAAAATTCCAGGTAGGTGTCTACGCCAATGTGTCCAGTCGTCACTTGCTATAGCATCGTCTCGTTCTCTTCGAGTGGAATACACGATCGTCTTAACCGGTAACGAAAATGCACGTGATCGAAACCAGGTCGACCGATCTAATTCATCGATAATCTACGATCGGTGGAGAATACGGAACGGAGAGGAACGGCGTATAAAGCGCGCGGAACAGCGACTCGAACCGGAAGAGTACGTCACGCGTGAAACCGTTTATACCTCGACAGGTCCCCGACGTCTTACCCTTGCGCTCGTCGTCGAAATCGAGTTCGAAAAAGCTCGTTAAGCCGAGCTCTCGTATCCTCGCGGACCTCCCCTTGCTCCTCGCTAAGGGGATGAACTGCAAAGCCCGCCGCGTGGTCCAACAATCGATACAACAATGGAGTTATGCAGCTGTATATGAGTCAGGGGTGGCGAGCAAAACGCGAAAAGCATCCTGCGAGCCCCGTACACTCCCCCTCTGCCCTCTATCGACGAACGATGAGCCTTTGCATAATCCGGCTATATACGTATATACCCCAGTACACCGAGGGGTGCATAATTGCATCCAGATAAAACAGGTGAATGGTAAATCAAACTTGGATTCGCCCTCCGCGGCTCGTGATTACCGTGGCTAATTAAGGTAGCGCCCCCTTCTTTCGCTCTCCTTAATATTTTAAGCCGAGAGAGGCCGAGGAGGAGCGAAAATTATAATTCGATGGCGAAAGATGCAAAAATCGTGGATAAAGCTGAAAGAGGGGAGGGGCGATGGTCCGAGGGTCTCGAGACGATGAAGAGGATCGAGAAGAGAAAAGTGCGAGAGAGTGGGAGGAGGGGTGCATTTAGCGAGCCGTGTTCAACGCGGAGAACTGTCATAAAATCACGGAGCTGCCTTCGGGGAGAACTCGCCGGAATGCAATTGCATCCTCGGGGAACGGGTCGAAGAGGGAAGCATTCGAGGCCGGTGAATGCATATACTACGCGGTGCAGATGCCCCGGTGTGGGTGATATTGTTTCCACACTTGGACTACGTTGCCAGCAACACGGCCAACACCGTGTCCTTGCTACATGAACGCGTGACCGACAACTTGTCGATGGATAAACGAACTTCGCAGTACGCTCCGGAACGTGTCCGGTTGTTTTATTGTACAATGGCATCGAGAAGTATTTCCATGGTTTATCGATAGGGTTGCGCGATAAGTTTCGTCGTTCGATAAGACATGGAGCTATTAGGTACGTTTTATTTTTTTTAATGTGGTACCGGTTGATAAACTTGTGCGAAGTTTCACGTGGATAAACAAGTTCGTGTATTTATAGTTGTTCGAAGTTGAAGCGTCGTGGTATTTTTTCACAATGGAAAAAACGACGAAGTTTATTGAACAAGCTAGTATAAGGAAATTCTTCTTGTGTGCAGGAAATTTCTTTAAGAAGATGAAGGTTCTAATGTTTTTTTTTATTTTTATAGCAAGACTCTTCTTGGGAATTTTTTGCAGTAGAATGATAGAGCAGTATGAGCTGAATAATTTTCATAGGAATAGTTTTGCACTGTTTCACACTATTACGAAATTGTATTTGAATAATCGAAGATTTTGAAAAGATTTCGAAAAGCAAATTTCAGATCATTTTTATTCTCTCGGGAATATTTGTTGTCGAGAAGAAAATCATGTCGTACTCAGGCCAGTATGTTTTATATGCACGTAAGCTTTCATTGAAATCAGACTTATAGGTTAGGGGAATTTCTTCATAATATACTGTACAAATACTTTTTTGATCCAGTGTATATGTGTACCAACCCTCCGTTGCATAATGCGCTTTGGAAGACCAGTAGAAATAATCCCTGTGAAGTGTTCACGAAGGGAATTTTACAGGATTTGAGTACGATGTTTTTTCTTACGGGAACATTTGATATTATTGTACCACTCGAGAGTTAATTAATTCGCGAGTTATCGAGAAACGATTTTTATCACGGTGAATGAAAGGAAAATTTATGCAACGAAGAAAATGCGTCGTATTGATCCTTGAGCGGTGTTGGTATTTTTTATTTACGTGGATGGGATTGTGGAATAAGAAATAACGGTATAAAAAGTATTGTATAAAAATATAACGTAACGGAAAATTGAATTTTTAGGTTACTTTAGCAACGACGAGAATGGGGAATAAATATTCTAAGTAAATTTCCCAATCATCGGTTTGAATTTTTATGTATTATGAAAAAAAATAAATCCCATCCGAGCAAGATGCATTCGATTTGAATCGATTGATAAAAATAAAAAGCAATTCATGGAAAGGGAAATACGATCGCGTTTAAAATTATCCCCACGCGTTATTTTATCGCTCATTAATTTGATCAACGATCGATATCATTTTAATTCTCAATTTCTTAACGATCTAAATTACCAACGGAAAATAACGCATATTTCTCGTTAAACACGCATGTTCTTGTGTTCTGTAATCACTTGCCAGCGTTTTACATTATTATTCCGATGCGCGCAAAATTTTCGAAAATTAAGGCATTGCATTTTCATTAACCGATATCGAAATTATAATTTCAGGGGTGATGTGAAAATGAGGATCAGTTTGGCGGCTATTAAGCTCGGCTTACATGCAATAGAGTGAATACCCGACGAGAAAAAAAAAACGAAAAAAATAAATGTACGGGTATATCGCGAAACGATAAACACGAAATAAAAATAAACAGCGAAGTAATTTTAAATCGAAGCAATAAATTAATATTTAAAACCGAAGTAACGGGAAAAACGTATCGCGAAACGTGATATCGAATAATCGTCGAGGCAGCAACGTTTCAAGGTACGTTCGACGAACACCGGGCAATAATAAGATAAATAATCGTAACTGTGACTGGCTCTACGGGGTGTGCCGTAAAAAATATTTAGGACTACGTTGCGGAAAATCCGGGATTTTTTCGTGACCGTCGTTGTCGTTGTCGTTCTGTTTACGGTCCAATATAGAACCGACCGAGACCGGTTAACCCCATGGGATTTCCTTCTGCTAAACGTTACAATGTCGGCTTTCACCCCCGACCTACCGTGGAGCTGGATTCGGCCTCGACCGAAGGGAATACATTATAATAAGGGCACGTTTGCGTCCTGTACGATAGCCTGCGTCATAGACGAACCTGTTGTGTATACAGTGTGGAGCATTCGAAATAATAGGTTATTCGATAAGTTTTGTCGTTCGGTAAAACCTATTGAACAGTACTGTTCAATGTAGTACTGTTCAATAGCAGTACTGTTAAATGTAGTATTATAGTGCTTAAATTTTTATCGAAGGAGAAAACTTATTGAGCAGTACAGTACTACATTGAACAGTACTACTATTGAACAGTACTTCATTGAACAGTAGTACTATTGAACAGTGCTACATTGAATAGTACTACATTGAACAGAACTACATTGAATAGTACTACATTGAACAGTACTACATTTAATAGTACTACATTGAACAGTACTACATTTAATAGTACTACATTGAACAGTACTACATTGAATAGTACTACATTGAACAGTACTACATTGAATAGTACTACATTGAACAGTACTACATTGAGTAGTACTACATTGAACAGTACTGTTCAATAAGTTTTATCGAACGAGAAAACCACAAGAACTATTATAGTAAACCCTACAAAATTTGTCCAATTCGAATTCGAGTTTACAGAGACGATCTCGAACCGATCCTTGGAAATAAATTCGGCGGAAGTTGGACCAGGATTGAGTAAAAATCCACGAAGACTTGCGAAACGATCCGATACCGCAAAGAATTATTATCCGTGAGGGGTCACTTCCGGCATAATCGAGGCATAAATTTCCACCGAGTTAATGCTCGAATTAGCAGACGCACCCGTGGCCGGGCACAATGAGTTACGAGTGGTCCATCTCGAAGACGATCCGTTGAATCGGTCCGCGGCGAAGTTAGCCTAAGCTCGAGAGATTGGCCGTGCGCTGTTCGTCTGGCTTAACGTGGAATATCGGTTACCGTCGACGTAATATAACATCTTGTAACGTCGAATGGATCATAATATTCTCGATGTAATGCCGGCCATCTATCTGGATTCCGTTTCTCGTGGACCGCGCGGTTAATTTCGCGCGGAATTACATCCGCTTTATTCCGCCGCGGCCACGATCAACTGCTGTCGTAAACGTTCGTCCGCTTCGAGGACGAAAAACGCTCGCTTCGACGCTCGAACGACCACCCGCGCCAATTTGCTCGTACCTTGCTAATTAGCGTATTTTTTGCGCGAAAAATTTTGGACGTAGACCGATTTTCGTACGTTTCGTAGGTTGGCTGTGCACACGCGCGCGTAATTGGTTACTTTGCCCGAGCCGAAAATTCCCGACGAAACGAAGAGAGAGAGAGAGAGAGAGAGAGAGAGAGAGAGAGAGAGAGAGAGAGAGAGAGCATCGAACGCGGCGATTGCGCTGGACGACGGCTCGCGATGTGTTGGCTGCTCAAGGTCACCCCCCACTCCGTCACCAGTGACCCCCCACTCCTGCGTTAGCGCGACAAGTGACTATTTTCGAGAGGGAGTAACGGAATGTACACGGGAAGACTTTCGAGAGAAGCGATCGTAATATTTTTGGATATTTAAATTTCAAATGTATAGAATTCTTGAAAGTGTGTTTTTTAGAGTATTTCGGAAAGCTTGAAAAATCAAAACAAGTCGAATAAAATTAAATTCGAGTCGTTCGTGATGGAAATTATACGTTGGGTATTATTTTGACGCTTCCGTGGAAAAGAATAATAGATATTTCTCTATCTAAACGAGCAAATCTATGTAGATAAGAAAGTAACGAGTGTGTTTTAATTTTTTATACGATTGCACGAATTGAGATTAAACACTCGGTGCACGAAAGGTACTGCAAGAATTATAATGTAAACGCGGAGTAATACGTCGAACAAATTTGACGAAGGTTTTCTCTTAAAATTGCATCGAATACGGTGTACGTAATCGTGGTTCGTTTTGATAAATCTCGCTCGGAAAACGTTGATCCTTGACGGTAATACGTAAAGATTTTTTGTACGTTTTAATCTGAGCTTTAATTAAGAGAAGGGATAAATGCTTTCCTTTTTCTAGAAAACAGCAGAATCCGTTACGTTATTCTACGATCTAAAATTTCATATGTGCATTGTTCGAAAAGCGTTCATCTGGGTCGCGACCTCCCTTCCCAAGTACCCGTTGAGTTTTCGAAATTACCGAAACTATTTCTGAAAATAAAGTCTTGCACGTGGAAAAAGTCACTTTACAATTACAACCCTTTTATACACCACCGGTCGTGTTCTCCGTTGTGCCACCGTTTCCGTCAGACCTTCGCGGTGAAACTACCAACAATTGCAATGAGTTTGTTCTCTATCGTTCCGTATTTTCGCAAATTCTCGCCTAGCTGTGAATTCTTTTCAATGGATCCCGCGTCGAAAAGGTATAAATTCCGTCATCGTACAAATTGCGAACAAAAATTTCGGAGAATTTCCCTAAAATTAGAATAAAGACCACACGATGCACCAAGATCGTCGGAATAGTGAAGGAAGGAGTTGGAGGAGATGCGATCACTCGTTAAAATGAGAAACAAATGCTTATGATTCCACTCTCTGGGTCTGAAAAGACCCATGCACGACGACGAAATACACTAAATACTTAAACTCGACGATACTTGAACCGAGCAATGAATAGCTGAAGTTGCACAGCTACCAGATGTCCTCGGGAGAAAACAAAGTGTCCCCGATGAACCTACCGAAGATTTTTCCTCGCATTAAGTTCCTGATTGGTCGCATTGTATAACAACGGGTCAACCTGTTAACCAGGTGAGAACAGTCTCAGAAATTATCCCAAAGTTCGTAATTTCGATACCATTGTCCAAAGGACCCTCGGCGAGCGTGGGGCGGCCAGCAACCAGCAAACTTTGATATTCCACCACCGAAATGGAGCGCACAATAGAATTTCAAAGTAACGGTACTCCCGGGACCGAACGAAATGTCACAATTTCATTACGCTACAGCGAAATTTGCGTTATTCGGGGTACAAAATGGGTCAACATTAAGATTTCATCGCGAGCTACTGTAAGTTTCGACGACTTACAGGGTTACGGAACAAAATACTGGCTGGCCCCGAGTTCACCAGGTTCAACGCTGCCACGTAAGACATCAAGATGGCGCGAACGTGACGCGGATTAACACACACGCGCGCACACGTAAGCTCGCGCGCGTACTTCTCGGTGCTCCGCGTCGATTCTTTGTTTGCTCGCGATTTACATTTACCACGCTGAAACGCATCCCGTGCAATGTACGCTGCACGCGAACGCGGTAACCCTGGAAATCAAAATTGAAGTTAAAACGCCCTCGGTGCAAATTGTTTCTCATTCGTACGAATTACTCGATTACAGTGCAATGCGCGCGCGCGTACGCGCATTCTGTTTTCACAAGCCGGTCACGTTCTTTGGAAAAACAGCGCGGATAATGCCTCGTGAATTATTGCGTGCGATATCTTCGCAGATGGCGCTGCGCTCGCGATCTCTGAACAGTCGCTTCGGAGTTCGCTCCATGGAGATTCTCCTTTATTAGATTCCATTGTATCCTGTTGAAACTTAAACCACGGATCCACCCTTCGAATTTTGACCCTCTAAATTCCAGAATACGGAGCTCTTGGATTTTTTTTCAATTCAGGATCAAGGCGGTTTCTTTTCGCACCGAATTTTTTCTCAAACGAGGGACTACGAAGGTCTTTCACAAATTTCGCCGAAAATTAGGAGTCTTTTCGCGGAGACTTTTATTACTTCGTGCTTCTTGTACACCGAGCAGCGGAAATTTCCTTCAAATTTTGTTCAAACCCCAACCCTTGACCGAATTTCTTTCGGTAACGTTTTCTCTCCAAATAAAAACACTTCCGAGAAACGAAGGTAAATTCTGCATTTTTGTAACGCGTACCGAAAAAAAAAAAACAAAAAACAAACGCGTAGAATCCGTTTTTTTTAAAAAGTGTCAAAATTCTATATCTATGTTCGCGTGAAATATTCTATAGCTGCCATTCAGTGATATTGAACGATCTTGATATTCAGGATACAGTGCTCTGTCAAGCTGTCACGGTGTCACCCCCTCCACTTCCTGTACCAAGCTCACACCGGGTTAACCATAACTCACTCGCTATTATTACGTGTCTCTTTCATTCTCGACTTGAACGAAGAGCACTCTAGCGTACAAATTTCACCTACCTCTCCTTCGAGTTGTCGCAGCTCGATTTCAACGTTGCAACAACCTGACAAAATCTACGGTAGCAACTTCGCTCTAAATATTTCGTCCTAAGGACTCGTTCAAAAATACTTTAACGTACCATGGGTAAAACATCAGCTACCTCTCCTTCGAGTTGTCGCAGCTCGATTTCAACGTTGCAACAACCTGACAAAATCTACGGTAGCAACCACACTTTCAAAATTTCGTCCTAAGGACTCGTTCAAAAATACTTTAACCTACCATGGGTAAAACATCAGCTACCTTTCCTTCGAGTTGTCACACCCCTCTCTTAACACCGTAACCGATGCCACTGTACCGAAAACGTCGATACACCGATTACACAGCTCCCGTGGAACATCCCGTGACCCGTCACTCTCTATCCTCCCAACCCCTCAAGGTTTCGTAGCAAGTACTCGTTCAAGAGTCGCAACTCCGAAAGTATTGAACTAGTTTGGCCGTAATCGATCCCAGTGTGCCCGGTGCGTCGCAATTTTCTCGTATAAGTCGAGGAACGAATCGCGAACGAGCGGGTAAGGGACCTGGAGGCATTAAACCGTGGCACGAGGACCCGGACGGGTCCTCCATGGCCAGCCTCGAAACTCGGGAACTCGTTTCCCGAATCTACGGTCGTCGAGGAAAGTACATCGTCGGATCGGTCGACGAGCGCGTTTATCGCTCCGGATGAAAAAGGGCCATCCTCTCGCTATCGAGGGATTCGGTGACCGGTGCGGGGGGAGTGGACGGTTGAGTACGAAGGGAGGTAGGGGGGTGTTGGAGAAGTCATCCTGTAAGAATCCCCTTAATTATAACCGATCCATCAGCATTTCCCGACGGGATTTAAGTAATTAAGTCCGATTTAACGAAGAATAGACGCCGAGCGACAGGAATAAGAGTGAAATAGCTGGAGCAGCTATCATCGGCGACGATGGGAACGAGAGGACCGTCAGGAGGCCGGAAGAGGGTGGCGGAAGACCGAGGTAGACGGTGGAAGAGGACGAGGATGGCAAAAAGGAAGAGAGAGCCAATGCCGAGTGGTCCCGATATCAAAATAATTGCTCCATCAAGACCCGCTCTCGGCTGAGACGGACGGAAGATTTATGCTTTGTTTGACCGTCGTTACGTTGCGTTAATGAGAGGAAATTATTTGGTGGCTCCGGGAATCAACGGGCCGCAAGGTCTAGTCGCAATTACGTCGGAATCTCTCCTCGGTTCGGGATGCTACCAGCGTCTATTGTATCCTCTGGAGATGCTCCTTGCTTCGTTAAAGCATCTCGCGATTCGACGGATGTTAACGACATCAGAGGGAAACAGAAACGGGACACACCGCGGCAAGACCCCCGCTAACTGCATCGATTAGATAACGCTCACCAACCGGTTCTTTCGCTTTTTAATTACGCTGCACTCGACGAACGCGTTCAAACGTAACAGGGATTCCCCTCTTAACGATCGCTCGATTTAATCACCCAACGATGAACATTTGCCATCACGCGAGCCAATTGTCAAGATCACCAACGAATCCTAAGAATCCTAAAAATCCTAAGATTAACGACGAAACTCATCCGTCGGGCAGATTCAACGTTTCAACGACTCTGAGAACATAAATCGCCGACAAGCCAGACACCTAATTAGACCAAAAGAAATTAACAAACTCTCCGCATAGGAGCTTCTCAACATCCCCCAAAAAACAGTCCTCCCCCAAAGAAGACTCGTTTCCACGGAACACCTTGGAAATCCCCGTTGGAGGAACAGAGTCGAGCAACGAGTCTCAATCCCCGAACCAGTGATTATCGCGTGGAAACAATTTCCCTCCACCTGCCCACAAGATCGTTCCACGTTTCCAGGCAAGCCTCCGACCGTCTCGAATACTTTCCATCCAGCAGCGTCAAGTTTCCGTCAAGACGGAACGGATTCCGGTCCGTAATGGAGTTACGTAACCGTTAATCGGCGATTCACGCTCAGTCGAGCCACTCGCACCTGCTCGACACTTCTCCTCTCTAACAACGTCGCCCTAAGGTTTCGTCATCACGTGGAGGGAGCTGAGTTTCCGGTCCACGGATCAGCCAACGAATCGCGGCGGATCACGTGGCCTGCACGCGACTTTCACGGTATACCCGTTTTCGTCGCAATTGCCGGCCGCGCGGATCAGCCTGGAATGCGAAAAGGCTTGTTGATGGGAGAGATCGGAGTCTGGGCCGGTTACCATGGGTACACGGGGAATGATGCGTTACCTGGGTAACCCTGTTACACCAGCGGGGCTTTCGCTACAGCCTCAAAGCACGGCGTGGATGCACGCGCGTGTACGCATGTACCAACTGCAGATGTATACGGGACGAGTGTATGTATTATGTATGTAATGTGCGCATGCACGGGATGGGAGGCCCGGTGGGCAGCCTGGCCGACCGGCGTCACTCGGATAACTCTGTAAATATTAACTTCGATGAGAATTGGGTGATTCGGAGGGTGGATCGTGTAATGCATCTCACGAATTTCTTTTTTTTTTTTTGCCGCTTGTAATTTTTATGATTTTAAGGTAGGGTGGGTCGCGCGAGGGAAGCACAGGTACTGCGCCTGTGATGTGGAAATTTCTAGACCGAACCAAGGAACCGTGCTACGTCAGATAACTCTATAAATATTAACTTCGATGAGAACGTCACTCCTTCGGTGACGAGGCATTTTTAATTCGAAGGACTTTAACCTGTCGACTATTCGCGTTGCGTGTATCTTCGAACAGGACAATTTTGCAAGGTTCTTCGAGGTTTTGGTGGTACAGATCCACTTGGTATCACAGGGGAAACAATGACAATCCTCCAGTACCACCTGTCAGTCGAAGAATCTTTATCCAACGATCAAACTATCAAGATCATCACGTACACCATCATCGTGAAGATTTAAACAGTACACCCTCTTCGAATCGCATAATTTTGATCCAACAAGCAAACTGTCGATATCAACGCGTACATCGTCGTCTAAGTGACTCCAATAACGCGAATCACCCCGAATCATGGGGTGCGTAACGAAAATTTAAACGTTGGATCCGCACACCCTCCTCGAATCGTACAATTTTTATCTATCGAGCCAACTGTCAAGGTCAACAGTTACACCGTCCCTTAAACGGCTCCGGTTATGCAGATCGTCCCGTATCGTAGGGCGCACGATGAAAATTCGAACGGTGCACCCTCATCGAGTCGCGTAATTTTTCTCTGGTCTAGAAACTGTCAAGGTCAAACGTTAACACGTTCGTCGAAGTGGTTCCAGTCGTACGGATCACCCCGTATATCTATCCACAACCTGTGTGTACACGCACCCTCGCACAGTCGTTTCGCCACCTACCGTGCACCGATGCTCCCTCTCTCGTCAGATTCGACCCTTCCCGCCTTACGGTACGCCCTTTTTTACCGTTCTCGTCTCCACATCCTATTTCTCGCGCTCCCTGCTCGGTTCATTGCTCGTCCAATCACATACCATTCAAAGTGACGAGACTTCGAGCCCTGCCGCGATCAATTACGATCGCCCGGGCGAAGGTGTGGCCGGCGCCCCAACCGGAAGAGGATTTTTTAATGCCCGTGAAACGGCCACGTCGTCGAGTGATTCTCTTTCGAGCGTTCGCTCGACGAACACCGCTCCTTCCCCGTTCAGAAAACGCTACTTTGATCCCGCAGCCTGGTCCACGGAAAATTTGCACCGAAGATCGCACGCGTTCAGCTACATTCCCACGTGTGCACGGCGCAGAACACACTCGAGCTATTCAAAAAGGGTTGGTTCCAAGAGGCACTGGACACGGAAGGGGCGTTTCAACTGGAAACTCTCAAGTTTGTTCTGTGTCGTGTGTTGCACGCGTGGGAACGTGACGTTAGGTCCACGAAGTCTCAAAGGAGTTGAACGGACAAAGTGCGCGTGTACCGATACGAACGCAACAAGACCTTGTTACGTGGTTCGACAAAAATTTCGGATCGTCGTTTGTTCTACGCTTGTAACTCCTTTTATTAGCTCGCTTTCCGTGGCGACAGGGGAAACGATCTCGATCGACACACGCTCATTGATTGCCCCTAGTGATCGGGAGACCGATGATGCACGAATACCAACGACCACCTTATGACTATTATCCACTTAGGGTACCCGTGTCACGGATCGTTGACCACCACGGTCCGTAGATTTTTATCCGATCGACCGAACAACCGAATGTCTGTCGGTGATCAACGATCCATGGCACGAGTGTACTTTATGCGAGGTGCAAGATCTCAGGTATCTCGCTACAATCTATCGATCGATGAACTACGCTCGAGTTAGCATTTGGGGAGGTTAACGCGATAGATTCAAGATCGGTTCATTATCAAATATTCATACACTTCTCTTTCAGACTTCTTTTAATTCTCGGAGAGATTGTCAGATTTTTATAAATTCAGAGACAAACCAACGAAAGAACATCCGGAGGACTAACGAGTAAAGTTTCGCAATGTTCAACTTGCCGAACCACACTTGCCTGTGTTGAAAGATTTTAAACGCAATTAACGAACGCAAGTAGCGACGATATTCGAGGCTCGAGTTAAGAGCGTACAATGCACGTCCTCTCGAAAGATTCGTCTTTCGCGTCGCGAGGACCGTCCCTTTTTACCGATTTCGGGCAAAAGGGCGCAATGTACGTACAGGTTGGATCGGTAAACGAGATTACTATCGCTGCGAAACGGGCCGTAGGGAAGCAATATATCGCTACCTGGCCGCGATACTTTGCGATACACTTTCGCCCCCTATTCCTCTCTCCACGCACATTCGTTTCGTAATTCGCTTCATTGCCCTCCCAATCACGTACCATTCAAAGTGACAGCTGGATCCTCGAACGAACGAGCTCTGAATGCGACGACGTCAATTACAATCGTCGAGATACGAAAAATTTTGCCCCGGCGATATTAACGCAATTTGAATCGAGCCCACCCACCACCACCAACACCACCCCACCACCTCACTCGTCCCCCTCATGTAGCGTTCAAAAGACGTCAGCAGATCTCGCGAGCTACTTGGAGAGACGCTCGACAGGACCGGTGTGTATCAGGAAGGGGAAGAAAAAGCACGGTTACAGCTCCAGTTCGAATAGGATTTACAGCGCACTTAAACGTCTATAGATAGAAACGCCCCTTTATCCCCGGGATGAAACCTGTTCGAATTGGATTTGTTGCTGATCACTCGTGAAAAGGATAGAAACGAAATTATTCGAGTCTCAAAATACGGTATCGTGAAACCGACGGATTTGGGAAAATAATATTTAATTGATCGGTAAGACGAACGTCCAACGAACCCCCTTTGGGGATCTTTCAGGTTGGGACACCTTTGCGAAACAACGATCGCGTTGATGTCTTCGCGATGATGTTTCTTTTTTAAGTTCGAATTTATTGTCATCGAATCTAACCTCGAAACCGATCTATAAAGTACACTTATGTATATTTGTGATTTTTAAGGTATCAAGTAGCGAAGAAATGTTTCATTCGTGGCTCAAATCTCACGAATTCTTCGAGACGTTGTTTTTACCCCACGGTGCCTCGTCGTTGCCAAAACGAAACATAATTACTTTGTTAGCATCGCTTGAACCACGTTTCCACGAAGTTTCGACATTTTTTGAATTTTCGAGTCGCGGAACTTGCCTTGTTAGCGAAGAAAGATTTTCGTCCAGTTTTACTTTTTTCGCGTAGACGTTCTACAGCGTTGAGAAATATCTTACCGTGGCACGACAGAGATACAACGTGCGATACCGATACACAAACATGCACGAACCGACGAAATGTACACGGATACGTAAGTATTCGTAGCAAAGTACTATTTTATTAATAGACAACTCTATAGCCTGAAAATATTCTCATAAAGTCACCGATAGACGATCACGAAGGAATAGATTACCACGATCACCCTACTCGCGAAGAACACCTAGAAATCATCCATGATCCCTGTTTCGCGACCACCCTGTACATCACACCAACGTTCCAAGTATTGATCAAATCTCTCTCACGGATTGACTATCAACGATCATCCCTTACTCCTCCCGTTTCTTCGATTCGAACCGTGGAAGACAACCGAACGAAATGAAACCGATCAAAAATTCTCCACCCTCGCGTATTGATAATCAACGGTCCTAATTTTCGAACATTGTGCGAGCCACTGGGATATCGTTGACGGTACGTGAACGCGTCCTTCGAAATTCTACCTCGTCGTTCGCGTTCCCATTAACTCTCATCCCATCCAGCGACATCGAAGAACATCACGGTCGCCAATAATATCGGCGTGAATTGCGACAGTCTTAATGACGCTGGTGCCCTCTAGGCAGAAGCAATCGATAACCGATCGGTAATCTATACGTAAATCACGGTACGTTGAATGAGTGGGGGTGTGGGGGGGTGGGGGTGATGGTAGGTAGGGTGACAGGGTGTGGGAGGAGGCGGCCGATTTGACGGAAATCAAGAGTCGAATCACGAAACGACTTCGGGCCACAATGGGCCGGCTATTGCTCCATCCATTTCATCTAAAAGTATTTATTATTGGATTATTGGAAGACTTTAATGCACTCCGTAGTCGGGCTCCCAGCCGACGTCCGATTCACCGGCACCCTTTTATTTCGCGACGAGACATTCGCGCCGCGAACCCCACCCCGCTTTCAGGTCGCGAGCCTTCCATTCGTCCGTCGTACCGGCAGAGTAGTACGTTCCACGTTCGTACTGGGAGAGAGAGAGAGAGAGAGAACGTGGCAGAGAGAGAGGAGAGAGGGGACGCACGGTCGGCGTACGCCAGTAATCAAATCCGTAACCGTGAAACGCGACTGAATGCCTGATTCCGGGCTGAGAGTCAGATTTCAGGCGTCTAGGTGGCTTCGCCCGTTTCCTACGCCCTCTAGTACGCGGTCTCTCTTCTGGCAACTCGATTTGTTCCATTTTATCGCTGGAGTGCATTTACGGCGGCCTCAATGTACACTCGGTTCGAACGATTCCGTTCGTACCGCGGCAACCCCTCGTTAAAACGCTCGGAACGTTTCGGGGAGGGTCGGTGGCGAATCTGTTCCTCGAAACGAGCTTTCGCGTCTCGAGTCGAGATCCAACCCCGTGAATACTGACCAATAAGGAAAGTGAACGATATAAACCAAGAACGAGCGTAGCAACGAACGCGTCTCGTGTTGCAGAGGCTCCGCCTACTGAACTTCAAAGCGAATACAATGGTGGATGCGATCTGAGAACTTTCGTATTTACTTTGTTACCTTTGCGAGACTATTGTCGATGGATTAGCGAGACTTTTCCTATGAAAATGAGTCCAAACACGACCATATTCGGACCACTTTTCTTTATACGTTACAGATACGAATAATTTTTGAAAAATTTTTAATCGCGCTGCGTAATTAAAAATCGTCCGAATACGGTCGTGTTTGGACTCATTTTTAACGGGACAGTCTCAACGATCTATTGATCGTACACACGTGAAGATTCAATGAGAAGTATGAAAATATTTTACCAGTTTAAAATGATCAGTAATCATGTACAATGTACAATGAACAGAAAGATTGTTCGAAACGTCGAAAAAAACATTTACTCGTTACTTCGAAGTCTCTTTTTCATAAATCGACGTACAGATTATTCGCAAACGATGATAATAAAAAATTATAATATCGTTTCGATGAATTGTTTCTTATTTTTGTTTAAAACAATAAACTACGTCCTGTCGTCGACGTAGAAATCGTGGAACGCGTTCAAAAAGGGAACACCCCCGCACCCGCCGCGTTCACTCCGCGTCCGTGTATTATGAACAGAATCGTTTGAACCGAGTGTACACACTCCATATACTTATGTACGAACACAGACCTTCCATCAAGCCGAGCGTGCTTTCGCGACCGTGCAAATCACTTTTCACGCGCAATGGCGCCGAAAAGCATCGCGCTGCGAATAACCGCGTCTATCTGCGTAGATCCATCTAGATTCGAGACTCGCAACCGCGAACCCGACTCGTTCACACGACAGCCGCGAAAATTCCAACTGCTGATACCTGATTGCGTTGAAAACTGACTACACGGGTAAATTCAACGTGAACATAGGCGGAGGTATGATTTCATAGGTGTCCGGACTCGTTAGCACGGTAGACCTTGATAGATGAAACCTGTTTGCTTGCGCGGGAACCTCGTGTGTTACGTTGGTTTGACAAGTGGAAGGGATGAACAATTAGGAACAAGTGGAATTGGTGTACGCATTGGACGAAAGCAGATCATTGCTAGGAGACGGATGGTTACGCGAGAGGTTTAAGCATGAATCATAGGTAATAAGGATGTATTCGAGCGAAACTCCTTATTGGATTGGTTGTTTCGGTAATTGCTCGATTCTCCGCAGTCGTTGGAGATTTTAACCCCATTTGACTGCAACTACCGAGGTTTTGCTAGATGGAGGGACACGCGACCGAGGAAAGTTAAACTAGGAGTCAATTATGTCGTAGAAGTGGTTTTTCGGGGCACTGGGATCATCTTTGATTCGTCCAAACGTATACTTGTAGACAAGTCAGTTAATCGACTACGGTATAATAAATGAAAGTTAAATGGAACATCAACGTGGCAACGAATTTCGTACAAACTCTATGTTCGAGAGGTTATGGATAAACACATCTATATGGAAATTAAGTAGAAACTAGCTGCTTTGATACGTTCGGTAGAGTTCGTATAACGAAGAACAATTATTAACGAAAAGTAGACAATTTTAAAGGTTTACTTGGAATATTTCAATGAATTTTTGAATCTATTATACAATTGCCCTCTGTACGAGTAATTAAAAATTAACGAAGACCAGTTAGACGCGCTTTGCAGAAAAGAAAAATACGAATACGACGTAATTTATTTTTAAAGCGCGCGTAACAATTAATTGTAAATAAAAGTGTAAACGTACGCGGAAGAATATGTACCGGTACAAATGGCAAGTTTTCGCCAGTTAACCTTAAAAGGTTAAGTCTCCGTTTTCAACGTTATAAAGATCTTTTTTCTCAAACGGAGGTATATGCCTTTTTAAAATCTAATGACGATGGAATCAAGTGCGCAAACTCCGAAGGAAGTAGGCCACCGTCATGTGTAACGTAATACAATCTTGAATAGGCTTTTGTTATAGGAGTTTTATGCGAGTTAATTCTTGAGTGCATGCAAATGCTTCAGTGGCAACATGTAGGGCACACGACAAGAAAAAAAATGTTAGAAAAAACCGTACGTCGCCTAAACTTTGTATTCCAAGTTGTAACAAATTTAAGAAAAATGGTTTAGGTTATGTTAGACGCCGCCATTAGACGCGTGTAGGTTAAATCCGAGAATTGGTGAACACGTTTGCATTTACATACCTCGAACGCGAATAATAAAATAGCAATGAACTGTAGAACATCTAATAGACCCTTTGTTCCATCGATAATAGTAGAGAAATTATAGTCGCGGGAAATATAAATTAACAATTATAAGTTCTACACAGAAACCACAATCCCTGTGTAATGTTCTCCTTAAAGAAAAGTTGTGACTATTTTACGACTACCTTCGTCGCCCTGATGTTCCAACATTACATTACGTACAATGTATGCACTTTCTTATCTAAAGAACAACGACGTTACAATATTAATATTGTAGAATATTTTGAAAATATCAGTACGATAAAGATAATCGTAAAATGTATGCATAATAGAATATTACCACCTACTTCCAGACTGTTGTTAACCCCAACCCCCGATGCGATCTAAACAAAGACGATGTCTCCTTCGCGAGAAATTAAGTTTCACGCGTGAATTAAATTTAATTTACAACTTCGTGTGTAATTAGACATCGGCAATGAAACAATATCGGGATAGATTGAAGAACCCCCGTCTGAAATCCTCGAAACAAATCGCTTTATTAGTCGAATAAAGGCAACGTAGGGTTTGCTAATAGCCCCCATCACTCTGCATAAACCCTTAGCGTTACTAACATCGTGCAAAGCATCGCTAGCAGTTGCCAATCGCGTTTCGAATTGGTTTCGTTCCTTGTTACACGCACACTGTCATTTTCACGTTGCCATTCTAGCCGAGATACCTCCAACATCCAATGGAAACGTCACGGTTCACGAATGCATCGACTTAATCCGATCCGAGCACAGTGCACCTTTGATTCCCTGATCCGTGTACCTTGACGAACATCACAATATAGCGACGTTTGTATTTTCTCGTGGGCAGCAGATGTTACCGAAGCCGTAAGAGGTTCTTTGTTGTTCTCTACTCGAGCCCAAGGGCACCACGAATCTCGTGCTACTCTAGCTGAAATCGATGTGAAATCTCCGGACTGGACGTTATTGAGGACCGAAAAGAGATTATCCCTCTGACAAATATATATGAAAGGTCGATGAATAAAAAGCGTGGAACGTCGTCGCTCGATATTGTGTGTCTCCCGCCACGGCGAATAGTATTTGCATTTCGCTTTAAACGCACATACACGCACAACCTGTACAAACTTTTTCTACGACCTGGAGCAAATTTTTTCAACAACCTGGATTCGTACCTTTCCGAAAAGATTCTGAACGACATTTCCCGGGTGTCATTCTCGGAGATTTGCGAGAAGAAAGACTACGATTAAGTCTGGGTTTCGTTTAGATTCGTAATCTTCTAACAATGTTCTGACAGAGTTGGTCTGGGTTTGGTCTGGACTAGTGATCTTCCGAAGATGTTCCAAACGACGTTTCACAGGGGGATAGTGTTGAAAATTTTGTAAATGATCACGCACTTTGTGACTTGTGTAGGATAGCTCTGAGCCAGGACCTGTACACAACAGAACGTCATATTACAGAACTGCTCGTGACAAACTAAATCAAGTCCAAACGTTTGTAGAATGCACTCACTTACGTCTTGACAAACATATCTGGTCGGAACTCGTTATTTCCCTTTGTGCTCGTACAAATTGGCGATGGCGTGGTCGAAAACAATAGGACAGTTTTTGTTTTTTTTTTCTTTTTACTTTTACTCGTTCAAGAACGAATAATAATTTTGCGATTTCCTCTTTCTCTCTCTCTCTTTTTTGCATCGCGAATCGTGGCCCACTTCGTAGATGAGATTTTTGCCGGACAGTGCTTTTTGTATTACACGGTCGAAGTAGGTCAAACGAATACACAAACATAAAATATCCCGGTGATGTTGCAAAACCGTGTCAAACGATGAATTGCGCCGCTTCCTAATGAGACCAAGCACCAATTATCTCGAGCATCGAACACGAATGCAGCCCGGAACATTCAACGTACAACCGTATCGTGCAAAATAGAACGTTCTGGTACTTTAAACCAAGCGGATCGAGATTGTCAAATATTTCGTGTACTCTGGTGTCTCGTAGAAAATTCTAGCTACACGAATTCGAACCCCCATGTTAATAAGGTGACGAACCGTGCGAGCGATTCGCGTTAGGGGCACAATCGCGATATCGGACAATCGTCCCCCAAAATGGCCGCATTTCCCGTACAAGGGCTCGGCACCGAGATAAAGGAGAAGAGTATCTGTCACGCAAAATGATATAGCAATAGAATATTCTTTCTCTTCGCGCACGAAAGTTCGATAACCACAGGGATACACGCCTGGGGTGTACAGGGTGTCGCGAAAGTCTCTTCTCGACGTGAGGGAGTGTTGTGATTCTCGAATAAATTTCTTAGGGACGTGTTCAAGTAGACGTATAATTGATAATTTATTTCAAAGAGTATGTCATTGATGACACTACTTTCAAGATTAGGCAGGTAGTTTTGAGTAACTTATACTTTGACTAGAGTACAAGTGGTTTTAAGGTTTAAAAATGTTTAAAGCAAATGTTATTTAATGTAACATAGAGGAAGAGTCAGGCTGAAAATAGAATAGGTCTTACCCAAAATACTACAGAAAATTGTTTAGATTGATATGATTCCGTTTGCAAAACATTGACGACGAATGGGAAGTTCTAGATTGAAAATAACGAATATTAAAACACAATGCACATAAATGGAATAAAATAACATCTGAACAGAAAGTTCTAACCGATGCACTTCGTCCACTCTGTAGAACCACTTACGTATCTTAAAATTGTTATCTGAACCTTCAATGTCACCTTAAAATTGCACCAAGAGACACTAGGTGAATTCGTTTTTGTGTCAGTCACCAACGTTCAAAGACCAACAGCGTACAGTTCTATTAAAAAATAGATGGACAGAATTTCAAAGAATATACACCTCGAGTATTTTCCTTCGTACGTTCGAATCTGAAGGATACTCGATCGTTCGGTTTCTCGTGGCTTACCCTGTATACAGAGTTATCCGTGGCCGTTTACGTGAATCCACGCGAAAGATATAGATGCGTTGGCGGTTTTACGAGGATCGTGGGGGAGCTGGGTTTTCAAGGACGAGGAAAAGCACGGTATCAAAAGTCCGCCGACTGCCTAAACTCGACTCGGGTCCGTGACGATCGAAACTCTTGGCGAGGGCCGCAACGCCGGCAGGTTCGTTAAAACTTCCTTCGAAGCCGTTCGCGATCAAATTAGAATTGCATTCTTTGACGCAAATTTCCTGGACGGAACTCGAAACTTTCGCGTAAGCTCTCGAGAAAGGGGAGCTGAACGAGAGTCGAACGATTCGCGACGGCGCCTTTTTATAATTCGTCCGATCTAATAACTTGTGTCGCGATACGTACCTGAAATGACGTTGAGTCGAGTGAAACGGTGACAGATACTCTGCTGACCTGTGTGGATCGGTAGTAACGATAACAGTGATGAGAGAATTTTTTCTAGTTAGTTCTAGTGGTCTGTCACACTCTTGTGACCTTTAATAGGTGCAAAAGATCTTCGAAAAGACTTAAATTGTATCTCAAGTACCTTGATTTTTCTTTAAAGACGAAACCAAACTTACGATATCATTTTTCTCAAAGACAGTTCGCACCCGAGGATCACGTACCCCTGAGGAAAAATACAGAATCGAATTCTATAATTAGCCGGTGAAAGAGCTTCAGGAAAGAATATATGCATCGTGTACGTTTATGAGAGAAAAGAAAGGAAGTAAGAACTTTTCATATAATATTCTAATAGAGTCTATTTGTAATTCAAATCTGTCAGTCACGCCCATAGTCTGCTACCAAGGGTTGTGGAAACTATTGTCTTCGAGAACGGTAGCTCCGAAAAGCAATGTAACCCACGTTTCTCGTAATTGCTCGGAACGGGTGGGGGATATATTTTGCTACCATTAGAATGGTTAATGGAAATGAAAAGCCAGCGAGGACAGAGGAAAAGCCGAAGAAATTCGATGGTAGCTGTATCGATCACCGGGCGGTGTTTACCGGCACGTAACGAGACGTCGCGTAAGCGGCTGTAAAGTTTCGAGGGTGTTTTCCTTCTATCCCGATTCCCAAGCCCCTTTCCCGCCGGTTTTTTCACCCAGCTCGCATTTAAATTGAGTAATATCCCGACGAGCGACGAGCGACGAGCGACGAGGACGAGGACGAGGACGAGGACGAACTCCACCGCCGCGCGAAGTTAAAGACTTTGCATTTAGTGGCGGGCAGATTTTACTCCTACCTGAACCCTTACTCCCCTGTGTTTCACAGCCCCCCCTCGTCCGAGAACCCTCATCCACGTCTTTGTATAATCTGGCCGGGTCATTGTTGTTCGCGAAGCACGACGTAATAGATGGCCGGTCGACGATGAACGTTCTACTACCTTTTCCATCCTATCGACCTGGCTACCTACCTAACGTGCACCCGCCTTTGTCCCACCCTAGCCCACCTCTTTTCATCCCCGTGCCCTCTGGAGCACCCCACTCGCCTCTTTTTCTGTCATCGTCGCGTTCGGTCTCCCGCCCCAAACCGCTAACATGCTACAAGCCCTTAAACGTTTATTCAATATCTGTCGAGAGGGATAGGGGGGGCAGGCTGCGCCTGGTCTCGCGTGTTCACCGAATCCTTCGACGAGCCTCGTTACGGCGATACACGAGAGCACCCTACTACACGGATTTTAAAAAGGCAGCCACCGTGGCCAGCTGATTCCTCAACCCTTGCGGCAACCGTGAATACCGCGTACCACGGTTCCACGAGTCACCCCTGACCCGGACTCCCGTCGCGCATACGCGTACGCGCACGTGTGACGTAACACGGTGGGAGGTTTAAATATCGCACGATATTAGGAGCATTCTCCTCGCGCGTGCTCGTTAGCGACACCTGGGACGTTCATTGGCCCCGGGTCCCGCTGTTGCGGACGACGCGTTAAGTGTCCGGTTCGACAATTCCTGCGACGAGGCTTGTCACGCAGGGTGTAGCTTTCGTGAACGAGACGCTGCTCGCGTGCTCTGGGCCAGCGATCAATTAGCTTCGCGGTTCACTAGCGCGAACAGGGCACTTACAGCGTCGAGAACCGGCTCGAGTTGGGACACTTTGTCCATCTCGTACCGTTTGTGATTTACTTTCGTTCTTTGCGCTTTGTTCTCGCCTTTGTCATGAAAGACGCGATAAAGTGTCTCCTCTCCGGTAAGAGCTCGCACCGGTCCCGAGTCGATCGCTGTTGACAAATAAATACCGTCTCGTATCTTTCCTCGGACCTTTCGAACCGGTTCGCTGGCCAATTCGCGATAGAGCGATTCCGATCCGTGGCGATCGTTGCCCGATACACTTAATTCGCGCGTTCGATCCGCTTTTTTCCGCGAAATTGAGAAAACAGCCGCGCCGACGCGATTTTCCTAAACCCCTTATCGCAGCGAACGATACGATCCAGCTCGTCGGATTTTCAGAGGGGCGCGCGCTCCAACGATCCGTAGGTGAGGGCGGAGGGGGGTGGGGGTGGATTGGTCGTCGTCGATCGAAAACGGGCGACGGGCGGGTGGTTCGTGAAATTCGGGGAGTCGGGCGAAAGAATCGGATAGATCGACGCGATCGAAGCGGGTGGCTCGCGACGCGCTCTCCGCGCCGCCACCCCTGGACACCCCCGATATTATTATTTCTGACGCGGGCGCAACAGGGACCGTGCACGCGAGCAACCGAACCAACGCGAACGAACGGCTGCAATCTCGTTGTTGCACGCGAGGTGTGACCGGACGAGATACGCTGCATTCGCCGATTGTTTGCGATCCTGGCCCGGGGAATTAATTCACGCGAGGCGTCGCCGAACAATAACCACTGCGCACCCCCTTTCCACCCTTTCTCCGTGCTGCTACCTCCGTCGCCGCCACCGCCACCGCCACCGCCACCGCCCCGAGGAATTGAATACGATTTTCGAAATCGCGCGCCATAAGGTGCAAAAACGGCCTCCTCGGTGGCGTCTGGCGAAACGCTCGAGAGTATTTGTTTGTTCGCCGGTGCCGGCCATATGCCGGCGATGCAGCGTGCGTTGCATTATGCGCCCCGTGCACCGCGGTGCCGGAGCGTCGTTGCACCGAGACCAATGGAGCCCTTTGTTTTCGTTACGGCTCAACGCACCGATCGTAACCTCTCCCGACCCTCCTCGCCCCCTCCTCTCTCCGCCTCCTCTCCCCCCACCGCGTTACAGCTCGCGCGCACGGTCTCGTTGTCTTCCTCGCGCCGATCGTTTTCCTTTCGGTTTCACCCTCCGCGGCGCTTTCTCTCGTTTCGGTGAACTCGCTCCGTACACCACTCTCCTCGGTCGTTGGTCCCTTTTTTCGGTCTCCGGTTATTCTAAAAACGATTCCCTACGCGCACCACCACCACCACCGACGCGCCATTCGGAACAACCCGCGTACCGATTTCGTATTGGCGGGACGCGAAACAGCCCGCCAATCGGAACACGAGAGACGACTGGCGCCCTCTGCGCACGTGCATCAATGCGGGCCGAGTCGTTTCAGGTTAGCGGACTTCTAACAGGGGTTCGCGATCGGGATGAATGCTTCTTTCGGAACCGGTCACGACGGAAAGGTTGACATTGGGTGCAAACCGATCTTGGGGTAGTAATCATCGATGTTTTTGTGGAAAAAAATTACTTCGAATTAACGTAATAATGGAAATTTTGTATACGTGTGTTTAGTGTTTGCTAATGCGTGTTTTTATCTCGAATTGGAAAAAATATTTGCTTTCGAGTAAGCTGGATAACGATTATTTGTAAGATAAGTTACATCTTCCAATTGATACATATTTTTCTATATTTTTGTGTCTTGTGAAAATATAGAAAGATAAATACAAGCTTCTATTGTATTTAAAGAGCACGAGACAATCTGCAAATTTTCCGTTCAAAACAAATTTTCCGCGAACAGAACGAATTGAACTTTTGCTCGAAACACTTTTTTTTTGGTCGAATTATCGGAAATACGCAGTTCGAACATCGCGGTTAATCTGAAAAATGTGCGCTCAAACGGTCACTAGAATTACGTTCAAATAGGGGATTAAGAAACGCAACGGTGGACGATGTGTCTACGTTGCGAAAGCGAAAAGTAATATAAATTAGCGAATTGAAGCGGCGCGAGGTTTTTATTCCCTCCTTTTGCAAAAACCGCATATTAACTCTTGGTTTCGACTACATTGCGAATACTTTCGACGAGAGTTTCATTTCAAGCAAATTATGAATTTCAATACAAACTGGCTGTACAAAAAAGAAGTTTAAACGGTAACGAGTCCCTTATTACGCGGCAACGAGCTCGCAGAGATAAAACATTTGAAAATTTCCGCGTATCGAGACTCACCGCACTGTACTCGCCCAAAGTTAATAATATTTTCCTGCCGTAGATACAACGTAAGGGGCGCAAAGCTGGTCTATATGACAATGTTATACAACTTTTGTAGAAATAACCCCTGCTTTATTACTAAGAGAAATTTTTAAACGAGAATTGTTTCGGTTCGAGTTGAAATAAATGATTACTTTCGTGTCAGCCCGTGGAAATTCTCGACAATGTGCAAATTCTATTTCATACTAGTCGTACGAGGATTTATTTTCAAAAACATTCAGTTTAAAAACGAGATTCGTACGTTACTCCATTCTGTCTTTATTAACGAACCTATTCACAGCTTATTTCTGATTACATCGTTGTTGGTCAATATCGACAATAAAGTAATTTATTTTTTGTTAGTCCTTGTCAAGGATCGAACGCTTAACGTATACGTCGTACGGAAATCCAATCGTCACGTTTATCGAACACTGTTTCTGAACGCCTATGGGAGTTTAACGCACGTGAAATACTGATCGATGGAAAATTTGAGTACAGAACCGAAAAGGTTAATTTACTTCGATTCTTAATGTTTTATTTACGTAAAAATATTACGACGATTAAAATTTGTATCTTTATTCGATTGTAGTTTACCGCCTAGTAATTAAAAATAGATATTGATCGACGAAGAGGAATATGTGTACCAAAAATTAAATATCGGTAGTTCGTTTAAATCAATTTTTACGTCACTAATTGTGTATACGAAAAGGAAGACATCACTTTCAACAATTTGTGCGGTAATAGAATCGTGAGCTATTAAGCTTCCGAATAAATAAACTATAAAAAGCTTTCGTGTTATTTCCAACTGCGTGTGCCAGCGCTTCTTTTACATATACAAACAGAATTAATGGAAGATACGGCTATAGAGACACACGTTTGTTAATATTATTGAGTCAATACAGCGACGGCGCACGTGCGTCCCACGAAATTTCAAACTCGATTATTTTGAAAACAAAACCTCGTGCGAACAAATTTTATTCTGTCTTTCCGATTCATTTCCTTCGCGATTTATTGCCTACTATATACAAGCAATATCGATTTATTAAGATTTCAAATACGAAGGGAAAAAATAATATTTTTTTTAATATATATGTCATTCTTTGCAAATTTAATTACACTGTATATCCTTAAAAGGGAAAAATGTTACAAGTAACGTATTTGTATTATATAATTTTCTATATAAATAAGGTCATCTATCAAATAAAAGGAGTGGTACATTTGAAATGGAGCATGAAAAATATACTCCTGTAATTGTTAATGTCCAAAACCAATGTGTCGGTAGAAATAAATGTTAACCGTATCTTTCTACATACAAATGCTCTCTCGCCCCCACATCTCCCCCTCTACTTCGAAAAACACTAGTCTAGACTGTCTGATTATTCGTTCAGAGCTCTCTTATGGCGAGACAGTCGGGACAAAGGATTTATCACAATTTATTTTCTTCGAAGAACATTAAAGTGATGTAGAAAACTGTTTTCTTGGGGCTTAAAAGCTACTATAATAAATTTACATGTTTTATCTACGATAAAATGCAAAAGCAGACGTAGACAAATATATTTAAAAAGTACCACACCACGATTAATTATAAATCGTAAATAATTATACACTATATCCTTGTAAATTATAATTTCATGTATATTAAACGTATTCTTGTAAAGTGGAGTATTATTAAAATATGAAAATACACAAACCATGGTACAAGATTTTCCAAAGTAGGGGGAGGAGCGTGTGTGACTCCTAGGGAGGTAATTCGAAGAAGATTTATATTTTTTGTTATCATTACTATTCTCTTTCTTTTAAGGGACCACCCTTCAACACTAAAACTACCAACGGTGAACGTATTATTATTTGTATCAAACCGGATACCTATCTTCGAAATTAGACGAGGAGAGGACAAATTGATTCACGAGTACCATTAATTGTCTATTTCGATAATTGCCCATGAATATTGTAGTCAAAGACACCGTTGATAATCTTTGTGAATTTTAAAAAGAAGTTTGAAGTCAAATGGACCCCTTCTACAGTGTTGAAAATTTTATGAACAACCGACACAGGGTATGAATAAAAGTACAGATTAAAAGATCGGTTCGAATTAAATATGAAGACTTTAATTAAATACTGAATTAAATACTGAAGATTAACGAAAAATCGTACGGGGGACTTGTGCAGTCGTTCGAGTGTTCTCGGAAACCTGCCCCCACAGTTACGATGTGACGTCGGTGACGCGCCAATCGGCCGGAAGGTCGTGTAACTCCATCACGAAAAATAACTGAATTTCCAAACAATGTCGTTTCGGGACCAGCGAATACAAAGTTGTTGGGTGGGGGCCAGGGGAGTGGGGGATGGCACGGGTCACTCCCTGAGCAAAAATTTGACGAAGCTTTTAGCTTGTAATTCTATTAGCCGACGCTTTGGAGTGCATTATACATGCCGCTGCGTGTGGCCCTGTCATTTTCAGCAACTACCGACAGGCTTTAAGAGAGCGAAAGAGAGAGCGAGACCGAGAGAGGAAGGTCTGGTTTGCTTTTACTTTTTAACTCTCACCGCTCGTGCAAACTCGAAGCGAGGCATCGCTCGTAGATAGTGGCCTCTTGGAACGTGTCATCTATGACAGGAAAGAAAAACAACGAATCCGAACTAACGAGTCCGGCGAGCCTCTCTCGGACGAAGGAAGGAGAGAGAGAGAGAGAGGGAGAAAAAAAAAAGAACCGAGGCTTTTCTGGCGTTCCCTGCTTCACCCCTAACCGCCGTGTCGCGCCGCTGAAACGTTTTCTTGCGTGCTTCGAAGCACGGTGAAAAAAACTCTTATCCAATTCGTATGTTGTTTCGTAGATAAAGAGGACGAGACCGGAATAATTCGAAAAAAAGAAGCACCGGTGCTTTTCGGATTCGCCGGTCGGAGAATGGAAATTGAACCGGACCACTCTAACGTTTACACGTGTTTCCATGAAATTTCCTCGTGTCCGGAAAACAAAGACGATTGTTCGCAATAAATTTGTACGAGAACTCTAAACACGCGAACCCACCCGAAGTTTTAAGAAATTTTCGGATCCGATCGACCGCGACGGTGATCCCATCAATTTTCACAATTTTTTATCCGAAGCTTGCGAAACCTCGTTTTTAATCCTCGATGAAGTTTGCGTGTTCGTGTAAACGTTCTCGGTTAAAATTTCAACTCTTCGGTAAATAAAGGTAAATATCAAATTCGATACGAGAAAACGCTCACGGTGTTTAATACGTATCGGTAAATTAAAAGTAAAAATGTTGCTCTTCGATCGGCGGTAATGAAATTTCCTCGTGTCCGGAAAAAAAAGATTGCTCGCAATAAATTTGTATTTACGAAACATGGAAAATGTAACTACAGTTCACCTAACCACCGGAATTGAATATCTTACGACGTAAAATTAACGAGTGTTTTTCATTATAGGAATTTTGTATGTTTTTACTTCCCTTGTTAATTTTTATCTTTGTATTATTATTGTAAAATTGATAGACGACTTCTTCAATTATATACCTATTACTTCCATCGAGAAAAATGGTATTGAAAATTGTACAAAACAACTTTGAAATTTTCCAAAAAAAAAATCGTAGTTTGAAAGAAACATACACGTTTACTTTTTTCTTTAAGATAATTTCGATTAACGTTATTCTCCGCTCGCATTATTTCTGCGAAGGAAATTAATTCTACAATTTTGCGACACCGTTTCGAACAAAGTCTATCAGCGTGGGAGTAGACAGGAAACTGAATCAGAGTGTCGCGGCCGCATTACTTTGGTGGATGTTTCTGGTAGTGATTCGCAGCTCGTTTCTTCTCGTTTTTAATGTCTGCGCGTGTTTGCATCGCAGTTTCAAAGTTATGCACACTCTGTTTTGCCTAAGAGGAACGGGTCGCGACTTCAAAGGTGGATGTCTCATGGGAGGCCTTGTCCGCGACGCACCAGTTTCTGTTCGCGAAAATATGTGACAGTCACCTGAATCGCGTGACCGTCAGAAATATCGTCCTGGAGGAATCGCTCTATGAAACGCTTTCTATATTCCGTTCCACGCTCAACGTTTCCGGAATTCGCGCCGAGTTCCACGACTTCCGGTTCTCTGTATCGCGTTACTTATTTCGACGTTCACGCGTCACGCCGGAAGAGATCAAAGATTCGGGTACTCAAACGTATTTTTACATTCACGTTGCAAACGGAACTGAAAACAACAACAACTACGGGACAAACATTCGAGGTAATCTAAAAATTACATTCTTTATCGAACGATTCGCAGAAGATCTATTGGGGTGTTTAGAAAGTCATTTTGCTTTTTTTTTTGTGAAAATGAAACACGATTTTTTTAGAGTGTATAACAACCCAATATTAAATTGTTACACAAATATCTTTATTATTGCGCCGACATTTATCGTGAACCAAGCGGTTGAATTCAATCTCCATTGAATTGACAAAAATAACTGTAATCCTAATCTCTACTTGAATATTTGTCGCGAAACATCTCTATTTAAATATTTCTGTCGAGAAAGGTATTTATATTCCGTACCGGAAGATCTTCCCGTACGTGGCTGACCTTTTGTCATGGAATCTAGATCGCGAACCGAAATAGAATCTTTCGAGTGTAATCCTGAGTTGTGAACTGATAACCTTCGTCCTTTCTCCAGGAAATCCTCAAATGCTGCAACAACGCTTGACTTTTCATACTCAATATCACTGATCTCAGACACACACACACACACACACACACACACACACACACTCATACTCGTACACATAGTATATACCACCGTGAAACAAAACAGATGCTCCCAAGGACTCCGTGGCGCAGAGCGGAACACTTGAGATTTCCCGAAACCGCGTACGCCCGGCAAAGTGGTTCCCTGATACCGGGTTCGTTCTGGAAACTCAATAAATCACCGTTCCGCGCTAAAGCGTGACAAAAGAGACCCGTGATCCCTCCCCTCCTCGTGGGTAGGCCGGTTTCAACTACGACCAAACGTTTTTCTTTCGCCCCGTAACAATGTTACCGCCGTGGCGAGCTGCGGCGTTATGGACGAACGTGATTCGCAAACTGTATACAAAAAACACTCGTGAACGCGAGCGAGCGACAACGCAGGGAGAGAGGCTTCGGTGGGCTTCGTCGAATCGAAACAAGCACGACGAGCGACCGAGAGGGCAGCATCGAGACAGAAAGAGAGAGAGAGAGAAAAAAAAAGAACGAAAGGAAAGCACTCGTAGAGAGAAAACCGTTACAAAAGAGGCTGCGCGATTCCCAGCCGCGGCTCTAATACGTAGCCAGGCACTCGAAGAGGCCCGAGGAAAACACCGACCCCGAATCCAAAACAAATTCGAAGCGCAACAAATCCAGAGACTCGCCACGGGGCGCACCGCGCACATGCCTCGCAGATGCACCCCTGGTTTTCGACCAGTGTGCCGCGGAGACGCTGAAAATCTATCCCCCCACCCCTCCCCTTCCCTTTCCACCGCGTCCCAACGCGATATATCACGCGCGCATTGTGTTATTCCGACGTTCGCGCGGTAAGGCCCCTCGCGCGGAGAGGGAGTGAGCGCTGGGGAGGGAGAGCTGGCGAATGGTGGGGGAGAGCCACAGGGACCGGTGGACCCACGGAATGTATCGATTCGACCGGCTCGGTGACGCGAATCGACCCGGTTACCGACCGTCTCCGTTTCAACGCGATTTCCACGACCACCGGTGTGTCTCGATTGTTCGGACGTCGAGCGGCGAACGATGCGGGATTATTATTTCATTAGCGCTTCACTGTGAACCGGATGAATGCCTCGCTGTTGGACGAGGTCAGTGCCGGACCCGAGGTTTTACGAGCTGTCGCGTCCAGTGAACTTGGAACGTATGGGGAGCAGGGAAAAAAAATCGAGAGCCGTGTAAACCTTCCGCTGCTTTGTTCTCCGCGATGGTTTATAGGGAAACTGCGATTTGGGAAATTATACCGACGATCCTTTTCTTTCCGATATCTTGGGAAGAGTTACTGAAATTGTAGAGAATTTGGAGGATTGTTGAGGAAAATATTCTGAGATTGAAATCACTACGGGTAGGGTGTTAATTAAAAATAATTGATGAGTTAATGACAGATTTTGATGTACGTTGTACCATTGGAATAGAGATTGTCCAAAAGTAAGGTGGAAAAATAGAAAATTGATTTATAGAACGTCCTGTAATGAATGGTATTATCTAGGGGTGTGTCATCAAGGTGTTTCTACGTGATAATTTAAAGGCTTGTAATCTCTAGGAAATTTGAAAATTCTTGCAGATTTTGAAGTTCTCAGTAAGGAGATAAATAGAAAAATTCTTTTACACTGTAAAGATAAAAATAAATCTTGTTTACTTCGACCTCAAAATTAAAAAAAAATCTTCTAATAAGTATATTGAAATTAGCTACGTGAAAATTAGTTGCAAGTCCCAATCGAGATTTGACAAAGCGTTCTAGGAAAACGTGAGCCAACATCGTCACGACGAAGTATATCGTTTACCTTTTCCTCTCGCGGAACCGCTATTTTTCTACGGAGTCTATGGTTTTTCACGAAATTAAAAGCGTAACGACGCCCGGTGAAACTTGGCGGCGCATCAATTTAAAACGTCCTCGTTATCGAAAGTAGCCGTGTAATTAAACAATTGTTTCAATCGATACCACGTACTCGATTTAAATCCAAAACTCGCGCGTTTCCATCGTTTAATCAGCTCCCCCGTCTCGGGTGTAATTCATTTCGCGACGATAATTGGAAAACGAACGATGGAAACGTCATCAGCGTGAGAGCGCGGCAAGGCACGTTTAGCATTCAGGTCTTCCACGTAAGCTGCACTTTCCATTTGTTCACTTTCCCTTGTCATTTTTCCTTGTGTCTGGTGCAACAAGAACAAACAGGCTCCCATCCAATCAATTTAGAATCCTCGATGCACATACATGTATTTCTGATGAAGCATCGACGTATCCGGTAACACAACGAGAAAACTATTTCGAGCAAATGATGCAACACCGTTGCACGGGCAATGTATTTACGTAGACGAAAGTTTCGAATAACAAATAAAACATAAATAACTTTCCATTCGTTACGCATTGGAACGAATTAAACTTTGAATTCTAGAATGAAATATTTCGCCATGAACAAATAAAAATTTATCCGTCCAATCGAATAAACGTTGCAAATAAATCGATAGACGTACGTTGATTTTATCCGAATAAAATGTTGTCCGTTTCTGTTGCACGTTACCGCGAGGCGCGCTAAACAAAATGGTCAAACAGACTGATCGTTAAACGGTAGTCGAGGCAGGACAACGAACGAGTAATACGAAGAGAGACGAAGCTGGATTAATAACCCAGTAAGGGAAATGAGACGGTACAGTTGAATGAAAGAAAGAGGAAAACAAATTTAATAGCGGTTAAAAGAAGGTTAAGGATCGCAGTTGGTGAAAAAAGAATTTAGAAAAAGAGACGATATAAATAAGAAGAACGATGATACGAATGACAACAGTAGAGAAATTGAACAAGGACGAACTCGAATATAACACAGGACATCCAGTTCTTGGAATCGGAATTATATTTTAAAAGTTCCTACCAATTTTTAATTCCCTAAACTAAAATTAAGTGCTAATATTACCGATTGTATTGTTGTCTCTGAAGATTCTCCAATATATACACCGATACTAAAAACAATTCACCGTTGAGTTTTATACAAAATTTTTTATACAAATAGATGCTGCATTTCAACTCCAAATACAGTTCCCCGATGAATAAAAACGTTCTACGGTTCGTTGTGAAATATCACAAAGACTCGTAGAAACTAAATTTACGTTCTACGCCAGTACGGTAACGTTATTCAAAAAACTGATGTTTCACGGTTTTGTGAAAATTAGGTCTCTCACTTTTACCGGCTACTGTGTGTATTAAACCCCGTAAAACGCATCGTGAAGCATCGCACTCGAAACTCAACCAATCAGCTAGCCCCTCGACAATATCAAATTATCGCGAGAGCAGCAGGGCTCATTGTTACAGCACTTTCCATCCAGTATCCTCGCGCTACGCCAATGCGTCTCTCGTTCTCCCACCACCTTCCACGGTAAACTCCAATGATAACGCGCGATCCACGCGAATCTTTTTGCAAATAAATAAACCTCTAGGGGTCTCGACTCTCCTTGTTGCAAAATTCGAGCCGATTGATCGTAGACGCTACTGAAAAAAAAAGAAAGAAAAAAGAAAAAAGGAAAACACCGGAGAAAAAAAAAAATGGCTGCACTTCAGGCGTATCGTAAGCGCGCGGCTCTCGAGAAATCCCAAACAATCGATACCGCGCGATATTATTCCGACCAGAAACTTTCCAAACGAACTAGACGGGAATAATTACCACTCGTAATCGTCCGTTCGAATCACAACGGGTATTGTGCTCTCGCTGGCTCGAGTGTAGCGCGCGCGCGGGGCTCGAACATCACAAGGACGCAGCCGATGCCCGAGCCGCCGCGGCGTTTTCGAAGCGGAATGGAAGCGACGGATCAATTGAATAAACCTTGACGCCCAAATTAAACGGAGCTTAGCGGGGCACAATGAGCGGCAATCGTTTCTTTTTTCCTCTCCTTCTCTCTTTTTTTTTTCTTCTATTCTCTTTTCCTTTTTTCCTTTTTTTTTTTTCTCTCTTTTTTCTTGCCGTTACAATTACTTGTTGCGATAATTCGCGTGCCATTGTGCGCGCGGCAACGGTGCCGCGGCGCGTTTTGTGCGTCTGACAGCTGCGATGAACGATCCCATTACCCGTAAGTGGCGAGCATTATTTACGCAATGGTAACAGCAACATGTGCGCCGCGTCGATTGCTCTTTAACGCGTCGAGCTCTAATAACGACGACCGGCCGGCGCGCCGTTTCGAACGCATTCCTTATTTGTCGCTGGGCTGCGTCGGGACGCCGACAACAGCGGCGACGTTTGATCGTACGGCGATCTACGAGACCTACGACGAGTGTCAATTATCGTAGAGGTTACATAGAATGTTTCGGCGCGAATAATTTCCGGTGAAGTTGAGACAGTACGTCCAGAAACACGAGCCGTGTCTTCGGTGAAAGGAGTGGGGGTAGCGTGGGCGGAGCGAGGGAGAGCAGCGTGGGCGGAGCGAGTGAAGTGGAGGAAGGCAATGTGGACGGAGTGGGAGAAGTAACGGGTGTATCTGTGGTATTGGTACACCAGGTATAAGGTAGAACGATGTATTCAATCGGTAACGGGCATACTTAATGTATCGGTATACCAGGGTAGGGATAACTGTATAGCTAACTAGAAGTAACGAGTGTACCTATTGTACTGGTATACCAGGTATATGGTACACTGGTATAATATATTGGTATACCAGGTATAAAGAATAATGGTACAATACAATACAATAGTCTTCCTCTGCTCCTTACACATGGGGTTCAACTTGTTTTTCTGGCCACGTTGATTTAGAACTAGGAGATTTCTTTATAGAGTAAAAAATTTGAGTAACATGTATTCAACTATTTTAGTGGCCGTAATGAAATACTATACATATCGATGCAAGCTTATGAAGGAATAATATATTGCACAGCAATAGATCGTGTTAGAATTTTTAGAGGGTGTAGATAATGATGAAAAATTTGTGTTTTTATTATCATGAAATATAAGAATACTTTATTTGTGCATAATATATTTGTGTAGCAATTATCTGTGGATTTTACTAATCTGGGGGTCGTTAATAATTTTGACTCATGGAATGGGAGTTGCGAGCGAAAATGTTGAAGTGTAGTATTTTTAAAGATTAAATGACAGATCGTATATAGGCAGAAAGAGGTATGAAATTCAGGCGTATGATGGACAGGAGCAACTAGATTGAATGCATACCTCACTGCTAGCTCAGTCGCTGGAACATAGCAGAGAATTAGAGACATAGTTCTCCAAAGTGGGTAGGTATGTTGGATCTGGATCGTAGGTTTGATGAAATTTTGTTCTATTATATTATTACACATTCTATTATGTATCGTGAGACACGATTCTCTCGTTTTTCACAAAAAAATATTCGCGAAATTTACCTAATAATTTATTCACTGCGAACGAGACCTAATTTTATAAAATAATAGAATTCTTCTGTGGTATAAATTTATATAACTAATTTGTATAAATAACAAGAACACCCTACATATGTAAGAAACGCAAGAAAATTATCACGTTACACGTAAAGTTTCATATTATTCGAACAAATTAATCGATCCAAAAGCTACTTAAATGCCTGGAATTCGTTTGAAAATAAAAAATTGTTGCAGATGAAATTTTGTTCCTGCATCTGAACGTTTCCTAGATATTGAAATAAACCTCTGGCCCGAACACCGAGAGCTTTTTCATCCCTTCTGTGCGAACGTTCGTCGACACAAAAATACGCGTCTAATATTTTTCTACCAATTACTATGGACGATTGTCGCTCGTGGATCGTCCGGTCCGAATGTAATACCAGCCCCGACGTCCAGCTTTAGGCAAAAATCTAGTTCCGCTGTAAATAGAAAGATACGCTCTTCGTTTGCACATCACGCGTTACATCGCAGGCAAAGCGTTTTTCCGCGACTCGTTTACTTTGACGTGGATTCAACCGGTGGCCCGCGAAATTCCACGTCGATTATTAAGCGTTGTCTGCGAGGCGCAATTAAAAATTATCGATACCGGAGGCAGGAGCGTACAGCTTTGTCAACAACGTTGATGAATTCAACGGAAACGTGTACTGACCCCCACGGGTAAACACAAAGAGCCGCGCAATGAAAGCGCGGAAATTCCGACACGGTAAAACTACCATGAGAGAGAAAAAGAGAGAGAGAGAGAGAGAAAGAGAGAGAGAGAGAGAAAGAGAGAGAGAGAGAGAGAGAGAGAGAGAGAGAGAGAGAGAACGAGAGAGCGGTGAAACGTAGAGACGAGGGAGGAAGAGAGAGATAATTACTCACAGTGTCTTCTCATTTACATTCTATTCCAGAGGGCTGAGCGAAATCTCAGTTACACTTTTGTGCGAGGGTAGAGCAAGGTTATTATTTAAATAACTCTTTACTTTCAAAAGGCAAACGGAGGGAAGGGAAGACCGTCTCGACTTACTTGTTATGTGCCTACATCTGGAAAAGGGATTCTCTGTCCCTTCGGTGTTCATGCGATACAATAATGAAGTGTACGGGGACGGAGGTAAGGGAAGGAACTGTAACGAATGTCGGAGTGCCACGCACGAAATCCGATATTGTGATTTCTTTCTCGATACCTGGAACTGTTTTCCTTCTGTTTGCAACTAAGGGTGGCGACACGTTTCACGGGTGCGTTTGATACGTCCGACTGGGGAAATCTCTTCAGGAATTCGCAGGACATACTAGTCTTAATTGCTTCAAAGGGATTTTCAAACGTTTAAACGTATCGACGATATGTTCGCTTCCAAAGCCTTCATCTGGGATACTCTGCTATACTCCGCTATATTCCTCAGCATAGTAGTAATATTTTACCCGTTTTGCAAGAAGTAGACACTACCAATGCGTAGAATACCCTACAATGTCAGTATATGTACATGGTGCGGTGGGGGTACAATACCAACGACGATCAAAGATCATTCTAACATGATTGACACCATAGGAATAAAACCAACTGCCCTCGTTTACGTTAAAGTACTCGTTACGCAATTAAACGTATCAACGACACAAATTCATCATCCCGAAACTCTCCAAACGGATCGTGATTCCTTCAGATCCTCCACGTCTAGAGTCCTCCACCGGATTGGCTAGTATTCTTCCAACACTTTGGCACGTTCGCTCTGCGAAGATCCTATCGGTGGGTAGTGTCCTGTGGTACCGATTGTTCGGGCAAACGTGAAATATCCTAATTTAACTGGCCCACGAAAGACCAAAATCCCATCACCAGATCCAACCACCTGACCTCAATTGCGCAAGAGAGCTCGTTGAACAATTAAACGTATCAACGGTATAAATTCTTCGCTCGCGGAGTCCCCGGGAACAGACGCCCCCTCGAGTGTCCCATTCGGGCACCCCAGGCAACATTCTCCTCGATTCAGTCCTGCCAAACACGAGATCGCCAGAAAGCGCTCGAAAAGGAAGAAAAAAAAAAGCCTGTCTCCACAATAAGCGGCACGCAAGCGAGCGCGACGGCACTTTTGATCGTCGCCGGCAGCTCGCGCGGAGGCAACATATTTAACAAGAGTGCGGGATGCACACGGCTGAGTGGAGGTAGGATTGGGTAAGTGCGTTGTACGGGGGATGGTTTTGCAGCTTTTTACCCTCCTCGACCCCAGCGCGGGTTACTCGGGACTCCTGCAACCGCCGAGAGGTTGTGTTGTCCGTAAAATTGCTTGCACTCTCGCCTCCTTCACGCACACGCGTGTACACGCGCGGCTAGACGCGTACAAACACGTGCAAACGTATTCACACGTACGCGCCGGGACACGCGCGTACACGGAGCCGTACGAACACGCGGCCGTGTGCTCGTGCAGACGTATTCACACGTGTGCTCGAGGATACGCACATGCGTTGCAAACGTGTACGTGTTTGCGCAAACGTGCTCGCGCGCCCACCTAAGGATACACGAGTCGTGTTCGCGCGCGTTCGAAAGTGTGCGTGTTTCTGCAGACGAATCCACGCGCGCGGACGAAGACGCGCGTACAAACGTATTCAAACGTGTACATACGGCTACACGTGTTCGCGTACGCTTACGGACAATAGTTACGTTCGTACACGAGGGTACACGTGTCCGTGTGCGCACACGGATGCTTGTAGATGAGGATACATATGGTCACACGCGCGTACAAACGTCTACAAACGTCTACAAACGCGTACAAACTCGTTCCTGCGTACAGATACACGTGTCTACGCGCGCACATGCATTCGTACGTACGTACAAGGGTACACGGGCGCGAGTATACGCAAACATACACAAACGTACATACTTACACACCAGTGTACCCACATTCGCGGACCCCATCGCTCGGTCCGCCACTCACGTCTTCCCTCCGATACTCTCCAGCGCGTCTAAAATAAACTGACCGTGCAGAGATTTTCACGTCCAGCCGATCTCGAATTGGGAAATGTCGAGCGACGCCGAAGCGGGGCAACGAAGAGGGGGTGGAGGGGTACGATGGGGGGAAAAAAAAGCAAAGAGGAAACCGAGGGAAGACGGAAACTCCTGGGAGGTCCGTTTCTTTTCGATTCCTCTTGGCGGGAGCACCGGTCCATTCACCTTCGACCACCGAATAGTATCGACTTTTATTTTTAACTCCCGCGCTCTCGACCGCCGTTCATTCGATTTGCGAACATCACTCGACCACGCTTGTTTTCCCGTTCTGTTTATTTATCTCGTCACGGTTGCTTTATTTCCCTCGGAACGGTTCGACGCGTGATTTATCGCGTCCACCAAAGTCTTTATACTCGGGTTCGAGGTTATGTCGCATTGGGCACCGACCGCGTACTTTATTTTGCTGCTCCTCCAGTCGTTTAATAATTCTTCGCTCTTGTTTACCTTTGCTTCTTCCATGTTCGATTCGCTATGTTTCGACGGTCGAGTTTAATACGATTTTTTTTGTCGTTTTGTACTCGTGTAACAGGGCAAAATGATTCGATAGGATGAATAATAATAATTCTTGTTCGTCTCGTTCTATGTTAATAGAGAATTTTATCTCTCGGTGTGTACCTGCTCTGTCAAGTTGTCACGATGTCTGACTGTCACGTTGTCACAAATTTATCCACTTCTTGGAACCACTCACATCGTGTTACTCTGTATTCAAAGGAGACAACACAGCGATCAAATTTCATCTACCTTCCTCTCAAATTGTCACAAGCTCCCTATTGAAAGCATTTTGAATTGCAAAATGTAGGTTTCCTCTTAAATATGAATAAATAACTAAATGTAAATTTTTCTATACAAAATAATTTTTTGTTAAAACATTTTCGTCCTGTTTTTCTTTTTTAAATCTTTAAATACACGTGTGTAACAATTAGATATCAGGGTATGTCTCTCAGGTGGAAATTTACAATAGATGGGGCAATGTGTAACAATTATTTCAACCGTCACATTCTGTAAGTTTACTTTCAATCACGTTTATAAAGCGAGCTCTATGGACAAGGTGAAAACAAAGAGAACGTCATCCTTTATTTCTCGTTTTCCACCATTGAAACGAGAAACGTCAAAATAAAAACTCTCCTGCAGATCATAGACTCGTCCATAGGCGTAAAAGTTCTATCATCGCTTTCGAACTGAAGAGACATCGTCGTAACAATAAAATTGTTAAAAGTGTAAAGGCAATCGAGTCACGCCGGAATAGTTATCTAGACTTCCAGTTACGCGAACATTGATTTGCTGACGGTTCATTATTTGAACACGTTATCGAAAGCTGTTGTGTTCGAAATATGAGAATATTTTCGCTCGAATAATTGACCGATCATTCTCTTTTGGATTTATATAGTTTTAAATGTTTTTTTCTAACCGATACATCAAAAAGTTATCGTACAATTATAAACGCGTTGATAAACAGTTGTCAGAAATCTAACGTTATCAAGATCAGATCACGAAAGAAAAATTACAGAAAATATTTGTTCAAAATTGTAAAACGTTTCAAGTTTTACACTAATTTCTGTAAATTACGAAAAGCAAAAGCACAAATTTGATCTGGAAGGAATGATTTTATTTATCTTTCGGCCTTATTAATTTTCGTTTAATTAAAATAAAATCGTTTGATGAAAAATACATTTCACTAATTTTATTCATTTATAAAACAACGGTTTTGCACATGGACGTGTGTAATATCCTCATTGGAGAATTCAGGGCGTGAAATAACATTTCAGTGTGTCGCAATTTTTAACGCAATTTCTCACACGTCCCTTGAAATCCTCGTGCGCAGCCCTATGCAAGAGAATGATTTGTATTGGCCAAGGGATGACACGCGAATCGTACATTAGGGTTGAGTTTATATGTAAAGAGGAAAGGGCACGGATCGATGTTGCCGCTCGAGGAACCGAGTGAAATGGAGTCGTCTACTTTCTCTCGAAAATGATTCGTAGTTATACCACTAAGTGGATTATCAATTGAATGTTTACATCTTCATTCTAGATTAAACAAGCAGATTATAAAAATATTATACACTCAAACACGATTGTTCAAACTACGTCGAACAACCTTACTTACGAACGCACGCTGTTGTCAAATGTAGTGTAAATCGAATTAAAAGTGGAAATAAATTACCAGTATGTATCGTATCGGTTACTTTTACAGTTTCAAAAATTTTGACGATGTTTGAGAAAGTATCTGAACGTTGTCGCGAATCGCTTTTCGATTGAGTTTGCATCTGCTCGGTAACGCGTAATCGTCGCTGCACTTTGATTACAGAGTTCCACTTTTCCCGAGCGGAAACGAAACCTTACAAGATTAATACGTACAATTTGCATGTTAATTAGTACTTTCGTTGACCCAGAATTCCAAAGCATCTCCGTCTAATGTCTTTTCCGATATGAATTTCCCGCCAGCGAAAAATATTCGCCGAGAGCCAAGGTATAAAGGAAGTATACCGCAAATTAAAGTTCCGTAATTTCGTTTGATGCTCTGTATATTTGCGAGTCCGTTGATTCTCGAAACTTTAATCGCGCGGAATAATATTCTCACTCTATTTCTAGCGGGACGGTATATTGGCATTGTAAAAATATCATAGTCGGTGTTAAAACATGGAAATCGTTTGTTCCGTGGTTAACTAAACACTTTCCGAATAGTAATTTAACCTCTCTCAGTTTTGACTCGGGAGGTATTGTAGAAAGAGTAAATTAATTTAGAAATTGCATTTTTTAATGAGAATTTCAAGTAAAATATCCGGTTTTATATATTTTTTTTTCACAATGGATATAATAAGATATTTGTGCTAAAATATTCAGATTGTAGAAAGTTGAAGATCAAGTAAACTTTTGACTAAAATAATTCACAGTTAATTCTTCCTGATTAGTACAAATAAATTATATTCGCTAAAGCAGACAGAATAAAATTGTGAACGTATGGTGATCGCTCGAGAGCGCGTAAGTTTGACAGTGCAAAAAAATAGAACGATTGATAATATTGAAAGAAGAAAAAAAATCTGTATATCATCGATTATTTATTCGATCGTCTTGTTATCTCGAAGATCGAAATTTTCTCAAGCATTCCATTTGACCCTCTTTGAAATAGTATATTCCATATATTATCCGTGCTTGGTTTTATTTATAGAGCACACAGGTGTAGTATGCGGCGTAATTTGAATTTATGCAATCGCATGGTTGAATTATGTAACGAATTTAAGCTATACAATGCTAAGTGGCAGCTACCTAGATTCTGTAAAAGATTTCGTTTTCTACTCTGAACTTATTCTTAACCGGTACTAACGAAGCATAAAAAGTCGAGAGTAATTTAAATACCACAAATTGCTATTTCTTTTCCCACTGAATATTTTCCAAACGATTATTACAATTTTAGAATCGATGTGTCTTGATACTCTCATGGTAAAAATTCATCGTTCCGTTAATATCCGTTTTAAAAATTGAGCACTCGCTCTTTAAAAACGCTCCCCTACTTATCCACAAACAATTACCACCATATTGCGCCCTTTTCGAAACCAACTACCGCACAATTGTATAAAAAGATCGTCGTAAAAGAATCGGGCACATTATTCAAAAATTTCGTTCTTCCAATCTTGAAAAATTTCCAATGTTTGCCTAAAACGTAATCTATAGACATATACTTTCCCCCGGTTATCGAAAAACACGATCCTCGATTTTCCGCTCGACGATGAAACAGTTCCGCGTAAAACACACCGGTTTCGCGCCTCGTGTATTTCCCTCGTTTGAAAAACTTTAATTTCATAAGCTTCGTGGTTCCACGTCCCCCTCTCTCCATTGTAGAGATCTCATTAGCAGCGACAAGGGTGGGGGCTAACTCTGTCGAACAAAGCGCGATTGTAAATATATAATTATTTTTCCGGGCCGGGGAACAATGGCGGAGGATCATCCAAGGGGACCACGGGTTCCCGGTAAACGTTGCCACGATCGCGCGATGTTTCCCGGAAATACATTCCCTTACGATAAACGGGGTCCGGGAACGAAATTCAAAGTAATTAAAAATGTTCCAACGGCTCCCGTGCCCCTGAAAAACGAACCGGTCCCGCGGGCAGCGCGAGAGGTGGCAGGAACAGGAGTCCAAAAAAGGGGGAGGAAGTGGAGAAGGAGATGGAGGAGGAGGAGGGGTGTGCATGGCGCACAATTATGAAAATGAGTTTGGACAGGGGCGCGCAGTCACGGGACAAAGCTTTGAGAGATAACATTGACCAAAGTTACGAGGTTTTGCTTCTCCATTATTCAAACGAGAACCGGTCGGCTCCGTCCTCTGTATACGTATCTTTATTCCGCGGGGCTGGCGCGCGGCCTGTTATAAAAATATGCGCGTGCACGAGTAATTCGCGTTCATTACAACGAAACGGTGCGGCGTGTACCTCGCGCCGGTTGGAAATCTCGTAAATAGAATCAGCGGCGAGTATTCGCCTTTGAAAACCGGCCGCAGCGTTAATGCGTTTCGTTTGCACGCAGAAATCATTTGGCGAACGATGAACGGGCGAAAACGCCACCGCCACCGTCGTTGCTTCGTCAAAGAACGTTTCTCGCGCCGCTGGCGACAGGCAATTGGCCGTTCGTCGGTCGCGGAGAATTCAACGCGAATGTTTCCACGGTTGACGAAAAATACCGTGTCTCGAATTCTTGCTAATAATGCGTTTCAACGAGAACTCGGTTATTCTCGCGACTGGCAATTCTTGTAGGGGTTACGGAAAGATCGAGGTTAAGGTTCGAAGAAATTTTCGGTACGATGTATCTTTCGATGATTTGTCAGCAATTCTTGTAGAGGTTCGGAAAGATTGAGGTTAGGTTTCGAAGAAACTCGTTACGATGTATCTTTCGATGATTTGTTAGAAATTCTTGCAGAGGTTCGGAAAGATTGAGGTTAGGTTTCGAAGAAACTTTGTTTACGTTGTATCTTTCGATAACTTGTTTTCAACGAAGTAATATTCGTAATTAGCAATTTTTGTAGGGTAATCGTAAAGATTGAGGTTAGAATTTAGAGAGACTTTGTTAATGCCTGGATCTTTGATCGATATTTCTAAATGGAAATAATATTGAATTGTAGTACCGATCTCTCTCGTTTCGGAAACTATCATAACACTCTACGTTAAATTTCTCGATCGATGTGCAAAAATGTTCAGTAAACGATGCGAGAACGATCGGTACGAAAGACGGTAATAACTTCGAATCGGGGTTACGTATTATCATTTTCTAGAAACATCATCGGTGAAGATGCACGAACGATTGGTATAATAGACAGACGATAATAACTTCGAATCGAGGTTACGTATCCTCGATTTCTGGTAACGTCATCCGGGAAGAGGTGTGAACGATTAGTATAATAGACAGACCGTAATAACTTCGAAATGGGGTTACACGGGACAAATGTTGATGCGGACTTGATTATTTTTGCACGCTAAATTTACTCGTGAAATTATGCGAGTTATTTGTGGAGCATCCTGTACAGTACCATGATAAGTAATCCCATTGCGACCCATTCGTATTCCAAATTTGTTAAACATTACCCGGTACAATTATTTAATCATTTCATTGCTTAATCGTAAATGTATTCTATAACATTCATCAACGAATCCTTGCACGAGTGAACCACTTTGCATCTCTTCCTTCTTTCTTCAATGTACACACATTTCAAAATTATTTTACGCGCCCTAATTCGTACCAGAACCTTACAACCGTCCGACGTGATAATTTCGTTCATCCCCAAGAATATTTTCTCCTCAAGACCAAAACCTTCCCTATATTTCGTTACACCTTACCGATTCTCTCGCCGGTTGTAATTACTCGATACCTCCCCGTCAAAGTTTTCTATTTCCCATTAAACGCGTAAACGAATCGTTCGCAACGAAGTGTCGGTTAACTGGCGTTACTCGGGTTTAATCGCAGCCGTGGCAATTATTTAACGAAATTTGAAAAGTGCCACTCGATAACGCGTCTAACGAATTCGTACTCCAGCGAGCCGAGGACACGCGAAGAAATAAACTGCGCCCGTAAACCCCTTCGACGTCCACGTACGACTGCAATCCATTCCGAGGGGAGCAGAGATTTTTAATCGAGTTTCGTGACATCAAAGTGCTGCTGTCATCGTTCGCTCCCTTCCTTTTTTTTTCTCTTTTTTTCTTTTTCTTTTTTTTTGTTGCCCCTCTTCTTTTTCTACCTCCGCGCATCCGTAACCCGGGTCGTCTCGTTTTCATGCTACGCTCGTAGCATCGTTCATCAGCTCGTTCGGTGCTGGAAATTAATCGTCGCTTCTGAAAATAAGAGGACCGTGGCCGAAAACCTCGAGCGGGCGCGACCCGGCTCCCGTGGTACCACCGTGAAAGAAACTCGACACTGTTCACTATTTATGAACCTCGCGCGCCAGTCAAACCTAATTCGAATGAAAGACGAACAGCCGCCGCGGAAAGATTGAAGACGCGCCGGCAAGGAACGATCCGTAGCGAGGACGAGCGCTCGCTGCCACGCGAAGGGAAATATTCCAATGCATTGCTCGCGATACGGGAACCAGTACACTATTCGGGGAACGATGCTCGAATTTATGGTCGGGATTCAGGGAGTCGGTTCTCTTTGAAGCACGAACGAGGTAAATAGTTTTTGATTGATCGTTAACCTCCCGCCTACAAAAAAAAAAAAGAAAAAAAAGAAAGAAAATGGGAGCACTGGGCGATCGTGGAAGAAGATGAATAAATGTTGATAGAACGCGTTGAACGACACGTGAGGATTCTACGAGTGATTATTATATATAGCGAGTAAATAATAATTGTGGAAGAAGAGTAATAAATGTTGATAGAATGTGTTGAACGACACGTCCAGATTCTACGAGTAATTATTATTCGTAGCGGGTAAATAATAATCGTAGTGTGGCTGGTCGTAGAAGAAGAATTGATGTTGATAGAATGTGTTGAATGACACATTAGGATTCTACGCCTGATTATTATTCGTAGCGGGTAAATAATAATTGTAGAAGAAGAAAAATAGATGTTGATAGAATGTGTTGAATGACACGTCCGGATTCTACGAGTGATTATTATATATAGCGAGTAAATAATAATTGCAGAAGAAGAATAATAAATGTTGATAGGATGTGTTGAATGACACGTCAGGATTCTACGCCTGATTATTATTCGTAGCGGGTAAATAATAACGTCCCCACCTGTGATCACCCAAGTCGATGCGTTGAATGGCCTCGACTTCGACTCTGGTCGTCGGTGAAAGTAAGAGGGGTTACCGGTGTCACGGTGGGGGGAGTGACCTTGAACAGCCAACTAACTTTCCTCACCCTCAGCAATGGGCAAACGGGGCACTTGCCTCGGGCCTTGCACTTATTCTTATTTGATTCTACATTTTACAGAAAATAAACTAATGCGATTGCATCGGCCTTGGAACGAAACGCATCGAGTTTCACTGTATCGAAAGAGAAACGATTAATTTTGGAAAACACGATGCTAAATTTACCTAGTAACGCACAAATTTTCACACATAAAATAGAAAAAGCAACCATCTCAATCCCTAATTGTTCTCCACCCCACGATCCACGAACGTCACCGAAGATTCGAAACGAAGCTCACCGAGTATCACCGTAAAAGAAACGATCGATTTCCACGAACGCGTTCGATTGAACCTTCACCGCGTCCGATCGTCGTTCCCTTGGACTCGAAAGCACCACCCCTGGTAACGTAAAAATTGTACGGTGTACGGGAATAACGTTCGTTGAAAACGCTCGGGGCGCGCACGGGCGCAAAGACGAGCGCCGACAGTCGAGATAAATCGTATCAACCGTGTCGTCGTTCGTTTATATTTCACAGTAAGATTTCCGGCGATAAAGCCCACCGCCGCCCGGAGCAGACATTTTAATTCCGTTGGAGTGACGGAGGGCCGTTATAAATCCATTTAGAGGCGGGAAAAATTCGCGGAATGTATCGAACGTGTCTTCGGGCGTTTGCCGGCGATAGAATTACTCGCCGTCCATGAAATTTTATTGCTACGATATTTCAGGCTGCATCGCGGCCCCATCGTAATACAGCGGCCGATTCGGCCCGCGCAAAACTACTGCCGCGGTCGGGCCGCCATTGTGGCCGGTTGGCAATCAGTAAAGTGCCATACGCCGCTATTGAAGCCGGTGCTAATGAAAATTCCTAGAGGATGCAAATAAAACTGACTGCCATTCACGCGGTCCAATAATTAATGAAATAAAAACGTCGAAATTCCACCAATTGGAACCGTTAAGGGGCACACGAGGGGGCACCGGGCGCAGACAGGAACAGGCTGGACGAAAAATAACAAGGAATTCCGTGCAAAATACAATAAAACAAAAGAGCAAAATATGGTCTCGGAATAAATTCGCCAGGCGCGGGAGAACAATTTTTCATTAACCGCGCGTCCGCGAGTTATTCGATTTCAGGAGTAGTTAACGCGCGAGTTTGCGAAAAAAAGAAAGAAAGAAAGAAAGAGAGAGAAAAAATGAACGAGAACGATTGGGAAAACGTATTCACTCGAGGGGCAGGGAACGCAACGCGCGACAGGATTCGAGAGCCGGAGTCTGCTTAATTAACCAAACGAAGAGCCGATTGCGCCGGGTATAGCTAATTATTGAGCGGTCGAATCTGAAAACGCGGCTCGGTGGCGATCGGCGTTGCGATACCATTGTCTGCTGAGGAACGGATTAACTCGAAATTCAAGGAGAACCCTCGTACCCTTTAATCCCTCGAGGGAAAAGAAATTATGTAAAGTTGCAACCTTGCAACCTTGCAACTCGAGCGTTATTAGTATTTTTGTCGAAGACTTGTTACCCTGTACTATTATCGGGGATGATCATTGTACTCGTTTGGGTGTAAGAGTAGTTGTCACGGATATCGGATGTTTCGGTTACACGTTGAGAATTTTTTAGAAACACAATGTGTTGTTCGTGACGTTGATATTTGATTGGACTTTCTCGAACGAAGAATTGCGAAGAGCTTCTTAATTTTAGGAATACGTATGGATGTATAAATGTAGTGTATCAGTTTGTACAATGACGACGAATAATCTTGACGCATAGAGGTAATTGCATTCATTGTTGTACAAACTCGAACAAGCTTGGTGAATATTTTCCAATTTAATCGAAACGTCTAAATTTGTAGGAAAGTTACTATCGATCGTGTGGAATCGTTCCAGTCGAACTGGTCAGGAAGGTATCTAACGAGCAAATCGTTCGAAGTAAACAAAATACAAAAATTTTCTAATCTTCATTAGTGTCGCTACCGTTAATTCTTTTTTTTTTCGGGAAACTATTCGAGTTACGGTCGAGTAAATTCCAATAACATCGAGGAAAATCCAACGTTCAACGTTGAACCGGTAGAAAAATTGGAAAAATAAAAATAAAACGAAACACCTGCGTGTAATCAAAGTAGCACTAATGCAGATTGTAAAACTTGCTTGTTTTTTTATTCCAGATGTTTGCGCGATCGGACACCTTCCCCGTTAGTCCGAGCGTAGTAATTCAGCGCTATTGACCATCAGTTTTGCACAAATGAAAATTTTTACGCGAAAAATTGACGAACGGCAGTCCAATATGTATCTATAGACGCAGATAAATATTCAATGAAATTGCATACCTCTTCCCAAAAGAATTCCAAAAATTGCTTTATTATTTCACCTGTCGTCCGTGCGTATCTTTCTAGGGGTGAACATTATTTTTCGGTTTGAAAAAATAGTCGATAATTGGGAATTTTTAGCACCGATACGCGGAATGTCTGATAAAAATGTTTCGTAGATGCATTAAAAATTTCGTCTACTATATATTCTGTCAATCCTCGCAAAAAAAATTGTAATACACATAGGACCAAATTTGCAAGTATGCACTTTTTCTCGTGTATTGAAACTACTTGTGTACTTTAAACGATATTCTTGTTAATTTTCATAAAAGAAATTTCTCAAACAGCACCTTTTTTCATTAAATATACTTCTGTACACACTTCGACCAATATTTCCATCGATTCTCCCGAGAAAGAATGTTAATGTATCACCGGAAAAAATTCCCAAGCGTGTTCCTTTTTTTTTCCCCTCAGCCGGAAGATGGTGTTCCCCCTTAAAGAAGCAGGACGCGAAATAAACGTAGTTTTGATTTCAAACGGAGCCTCTACATCGCCCGGGACAAATCTGGAGCATCGCGACGCCCGTCTCGTCCGGTAATTTTGCTTCTCGGGGAAAAATGAAGTAACAAAATTACAGAGTCGCCTCGTCAGGAACAGACTCCGTTAAATCAACTGGGTTTCTCTCCGTCTATCTTTCTTTCTGAATCCCTGGGTCCTTGGCTCTCCCGTTTCGCCCTCTTATCCTTCTCTTGCGTTTCAACGGAGTCCTTTCCTGTCGCTTTCCTTCCAGTCGCCCTGTAATCTAGAAATCTATGATTCAACGCTACTCGTCGCGCCCCTAGCATCTGCTCCCTGATGGACGCACTTCGAACTGTCCCGCTCACAAAGCGAGCTCTGTTCTTAGGAAATAATGTTTTCGCTGGCTTGTCCAGCTCTCTCTTTCTCTCTTACTTTATCTCTGTCTCTGTCTCTCCGTTTCTCGAGGAGCTGTTAATACCTTGCAGATGCCATATACCGCGTGAGAGGAGTGCGTTCGATAGGAGGAGTACCGCTGAAGGGAGAGCCGGCACGAGTTTTTGTTCGGCTCGGTCTAACAGGTGCCGAGTGATTTGACGTAGAGGGCAGCGCTGTCGCAACCTCGGAGATTCGGATCGCCGCGCGCGGGAATTAACCTCGTTGCGACGAAACGGGTCAGCTGGTTTCGTGTGGATCGTTTATCATTCCGAGACGTATCTCCAGTATGTTCCAACCGCCTTTGTAATTCGAGGATAGGTTTTGTAATTGCGGCTGACAGTGGACCACATTGTTCTTCCTCGAGCGAAAGAATTGTAATTTGGAAATAGGAAAGAAAAAATGGAAATTTCATGGGAGGAAAATTTGGCTAGGTTTGAACTTAGATGTTACGTGCATAGGTAGTAGATACATTAGGTATTGCGTATTTAGGTTGTATATAGTATATATTTGGTACTACGTATTTATGTGGTATATATATATATTGGATATTACGTATTTAGGTAGTATATATGTTATCTTTCTGAAAAAGTGAAACGCATTGACAACTGCGTGCGATTCGAGATAAAAATCGTCGAAGAATTGTATAAATTACGCGAGAGACAGATCTCAGAACGAAGGAATTTGTTCCCGAATTATATTATCAATCGGAATTTTATAAATATAGATCACCTTCGGTGCAACAATATACGTTTGCCCCGGAAGCCAGCTATTGGGAAACTTGGAGAATCTTCCACAATGCGGGAATACTTGGTAAAATATTAATTGCTTCCGTGTAGAATGGATGCATCACTGCTTGGACGAAAATTGCATTTCTGATACCAGATCGAAATCCGAGCAGGACGGAGATAGGATCGAGATCAAAATTGGGGTAGATCGACGTCTCGTCGAAGGGTTGCATTGTTCGTATTGTAAGCGAGACGACGTAACGATCGAGAACTTTAAACAATTGTATTTAATGTATAAACACGAGAGCGAACGCGAAAGCTTCAAATAGCAATAATTGTACAACAGTAATGAGAAGCCACGCGAAGCAGGAAATAATTCTTGCACGATTGTATAGGAGACAACTTGTTCTTTCGTTCGTAAGGAAAGAAACTGTTCGAAACAAACGTTCCCTGTAACTTTGATTATCCGTATTATCGCAAATTGCGGAGCAACTGCACTCGTCAGTTTAAATGAAAGTGCGTTTAAATGAAAAACAGCACGAATCGTCCCTTAACGTCATTCTATCGCGACGAATAAATTTTCTTCGCTTTTGTTTCAATATCGAGGAAATTTGGTGGCGTAAAAATCGAACGTTGCAACAAACATCTATCTTCTCCGGGGAAGCTCGTTTTTTTTTTTTTTTTCGTGGACTGCAGCGACGCACCTGCAAAGTGCACTTGCACTTTTTCCGTGCGCGTGTAAAAGTGTCAGGGGGGTTGAAAGAAAAAAAAAAAAAAAAAAAGAAACGAATACGAGTAACGTATTACTCGGAGATTTACAGCTTCGTGAAAATTTTCCAACTGCGTTGCACGTGTCGGTGGGGGCACGCGTCGGTAGCGTCGGTAGCGTCGGTAGCTGGCGTCCGAGTCGCTCGTTAGATCCGTGCAAAAAGATCGCGCGCTCGTCGAGAACGAGGTGAAAAAGAAGAAGCACCGTGGAAAAAGTCTGTACATAAATCGTTTCGAAGCCGTATTCAGGGTATCGTCACGGTATCGGCTTGGAAACTGGGTCAGACTAGTTTTTCCCGCCAACTTGTTCCCGGTGAAGATAGCGAGCCGTTGAGTCGTTATTTTTTTCTCCTTTTACTTTTTCTTCTTTTTTCCAAGGAAAAAAAAACACACCATCGACGTCGGTTCGAGTCGGAAGAAGCTTCGAAACGATCGAGGGATCCGATCTCGATCGAACGAAACCGGATTAGCGAGACTCTCGAAGCTTCTGGGAGATCCGTTCCGCGAGGACGCGAGCCATAATCTGCAAACGGTTTCTTCGACCTGGCGATCTTGTTCTTGGTGGACGATTGTCGAGTAAAGGGAGAGAAAAAAAAAAAAAGAAAATCATCCACCACGGTGAAACTGTCACGAGAGAGTTAATTGAAAAGCATCCGCCGGTTAACTTCGGTTATGTAACCGTCCCCTATTCTACACTTCTCCCCTAACCTCGAAACTAGGTCGGATCGATCTTTTTAACCGGCCGGTTGTTGCTCCGTCCTTAACGAAAATTCGTTTCCTAGCCTCTACGTGCCACCATCGACGCGTTTCTCATTGCATCGACGACGAAACGGTCGTAAAGTTGAAACAATAATTGAGGTGAACGCTTCGCCTTACCTTTAAGCGAGGGTGGGTCTCGCTTTTTCGCTACGTGCGCGGACCGCTCGGAATTACTCGCAGTTCTTTGGATTTTCTTCTCCCCACGGGCAATTTTACTCGCTGGATTTAATCTTGGGAATATTTTTGCCCGACCGACGGGTTCGGAAATGGCCACCGTTCCTGGAAATTGTACACAAGGTAGTAGATAATAATAATAATAATAATAATACGGTTTCGCTGCGTACACGATATGAATCGAAGGATTAAACGAAACAGGATAAGTGGAAGTAAAGGTGAATATACGGTTACGTTGCAAAAGTGTTACATGCAATATTTGTACAATTTTGTACAATTCAGGGTAATAACGAGACAGATAATATAAATAACAATGCGATATAAATGTTCGAGGTATCGGTCATTTTATAGAGCGTGTAGTTCCAGGAAGAGGTACAGCGTTGCTTCTCGAGTTGAACGGTTCTGGAAAGTGGTGGGGATAACTGCGCGACTACTTGAAAGAGAGTGCTGTATTTACATACAAATTACAGAGTTAAATAACTTCGAAGCTACAAGTTTCCGGAGTTATGTTTATCGGGAGTATTCGTTTCCTTTCTTTTAACGTGAAATCCGGTGAAACGAAAGCGATACTTTTCACTTTTGGAAATCGATGCAAGGTCGATCGAAATTTGTTCCTTTTCGCGTGGAAATGATGTCACTTTTTCTAAATATTATCTCGGGAAGAAAAAAGTATCAACTAACGTGACAAAACGTTAAGAATCGGACCTTGAAACGACCATCGAAGAAATAGCACTTCCATCCCGTTGAATTTCGCGTTAAAGACGTAAAAAATATTCCATTCAGCCGTTACGTGGCAAAACGAACAGTTAAGAGGTTATTTCAACCGACAGTTGCGTCGAGGTATCGTTTATTTCCGTGGCAAACCGCGAGGATCGGTCCACTTTCAATTTCCTTAATTCTCGCGGGAACCTGCTGCACTTGCACCTTATTAACCGGAGAAAAGGGATCAGCGTGACTCGGAATCATCGTCATGCTGACTGCGGTACAACGTGGCACCGAGCAGCTACCGAACGTCATAAATCACGTGCACTGACTTGGCTACTTCGACCCTCGTACTAAGTTGGCGCGAAACGATAGCGTCGAGCGTCGAGCGAAACAATTTGTATTAGCGGATTCCATTCTCGCGCGCGTGAATCTAGCCAGCCAGAATTCGAGATAAGCGTGCTGTACTCGCGGCTAACAGGAGACGTCCACGCGATAATTTTTAATTTCGCAACGCGACGCCAACGAAAAAGGAATAAAAAAGGAGAGAGAGAGAAAAAGAAAGATTGGGAAAAGAATTAGAATTTATTTATTTATTCTCGTAGCTCTCGACTGTTCGTATTTCGATCCTACTTCGATGCAGATCAACGGTAATACTCTAGGTAGTTCTACACAGGAGCGGACCAAAATGGAGCGCTTGAAATTTAATATTTTATTTTTCTTCGAGACGAGACAGGGGAGTACACTATTTTCTGCCCGGGGACGCGTAGCAAACGCGGCTCTGGAGATACCGATCGAGGATGCAAATTTCATAATTCTATCGGCAGAGATTCGTTTTACGCTCTTTTTGATGTCAATGATAAACGACGATGCGTTGTAAATTATGTGGCAATTTTTAAAGGAAGTATTAGTCCTCCACGAGTGAAAAAAATATATCGAAGTTGTATACAATATGCATGTATAAGATAATAAAAGAAATATCGCTAAGGGACATTGGAACAGTATTTATAATAATTAGCGTTTAACACAGAATATCGTTTGCTCGAGATTACCAGATAATTTACAATACATTTCCTCAATTCTAATTCTTCGTATCATTTCTCAATAGATCTTACTACTTCTTCCCAAGAAGATCGAAACACAAGGTGACTTCTTTAGAATCTTCTCCAATACAATGACAAAGATAGATGACACGATTGTAAAGATTGGCCAAAGTCATAAAATACGAAGAAAATAGATATACCCAGATACACGAAATACAACATATACCCTCTCGTCTCTACGTTCTTCTTCCAGATAACTTCTTGCAAACGGTGCACAGTGCTTGTCCATCAAACAAACAAAACATCGCAAGAGAAGACCGAGACGCTTACGTGGCGTGATTCGCAGTTGCGAGGGTGACCTTGACCGGCCAATATCTTTCGGCCAGCCCCACGTAGGAAACTACGTATCTCGGCAACTGTCGAGATCTTAACCCGAGCCGTACACTTGACTCGGGTCTCGGTGCTCGAGTGCTTGAAAATTTCAAAGATCCTCGTATCTCGGACTCTCTCCGCAAACTTTGAGAGACCACTCTCACGGTGACCCGCTTGATCAGCGGCCAAAGAAGGGAAACCTTGGAGAAAAACAACACCGGCCCAATAAGATCGGAACTGTGTTCCCGAGTCGCGCGACTCTCCTATCAAAAATTCATCGCCCCGTAGCCGGTTGGCTTCAGCGTCGGCCTGTCGCCGGTCTTATATCCACCCCTGTATTATGTATGTCATCGAGTTCAGCCCGACGCCGCGCGTAGACGCGTCCCGTTCCCGGCTGCCAGAGGCGCAAATAGGACGCGGATTTTCTCGAGAGCGTATCTGTTTGTCATAAAGGAAGCGTTCCGTCGAACTCGTCCCGGCTCTTCTAGGCTCGATCGTTTCCTATAAATCCGCCAACCGGTATCCGTCCGAGGGTTCTGCCAATTTCCGTTACCCTCGCGCGAAACGTTGCCGCGAGTTGCTACAATCGAGAGCGATACTCTTTCGACAACCGTTCACACGGATTCTCGATTCGTTCGTGAAAATGATTAGTCGTCGCTTGGTCAGCTTTGGTATTTTTTTATTTATTCTTATAAATCCACCAACCGGTTTTCGTCCTAGGGTTGTGCCAATTTCCGTTACCCTCGCGCGAAACATTGCTGCGCGTTGCTACAATCGAGAGTGATACTCTTTCGACAACCGTTCACACGGATTCTCGATTCGTTCGTGAAAATGATTAGTCGTTGCTTGGTGAGCTTCGGTATTTTTTTTTTTATTTATTCCGTAGCTTTTGTTGTATTTCGAGCTTCTTGGGAACTTCAATATATGCTCCGAACCGATTATTGTTCTCAAATATATTTTCGTAGCGTTGATAGAAACGTATAATCGAAATAAGTTTTAGTTAACATTTGAAGAACGTGTATTTCGCAACACCGATTGATATGCATTCAGTCGATACGACTCGCGTAAAATAATACCTACCCGTGGCAACTATATATATCATCCGAAAGCTTATTGATAATTAGCGGTCCCGATATTACGCGAAGCACTACCGTATCGTAATACAGTTCCGTGAAAAAATTCTCCACCCGTGCTTCGCATATTGATAATTGGCGGTCTCGATTTTCGTACACCGAGCAATGCGCTAGACGCGCGCACCGTACAATTAAAATAGAAATGTTCCCTTAATTCCAATCGTCGACGTGGCGAAATTGTCATCTGGATTTGAAAAAATCGAAACAAAGTCCGTGATCGTCGATACGGTTTGGAAAACACGCAACGAAGGAAGCGTATAACCAACGTGTTTCGATACGTTCGGTTATCGATTGACACTTTTCCGCAATTACCTCCCTCGACGAAGGGGTTGAGCAAACTCAGCCGGTAGCGTCGAGTCGAGAGGACACGTGACCTCGTTAAACGGCATACGACTTATTAACCCGAATTTGTCGCGCAGCGTTTTGTTGTTCGTCGCGGCCGCTATAAACCGGTGAGTTTTACGACGCGGACGATGGCCGTTGAAACATTCAGGAGATTAATTTGAATGAATGACAGACTGGACATCCCGGCCCCGTGGGAGGAACCAGTCTACGCCCCGGTGATTGCCATTGAACGATCCTCTCGCTTTCGCGCAGCAGTGTGTCTCTCTCTGTCGCGTCTCCACCCCGTTCCGTTTCCGCGTCCCGACGCCCCCGTTGATCCCAGTCGCGTGAAATTGCTTCTCGAAGAGTCGTTCTCGAGCGTCTAATTAGGGGGTGCGTGAGAGATGACAAGCACCGAGCGTTCCGCGACCGGTGATCCTGCACTTAATGCCCGTTGACACTATTTTTCATTCGGATTTTGAATTCGTGGCCCCGGCCGGAGATAAATGAACGCGGCTCGAGCCTCGACTCGGAGTTCCCTCTTAACCCATTCGCATTGTGAGCGTTGGAGTGTTAAATACAGAGAGGTATGCGCCAAATGTTTTAGCCGCTGAAGGCCACACTTTGGATCGTCCTCTCTCTTGCGGCAGGGTTTAGAGACTTGGACTATTGATGATTTTTTAGATCACTCGTGTTACGTGTAGTGGGGTATTAAATTTAGCGAGGTCTACGCCAAATGTTTTAGCCGCTGAAGGTCACTTTCGAGATCGTCCTCTCTCTTGCGATAGAACTTAGAGATTTCGACTATTGGTGCTTCTTAGACGATTTGTATTGTAAGCATTGAGGTATTAAATATAGCGAGGTCTACGCCAAATGTTTTAGCCGCTGAAGGCTACTTTTGAGATCGTCCTCTTTCGTGCGGTAGAATTTAGAGATTTCGACTATTGGTGCTTCTTAGTCCACTTGTTTTGTGAGCATTGAGGTATTAAATAGAGCGAGGTCTACGCCAAATGTTTTAGCTGCTGAAGATCACTTTCAAGGCTATCCACCCTTTTGTGATATAGTTAGAGGCTTTGTTTTTTTTTCAAATACTTAGATTTCTAGAAAACTATGAGATTTTCTTATCGTCTGAAATTTCAACCGGTACTTTACAGTGCACGGTGAACCCGATATATGCGTGTCAGTATATTATCCATGATAGTTCAAAGTTGAGAAATATAAGATAATATACGAAAGATAAATTAGTTTTTGTCAATTTTTCCAAATTATCGATACACCTGGTTTTTAAAATGGAATGTTATTTCACTTGTCACTTATGCAGATATTCCTGCATACGGTGGGTTTCATTAATTGTTACCAGTCAATAAGTTTTAAATGAGAGATGTGTACAAATAGCTCGCTGAAAAATACCTGTCCCATTTACAATTGATGTTCCGTTTGCTGTCACAAACAATGTACCTCTTGAAGCCGTTAATGTACCGGCAGCACGATTTCGATATTTCATTTTAATTAAAAAAAAAATTTCTCCCCCCGTCTACGCAAGTCACTCTGAATGAAAAAAATATATATATCTATACATATTTTAATCGATATTGTTGTATCATCGGAGAACGGATTCGTTTCGAATTATCCGAAAAATGTGGAAATTTTATTGTTCGGAATAAAAAGTACAATTGTCCGGTGAAACGTAAACCGTGGAAAGGGACGATTATCATCGGAAGAGTTCGTTTCGCGCGATTAATTCTCGGCGATCATTATTATTGCTAATGCAGCTGGGAGTAAGTACCGGGGACAGAGAAATTACAGGACAAAGCGGAAATGGGCCAAATTCGGTACATCGTAGCAAAGTTTTCTTAGAAGGTCATCTAATTTCGAGAAATCACAGGGAAGTAGTGCCGACTTTCGAAGCCCAGGCAGGTGCTTCTGTAATTTGTGTCAACCGCTTATTAGATTCTGAACGGGATTACTATAATCGTCCCAGAAATTTCCAGCTCTGTGGCGAGGAACTTTGGTCCCCGTATTTTTCCTTCGTTTGAACGTACCGCGCGAGTCATCCTAAAATTGTTACCCTCCAATTTCAAACGGACAGGTATATTCTTATTCGGTTCGCTCGCTGGGGAACGCTGACTCGGGTATTCGAAAATAATCGGGAAGGAGAACGTTCGAGGAAGACTTTTCCTTATCTCGTCACTTATACCAATACTCGGAATATAGTTAAAGTAATTCTTGGACAGGTATTCCCGATATTCTTCGTAGCATACTTTTCCAAAGATTATTTTAAGATCGCATCGTCACTCGAATCGCCCAAAGTGATCACTAATTTGAACAACAGGTCCTTCCAAAACGATCAAAGCTTCCAGATCACGGAATCATTCGTGTACTCTGACTCTGTTTGCACTTAAATGCAATTTCTACATCTCTTCGAGAATCTGTCCCGCCGTTTAATCGATCAGGTTCGATTTTAATTATCAGTCGCTCTCTCTCTCTCTCTCTCTCAACGATCCGAAATTCCAGCGAGACCGTCTCGTCCTCCTCCCAAATCACGAGAATAGAAGTAATAACCGACATTCGCTGATCTAATCTCCAGCTAGTCGTCAAGTATCGTTCTCTCCGCAGGACACCGGACCCCGTGGAGCTATCCACCGCGGTAATTACCCAGCTAGATCATTCGTAAGTAACCTCCCGGGCACCGTCTAATTAGGCCACCGATCTCCGGCAGACGTTCCGCCTGCGTCGTGCGCGTCCTCCCTGGCCTGCGTCCCACCCTCGGACCGTGACAATAAGTACAAAACGGTCCCGGTATCGTTGTATTTTCCTGGACGAATGGACAACAACGAACGTCATTGGCCGAGAGCCTGAACGCGGCAACGGTGGAAACGCTGTAGGGGTGGTCGGTCGTGGCAGTCCTAGGGATCATTTTCATTAAGACCCGGTCAATTAGATGTGCTTCGAATGGGCGTCCAGTCTCGGGGTAAACTTGGATAGAACTCGCCGCGATACTTCGAACGCGATGGCCCGATAGAACCACGGACAAAGGGGCCGAGGTAACCGGAGGGGTATGGCGGGGCACACGCCAGGCCGGAAGGGAAAGACGTTAGCCGGGAAGAGATTCGTAGAGCCGAGGAGCGAGCAAGCTGGAACCTAGAGGGATGAGAGAGCGAACAGACCACTCCTACGGCCTCGACACGAGAAGCCCGCCATAACCTCGCCACTAGTAATTGAACGCAAGTGGTTGAAAGTACTTCTTGGCTCCCGGAAGCATCTCCTCCTCGGCCACCGCCGCCGCCGCCGCCGCTGCTACCGCCACCGCCGCCGTCGTCGTTGCTGAGAGCCACCGCTTTCTTCTTTTTTCTTCCTAGCTTCTTCCGTCTTGCTCCCCGCCACCTGGCTCGTCTCTCTCTTCCTTTCTTCCTCTAACACACGCTTCCTCCTTTTAACCTCCTTCCGTCACCCTGTTTCCAGCACGACCGTTCGCCTCTCTCCGGCCCCCAGCGCCTCGCTAGACACCCGCGTGGATCATCGGAGTGTTTACGTGTAATCTGAAAGGGATTGGAATTACTCCGGCCAGACCCTAGACAGCCGCTTCTTTCGTCGCGGCAGCGCCAATCACGGCCGAGCCTCTTCCAGTCCTGGCTTGGGGACGTCTTTGCCTCCTACAGGGGGGCTATTATACGCGGCCGTTCCGCGCGTTGGCGGAGCTCAAATAAATTATTGTAGCTCGAGGTCGCAACGTTGCCCTTCCTTCGCAGACAGCAGTGAAGTGTATTAGGTTGTTGAATATGTTTCGTTGTTCGATGAATCTTATCGAACAGTGTAGTACTAGGTTGCTCATTGAACAGTACTATATTGAACAGTGTAGTATTACGTTGCTTATTGAACGGTACTACATTGAACAGTATAGTCCAATAGTATTGAATAGTATTACATTGAAGAGTACTGTTCAATAAGTTTTATCGATCGACAAAACTTACTGAACAACTTATCGTCTACAGGTAATTGTTTAGCGGGATTTTAAGAAAATAAACAAAAATTGTATATATCCAGTTCTGTATGGAGAAACAATTCTCAGCAAAAATATTTGCGAGAGTATCGTGATACAATGTTTGGTTAAAATATCGGTTTTTTCGATCGATTCATTCATTTGTTGGTCAACCACTCGAAGAATTGTAGAGAAATGTTACTAGAATGAAATAAAATTGCAATTTTACAGGTTCGAATGTTCTCGATACTTAAATGCTTGGTCAATAGATTTTTGAAGCTACCAGTAACAACACGAGCGAAGTGTCAAGGAAATTGCACTCATTTGATACAAGATAGCAAATGAAGCTTGAACAAGTACTTCTATTCCCTAGAATCGTCCCCTTCGCCACTTCAACGTTAATGGAACCGATTTTTTCGAAACCACGATGGATCGAACCCTTGTTGACACTACATTGATGCGTTTCATCTGCCTCTTCCACGAAGAGTGTATGTACAGTCCTTGACAAGTTGGTCGCCATATTGGTCGTCGATGATGGACACTCCTAACGTCAATTAAAACAATTGTAACCATTTAGGCATCGAGTGCACCAACGAGTATTAGCAAATATAGTTCCATTTAATTCGATATTATAATATAAACCAGTTATAATTTATTTATGTTCCAAACAATTCAAACGTACCGCAATAAAATTGAAACTAGTAAAGAGAATTTACCATTGGAATAATCCACGGTTAGATAATATAGACAAGTGTTAGACTTTTTTCTAAATTCACTATTACGTACGTTTAATATAAAAATACATCTTGGACAATTTTTGTAATATTCTACGTTCTACTTGTCTTCCACTACCACCCCTAATCTACGGTTACATAATATAGACGAGTATCAGACCTTTTTTCTAAATTCACTATTACGCGCGTTTAATATAAAAATACATCTTGGAAATTTTTTTGTAATATTCTACGTTGTACGTGTCTTCCACTCCCATTGTTAATCTGCGGTTCTGGTAACGCGAGGAAACGGTAACCCTACATCGAAGGCGTTAATCACTGTCGTTGAATCCCCCTATTTTTTCGCTTCTTGAATTGCGAGTCCCCTCGTCCGCAAACGACAGCAATTTCTTCACGGTCATAACCGAACAACCCTTTTGTTCGCGACGTCGTCGTTCCTACGATCGTCTGAGTATCGCGTTAAGGGAGTTCTAGCGAAACAAGATGAGAACGAGCGTATGCACGCGCGGGCAGAGATAAGGGAACCGGTTCAGCCTAGAATCGTAAAAAGTAACGAGAAGGTAGGAACCGTAAATGATCGTAAAACACGTCATTCTCTCTGTTCAACCGAGGATACCTGTGTCTGTTGCAGCTCCTTTAGACCCGACTCGCGAATTCCTCGCGCAAAGGCTAGAGACGTTCCCCCCGAAGAAATGGGCCACATCCCACTTTTCGATATACCCTCGGAGGGATCGCTACGTGTGATCGAGTTTTTGTCTCTGTGTCCCGGCTAAATGGGAGATACGTGTTATGGAAATTCGGAGGAGGAGGAATCCAAGTTACTGCTTCGAGCTCGGTGAAAGGTCACCCTGGACCAAAATGGACATTCTTTAAATTTTGGTCATCGAGCTTTCCCTCCATTTCGAAAAACACCTTACCAAAATTGCTGTTCTCCAGATACAATGGTTTCTGATTCTCTTTTAGCAAAATGGGGCCAAAAGGTGTCTGAACGTTGTCCTAACGATAGAGACTAAGCGACGAGGGTCAATACGACACGGTTGAAGCTTCTCATTGTTTGACTATTTCTCTAGTTAGTAAATTACTATTTCCATCTGTAGTAAATGTTTCTGGAGAGTCGTCTGTATTGCAATAAAATCTCGAGCACGTGGCAGCTGACAATAAGATACATCACTTGCTCCGAGTGCACCTTCTGTACACAATTGTGCATACACCTAATGTAGATGAATGAATAACAAAGCTAGAGAAATTTGTAACGAGACACCACCTCCGTGTCGATGATAAAAGGCATCTCGACACGTTTGCACATGGAAACTCGAATCTGGACATCCTTAGAACTACACCTCGAATAGAAAAGATACCTATCGATATCCTGAGCTCCTCCATTAGCCGTTGCACCTCTCGTTTCAAGGTACATACTCGCCCAACGACGGACGATTGACTCCGCGCTTAAAGGATCACAGATCGAGACGATCCATTGGTTCGAAGTCCATGGTCAACCGGCACGGAGCAACGAACCGATCGTCGAAGTAGTCGATCGATTTCGCTCAAACGAGAGCAGCACAGAATCTGTCAGACGACAACGTACGATCGTTATCGCGTAAAATAATCTAATCTTCGATCGCAGTAATTTCGTGGGACGTGGGGGGTGAGTCGATTCCAGACACTGCGGAAAGGATAACCAATAAGATACGGTCGACCGTTTCGAATGCTTTATTGGCGACAAATCTCTTTAATAGCAGGACCGTGTTCGTTCCTCGGTAGATAAGTGGATGACCGTGCGGCGTGCGAGAAATTGATTAACGCCCCGCCCACGAGGAACGTGGACCTACCCGTCGCGTAAATATTAATCTTCCGGGCACGCGTTAATCGGCCGAATAACTCTGCCGTGAAATTTCATAAACCGTCGTCCAATTAGGCGGCGATGTACACACGGTGATAGAAATTCGTGCCAACTTGAAGGAATATGGCCAGCTTCGCGCGTTGTCCCCTCTCGTTCTCGAGCGCCGAAGTGCTCGACGGGTGCGCGAAACCGTGTGCGCGGCAACATTTGGACGCTGACCGTTGGACAGAGCGGATCGTGACGGTTGACCAACGAGGGATTTATGTACGACGAGTGTGATGAAGAGTATTCGAGGCTGAGCTCGGGTCGAGAAGAAAAAAGGGTGTGACTGATAACGAAGGAGAAGGTGTAGCGTAAAGTTAACCATAAAGGAGGTGTAGCGTAAAGTTAACCATTTAGGAGAAGGTGTAGCGTAAAGTTAACCATAAAGGAGAAGGGATCTCGGCACCCTGTAGTTTTTGCAAGATCGCTACACCCCTTCCACTATACTCTCACGGTGACGCATACACCGGATTCTGAGGCGACTCGTTGCCAGATTCGAAGGTCGAGGAGCCTCATAGACGAACCGTGCACAGGATGGTAAACGAAATCCCCGTCGTCTAAGCTGTATGTGACGGCTCCTCGCGCCCAACCCTTTCCTCTCCGTCGTCTTCAATCCTTTGTCGAACCCTTGTACCGGCACGAACGCACAATAAGTGGCAGGCGTTATCATAAATAAAGAGCGGCTAAATTAGATTTCCAAATCAAGATGGCGACCGTATTGTCTGCGTCAGAGGTCGAATTAATTGGATTTCAGGGCGAACTTTGTCGCGTCTCGTGGCAATCTGCCGCCCTCTTCCTTCCTCGACCCTTTCCATCGAGTATGTCCCGCTGTCTCTTCCTTTCTTCGAAGCGCCCGGCCGTGAACGACGCTCGAAGCGCGAATGCAGCTCGCTCGACCGGGGATATCCGGCAGGGTGATGCGGTTAGGTCCGTTCGTTCCGCGAGCGACCGATTATGCCGCGTTTTCTATGAAGCGAGGCAGCGCTGAACTCGGGGCTCGAGAGCCTCGCTGAAAGGAGACAGAGAGGGAGAGAGGGGGGCCGGTTGGGTTGCTCGAGGATTATTAAGGGATCACCGGGTCGGACAGATGGAAGGATAAACAAACCGGGCCGTAATGAACGAGCCCGGATCGCTCGAGAGCAGTCGCAGATACGGCCGCTGTACTTATTGTCGCAGAGATCCCGTCACCTCCCCCGGGGACAGATATATTAAATCAACGTGGCCGCTACCACCGCCGCCACCACCGCCGCGAGACAGGGGCCTCCCCTTCGGCCTCGATCCTCCGGGGCAGAATCGACTCGTTCGGACGCTCCTTTCTTCAACGAAATGAACGCAGATCGCGATGGAGCTCAGCTACTACGTTCCTGGATAACTGTCGCCGCTTCGCCCTTAGATAAGCTGCAATTGCCACGAGAGAGGAAACGTGTAAGAGAGGTTTCGCGTAATTAAGTTTGATACCGTTCGGCTCGCGTCCGAGTGGCCGGCTGTTATCGTTGCCGTTGGGAGCCGTAATTTGATGGCCTGGACGGGGATGCGTCCGATGCGTGATTTCCAGCGATATCCACCTCGAGGATGTTTGTTATTAGAGTCGTGATAGGGTCAGCTTGCCGCCAGAGGGCCTTCCGAACGATCCAATTCTTCGTTCCATCATCGAGTGGCCTCGTGTTCGAGAGAGGGTTCACCAGGTAGACTCGTCGATGCGACCGACCGATAAGTCGTGGAAGAGACGCACTCCTCCGTGTCTGGCTTTCTTGTCCTTCGTTATCTTCCATCTTATTATGGTCGACGAATTACGAGACAGGAGGAGAGGACACGGCCCACGTTTATCGTTAAAGAACGTCCGTCGTTATCGTGTCCGGGGTATAATTCTTTCGAATCGCTACCGTTCAATGTACACTCGTGCGTTGAAGGGTCCGATAGGGGTATCGCGAGATAAAGGAAATGCGCAAGAAGCTCCCTTCGCGAATGATATGTCTTCTATAGCACTTCTCTCGTCGCGTGCATCGGCTCTTGCGACCAACATGGATATCCGTTCCAACATGGATTCACGTCTGAGCATCGTCTCTTTCATCACTTCCAGGTAAAGAAGAGGTGATTCAAAGAACGATGGTCCTGGAGAAGTTAATAGAACTAGATACATCCTTGGCATATTGCAATACACCATAGTGTATTCTATTTCCCGATCGAGAGTACAAAATACACGAGTGTTCTCTCATAAGGGACAACCCGTCTACATCGTCTTATCTAATCCTTCCTTTTGAAAGGGTAGCGAGTTAATAGAACTCCATACCCCATAGTGTGCAACATGACTCTTTCCTTAATGCCCTGTCGCACACCATAATGCTGCTTCCTAACCGAGCGTACAAAATACACGAAAGCTCTCTCACAAAGGACAACCCGTCCACATCGACCGAACGATTAACCATTGTACCGCAATCGTTCCAAGCCTCGCGCAGCCCTACTTGAACGCAATTAAAACTCTTGGATCGGGTGTTCGGTAACGCGTTCCCATCGTTTCGTCGAAAGTTCTTCGAGATCCGAATTCTCGGCTGGGGATTAAGCTCCAAGGTAACTTCCCGGGCCCGGATGATATCTGTTGCTCTGGCCACGGTGGCCCGGTCTCTGCGGCCCGGCCGATGGTTTTGATGTTACCGCGATACTCGTGAGCCTCCCGTGGATCCGGATTAGCACGCGGAAACTCCGCCTCGTTACTGAAATACTGCGAAATACCATCCGGGGTACGGGCAGAACGGAGTTAGAATACCGTAGGGGTGGTCCGTGGAGAGAAGAACGCGACAGGGGATTCGTAGAGACGAGAGGGATCACTCGGGGTGAGGTTTCGGGGGGTGGCGAAAGATCAAACCGCGAGGAAAGCGTAGCGCCTCGTGTATGCATCACCGCAAGCTAGATAGAAGAAATAGGCAGAGGAGGGTGAAGAAGCTGAGTGATTCCAAGTGGCTCTAGTTCTACTTTGCCACACTCCACTTTCCTCCTACGTCGTTCGAAGCTCGTGTTGCCACCCTATGGCAACCTTGCCCTCGTCTGTTTTTTCCCCCTTCCCCTTCACGCGGCTGTAGCGCCGAGATTAGCGCTCACGGTATCGTGCGTAGATTCTCCTCGTGTTCGACGTTGATCCTCCGTGAACACCGGGCTCGTTACTTTCATTACGACGGAAAGATCTGTAACCTGGATCGACGAGGATCGCGATTGTTAATTTCAAGTGGGAACCCGGGGTCGCGAAATTTTGTACACCCAGTTTCTTCACGTTTGCGGATTTTCAACGTGTACGGAGCGTGTCGAAGTAATTAAATTATAGTTAGGAAAAGGTATTAAATTACAGAGAGGAACAAACGCAAATGTGAACATTGGGTAAAACCTGGAGAGAAAATAGCGTTTAGTATCCATTTGAAGTAAGGATAAAGGGGATCGAACAGATGGAAGATCAAATGGTCATGCGACCAGGCTTTCGTTCATCGGAACATATGCTGTTCTGGGGATGGATGCGAGAGAACGAAAATTCAAAAGCAATATTATTGCTACTGAATATTACTATTCTTATACTTATCTTCTGCGTACCTTAGCTTACGACGGAACAGAATGTTCCTACTGTCGTTGCTAACCTAAAAGCACCGTGAAGCAAGTCTGTTAAAAGTGTGCATATAAATATACACAGAAATAGCAAGTGGACGGTGTAACGATAAATGATCTGGCAAGTCATCCAACCTACCCTGAGCCGGGAGTCGGTGATCCGCTTTAATTCCAACTCCGTTCACTCGATCCACGTTGACACATCCAACGGTTCTTCAGTCTCTTTACAGTCTCTCGACAATCTTCTCGAACCGAGGTCGATACTTCCGTAACCTGTTCTCCTTCATGCGTTCTAGAGCGAGGCCCTTTGTACTCAAACAGCGAATATCTCCTCGTGAGGATTCTCATCGACCCCTTGACACAGGGAGCACGCGGGATGCTTGCCTCTAATCCGCGATCCATCCACTCGTCGAGCCCTGGTCACGAGTCATCAATGCGTCGTAATTTTTGCGGGTGACTCCGCGATTCTTGAAACGTTAATCTGCCGTGGCTAGGGGACCGCCGCTCGAACCCCGGTGCTCGAAGGGAAGGGTTGAGGGATTGCGTTTACCGCGTCTGGGAAGATAGGGGCTCTATAATCCTCTTGATGAGCTGCCTTCCACGAGAGCAGCGAACCTTTGTACTCACTTCTCGAACGTATTTATCCGAGAGATCTCATCTTGGGGTCCGTGGCGCGTATCGCGGCGCCCAAAACAATTTCGTTTCTCGCTGAAAATGAAATTTCGGTTCGAATACTCATTGGACAGTGGTTCAACCAGTCCTCTCTCGTACTGGCCATTAGAGAGTTACCAAACCGAGGGAAAGATCCCTTTCTCGCAAGTTTTCATTTGACTCCTATAGGTGTAACCTGAGCCGAAAAGATGACTCCTGAGTTATGGATCTTGTGGGTGTCGAGTAATTTTTGCCCAGCCTCCAGGGCTAATTAGAAACTCCGATCCAATAGGATTCATAATACAGTGCATTTCTCAACCGACTACCTTCTAGGTACTCTAGGTGGCTATGTTCATTAAGCTTATCTTTCTATCCTTTCCATCTCTCATCTTTGTACTTTCTGCATACAATCGAAGGATCGTAAAAATTGAACGTGTTTTTTTCATTCTTTAGGCATTACTAGTCTCGAATGTTGCACCAAATGGTGTCCACCGTGTCAGGATCGCCCCAGAATGACGATAGTTTCGTTCGAGAACGTATTTATTAAACGAGTAACAAATACTCGATATTGTAGTGTCCGTACAGGTTGAAATGAAGCGACTGTGTAATCTTAAACTGATTAAACCCTAATTGCTTCTGAATGTCCTGACTGACACTGTATTCCAACTGAGAACCAGATTGCCCTAGCGTGTCCTAATTGACACTTGGATTCTAACTGTGAGCCTGATTGCTCGGTGTGCCCTAATTGACACAAGAGTCGAAGTGTACCGCTCGAGTTCTTAATTCTGACTGACTTCTTATCGACCGGAGTCAAAGGTTTCTGAGGGTCTCGCGACCTCCCTTTCATTGCAACCACCCTGAGCTCGCTTTTCCTGGAGAGGGAGCGTGGGGGCAGAAACCTCATTGTTTTCCTGGTGGACGGAGTTCCGGCGACGAGCGGAATTTCTTTCAGCGTCCGCGTCTTCCTAACGAAGGAAAAAGGACTCCTTTGTATCTGGAATTGTGGCTTGGAAATAAGTATGCTGCGACCGTGACATAATCCAGCTGCTGGCTCTAACGTTATACGGGGCCATGATTTAGCGGCAACGGGAGTCAAAGTGCCACGGAAGCTGGTTTACCAGACAGTGCAGGGATTTCGTTGCTTTTGATCAAATTTTTCCGATCAACCTTCTTCGGTTTTGCTAATATTCCAGATCACGGTGTGACGAACTCGCTGTTATTCGCGTCAGTTATTCAAGTATTGTTACAAAAGTAGTCTGCATTAAATATAGAATGAAAGAACTCTAGAGATCTGTGCTATTTTGTTTATATCACGTGTAGCTTACTGTAAGTCTTTAGAGATCTTTCTTGAGTTTGTGTGACGAGAGGTATTCGCGTCAAGTGGTGGGAGACCCTTTGCTTCTAGATGCGAAGGCAAAGGGTTGAGATCGAGGAGGAGGAGTCATCGATGACTGGACGTGTAGTCTTCTACACGTAGTGTAAAAGATAGCACATCTTTAGAGTTCTTTCTTCGGTTCGTGTCACCTGTGACGAGGTATTCTCGTCAAGTGGTGGCAGACCCTTTGCTTCTAGATCCGAAGGGTTAAGATCGTGGAGAAAGAATCATCGATTACTGAACGTTTAACTTTCTACACGTAGTGTAAAAGATAGCACATCTTTAGAGTTCTTTCTTAAATTGATGTCACCTGTGACAAGGTATTCTTGTCAAATGGTGACCCTCTGCTTCTAGAATCATCAATGATTGAAATTCTTTGTTTAAATCGAGAGAATGACCAGAACGATCTCGATTCGAGTCCAATTCCAACAATCCGATACACTAACTATTCGCGTCTCTATGTTATCGTACAAAATTCTACTAGGCACAATAACCACAGTTGCGTAGTGAAAAACTATTGGAAGACTCCTCGGAATTTACACGTTACAGAATAACAGAATCGTTCTGAATTTAATATCCTTGTTTAAAATCATAAATGGCTGTGTTGCATGTCCCGAAACACTTCGTTGTAACCATTTGTACGTGTCGTCAAACATAACTAAAACCACACCCTGCTTCCGACCCAGATAATTCGCCTCTAGATTCGAACATAATGATCTGATAACGAAAGTATGCCATCTCGCAAACAAGTTCCCTCGCCGTCCTGACTCTTTTATCGGTTGAGGTAACCCTTTCGAGCAAACTGTACTCAAAGTGATATCTGCTACACTTGTAAAGTATGTACGCGTTTTATCGTACCAACCCTTACTATCTACCGTACAGGGTAAATATTGCTTTCCCAGCAAACGATCAACGAAATGTTTTGTTCAAGGATTCTATCTCGTTTTAGTTGTTCAAAACTGAATTATGACTCCACCCTCGAAAACTCTCGAAAATCTGGAAAATATTTACACGTAGGATATTTATTACAGAAAACCAGGTTTGTTTTTCTGTAAATACAAGTTACAAGTTCTTCTATACTCGTTGATGTTAAACTTTCAAGAGACATTCCTTCGTAATAACGTTTATACGATGCAATTATGGTAGTTCTCACTTACAACTAATAAATCGAGATCGTCAGTTCGCTTGAAAGCGGGGTAGGTAGCGATCGTGCTTGTTCAGTTTCTAAAATTAGTATACTCGTTTAAAGAATCTTACAGAATCCTGTTCTCTTGCAACGAAAGGATATTTCACAATAGTTTGCACCGAGATTGATACACGAAAATATACATAAAATAAATAAAAAAAATTGATTATTTTCGTAATTGAAACGATCGAAAAACACGTCCATGTGGAAATGAACTTCGAGTGCTTAATTTTTATCCGAATTGGACAATTTTTTTTTTCTTTTTTCTACCAGCGATAAAACAAGCTTCGCGATTTTTGTTTGTTTGCGAATGAACGAGTCTGCGCGAATGTTAACGCGATTCGGGTTAAGTTCGTTAACCGTGGAACGAGATTCCACCGATGTTTCGATTTCTGAAACGGAACACGCGGGAACGTATGACAAACGATTCGAAGTTGAAGTTCAAGTTTCGCATGAGCTACTAGCGAATGGGCAGCCCTCGTGATAGGAGCGCGGCGAGGTAAATTACAGCAGGGGGGACGGCTTGTTTAGCGTGCAGCGAAATTGTAAATGCTAATATCGAATGGTCGTATATCGTCTCGAAGGTTGTTCAACCAGCGATCGCGTGACCGTCACGCTCGTGTGTTACGTCACTGGAAGAGTAATCATCCTCGAACTTCGATTCTTTCCCCTCCAGAGCCCACGGCTTCGTGTAAAGCGCGAGACTCGCGATGCGATTAAATTATTATCTCGGACGTTCGATTGTCTAAATTATTTTGAGGCACGAATGCCTACGAAATTTCACGCTTCGCGTTGCTTCCAAGTTGGAATCCCGAGGGAATCGAAACGTGCACAATTAACGAGGGAGTGGTCGAAATACGTTCAGTTTTAACTCGGAGTATTCTCGATCGTGCCACTTGTGCATTTACGTACTTTTTTTTTTTATTTTTAATTCGTTATATTTTCATATATCCGTGCGTAACGAAAATGTTTGGTCGCGATAACAGTAATTTACATTCCACTGTAAGTGTAGTCTGTAGAGAATCTAACAAACTATGAGTAGAAAAATTTAATGTACAATGAAACATAGTTGGGTTTAAATAGCGAGTATTTCGTTCGTCGTTCGTATGTTAAATTGAAAAGAAAGGTGATCTGTGTATTGTGCGATTAATTTATTATTCCCTACTCGAGCAAAAATGACATTTGTTGACTCAATTGTTCGTGCATTCGTAACACTATCTCCCACCTGTTCTACGATTGCTCGCCTCCCGTCTTTGAAATGGCAACTTTCAATAGCCTAACATCCGTGTTCCTTCCTCAATTCGAAATAATCGCCGACAACGGGCGCTTATCGTTCAGAAAACGCTTACCCCCTGCGGTAATCAAATATTCCTCCTACCAGCGGGCAGAAATCTTAATAAATTCAACAATCGTCGGAGGAGCAATCTCCGCCGTTAACGTTCTCGCGTGCACGGGGACATTAAACGCAAACGCTAAACGTCCCCCGTTGTTTCAAGGATCACGCGACAGTCTCGTATCAATTGCGAGTGTCGTCCCTGGAACGAATTCACCAGACCTCCTGGTTAACTCGCGGATCGTATTCTACTACGTGCACTCGCTAAATGCAATGCTTGGACCCTTGGTCTTCCGCGAAGTTAGGCGCGAAAGGCCTAAAGAACTTTGAAAGCAAAAATTCCTTCATTTCCTTTATGAAAGCATATGACCCCTATGACTCCACTTGTACCACAAACTTCTACCCACGATGTCAAATACAACCTATCAAACATGTTGGTCTCGATCAGAGATACAAATCCCTATTCCATTTTCGAAAGCAAAAATTACCATACCTTAACTCTCTCACAAAAACACAAACCTCCATCTGTACCGCAAACTTTGATCCACACCTTCTCACACCTATCTCTTAAGTGTCACGCGGTTAGAAGTTACCTCGTGCCGAACACAAGCGACTCGAGACGTCAAGATACAATTCGAGCGCGAACCGTGGCGCAAAATGGCGTACGTATCGCCGCCGCGACACAAATCGTGGACTTCCACGGACGGTTCCCACAATTTCTTCGCCGTGCGATTCAATCTCGCGATGGCTCCTCCGTTCCCCTCTAGCTTCCCCACCGATTTCCTCGTGCACGGTTACAATTGCACCGCAGCTGCGCGACGTGCCCATCGGCGGCCGTTTGAAGTTACGCGGCTCGACGAGGGTATTGGCAATTTCCATGGCGGATTACTCTTTCGCTATCGCGGGGTCTTCTCCGCAGAAGGGCCGCGCGTGCACCTGAACGTTACGCTCGACCGGGATAAAACTAATTCCGAGCGGAATAAGTTGCCGCTGGGTCGAGGGGCGTCGTTTATCATCGATTCGCGAATGATTATCGATGCCGTCTGTGAATTTAGCCGAGCACGGATCCCAGCTGGCCAAAGAAACCATCGAAACCTTTACTGGTATTTATTAAGGCCGTGAGTTTTTCGTCCGCGAGGAAAGGGGGAAGGGTGAGAGAGAGAGAGAGAGGGAAAAATAATTTATTTCCACGCGTATCATCGAAACGACGAGGATTTACCTCGCAGAACGACCTTTTTTTGCCAAGGAAACGTATTAATCCGATTCAACGTTTCTGTTTCAGGTACGTACCCCGCTTTGGTGTTCGTTACGAGTCGAATCGAGGTAACGAACGAGCGACGAACAAGGTAAAGCCTCGGGGATATATTTCGCAACGGATTTATATATCATTATCGTCGCGAACGAGACTTCGGCTATCGGTTTGTACAGTATTAGCGTTCACGGTAGTTGGAATTAGGCGTTTACGCGGGAATTTATCAGACATTTTCACGATCGAAACGCTGCCAATCTTCGAACTGTTGTAATTGCGTGAAAAATAGGCGTATCGTGATCTCCGTTGGGTTATTTCAAAGGTTGAATTCTATGATTTCGTAGCCCTGCGTTGAAGTCTCCCGAGAATTTCATTTATTCTCTTGCCCTGGAAACCGATCGAAAATGTAAAGATGGTTTTCTCGAGGAAAATTGGAAACTTCAAACCGGTTTGTTTAACAAATTTTTGATCGAAGTCTTCCCTTTGCAACGATTCCCTAAAAATTGATATATTATTTTATTATCATCGTATTATTCCAGTTGAAACGAAAAGCGTCTAATCGACATTGGAATAAACGTAAAATGTTAATTGAACGTAAACTAGTAATTAAAATCGATCATGAAAATTTCCTCACAGTTTAAGCGACGTTTTGGAACGAACCCACGAGTATTATCCCGCGGTTATTTTTCGCGAATAAATATTCCCAATGAAACTTCTCGATGACCCAACGCATCGATATATAAAAATTGACAAATATCGTGAGTTAATATCACTTTGAATCCTCTTCGTGGATAATAGATCCAATTCCAACGGCAATACGTTTCACCAATGAAACACTTCGTCATAGCGGCGGGAAAATTGAAAACTCGGAACTTGTCAGATCGACGATAAAGATTTCACCGATCGCTTCGATCCGCGGCGCTCGCATAGGAGATTTACCTTTGACCATAACATGAAAGGAATTAAAGCTAATAAATTTCAGGCGTCGAATGTTCGGTGTCCCCTTCGATTCTGGGAGTGTATCCAGGAGACGAACGACGATAATATACGAGCCGAGTGCGCGAATCGGGCCCGTTGAAAATGCGCGAAAGAGATTTCCCGCGAAGTCCTCTCCTTCTCTCTCTCTCTGGTTTTCAGTCGCGAGACGAACGCCCTTTGATCTGGCTCCCTTCGAATTTCATTCCCTTCATCGTGCAAAGCCACCCTATCTTCCTGCTTAATTCTTCTTTTTCCTATCGGCGACACGACCGGGGCCCGGTAATAAGCGATGCCCGCCCGCTTTGCCATTTAAACGAGAGAAATGCTCGATTTTTTCCCCGAAATATCGGACTCCTTTCATCAACATTCCGTACGGATTCTCGCGGCGGAAAATTAATTTGAAATCGCGGATGGTAGTACCTCCACGACCAACAGAGAACGAAACGGTAAGTGCTTAATGGGAAACACCGCTCTTCCGATTTCGGGAAATCGAAAATGTTACTTTGGCCGTAATTTTTTGGAATATTTCATATTCTACATCATTCTGAAACATCGAAGCGAAATTCCGAGTGTCAAAATAGTGGATTTATGGGTTAGCGTTCGCGTTAGTTATTTTATAAATAAAATAAGACAATCTTTTGTTTTCAAACGCACGAATACTCTTCCAATTTCGAAGAATCGAAATTATTTTTTCGGTATTGCATAAAATTTGATATTTTGTACTATTCTGGAATATTAAAGCGAAATTCGAAGTATCAAAGCAGTGGATTTACGGATTGTCGTTCACGTTGGTTATTTTATACCAAAAAATAGGAAAATCTTTTGTCTCTCGAGGGATCGAAATTATTTTTTCTAAACTTGGAATTTTGTACCGTTTTCAAACAGCGAGGTGATATTCGATACAGCGAAATGTCGAACTTTATCGCCGTCTACGTGAATTATTTTACATTAGAAATAAAAGGATCCTTTGTTTCGTACGCTCGAGCGACGTTTGATTTACTACCGGTTCTACGAATTAATATCACCGAGAAACTATAAACGAACGCGACCGAGAATAAATCTAAGCTCGAAACTCGCTGGACGAAATTGAGCCGCGAATAGAAACTCAAATGGAACGCGAATGGAAGGCAACTAAATCGCAAATAGAATACTCGTCGATTCTCGACACCCCTTTTATACTCTGGAGTCGACCTTGTTTTCTGCAGAGTTTTGTTTTTCCGTTCGGACTGGTCGCTACTCCCAATACTATTGAATGCTGGAACCATGCTGTACAAAAATAGCTGCGCCATTTGAGTGCGTAAATATTTTTATTCCAAGTGTTGCACGCCCAAACCGAACAGTGAAAAATACAATTGGAGTGAATATTACACGATTATTGAAATTTTAATGTTTAGGGACGTTAAATGAAAATTTATCTATCCAATAACCTACGAAGACGGTCGTACAATTACATTTTTTATAGGAACTTCCGTTTTTCGAATTTTATTCTCCGAAACTTGCTTTGTCTTTTACACATTTATTCCAACCCCCTTTAAAAACACGAGGAATTACAATTGAAGAGTCATTCTTCTGAATAACAATTAAAACGAACGATGATTTCAATGATAGAGACACTAATGCAGATTATAAAACTTTTTTATTTATTTCAAATTCTCCACCGAAGAACCAAATTATTCTTCGGGCGCTCCACACGATTAGCCATCGTTTCTTCGCTAATTAGAATTTATCGACAAAAATTTAGTAAACTCGTAGCTTAATATACGCACTTTAAGTTACGCGAAAATTACCAGAAAAAAAGAAAGAAAATTATAAATACTGTTCACTATTTCCAGCTCGTCGAAGTAACGCAACCCCTTGATCCTCGATTAGTCGAATCGCGATTAGATGAATATTTGTAACGAATGACAGCCAGCTCTCGCGACAAATGGAATAATTGCAACGCAAGCTGCCGATCCACAATGATCGCGATACCGAGTGCTCCGAAACTCTCGGGTTACCAGGGCCACCCTTGTGTCCCCGAAAAAGAAACAAGGAACTCGATCCTGCCAGAGATTTCAAGATAGACTTAACCCTGACGGGGCCACCAGCTGGCAACGATAAGGAGACTTCTATAAAAATAACAATGCCGCGTATAATAAATGAGAAAGGAAATAATAATGCTTCCCAGGTCGGAGATAGCTTGACGACCCAAATAGACAGGGCTAAGAGGACCCGTCCTCGCGTTCCCCATTATTTTACGTTTCAGTTGGGAACTTCGAGTTCAAAGCTGATGCAATGTTAGCTGACACGAATGTTTATTGTTGTATTTCCAGCTTGAGATACCTTTATGCCCGGTTCGCGTGAACGCGAACATTGTCCGCGGTTCGTTATCGGGGATGTTTGGGAGTAGCATTTTTGGCTCGATAGCGAGACACCGAACTGAGACCGGTTGTACCCGAAGAAATATTTGGAAGTTTCGGTGTTTGCACACGCGATAGGAATATCTGGGCACGGACGAGAAAATTTAGAAAGAGATTTTCGAATGTTTATGGCACCGCGCGGTGATAATTGCACGACACAGCTGCCCAGTTATGAGAGATCATTGTTTCGTTAAATCGTCTTGGGAGTTAGTTAAAGTTTCTCGTATCAGCTTCTGTTACTCAATCTCGACTATGATTTCCGAACAAAAGTGTCCTTTATTTTGAGTAAAGTTTTTTGTAATATATCTTATTCAAGTGTTCGTTAATTTTGTGCCTCTTGAACATTGCATCACACAGGACGAAATTTATTTTGAGTAGAGTTGTTTGCAATATATTTTCTTCGGGTGCTCGTTAATTTTGTGTCTCTTGAATATTGCATTACACAGGACGAAATTGATCACAAATCATGTACGTTTGAATTTTCTTTCCAATTTTCCGTATTTATTATCTCCTGGAGATGCATTTCTCTCGTTTCGAGAACTGTATCTACAATATAGAGTATTTTACTTATCGCTGATTTTTCGATGTGTCCCTTGATGGCATTATACAGGAGAAAATTCATTAGAAATCGTATATCTTTAAACTTTCTTTCGAACTTTCCATATATATTACGTCCTAGGGACGCGTTCCCCATGGGCTAGGGGACGATTTAAAAAGACACCCTCTCTAACAAATATCATACGGTCCCTTCGATTCGTAACAAAATTATTGCAAATTTATCCACTTAAACTTATCTACTCCCTTTCTCTGACTTTCCCCTTCCATTCGTCCCAGCGATCAACAACCTCCATTCGTCTCTCCGTGAAACGATAGGGCAGAACTTTTGCCAAAAACTTGGCAAACATTGTCCTCGAGTAGACACCTAGTTCATTGTACGGAGCATGGTTTCATAGTGGTCGAAAAATAATGCCAGGAGCACCGAACAAAAAAAATACCGAATAAAAAAATAATAAACTCTCTGTAACGAATACGCTCCACACGATCAGCCATCGTTTCTTCGCAAATTAGAATTCATTGACACAAATTTAGTAAACTTGTCAGTTCAATGTACGCACTTTAAGTTACGCGAAAATTACCAGAAAAAAAGTATCGTATCCCATAGGTTTTCTCGACTCGTGAAAAAATGAGAAATTCATCCACTTAAACTACCCTTCCTTCCCTTCCACTTGTCTCGGCGATCGACACCCCCACTCGTTTCCTTTAAAAACTCAACGAACAATGTCCTCGCGTAGACACCCGGGCACAATGTATCGAGCATGGTCCCGCACTGGACGAAAAATAATGCCAGGAGCATCGAACAGGAGAAAGAGAGAAAGTGGCACGGAATACGAGAGAAGAGCAAACCCCCGCCGCGTTGACAGGACCCTTCGCGAACATCGGCGCGGGCAAACACAATACAGGATGAGCCGACCTGAATGCAGCGCGCGCCATCATCCTCTTCGAAGTGTATTCCGCGTCCGTTTCTCGGAATTTCCATAATCTCTGGGCCAGAAACGGACTCCGCGCGGATTTGTCCGCGTTCCCCGACCATCGCAATGTCCCGGGACTCGTTCTTTTTTTTTCTTTTTCTTTTTTTTTTTTTTTCGATAGTTCGGTGAAAACTCTTCGGCTCGCGGGAAACTCGAGAACGTGTCTGTCAATCAAGACGTTCTCCCAACGAGTAAGCGAACAAACGCTCGTTCCGCGAGATAATGTCCCGACGTACCATAATTGCGAATAAACAGAAGCCACGAGGACGCCGCTACGGATCGAAGAACCACCCCTGTCCCCCTGTATACGTTTCAACCCCATCCGAGCAGTTTGTACGATCGAAAGCGACGGAATCGAGCAACTCGGGTTCTGGATCCTCTTTGGTGATCGTTAAAAGAGCGTTACTTTACGATTAGAAGAGAAAAATATACAGTTTCTTAATTTTAACATTTACATTCTATCCGAAGAGTATTAGTTTATAATTTCGTGAGAGAGAAACCTGGTAGACCCGAAAATATATTCACACGTACGATTGCATCATAAAAAATTTCTGAACTTTAACATTTACATTCTACCTGAAGAATATTGTTATTGTAGGGACGAGTTTTGCGCGAGCGAATCGCGTGAAGTTTCGATCGAGTGAGCGACTGTTTCGGTAAATCGATAGCTCATTGAAACCCTGTGCGAAAGACGAAAGATGAGTCGTAATGTAACCAGCGATCGATACGGACGTGAGTCGACCGGTATCGAGAAGAAGTTTAAAAAAAGTTTTCGAGAAAACGTGTGTGTTCGTAGACCCTATATTTCCATCTGTAATCCACAGGGAATACATTATTATAATAGAGGAATAGGCATATTTTCCTATACATATATTTTACTCTACATTATCTTAGTATTATATCGGGTGAAAGTATTACCCGAAAGTTTAGAATTTCGTAAGAAACCTGGTTGACCCGAAGCTATATTTACACGTATGCTCGTGTCGCGGACAATTTCTCAATTTGCATTTTCGTCTTACGAGCGCTTGTCGTATTTTTTTTAAAGGGAAATACGTGGGCGGCTGCGAGGGTAGGATGAGAAGAAAAAAAAAAAAAGAGGCAACCGCCTACGAGAATCGCGACCGATCCTCGGACGGTATAGAATGAAATAATTCTCGCTGTCAGTCGAGTTCGAAAGCGGTGTACCCCCACCACTGGGCTCTCCTCCCACTCTCCTCTCGTTCCACGTTCAACCGACGCGTTTCGTATTTTGTGCGCGCGTAGGCGAGGAAGAGAGTGGGGGAGACGCGTTCGCGACTCGTTCGCCGGATAATTCCGCGGAAATTAAATGCCAGAAAAGAGATGGAAATTACGTCTAGATCGTCGAGTTGTCGGCCGATGCAACGATTTTCTCGCGGATTTTTTCGTCTCGTCGATCCCAACCTACGCGACGCCCGTGGATCGTCGAGGGCGTACAATACACCTCGTAAGCATTCGAACGGTGCATGCTTTTAAACTTAATCCGATTTCGAAAGATAGAGGGATCCACTATCGCGACGTTCCCTAGACAACGGAAACAATTTCTCCACGGACAACCTGACGGTGAATTTCTACATTCCTCGTCGTATCTACGCGAGAACGTTATCGATATCGGGGACGTTCTCCCGATGAAAACGTGTCCAAACACGACCGAATTGCAATTATTCTCCACCGTACGTACTTAATAGTTTACAAAAACTGACTCGTACGAACTACGATTAATTAACGAATTAATTCTCCGTTCCTCGAATCAATTTAATCGCGGTACTTATTCGAGCTGAACTTTTAAAGCTAAGATTTCTTTTCAAAAAGGTTCAGAATCGTTTCCAACGATTTCTTCGATGCAGCGAGTAAAACGCATGTCTCCGTGAGGGAGAATTTTCAAACTCGTGTTTAGAGCAGCCCTATTTGCTGTTTAAACGAGCAGAATAAGCTGTTAAAATTTCGTCGGTCCCGTTACACTCTGGAGGTTATATTTTACACAGATAGAGTGTATTTTTCGTCGATTCCGGCGTCGTTGGAATTCTTTTGAGCGTTACTGTATAAATAGAAAATTTCACGCGAACGCGGATCAACCCTTTGGCCAGAGACTTCCACGAGGCTTCGCCTTGCACGATGTCCCGTCGACGCTCTCGAGCGTTCATCGAATTCGCCTCCCCGTGGCTGCCTATTAGCGCGTGGAAATTGCTTCTTTACCCGAGTTGCTTGGCAATGATTAATTCTTATAGGATATTGGCTCCCCTGCTTCCATAGTGGATGCACGTTTTTCGTTCGGCGTTATAAGGTATAAAGGAAAACGAATGATAAGTTGGCAGACTGCTTGTTTCCGGGGCCGATAGGATCGTAGGCAGCTCGACGAATCGAGCGATTATTGTATAAGTCACGTGTCCTTTAGGTATTCCTCGGGGTTTAAATGTGAATAAGTGACGAAAATCCGTCGTGGTTTACTTTCGAACACGTCCGCGATCAAGAATTCTCCGCAGAATACGGCGATCTTTGCGCAAACGTGTGTACAATCTATTATTCGGTATAAGAACACTCGATTGTTGGACAAATAAGATAAAATGTTATACTTTGGAATTGGTATTTATGAAAATAACTTGGGAAAAGTACCTTTAAATATTTTGGAATTTATATTTCCGGAAATAACTTGGGAAAAATACTTTTAAATACTTTGGAATTTATATTTCTGGAAATAACTTGGAAAGAGTAACTCTACTATCCGACAAAATTAAATAATTTTACAATTACAAAAATCTAATCATACCTACAGTTATAAAACTATTGTTCCAAAAATATCTACATTATTTTACACACCACTATTAGTGTAAATTCCACGTACTATCCTTCCTTATTTTGTACCTTCTTGCATTCATTAACTCCACAAGAAAGTCCTATCGTTATTGGAAAAAATCAAGATTATTTTTTTATCAAAATTTACCCGACCGAGTTCCTCGAACTTCTGTAATCCCATTTAACTTTTATTCACGTGTGACATTTGTACTCGTTCCGACGAAACGAACCGTTTCCCCGTTGTATTAAATATTCTTTAGCAGATTGCGAACACGATAACAAACGCGTGGACGAGTTGCTCAATTCCCGCGGAGCCGACGAAACCCTATTCGTTGTAGGTTGATTGTTATTCGACGACCGTCTATGGAAATTGTTTATTTGTCAAACAGATCCACGTTGATGGCCCGTGTCTCGTCGGACAAGCGTCGTTCTCGCCCCGTTTTCGCTCATAGCTCGTCGACCGGTACAACTGCAACTGCAGGGGAAGAAAGAGAGGGGTAAGGTTTGAAATCACCCCGCTTGAACTCGTCTAGCACGTGGCCGTGACAGTCTGTCTCACCCCCAACGATCCCCCGAACTATGCTGGCCATTCAGGCCGTCATTTGCTACGAACTAATTCAACAAGAACGATGATATCGAACGACAATAATTGGAAAACTTATTAAACCCTTTCTCCTCGACGTCCAGCGTATTATTCTTCGCCACGGACGAACCTCGTCCTTCGATGCGGGAGAATAATCATTTTCACCGAACATTCTGCCGTTCCTCGTTTATCACGATACAGCGGAAAGTTATCCCCTTCCTTTGTTTTCCAGAAATACGTTCGTTTCTTCGAGTTCGTTTCTTGGCTCTGGTAATCCGCGACGTTTCTAAAATTCTGTGAACTCTTTGAAACTGAAAGTGGCTCAAAACCAAATTCTCTCAGTCAGAGAGATATTTAACTAGTTGGATTTGAGTAAATTCAGAAATACTGTTAAATATCCAATAGCACTTTGAACAAATTGGTTCGAATGAAATTTTTCTTCTTTGGAACAGTGTATAAAATTTTGTTGATATTTCCTAATAATTTTTCCACCTTTTTTAAATTTACTGCTGGGTAAATTTTTGCAACAATCACGTTCACCTTTTATGTTTTCGTATTTTTATATTCGATTTTTGTTCGCCCGATATTATTGCAACCACTTGAACCGCTAACCGTTGTCCAGGATAGAGAATGCTCTTTGAACGCAAACATTATTTTAGCGCTTCTCGATACGCAACATTTTTCGTTTTATTTTCCGAAACACAAATGAACGGAGCACTGCAGCTACTCGTAGGATATTAAACGCAAAAAGGTTCGTTCGATATCTCGGTTACTGTCCATTCTATCGAAAATTTGTGTACAACGCAGAAGTTTTCAAATTTAATCTGCAACAACTTTCGTTAAATGTGCATTTACTGCAAAAGCAACGGTAAGGGAAATATCATACATATTTATGATTGGTCCCCCACAACTGCGCCAGCTGTTTCCCCAAAATGTTTTAACAAACACACAGAACTACACTTTCCTCGTACAAACTATTTTTCCGTTTTGCACGGAGCGGGTTAAATTCTAATTAAAAGATAAGTAATAAATTAACCGCGATACGTTCTCAAAAAGTCAAGATATAATATAAAAGAGAGGAACAATTTATTGGGAACGAACACTTGCTTCGATCTCCACACTTAGGAGACCCGGTATTTCTTTTTAATTACTTCCAAATTTTATAAAAAGTATTTTCATTTTCTCAAATTATATTATTCTTTTCGTAAATTCAAGTTAGAAACTATGCGCGAAATTTAGATACGTTGGGTAATGCAATTCTCCGAAAGATATAGATTTTTAAAGTACATTGTACATTAGGAGACTCGACTCGAAAGTTCTCGCGCTTGAAAAGTTTTCAATTGTATTATAATAGAAATAACAGGGCACGCGATCTCCAGAAACGGCACTGCCTAAAACTCGCGTTTCTATGGCTGCACCCATTCGCATTTGACACAAAAGCAGTGCTCTATACCACTTAAGAATCCTTTATCGTCCGCTCCGCTTCGAAACACCGTGCGGCCAGTTTGAAAATGTCCTGCGTCGCTACCAACGACGCGTAGCTATTCCACCAACGAAATATGCAGCTTATAACCCAGTTCAGGAGTTCCGTGGAAAACGAAAATTCCCGTGACGCGATAAATCACGGGGATCACGGATGGATATTGGTTCTGGTCACACGAACGTCGGCATTTGTCGATACGGTTCAACGTACGAGTGTATCCGGACCGTCGACGTTCCACGTTTCTTGAAGGTGAGTCCAGGTTCCGCGCGAACGCAAACACGGGCCACCTAAAGCCACGTTTCCACTTGTGAAACGAATCGAGAGTTTCTACGGGCCTGGAATGCTCGTAGACTCGGTTTACATTTCAGTAGCTTCGTGGTGACATTGTTAAGGTCACTCTGATCAAAATCTCACCTATTTTGTTGCTCTGAGTCGAGGGTTTCTGTGAACCGAGAGTACTCGTGGACTATGTTTCCATTTTATTATTTGCCTAGTAACTTGTACAGATTACTTTGATTTAATTCTCACCTATTTTGTTGCTCTGTGCAAGCTCTGTAAACTTTTGTATAAGAAGTAAACAAGTTTTGAAAATAGATACTCCCACGTGAGAAATCATACTCGTATAAAACTATTAACGCAATCTTCGAGTTCTATGTACACAAATCATTAGTTGTAGTCCCCAGAGAAGTACAAAAAACGTATATATAAAACCTGATAATAAAAAAAGAAACATTGAAACACAAGTCTCACTGTTCTTGCCACTTCTTGCCACACGTTCACGTTGTTAACGCGAATAGGTGGGAGTGTGGCTTTAGGTGGTTCGACTGGAGTCTCGAGCGGACCCTCGCGTTGTTTCGCTCCTCGGACCGGGTAGCTCCCATCGGAACCACGAAATCACGTTCTCGTCCCGCAACTTTTACTCTTTCGAAGTTGTTCAGCCCCGTTGCGGTCGCAGGATGCCTCTCTCGAGTTGTCCTCGATAAATCTCTGCCCTGGCAATTCACTCGCGACCGCTGCGTCTCGATCAAACTCGATCTTTTTCGTTTCTACGGCGCACACGTACTTCCGGGACCGCGAGCTCTTAACTCGTGCTCGTGGCGCGGTTATGTCGTTCGATAAACCACCACGAGAATAGATAAAAGCAAATTCATGGTACGCTAACGCTTCGAATAAACTTCGAAAACGAGTATCACCAATTATCGATATGCCAGGCACGGGTAGAGAATTTTTTCTCGGAACTCTATTACGACAGTAGTGACTCGCATAATGTTCAAAATTCGGTACAGTTGACTATCGATATGCCGAGCACGGGTAGAGAATTTCTTGTCGAAACTGGTCGAACTCGAACTGGTCGTTCGAAGAGAACAATGAATGGTACACAATGGGATGTTCGTTCGGCCAAGTTTTCGAGCAACACTAGCTCCTGATCGCGAATTCGTTTCGTCGGTTCCCTGATGGCCATGTGTTGCATCGTTAGATACAGTAGGTTGTTTGGTAAGTTCTGTCGATTTTTCCATTGTAAAAAGATACCAATTCAACTTCGAACAATTATAAATATACGAACGAGTCGGCAGATCTACACGAAACTTCACACGTGTTCGTTAAAGAGTAGTATCGTCTTTAGAAAAATAAAACAACGAACCTAATTGTACATTTCTTACGATGAAATTTATCGAGCGACCTGTTAGTTGGAGAAAACGTTTAATTCGATTGTGTACGTACGAATATTTGTTATTTATTTATCGTAACATACTTCGGAACACAATTCGGATAAATTCTCCGAGCCGTTAAGGACCACTCAACGTTACCCATAATACTCGAAAAGTGTTACAGTTGTTCTGGTGTTCCATCGTCATCGAAACAAGATTTAACGATACACCGAGCGAGATAAATAGACGTTGCCCGCTGGAGAATGCGTTAACTATTAACGCCCCGATGTCTGAGGTGTCTCTATTTTCTCCTGTAAGGCAATTTGATTCCGAAGAAGATAACTCGTCCAAAATTTATGTGGCATCCCGGCGCAGTAATAGATCCGTGGCTCGGACATGGAATCATTTTTAGAAAGTACAAAAAAAAAGAAGAAACGAGACGGTCGACCGACGTATCGCGGAACCGCGTCCTGTATGATTACAAAAAAGGAAAATAACAAGAAAAATCGCGACGGGAAACCGATGGAAGACTTTTATTGCCGCGAGAGGAAAGAAAGGGCGATTACTTGAACCCTGGATGGTCGATGTCGAGAAATTATTTTTTTTCTCCTAGAAATTCACCGTCCCCCCATAATAGCGTGTTTACGAACAGAAGAACAGTTTATTTATTCTTCGATCTAAGAAGAATATTTCTTTCGCTGAAAATTCACCGTCTTCCCGCAATGCCAACCGAGGAACGGTTTATTTATTCTTTATTCCAAGAAATTATTATTTTTTTCTAGAAATTCACCATCTTCCCACAACGAAGTGTTTACGAACCGAGGAACAGTTTATTCTTTATTCTAAGAAATTATTTTTTCCTAGAAATTCACCATCGTCCCACAACGTCGTGTTTACGAACCGAGGAACAGTTTGTACTTCGTTCGGAGAAATTAATATTTTTTTCTTCTCGAAATTCACGGCGCTTCCGTAACGTCGTGTTTACGAACTGGGGAACAGTTTATTCTTTATTTCCAGGGTAGTCCCTGACCACTCGGCTCGTTTTTCATCGCGTTACGAGCTCCGCTAATGTACCATCGCCGCAGCCTGATAGACTCGTCCTCCGCGGAAGACGTTTCCGTAGGTATAGACGGTGGTACCTCGCCGCGACGTCCCCGTAAAAGGACGCGGCGGATCCCGTAAAGTGTCGTATGCTACTTGACTTCATAAATAAAGATACCCTCGGTGCCACGGTCCCCGTATCAGAGAAGCTTTTTAAAATCTGTTCCACGCAGAGAGAATGTGTAATACAAGCGAGATGTGTTTCTAACGTACCGGAGATACGATCTTGGAGCCGTGCGCGGCTCTTGATGCCTTTTACCGCGGGGACTTCTTGTTAGAGCCCGGACCGACGTCACAGGGACCTGGTATCTTTCATTTACTCCCGACCGAACAACCACGCGACCTTTTTGTCCGAGGAGAAGTTCGTTTATCGGTCGCCCGCACATGGACCGCGAACCTTGACTCGTGGCTGGCCGATAACTCGGATTTTTTCGTCCCTGGGCCTGATTTTGATCGCTCGTTTCTCGAGACACTCGAGAACCAATTTCTGGGACCTTAGATTATTGGAAAGAAAATTCTCACGATGATTTCAAGGGAAGTAACGTTTGTACCACGTTGCTTTATCGATATATACAGTTCTTTCTATGGAAAAATGATTTGATTGAAAATTGTATCGTTAAGGAGGCCGAGATACGATAATTAGTATTTTAGTCGTTTTAAATAATTGTAAAGTGTATTATATTCTTTGAAATTCTAACCTCGAAATCGTATTGTTATCGAAGGTTAGGTGAATAGTTGTATTTAACAGCACCTCGCCTTTCTCTTATAAATTTCTTTGCTCACTACTTGTGTACAATTTTATTGCAATGAAAATATACCATTGTTGTTATTATTGTTGTTATTGTAGTACGCAAATTGGAAGCGAACGTATCGTAACGCGGAATAGTTTCATAATAGCCTAAAGGCGAGGCGCAGCCAAAGGTTGTTTTAAACGTAACCTCAAAGTTCTTCCGCGAAACAAAATATAAAACAAACCGAAACAAAAGAAGATGAAAGAACTAGGAAAAGTTAGACGAACGGTGGATAAAAAACTCGAGGTAAAAGATATGAAGGTTCGTCAGGCTAAAAGTTAATAGTTAGCTGGTTGTTTACCGACTACTTTTTATTTTAAATTACGCTCGAAAGGTTGATTAAAAGAGATACGCCGTGGGGAACTTTTAGGGACTACGTGTCCCCATGTGTCACCGTGCAACTAGTTCCGGTAACGTTAACAATGTTCTTTAAATACACTCAGAGTAAATTTAGTACGCATTGCTCTTAAAAAATCAATGAACCCAAAAAAAAAAAAGAAAAGAAAAATATTCAAACGTTCTCGAACAAAGAAATTTGAATACGAGTCAAAATCTCGACCGTTTGGTCCGTTGTAAAATGCTTCACGAGAGAAATAATGTGTACGTGGCATTGTGAAATTGAAAATTTGAATTCCCGTGTTTCTCGTGTCGGCCTAATCGCGTTCGTATTCGTCTTATAGCCACGTGTGTAGCGGATAGGAAACATTTTACGGTGTTTAAGCCACGAGACAAAGCCTTGATATCCCCGGAGGAGACATTTAAATTAAATTATTACACCTGTCGTAAATCCTCGGGACTTCCTACGTACGTCGGGTACGTTCGCAACGGAGGAAGGTGGACAAAAATATGACGAACGAAGCGATATAATTCTCGTAGCGTCCCGCTGAGAAGGGGACAAGTATCTCTCGATCTGGCCGGTTCACGCTGTTCGTGCACAACCGGTACCACGATTCGTTAAAAAATACTCTCAGCGCGGAGCAATATTTTTGACGAGTTCCGTTCGTTAGAACAACATCCTGAACGCACCTTCGCCGGGATACACGGTTAACTTTAAATATTCATGAGTGAAAATGGAACACGGGTTACGAGATATCAAGAGGCGATATATTTAAGTGGATTGAAGTCTAGATTACTCATACCACGAGTACAGGAATATTTTAATAGAGAACGATCGCTCATTGTATTTCCTTATATACGTGTCCCAGCAGCTTTCGCATTCGTTACGTGTACGAGTACGATGCCCGATGTAATGTACCGCAACCCTTCCGACTAAATATTTGCCTTCCGACTCAACCTTTCCTTACGTTGTACGAACCCTGTGTCATCGAACCCTGACTCGTGTCCCGAAACACCGTATTCGAAACTTCGTCTCGCGCGATCCTACTACGAAATCTTCGAAAACCCGAACAACTTACACGAAAGGATCGCGCAACAGCTTCGCTGGTTCGTTTCCAAGTCGATGTACGATCATTGGATGGTCACGGTTCGTTTCGATAGGGATCGTTGAATTTTTTTTTTTTTTTGGTTCGTTAATTCGTTGTAGCGTCAACGTCCACCGAAAATAGAGAATCTCTACGCTCCAGATACACGGAGAATATATTTAATTATATTCGTTTCAATTTAGTCAAAATTGTATTTTACCGATTCCGATCGATTGAATTTTGTACTCGGTGAATATAACAAATTATTCGAAGAGGGCCCAAATTAAATTGTTGCAAAACTCTCCAATTGATAAATGAATATTTACTTCGCTGTGTATCGAAACAAATATTCAGAAAATTCGGATAGTATATTTGTACAATTTCTTTGAATTAAAATTCAAATGAAGGGATATATTTTCCGACAGTTGTTCAGAGAGACTTTACAAGGTAATTAATGTAGGAAGTGGAAGATAGCGGTGCAGAGTAATCGTAAAAATTGGCATAACATTTCCCGTTAATGTCCATAAGTCTATAAATTCACCTTGTTGAACAATACGGGCAATTAATTTTATTTGCGAAAATCAGTTGCGCGGTACGTCATGCTGCACAGCTTGACACGGAATATTAATTTATTTCGTCGATACAATTCGAATTACTATCATTATTATTACCTTCGTTGCGCATTGCGAGAAGAAAATATACACGTCACAATGTATCGAGGAAACCGTATACAATTATCGAGAGATTGTTTTCTCAGCCAACGATCTCGTATTTCCCGCCGATCAATCGGGGGGCCCCCCTTTGTAATTATAAACTTGGCGCTTTTATCGAGAAAATTTCTCTACCTTCCCCCCTCCATCGTCCTGTGCCCACCGTGGAAATATTCGAGATTTTTCTACTCGAGCGTGGTGCAACTTTATTCCGAACTTCCGCGCCGATATAACGAGAGAATCGAGTGTATCGACGGTTCCTGGAATTCATTGGATAGTAAGGTTTCTTCGAAGCGAGCGATCGAACCGCTCGTACTTATAGCACCGAGCCCGCTATTATGTACGTTTAGGTGAAACGTTGTACGTCTTCGTGAATAAAACATCGAACCTGTTCCGTCAACAATTGCCGTTGACTGCGTTGATTAGCGCGAGAGTGGTTTTCGATTCGTTTCATAGAGCGAGGGTGGGTGTACATTCTTAATACTCTATAATACGGAATTAGTACTTAATTCTCGATACTTCAATTGGGGAGGGGTCTCCTCGATACGTACGTACATGATTGTGACACGTGGGTCATACTTTGAGAATGGATTCAGCACTTAAGAACAATAGAATAAGTTCGTGTTAGCTTGTGTCCCGTACGACCTTGTTTCCGACTGGTGGCGTGTTTCGTGTTGCGGTAACTCGTTCGACGAAGTGGTATAGCCGAGTGAAACTTTTATGCACGACTGTCCGGTTAGAGTCCATCGTTACGATTGCAGTAACTCTCGAGGAGTAACGATAATCATAAACAACGTGGCCACTGGCATAAATAAGGACAGGGGTCTGCCGGACCCTACAAAATTGTACCGCGTATCTAAAAACGAAGTACCACAGGGGCTAACCTACTTACTTAGCTCACAATCCTCGATTTACGAGCCCTCGCGTATAATTCCTCATAAGCTGCGTCCATCGTGTACTTATTCGCAGTGTGGTTTCATTTCGAACAACTACGATACACTGTCCCCACCAACGGTCCATTCTCGTGAGATACTCGGGACATTTGCATTCCTCGTACAAATCTAGCGTCTCTAGATACTTTCCTATTATCGATCTTAAAACCAGTTAGTCGAATCGATTCCATTAATCGCGTAAACAAGTCACCTGAGAAGAATCTGTAGCCGAGGAGAGCTCGAGAAAAGATTCTTCCGTTTGAGCGTCACGTGTCACGCGTGAAAGAACTTGGAGAATCCGGGGTTAATTTCCGGCTAAGCCAAAGTTTGCATCGAAGTCTCTGGCTTTGGACAGCTTGGCGAATTACAGCCTCGGATTATATATTTCACCAGTTACAGCATCGAAGGACGATCACCGTGGTATTCGTGTCACGAAACTGTCACCACTTGTCGACGTTACAAGTATTCCTAGTCTGCTCCGTTTAATTTCTCCGGAGCACCGATCCGTTCGAGCATCGCCAATCAGCGCGACATGCAAAAACCGACGGTGCAACGACAATTCTTTCGCCGCTCGAGCGGCGCTGGTAGCGCGCCCGCTAGCTCGACGAAGGCGGAAATAACATTGATTTCACGTCCCGGACACACCTTGCTGTCACGCGGCACGTTCCATCCTTTTAAACAGACCTGTCCGTAACCGCGCGATCGCGAAGAAATACGCGTAAAACGCGAGCGAGGTGCGCGAGAAATAGGCGCGGTACAGCTCGGCCGAGCGAAAGTGGCCTCTCAGAGCGCATGCGCCTGGTGGGAGGTAGGTGGGGGTAGGAACTTTCGCTGGGCCTAGAAATGGGCACACATACTCCATAGAATGGGCTTCAGAGACTCCCTTGATGGGAGTAGATGCGGATAGAAATGTTCACTAGGCCTAGAAATGGGCAACTGATATCTTTGAGAGCTCTGAGGTCACTTGGGTCAATTGACGTCACACTGAGGTCGATGGGTGGGGAGACTAACCATGGAACAAGTAATATGAGGAGTTATAAAAGGAATGTAGCGTTGAGCAATTTTTACTTAACAAGTCTTCGAAATCTAAAATGTCTGATCCAATACGTTTCGCAGTTCCTGGTAGATAAAATTTGTCCAACTCTCTGTGATATATACCAGTGCTTAAACATGCACTGGAAATTATAATCATCGTACTACTAATGGTTATGGTACTAATAACCTCAAAAGGTTTTGAAAAGCTTTCCTTCTAATCTTACAGCAACGAGTCGCAATAGTAAGCTGAGAAAGTGTCTCGAATAAAAAGTGTTCCGATCTACACATAGGTCAGGAACTCCTGAGTGAGAACTGCCTTGATCCACGTACGAGTCAAGGGACAGTGAACGTGTTAAAAGGAGCAGAGTTCCTAAGATATTGTCAGGATCGCTATACCCAAGGGAAATAAAACAAATAAAAAGCGAATGTCCCGGTGTGTAAGAGAGAGTCTGCTAGGTAGCCATACTGATGAGACCACTAGCTCCAGGACGAAATGCTCTCGTTTGTTCCTTCCTTTCCCATATCCTTCTCGCTTTCTCATCTTTTAGTCCCCACGCGTCAAAGTTCTGCGTGCCCCGACCGTATACGTTATCCCAGACGAGCATTGAAATTAATACATCCTACCGACAGCAACACCATCGATCCGATCTTACTCAAAGCACACTTTTTCTAATTTTCCAATTGTTCGATCGTCCAACTGAATATGTTTCGTGTATATTCTTCACGATATTTTAAACAGTTGAAAACCACAAGACACCGATCGGTTTAATCGTTTTAACATCGCACTACGAAACTCTAAGAAGGATCGATTTCTCGGTCATCCTGTTGATCGAGATCGAACGCGACGAGTCTGTGTACGCGTTCTCTCGATCATCATCGAGTCTACCTCGAGGAATGCGTCACAAGTCGGACCGGTTGGACACACTCGAGACGACCATGGTCCTTAATGTATCGGTGTTTCGCATTATCCTCAGAGTCTGTGACTTCCGCGCGAAAGAATGGACCGCCGCAGCGAAAGAAGTAAAAAGGAAACGGCGTGAAATCTTCGTCTGCCTTTGATGTGCGTCGCGACGGACGTAACGCGCGGCGGGATAAACCACTCGCTCGTTTCAGCATCCGGCCGGTGATGCGAACCACCGCTTTGCTGCGTGATCACCTGACCTCCCATCGTCCCAAGCTTCGAGCAGTCCTCTGTTTCGCGAAGGAAGGACAGACCGTAGCCAGGAAGTAAGCCGTCTCTGTAATTAGCGTCTTCGTCCGCCTCTCTGACAAAGCTCGGCTCCTAACGAGCGCGTAGAACACTGGCTAACAGGTAGCCCGGACCGCTGGAAAACTCTAGCTCTGTCGTTTGAACCTGGTCCCTCGTGGACACATTTTATTCCATGGGACTCGATGGCTCGGTTCTCAAGATTTCGATCGATCGGAGGCACCCGAGTTCTATTCATCGCCAGTAATTCCCGCTTTCGAGTGACAATTTTTATCCCGGTTTCGTGTAACGGTCTTCAAGCGAGAAATTACAACAACTCGATCTACGGATCTCGGATCCTCTTCGAGAAATAAAGAAAATAGTGAGCGGAGGATTGGACAAGGACAGTTGTAAATTTAGATGAAAATTAGTAGCAAATTGAAAAGAAAAACAGAAGCAGTGTTTTCGAAATTGTGTTTGCAAAATGTTTCAAAATTCTACGGAATCTATCATTTAGAAACTTACACTTTTTTCTTTCTGTTTTTTTTTCTACTTTTCCCAGATGTTAAAATTCTAATCTACTACCTCGACATTGTTTCTCCCATTTTCTAAACTTACAATTGTCAATATCTTCTATTCTTAGATTACTATTTTCTCTATTTTCCAAAGCTAGCTGAAAACTCCAACGCTGGAAACGTTAATCCTTAATATTTATGTTTACGACTCGTCTGCGGAGGGATCCTTACCGACCTCGGTTCCAGAGCAAAATCGCTACTCACCCCGTTTTCGAGTACACCGAAGCTCCGTATTTTATCGCACGGGTATTGCTGCGTTTCGGGATATCGCTTCTCGTACCGTAGATCGATCGAATTTTTATAGGTCTTTGGAGCAACGGTGTATCTGCTTACGTTGCGGTTTACACGTTGCGGTTCGATTTTAGCACGATGACGCGTACGACGGAACGAGGGTACGGACCGAGTTCGGTTCGATGGGTGACGTGTGAGATTCGTATCGCGCAAAAAAAAGTGGGTTGACCCGAAATGAAAATATTTACGTGGAAAGGATCGATGGAAGATCGCGTAGCGCGATGACGGTCGCGGTTCGAGGTCGCGATCGTCAATGACGATTTTCGTCGTCGTTGGTGTCGCGAGAAACGAAGAAACGCGCCGAAAAAAAGCACGACGCGTAGCTGGCTCGCTTGTTTATTTATGCGATGAACGGGGTCGCGGAAATTCCGAAAAATTATTCCTCCGACCCGTATTCTCCCGGCAGTCGTATCTACGCATCGTGGATCTCTTTAAATATTCCGTGCGTCATCGCGTCCGCGTTCCCGGAGAAGAGCTTTCGATCCGCGACACGGCTGGGTATATACATTTCTTCCTGAAATAGTAAACGACCTATCTCCGAATGAAACATTTACAAAGGTGCCGGTCGGATCTATGGATATATAATTCATACCGCGTATTTGTACCTGGAACTCTTTTACAAAGAGCCGCTATCCTGCCGCGTAAAGTAAAGGATTACGGACAAGTTATGTAGAACGGTCGTGAATATGTAACATATGGAGATCGCGCAGTTCGCATAATAACGCCGCCCCGTTCCCTTTTTTCTTATTCTCACCTTCCCAGCTTCTATTTTTTCTCTCTTTCTCTCTCTTTCTTTTTCTCTCTTCCTTTGGCTCGGCCGTCTTGAGACTGTTTTTACGATTGCAATTTCGCATTTGCATCGCTCTGCTTCGTGTCCCAGTTGCGCGCCGGGACGCGCGAACTTTGACCCGAAACCTTGTTTCCACGATCGCGGAAGTCGTCGTTCCGCGACTGTTGACACCACGAACATCTGGAAGACGGTGAAGAGAGTACGATTCGAGAATCTGCGTTTTTATCTTCGAGTTGTTGGTGGATAACCGGGAAATCTTTTGATGGAGAGACGAATGGTTAACTTCGCAGTCGGTCGCAGTGTGCGAACGCTCTTCGGTGCATACGAGAATCGAGAACCGACTTTGAACGTCAACGGTGGCTGTTTTCAGATCGTCGTAGATGATATCGACAGCTGGCGACTTCGATTATTCATGGTACGGCGATACGTGGATGGATGAAATAATTTACACCCCGGATATACGAGCAGCGTTTTTACTCAGGGAGAGTGAACACTGAAAAGACAGGATGGAGGAATTTATAGAAGAAAAATTTCTAAGTCTTAACCGAGCATACAGCGATGCTGGATCCATGAAATAATCGATACCCCGGTTATATGAAACTTAGCACCCTTTTTACTCGGTGAGAGTGAACACTGAAAAGACAGGATGGAGGAATTTATAGAAGAAGAATTTCTAAGTCTTAACCGAGCATACAGCGATAGCTGGATCCATGAAATAATCGATACCCCGGTTATATGAAACTTAATACCCTTTTTACTCGGCGAGAGTGAACACTGAGAAGACAGAATGGAAGAATTTATAGAAGAAGAATTTCTAAGTCTTATCCAAGAGTGGTTAAACACTCGGATACGTTTGCCAAGAGACTTCGAAGTGACTACTGTCTTGATATCTTTCTTTGAGAAGGAAGTGGTAGTCGAAAACAACTTGAGAAGCAAACCGAGGCAAGAGAGACGCACATTCCGAACGTACAGTGCTAAAACTGCACTTTGTCTCTGGACATCCTCGTTTTGTGAGATTCCGTGAAGAAATATTTAATTTCTTAAGAGGTCTATCTTGTAGTTTCATCTGTGCATAATAATTCTTCTACTTATTACGAGCGTAGTCGAGCACTGGCTACCTTGAGGCGTCGGAACTATCCAATCTACTCCCATTGGCTAGAAAATTGACACTCGTGCAAGTTACTATCTTCAGACACTGGGTGATTCTTTCGTCAGTGGATTCGAAGTGGTTTCCACTGTAATCTCGCTGATATTCCCACACACGAATCATCACTAGGTTGTTTAGACAGTGACACTGTCTTCGAGTCCACTGACGAGTCAATCACCCCCTATCGAGAAATAAGGTTCTTTAACCAGCTAGATATGCTCCCATCCTAAATCCAACGCAATATTCTTCCCATAACCTCTAAACCAAGCCTCTCAAATAAGACTTCCCCATCTGAATCTTCGAGCACACCAAAGATTTTCCATCCGGTGCATACTAATTCACGGCCGCGGAAATAAGTGAATTTCAATTAATTCCGTCCACCGAATCTGAATTCCTCGTGCAGGGCGGTGTCCTCCCTCGGTATAATGCATTCGCGGCGAGGAACTCGCGAGAGAAATCCCATCGGGTATCCAACGGCGTTCCAGCCCCCTTTCGGTACGCATCTTACATTCTCAAGTATCGGATCCTGGCGGTCCACCCTCGATCGCATGCCTAACCGCTTCGTTAATTACCCCTCTTTCTCCCGTGACGGGAATAAAAGAAAAAGGCAAAGAAAAAGTGGAAATCAAAGAAGAACCGCGGCGTTTGATCCCCCCAAGGATTCCGTTACCGTGCAGGGATCCCAGTCCCCTCCACTCTGGTCGTTGGTGTTCCTCTTTCCGTATTGTTACGAGCGTCCATCGCGAGAGTCCACTCGACGGAAGAAATTACGAGGTCTGGAGGAGCCTTGGCGTCGTTACGCCACCCGGTGAATTTATTCGGTCGTTCGCCTCGTTCGAGGCTGTGGTCCAATCCCCACACACACATACACATCACCCCACGCGGACCGGAACTCGCGAGCTCCGTTCTCCGGCCAATCCCTCCCGGTGACAGGCCGCGTAGAATTCCAGCGAGCAACGTTCCGCTCGCGGCGAAGGGTCGCGGCGGTTGCAGGAGGTGGAGGAGGTGGAGGTGGTGGAGGTGGAGGGTGGGTGAGGCACGCGGACGGGAGCACCGCGGCTGTTTGAGTTACACCACCCGGCCCATTATATACAAGAAGCGGCGCGGGCGGCCCGACCGAACTTCGTGCAAGCGCCGCCTATTTGGATCTCCGTCCGCGTCTGTTTACCGGTGCGCCGCGTCGGCGGTGGCGTCGTGTCCCCCTTCCGACGAGGGAATCCGTCCAAGTTCCCAGGCACGACTTCCTTTGCGGTGTAAACTATAGAAAGAGACCCACGGGCTGACGAGGGAGACTCACCGTGAACGAGAGACGAGAAACAGACGCGAGGATAGCTACGAAAGGTTCCTCGCGCGCGTCACAGTGAATCTCTGACACCGACTCGACGATGGTTCTTCGATCTTTCTTGACCGACGATTCTTGGAATCGTGTCTCACCGGAAGGACGTTCATGGATAGGTAAATACCGAAGAATCGAACGAGAGAGACACTCCGCGAAGAACAGGAACTCGCGTGATTTCGAGAAAATTTCGACGGGTTTTTCGTAACACGCCTGAATAATTTTCACGCGTTCTTTCACCGTGTACTTTTTCACCATCAATTTCCCATCTGTCTAGACGACACGTGTCAAGTTTCAGGTCAATCGGTTCGACGTTTTAAAAATAACGCGAAATTCAAATCGACCGGTGATGATTGGGACACCCTCTCTTTCGTGCGGGTGCAACGTTTGCGCGGGAAGACTAGATTGAATTGTTACAGAATAGCTTAGAATTTTTTATGAAACTGACCGTGATAGTGTGTTTCAAGGGATTTACGTATGGTGGTTATTTGTAATTGATTCGCTTTCGAAAGTTGATTGTAAGTTTTCTGCGACTGCTTTGATCGTTTTTGTTGAAGAATTGATGTTAAAGTATGGAATTATTTGTTACGAACAAGTTGTACCCATTAATTACATTTAGGGGTAGAAAATAGACTGAATGTACAGAGCGAAAACAATTCAACGCCCGTGAAATGTGCAAAATTTAAGAGTCTTTTCCGAGCATGTATAAATTATATAATTAATTCGCGACAAATGATAAAAATTTCTTCGAAAATTTAAAATTGTAACAACTTGCCCCTTAGCGCGTAACAATTAATCCCAGCACCGGGGCACGTTGATGCAAGACACTTCTCTCTGGTAAATGATACTTTTTTCGACGCCACGATTTTGACTTAATTAAATATAATTGTGCTCGTTAATAGTGAAAAGTATGTACTTTGAATGGGTATCGTTAACGGAATTGGAAATGGAATACGAAAAAGAGGGGAAATGAAAAAAGAAAACCGAAAATTATAACAACCCACTCTGTTCTCACCTACGATTCGAATTTAAATTAAATTTAAAAATATAACGAGAGAAATTGAAACGCCTGGTTATTCTATAATTTCGGTTAACGCGAAACTCGATTAATTATGAATAAACAAATACAATGAGAACGGACTCGTAGCCACTGTCGAGGGAAGGGGTTGGTGGTCGAAACGCGAGTCGACTTTGAAACGAAAGGGATGAATTTTAAAGAACGAATTTAAATGGAAAGAAAAAGGGTGAATGGAGGCCGGTCGATGACGAGGTCGAGGGAAGTGTACTCGATTCCTAATCGTAGGTTCGGGGTGCGGATAGCCGGAAGAAATAGCAGGAGATGGTAACCGACGAAGAGGATGGAGTTTGGTGGTGGAGGGGTAGCCGATGAATCGCGTTTCTGCTTCTGTTGCCTTACCAGCGAAATCCTAACCACCGGCTGCGGTGCATCTGGCGTCGCGGAGTTCTCCGTTTCTCCGCCGCCGCCGGCTGCCTTCTAGCCGCCTGCCCCCGGTGGTGTGCACGCCTGGACCGCGATGGACACCGCGACGTGGCGGAACGCGCTCCTGCGAATTCGGCAAAAGTCCACAGGACGCAATAAAATCCCGACCGCCTCCTTTTGCTTCTCCAGCCGCCGTAAATTTGCAAATTCAGGTGGCACCGCTGGCGGTTTTCTCGACAGAGGCGCGCGCGCACGAGCGAGCGAGCGAGTGAACGAGCGCGCTGCCCCGTGACCACGTGATCTATTATCGTTCGCGGTGAGCACGGTGCAGTTATTGCATAATGGCGGAGAGTAATGGCAGCCGGGAACCACCGCTTCCGCTCCGTGTGTCGCGATGGTAAATATCGATAACCGAACGGAGGATATTAGGTGCTTCGCGGCAACTTCTGCGATCGACGATGTAACTTTTTCCAACGTGGCTACGGGGAACGAATTTTCCTTGGAACTTTCGCGCCATGGTGGTAGATCCTATACGAGTTGGATCGCTCACTTCGCGTTCGACGACAATGTCTACAACGAGATTGTGACTTAAGACGTCCAATCTATAGCAACATCGTGACGCCAGATATCTCGTCCATATCATCGCAAGAGCGTCACCGTGACTCCAGATATTTCGTTTATACGATCACAAGAACGTCACCGTGACTCCAGATATCTCGTTTATACGATCACAAGAGCGTCACCGTGACTCCAGATATCTCGCCCATACCATCGCAAGAGTGTCACCGTGACTCCAGATATCTCGTCCATACCATCGCAAGAACGTCACCGTGACTCCAGATATCTCGCCCGTACCATCGCAAGAGTGTCACCGTGACTCCAGATATCTCGTCCGTACCATCATAAGAGCGTCACCGTGACTCCAGATATCTCGTCCATACCATCGCAAGAACGTCACCGTGACTCCAGATATCTCGTCCACAATAACGAAAATATTCAATCCAACCACCTCTGCAGCGCTACCAATTTTTTACAGTTCTTTTTAATAAATACACCGAGGTTTTCCTGACGCTAGAAAATTATTAGACGCATTCGTTTATGTGTCGAACCTGAGAAAGGAAAGTCTCGACGACCGTGGGTCCGCGAACCATTTGTTTCTCCGGTGTAGTCGTTTACTTGTCGGTAACGATAGCCAGCGATTACGCGGAACGCGTCTTTCGCGATGCGTGTAAAAAATAACCGAGCCACGTGATCCCTAGGATCGGGTTCAGCGAACTACGCGTAGCTCTGGCGGAGCGTTTAATCGCGAGATACGACGCCAACGCTTGACACCTCGTAAAAAATTTAATCAAACCTAATGACGGCATTAATTTCGCGCGGAACTCCCCGCGGTCATCGCGCTTTATCGTCTTTCGACGCGGAAACGGGGCACGCGTCGAATTCTTACGAGCTGCGAGCCACTCGAGCCGATCTCGTAATGAAAATCTCCACAGGCCCCCCGGTTTGCGCGCGTTAATTGGCTCGAAATCAAAACGTACCACGCTGAAACGCACGTTCGTCGCGACACGTTGCTCAAAGGTCAACGACGTTATATCGCGAGCCGTTTTACGCGTTTAGAGGGTATTTACGAAGTGTTAGAAGCTTTACAAGCTCTTAGTATTTACCAGTGGTAGAAGCTTTATAAGCATGCACGTACTTACCGGAAACGAAGCAGAAAAATGGTCGGGGACCGTGCGTTCGACGAGTGACGACATCAACGATTAGTTCTTACCCTCGCGTACCTTTTTATTTCTCAATGAGAAATAAAACGAACCTCGTTTTCGTTGCATTGTGTCTGGGTTGTTGGATAAATTAAAAAATTTCACAGTGTTCTCTATACGTATTCGTATGTTGTGTAAGAATATTATTATTGAATTATTTTAAAATAGTAGAAGAAAAAACGTGGCGTTGAATGTGTACAGCCGTCGAAACGAACAAACTTTATTCTTTTTTTTCGATTTATCTTTACAGATAGCCTCTTACCCGATTGCACCACAATTTTCAACACATCCCGTACACGTTACACTCGACGACCTGTCGCGCAAAATAAAACCATCCTATATATTCATAACTCGCGAACAATTAATTGGTAAATATTTCGCGACATTTCCCATTCGTTAAAATAAGTATCTCGCGTGTGGAAACACCGTTCCACGATTTCGTGGGCACACTGTACGCAGAGCCCGTAAAGTCCCCTTTATCTCGTACATGGAATCACGGTCTCCCTTTATCTCTTTCGACTGTACGTCGTAGTTATGTCTCTCCGCATCTCGCATTTTTATCTGAATGCACACGAGACGCAACAGGCCGCCTCGGCCATGTCGTAGATGATATCGGGTAAGGAGCGTCTTACGAACGCGAGACGCGTTCGTTTAAATTAATATGCCTTGACTATTATCCAGCAAGGTGGTACGGAGAAAATGTTCCAATATCGCTGGAATCGCGTCCCCGAGTGACAACGACGATGGCGTGGGACGATAACGCTGTCCACCTATGGTACTCCCGTTACTTTGAGCAATTGGAACGAATGGGACCCAAGATGGCGGGGAACGAACCGAATAGTTTCTACGAAAGTTGGTGGCGATGGTAACGCCGGGTAAATTTCCAACCGTCTTTACCGTATTTTTCTTTTTTCTTTCTTTCTTTCTTTTTCTTCTTTTTTTGCTACGCGTCTCTCTTTCTTTTTCTTTACACACGGGAGTTCACTTTGAAGTTTCCTTCGCGCAGTCTTCCTTTAAAAAGCGCCGAGGAATTTTCTTGGCGCCTCTGTTAAAAGAAAAATAAAGATGACCTTGAAATTTTCCTTTACGCAACCATGCAGACGCGGCTACGCCCAACCACCGGGTGACGTTCCCTTTGATATCAAAGTTTCTCGCAGCCGGTTCCTCCGAGACTCTCCAAGGTCAGATTGCAACCATTTTTGCAATATATTTGTTGCAATCGGTCCTCGCGCGATTTTACAATTTCTGGAGTCGAATATCGTTGGGGTGGAGCGATGATAAATGTTGCAAGAGGATTGGATTTTTCATTCTCGACTCACGTGTACTTTTATTTGTATTCCGATAATATAAGGTATCGTGAAAATAACTGGCATTGTAAAAGTAGAATCTCGATTGTCCGAACTAATTGGTGAACATTGGTGTTCGAACGAAGAAACTTCGGATTTTCAGATAACGGAATATATATTTTCTCGATATTGATTTAAAATAGTAAATATTGTATCTGTATAGTTGGGACAATCGTAAATGAAAAATTTAAATTCGATGTGGTTAATTGAACTTTTACCCGAAACATTTCTTTCACGGGCAACCAATATGGAATATATGTGTTAGATATCGATGTGTTTCGTCAAAAGAATACCCTACCCTAAGCTTAATCCATATTCTCATTTCCAGGAGGAAGTTCCTACGTATAGAATAAATTTGAGGGACTTAAAAAGGGTCCCTTTCCAAACGTATTCATCCGATTCGGAAGGATGTTAAATTAATACGTCGATAATACATCTTAAGAACTTTTTACACGTTTCTTCCACCAACTATATCTATATTTATTCAACGTCTAAACCATATTATCACTTGTGTAAAAAGTGCCTAGGCAGAGAATAAATTTGAGATACTTAAAAACGGTCCCCCACGAAATGTGTTCTTCGATTCACGAGTATGTAAAATTAACACGCTGGATTCTACATCTTGGGAACTTTTCACACGTTTCCTCCATCGGTCTGTTTGCTCGAGGTTCTCCTTTCCCCTTCTTCGTTCGTTTCGTTCTCTTTACGCCCACGGCTTCGCTAACTATACAAACCGCGTAAACGGAAGCACCCCGATCCGAAATAATATTTCTAAGAACGAACAGTCCGTTCCATTAAACTAAAAGCTCGTGGAAATAATTCAATTAAACGCGATCGTTGGCTCACTTCGGACGTAAGCTTCTCCTTTCCTTTCCCATAAACAAGTGGACCAACGCGTTTCGTAGCGAACTTGGACGTCGCGGGAGCGGAATACTCGTCCTGGACATAATACGCCACGAAGACGGTGAACAATGGTCCCGGTAAGAGAATTCGCCCGGACAATGAAGTCGAAATTGAATGAGAATTAGAAACCATTAAAGGTAGGCTGCTCGTTCGAGAATATTGGCCAAACTCCGAGGATGTAATAGGAAGAGCGTAATGAAATTATTAACTGACCAACGAGCAATCACGTTCACCGATCATCAGTTCATTAGCTCACCAGGTGGAGCTTCTACTCCAATGGCTACCGCCCGATTTCATCTCCCTTATCGACTCCCTCGTTTTTCATTTCCGCGGAAGAAGTGTCCGACTCTGCTCGAATCGCTCTTGAACGTAAAATTTTTAAGGTTTTTTGCGGCTTGCACCTCCTGCACTCGCCATCGGGGAATTTTTCATCAATTTGTATCCTCGCAAGATCCTAACCCACGATCCCTTTACGTGTATCCTTCTACCTGACTTTGAACGTCCCTGTAAGACGATCTACGTTTCAAGGGTCTACTTTCTTCGTTGAGTTACGAACTGAAATTACACTGTAATCTGGGAGGGACGATTGCGTAAAATAAGCAGAATTTGCGAAATCGTATTTTTTTTTACGGGATACTTTGAAAATTTAAAAATATTCGAGCAGGTTCTGTAAAAAATGGATGAAATGTGACAGTCTGCTCTAGGTATTGTTATTTTTCTCGCCGAACTAGCCTTAACGTTATTTTTCGAACCGTTGAAATTAACCAGACGAAATGAAACGGAAAGGATAAAAGAAGGTGTGTTGCCAGCTTCCCTGGAGCAACACCAACTAAATGTATTATTACGTTACCGCTTTTAATGAACCCCCAAGTGACACTAAATCCCCGTCTCCCTCGGAACTGTCCCACCAAGAACGCAAATTTAAATCACCAAGGGTGTACCGAGTGACTCAAAAAAACATGGCATAGCTAAACACACCGTAACCCTCCTTCTTGGTAAAATAAATCGAAATACACCGAGCGCTCGCGTCCCTTTCGTTTCGAACGGAGATGTGTAAATTTCCATCAAGGAGAAACACGACGAAACTTATCGAACGACCTAGTATTTTCAAAAGCGATCTTAGTACCGTCTTCTATAATTTTAGAACAATTAAAACGCAAACGGTTCGCGAGACTGTTGCACGATAGAAATTGTTACTTGGTCACTCGAGAGAAATATTTGATAAATCCGTGGAAAATGATTTTCCGTCCCCCGTGGTTCCACAAGGCTATTATAGTATATTTCCTACGGTGAGTAATACCTGTCCCTCGAGTTTGACCCTAACTTTCCTCGACGTGGCGTATATATCTCCCACTGTCCCTCGTATCACCGTCGTGGGGCAAAAATTTACCCTAAAATTTCGATTCGCTTTTTCCACGAAGAATCGTTCCCCACCTCTCGATCCACCCTGCCCTCCACCGACACGCCACATTAAATGCTCGTCTACCCGGTGACGCGTTCGAGGAGCCCGAGCGTGCAACGTGGGCATAGAAATGCCCCTTGGAGGCATCCGGCGACGGTCCATCATCGATTTCACGGAGAATGCCGTGCATACTCGAAAAATTGCCTCTACCCCCACCGCGAAGATCATTTTAAACGACGTAATTGCCCAATGGGTAGCGAATCGCCGCGTTTTCACGGTCCATCTTCCACGGTGGATCCGTCGCGTACACGGGCTGTCGCGCGGCGTAAAGATCGCGAAATAAAAAAAAAAGGAGGAAGAAAAAAAAAAGGAAAGAGAAGGGAGGAAGAAAGAACGGGGAAAGAGAAAGGAAGAAACAGAGGGAAAAGGAGAGGATCGAGTCTCCCGGTCGCCGAAAGAACCCCTCGGTGAAGAGAGAAGCTATCGTGAAAGAACGGTAGACGAGACGGATAGGGGGCCAGAGGCCGACTGGCGGCCATATTGAAAGGGAACGCGATACGCGCGGAGGGGTGTTTATTAAATCTGCCCGTTAAAAGGAATGGAATTAATTCCGCGGGACGTTTCGGCATTCGTCCGCGAAAAAATTTCAAGGGCCGATAAGCGGCGCAACTTCGCCTCTCTCGACGAGGTGCTCATTGTCGAAATGAGAAACTCTCCGCGCCATTCGAACCGATCAAAAGGAGAGGAGCACAACGGAGCCAGGGTACACCAAGGGAGTGGAAGAACGCTGGAGAGGGGAGAGGGGAGAGGGGAGAGGGATTTATGACGCTCGACGCCACCGAGGGGAATTATCGATCGGTCGATTCGTGTTAATTGTGAACGACGGATCGAGTGCCGACTCCTTTTGTTTAACGGTGCAGCCCGACCGGTCGACCGATTTTTACGTTCGAGCTCGCTCGTGGGCGAATCTACGACGAACAACTCGTGTAAGAGGATCGAACGACCGGAAACTAGAGCCGAGGTTAACCCTCTGCGATCGTGAGGCGACTCCTACTCGCCACGGGGTTTCGCGCGGTGGCTCGAGTGGCCAGCCAGAGGCGACTTGTCTTTGTTTATGCTGGATTTCGTTACCTTCGATCGACAGCAGCGCGGTATTCGCTCGTGAATAGCTTCCATGGGTGTTTGTGTTCTTTCGTGGGAAATGTGGACGAGATAGGATCGAATTAATCTTACTCGGTAGGTTTCTTAAGGCTGCGTGGAAAGTTTTCCACGAATTGGGCCTGCATTCTTTCCAGAAGAAAAATTGTAACTTTGACAGTACTTGGGCGTCAGTTGCAACACTTCTACAATAAAGTGCCTGCACTAACTGATAACATTTTCTCTAGAACCATTCTTAAGTGTAGGCATCACTAATATAGAGTTAAAAGTTACCCACAAATAGAGCCTACATTCCTTCCAGAAGAAAACTTGCAACTTTCACATTACTTAGGCGTCAGTTGCAACACTTCTACAATAAAGTGCCCACACTAACCAACTGATAAAATTTTCTCTAGATTCACTCTTAAGTATAGACACTACTAATACATCGTTAAAAGTTCCCCACGAATAGAGCCTATATTCCTTCCAAAAGAAAACTTGCAACTTTCACATTACTTAGGCGTCAGTTGCAACACTTCTACAATAAAGTGCCCACACTAACCAATTAATAAAATTTTCTCTTGATTCACTCTTAAGTATAGACACTACTAATACATCGTTAAAAGTTCCCCACGAATAGAGCCTACATTTCTTCCAGAAAAAAAAACTTGCAACCTCTGCACTCTACACGCGTCAGTTGCAACACTTCGACAACCAAAACGACACAGTTCTTCCCTCCACATTTTATTCGAAACAAAAGGAATCATTCGCTCGTCACGTCGATCGGAGGAGTACGATTAGAAATAAATATCTTTTCCTCGGATTCGTCGTGTGCAAGTGTAATTACTCACGCGTCGCGTCCGGAAGGGAGGAAGGTATTCTTTCGCGTACGAAAGGAAAAAATTACGTGCACGCTTGCGCGATCGCAATCGCGGGGTCGAATAGTTTCGCGGAACCGAATCATCGCATCGAGCGACGATAGACAGCGATTATACCCTCGTCCTCCACCGTTCGGCTCGCGACCAACGAAATTCGTTCGGCACGCAACGAATTTCAAACAATCTTTAATGACGTGTCTCGAGGTGGCTAGCACGCCCACCGCGAAAACAGACAATTTCACCGGCACCCGCTCGTTAGACACCGCTCTCGGACCTCGACACGAACGAAACGAACAGCTTTTCCGAAACGCGGCACCGCTTTACACGCGACATTCGCGAAATAATACCCGAACCGGCGCCACTTGGTCTCATTGACGAATTACCCCGACGTATCGTCCACGAACTATTCTCGACATCGAGTCGTTCGACATTACAACCCTCCTAACTACGTCTTAAAAGTTTCCCTTTTTCTTATCCTTTTCCTTTTTATCGATTCCTTAGAATTTTGCAATTACTTCGATAGACGTGTTCGGTAAATTATTCTATCGCGAGTTTTTCAGCTGCGTAACAACCGGACGTCGATCTCCCGTGGGTTCTTCGAATGTTCGATTTTACGGGTATCTTATTCGTTCATTTGGGAGATATTTCGCGACATTGTTTGCAGGATTATTGTATATTTATGGCGTAAGTTTCGTCTCGATATACGGTGGAATATCTCGCGAGTAACTTCTCTGCGAAAAAATTATTTATATCTCACTGTGGCCCTGTACCAATTTTCCAAGTGTATATTTTTTACACGCGAGATGTTCCTCGTTTCACGACTGTTCAAATACCCACCAACCCCGAGAATATGTACCCGCAAAATCCGGTGTACGATTAGTGTTAACGAATCCCCGCAGAAAGTTTCCAATTGGTTGTGCCCAGGTCGCGTGTTCCTTCCAAAGCCGAAGGCTCCGTAAACAGCAATAAAGTGTCGGGATCAAAGAGTGTCCATTTGGTAAAATGGTCCTCCATCAATCAGCTGGTGGAAGTTTCGTCGGCGAAGAACCGACGCAACTTCTCGTAACGCAAACGGAAAGAAGTAACGCTCGCAAATAACCTCGCGAAAGGTGTCAGAGTCAAAGGACTCGGCAAGGACAGAGTCGTTGTAAGATTAAAGTTTGCTCTTCGAGTATCGTGGAACACGCCTAGCTCGTTCTCTGTCTCGTGGCTCGCTTTTATTTCGCGTCGATTGCTAGGAACCGCGAGTTCCGGAACGAGATTTCCGCGAGCTCGTTACTCGGTAGACGGTTGTAAACCTGGGCCGCCATCGCGGGTCACGTATCGCGGGTTCTCTCGCGAGGAAGGATCTCTCCTTCGACGTAGCGTTATTACGCCGTAGCGACGAAGCTACCTGCAAGAAACATCAAAGCGGGCACGCGGGCGTCCCGGCGTTTCGCGTTCGTCATAAAACGTTCTCCGATTCCGTTTGTCCAGATGCATCAAAAATGTATCGTTCGCCCCGCGAAACGGAATACAATATACCGTAGCTCTCGCGAAATATCCCGTTTGCGACCACGCGACCGCGCGAGCACAGGGATCGAAATTACTCCGAACCCGACAAAGCCCTGGCTCCTCCTCCACGCCGAAATGGAAACGGCTCGGTGTGTACGCCCGTTAAATAATTCCCTGTTAAGCTAACCCGGACGCAACAGAATCCGTTTCGCGTTCCCGCGGCCGCGGAAAATCGAGACGATTGGCAAATTGCAGCTAACAATGCCGCGCGTTTCGTTCACCGAACGCGGGAGGGATTCGAGCGTGGAAGAGTGTCTCGCGCGGGAACTGGAACAGTGTCTTACACGCGAGGGTGGATACGAGATGGTCTCGCGAGAAAAGATCGGTGAGAATTGAACGAGGAATTTTTACAAGTAGAGGGGAATTACAGGGAGACGGTTTTCCAAGGATGGGGATACTTTGGTATTTGATGAGTTGGGAATGCGGGGTAGAAGTTTCTTCGAAAGTGGTGATATCTCGATGAATGGTAAATTGGAAAGCGGAGTGGATTTTTTTTTGAAAGGTGATGGTATTTTCATCCTTGATTTGTCGGGAATGTAGAATCGAACTTTCTTCGAAGGAGATATCTCGATTAATGGTAAATTGGGAAAACGGAGTAGATTTTTTTTAGAAAGATGGAAATATTTTGCCAAATGATATATAGAAAAAGCAGAATAGATTTTTTTCGAAAGATGGAGATATTTTGCCAAATGATAACTTGGAAAAGCAGAGTAGAATTTTTTGCTTGCTGATTGATAAATTAAATGAGGAGAATTTTTTCGAAAGATTGCGATACCTTGCTGTGTAATGAGTTGAAAAAGTGGAGGAGAAATTCTTTCCAAATACGGCGAGATTTTGCTTCGTAATAAGTTGAAAAAGTAGAGGTGAATCTTTTTCAAGCAAACTTAGAATTTAAGGATTAGGTGCGCCGCAATTGACTAACTCTGGATTTAAGTTTGCGTACACCCTGACCCGACAGTATGCATCTATATAAGCTCGATTACGATACGTAAAATAAACGTAACGTATTGCGCAATAAACTTTCGTGAAAACGTAAACACGTAGAATAAAAATTGCATTTATTACATTTTTGTAAGCTGTATGAATATTGTATCCGCTTGTTTAAATTTTTTTACGGAAACTGCACTCCTACGTTCGATACTTTCCGAGGTACCGAACAAACTAGCATTCTCACCCCTAATTTTATTCGCAGTTTTCACCCTTTCGATACGAACGTTTGTCGGTAGAAAAAAATACGCGAATGTATTTGTAAAAAAACACTCGATATAGAAGTTTCGTGAAAAAATAGCGATTGTTACACAGGGATGTGCCCTTGTTACTCCTACCGAAAGATAATACGTTATTGCTTCGTGAATGAATTCGAGGGTGCGCACTTCGACTCTCGTTATTATTTTTAAGTAGTATTTGTACAAGCGGAATTGAGGAAGTTCAAACAGGAAATTCAATTGAATACGCTCGAGGATTATATTTCAACCCTCGTACCGCACACGTATTTTTTTTATACTTTAAACTCACTCTGGAATATAACAGGCCGTGTATTACGAAGCAACTGCGACACCGAGAAAGATTTAATTTTTTAGCACTTTCACGCCAACACTTTTTACCCTTCACTGGTTCTGTCGCGTACATATCTAAAGAACAATCGAGTTTTCGTTATAGAATACTCAGGGGGAACTCGAAGGTTGACAAATTATAATCATCGTGTATAATAGATAAAAACGAATCGTATTAATCAAATTTAATATTTTTATGTTCCAGGTATGTAGCTTGCGTTCATTTTCAAGGCTATTTGGCATCCGTTAGAGAGTTTCTGCAAATCGAGGTAATGTAGCGAATTATAATTTTGATATTATTATTAATTGGAAAATACATTACGTATAATTATACTGGTAATATAAACGGAAGACTAGCCGCGTAGATAAATTTTGATGATCAATTCGAATACCGCTGGAATTACCAGAGATATCAAATATTTCATAACGAAACCCGAAGAATTTCGAAGATTGATATTAAATATTCAAGATCGTGCACAATAACGTTAATTAATATCCTCAAGTATTAATAGCGAACACGCGCATAAGAAAAAAACAAAAAAGGAAAATACTTGGTACGAGTTTACGACGATCTTTTCCAAACCCAACTATTCTCTACAATACTCTCCGATACCTGCCACTTTTTTTCATGAGTAGTCGATTAAAATCCACTCATCGATGCCCAATCTCGAAATACTACAATACCAATAACACGAGGACCATTTACGACGATCTTCTCCAAGCCTTGTTTCTCCACAATATCTTCCGATATCGCGAATATTTTCAAATGGAAAGTTAACAAGGCTAAAGGAGAATCCGTGTAAGACAGCTTTGTGTCGAATCCAAGGGTGACCGCCCCAAGCTTCCAATTTTCGTTTCACGCTAGAAAAAGTCAGGGACCATTGTCCAGTCTCGAAAACACGTGTTTATGCGTTTCGTTAGCTGAAATACTCCTCCAAGGGGGCAAAAAAAAGGCGAGCTCTCGGTTTTCGTTGTCGGACGAAGGTCAGGCGGAAATCCTTTGAAACGGAGAGCGTGTCTGGGTCAAGGATGGTCCTTCTTCAGAGGCTTCTTTTGTGACCGGTTCGTGCAGACTGGCCGAGCCAGAAATTTAAGATAAACGTCACTCGACACTAACGTCTCCGGTTCGGGGATTCGTTGGAACACGTGTTGCTGCATAGGAGTCGCTGGTAATTGTAGAACAGGCCATTAAAGTCCGATGTTGAATTCGGACACTTTTCTTTCTTGAATACTGCAGGAGAGAACCGTTTCCTTCTTGACGCGTATTTCTTGAAATAACGAAGCAGAAGTTTCTTTTGGTGCGAAACGGTGCGCCAAAGAGTGCCGAGGAATCTTTTTAAATATTGGACCACGAGGAATATTAGTACGATAAACGTATATCGTTCGAACGATTCGATCGTGAAACTCTCGTTTGAAAGTATTCGGAGATTACGAAATATTTCCATCCAGTATTTACGAAAGAAACAAAGTGTCCTAGTAATCTAGAACCGAAATGTACACATCTAGGCTCGAAAGCGTAAATCTGTCCATCGCTAGAAAATTCTCGTCACCGCAAGTAGCGGATATAATTTGTTTACACCGATGCAATATCCTACGGTCGTAGATTTCTACCCCGAAAGAACGTAACAACCCTGGTGCTCGTCCACACGGATTTCGCAATTAGAACGAGACGAGCGATTCCGGGCACACGTACGCGCGTAACGACGTCTATCCGCGAGAGGTCCAGGTTCATTGCGTCCCAGAACGCACGGAGGGAAAAGACAAAAGGGCCAGCGATTGGACGAGGCGTGGAGGGGTTGGGTAGCAGGGTAAAGGTCAAAAGGTAACCAAAACGTCGGCCACGCGATGGAAACGCGAAAGCGGAAGGGGAAAATGGCGGTCAAAGACTATCGAAGCGACGCGCGCGGCGGAAGAAGAACAGCCAACTGGGGTGGGGATAGAAGAGACAGAGTGAAAGGGAAAACATGAAACGCAGGTCGGAGTTGAGGACGCAGACAGCGGAGCCAGGTAACACAGGCTATTACGCGGCTCTTTCTACCGGCGCCCTTTTATTTTCCATGGGCCACCACCCACCGTCCCCTAACCACCGCTACCCATGCCCGACCACCTTCCAGGACTCCCACACACGTGGAATACATCCATTCATTTGACTTTGAACCTCGATGGTAACTTTATTGCATCGTTACCCGAAGGTCGCCAACTCTATCTCTCGTTCGCGCGACCTTCCCTCCGTTTCACTGCTCCCCAGTTTTCGTTTCTCGTTCGATACATCGAACTCGAACTTGAAAAACATCGTGACCGCGCGCGAACATACCCGAGACAGAAAAATGGCAGACCTAACCCTTTGTTTCTTTGTTATCGGTAAAAGTCTTTTTCGAGATGAAGCGCGATTCTACAGGGGGTTCGCAGACCTCTGGGAAATACTTTTGAGACGCTCGGCGATCTTCATCAATACGAGCATCCAGTCAAAATAGGAAACAGTGGTCCCAGAATGGGACTCTGTACCGAGGTGGAGGTTATAAGCTAGGATAGACATCGCATCCATCCTTTACCCTTCCACTTTGTTACGAAAACTTCTCATCAATAACAACAGTGTGGTTATCCACTCTGATGTACCGTATTTTGTCGTTTAGAATCCGGAATCGATAAGTAAACCGTTTGGTTCAGTCGTTCGTTAGCAACGCTTCTCTAAAGACGATGTAACGAAGTGTTATATTCCGTGTTCTTATTACCCAAGAACCTCGTTGTTATCTTCCATGTGTTATCTCTGCTAAGCCTCAATCTGAAAGCATATTTTCGAATCCGAATCATTGTATTCCCCAAGCGAACCGTATACGATTGGAACGTTACATTGAATTAAACTCGTCGCAACGTACGATATTGCTCCGATTGGTCAAACACAATGACAACCCCCTGACATTTATCCATTGTTCTCCCCGAACAAGGAAAAATAGAACATTATTCTTCGCACCTTTTATTCTACATCGAGCTCTCACGTATAGCGCTCTAGGATCATCCGTTTAGCCCGAAAAATTCGTTACCACTTAATAGGTTACAATTCGCTCCAAATGAGACTAGTAAATATATCTTTAAAAAAGAAAAAAAAAAAAAAACAGGGCATCGTTTGACCCCAATTTCGCCCCCGACTCTTTCGAGCCCTGTATTTCGGTTCGAAAGCTCGCCCGCAATTTTATCCTTCAGCCATCGGTATTTCCGCAGTATTTACACCGCACTTGGCCTCCGTTCGGCGTTTCCGCGTCCAAAACGAACACCATCGACGAGAGTAATTTGCTTCGAGCATGTGCGATACCGACGCTCATTATTCCGCCCGTTGTATCCAATATTCACGCCGTTCGAATCGTTGTGTTTCTCGTTTCGTTATCTCTTTCACAGCCCCCTGATGCACGGGAGTACGTTTCTACTCCCTTTCTCTCGTTCCATCACCTCCCTCTTGTACCCTCTCTCTCTCGCTCTGCAAAGCGGTATCCGATTCTGCGCGATAATTGGCACTCTCGATTGAATTCACCCCCGGCTACCCTCATCGAACAGCGAACGATATTTTTTCTCGAGTGTTCGTCGTAACGTCGACTCTGTGACGCCGTGACGACGCCGTGACGACACTGTGTCGCTATGAAAACACTGTACTGCTGTGACGATACTGTGCCGCCGTGACGCCACCATGACGGCACTGTGACGCCACTGTACCGCTGTAACAACGCTGTGACGACGTGACGACACTGTATCGTTGCGACAACAACGTGACGACACTGTGTCGCTGTGACGACGTTGTGACGCCGTGACGACGCAGTGACGCCGTGACGACGACCACCTCCTGTCTCCAGAGAACGAAGGACACACGCCGCGTCGCGATTTCCCGCGTTAAATTCGTCGAATGCTGCTGCTTTGCAATTCAATGAAAGAATTCAATCCGTAGGAAGACCGATCTACGGCGTCTTCTCCCCTTTCTCGACGCCTGACGGACTCGTAGTACTCCCCTGCCCCCGTCAAGACTTCCCCCGCGCGAATTCCAACGCCCGTGCCCCGTCCGTACACGGGAGACGGCGGATTGGAATTTCGCGAGGATCGAACGTGGTCGACGGAACGTCTGCGGTCGGTGGCCAGTCGCGATTGTTATTGCGAGAGAATAACGCCGGGGAAATTCTATTTTGGAAATTAATTTTTCCCACCGCGAAGAATTTTTGGGGATCGTTTACGCTAGTATTCCTATTTGTCTCAGGTTGTACAAGTATCTTCGAAGTGTACTGTGCTCTGTTGTCGCTACTTTGTCGAATGGAAAGTACAAATGTAAAAAGTATAAAAGAGTAATATACAAAAGTATAAATACACACTATTTACGATCACCGATATTATCGCGCAATATACAGGAAAGTTCTCCCTCCTTTATCGCATTTAACGAAACATCGACGAAAAATTACGAAACACCGTTAAAAAAGTACGTTACCCCCGATGTGACAATCTAGAATGAAAAAAAAAAACGAAAATAAAAATATAGTTTCCGTTCCGTTAGGAATATATGTTATAAACGGAAAAAAGTTTTCCCTCTAGCGGTATCGCGTACGATCGGTAATTCTGGCGTTATTCCAAAGCGTGTTTATCTCGGGACACCCCGTAGGTACAACAATACATCCGATAATACGTCCATTTTAGAGTACGCAACCATTTGCGTTGGAAAAGCCAAAATGTCACATTCGCGCGGCCACGTCAAAAGCACAAAATCGAACCTAAATAATACCACCCCCGGACCGATCCCGCGTTCGTCGACCTTCGCAAAACTGCCCACCGTAAATCCATTCTGCTCGTCTACCCGCCCCAAGAAGCGAACCCATAATTTCTCATTAACGAAGATCGGTCCCGTAGCTCTCGAATCACGCGATCGAATACTCCGCTACGAGAGCGCGCGTCGAATGCATCTGACGTTCACGGAACGCGGCACGAACCCCGAGTTGCGTTCTATCCGGCGTCCCTAACTCCGATTCACGAAGTCATTAATACCCGTGGCGAGCCGCGATCGGACAAAAGTAAAAAAAAAGAGAACAAGTCGAATGGAAACTCCTGGTCGCGAGGACGCGTTTCTCTCGGTCGACGGGTGTGTCTATTTCCCCCACTCCTCGTTTATTTTCTTCGCATTGAAGCACGAGTCGTCGACGCGAAACGAACGACGCGAAAGACGTCCCCACCGGTGGTGGGGAGTGGATCCCTCGTCGTGGATAGAAAAACGCGATCGAAGAGTGAAAGTGCACGGCCAGGGGCGGGGAGGGTTGGAAAAAGTAGCGCGCGAGGGCGACAAGAACTGGCAGATGTTTTATCGACGACGGAGGTGTGATGGATCGTTGCGATTTTATTGCGTTGCGACGCAGCGCGGCCGATCGAGTACGCATGCAGGGTGCAAGGTGCAACGCGCCACCCCTACGAGCTGCGTCATGCGTTAAGGGTGCCGACATGATTCGATCTGCTCGCATAATACGCTCTCCTAGCGCCAACGGAAAAAAGAAGACGAGAAAATTCTACCCTGTTCTCTCTCCTTCCGTCGCGCGACTGAATTTCTCCAACGTTTTTAAACGCTGGTTGTCGTTGAATTATTTTCATACTTGAAAGTGACTTTACATTTCGGGAGGGTGCACGAATTTTTCGATTTCATTTCGTTCGATTCGGTACGTTCCATGAACGGTAAACGAAGTCTTCCGTGAGTAGTGAAAACAAGAGGAAACGTACACAACTGACTTCTATAAGTGGAAATAAGAAGATATGTACACGTTTGGCAGTGTACACTTCGAGAGGTTCCAAGAATGTTTAGACTACCCTGTGCCGAATTAGGAACGTTTTGCGAGTCGAAGATAGAAGAATTTTAAATTATGTTTCATTTAGAATGTTCCGTGAGTAAAAATAAGAATCGTTACACGAAGTTCAGTGATACACTACTCCTACCGAATGCACGCAAATTAGTCTTTATACACTCGGGAAAGGTAACGATATTTTTCAGCAAACTACTACTTTTTTATATCACTTTTCATACCTTCCATCGAAAATTGATACGAAATACCAAGATCTTCGTACTTTTCATACTTCTCGTTAAATATTCCGGTATCAGATTGCTGGAATACCATGAATATCGTGTCAGTGCTCATCGCTAGTCTCGGATTACCTGGTTGGCTCGCTCGCGCTGAGTAAACAATAATAGCGATGTGGTTGAATTCGGTTCGATTAACAAGGGTAAATTTCGATCGGTTAGCAAGAAAATACAGAAATTCCACGCACGATTGTCTCCGTTCTAAACTCATCTTTTTCAGTACTGTTTCGAGAAATGCTTTATGTCTAGTTCCTCGCGGAACTTTCACGATTCTTTTTGGGGAAAATAAACACCCACGATTGAAGTTTTCTAGAGGAAAACCGTGTAGTTTAGTGCCAACAGTTCAAGAAAGTAGATACCAAGAAATATCTTGACGTAATCTTGCTACAGTAGAGGGCCCTAGATTTGAGTCCCAACCTAGCAAACACATCCGTGTCCTTGGTGTTTCACAAGAGCAGGTTAGGTCTGGGTTAGGTAGCACCAAAGTTCCCAACGTTGTTCCTGGTCTCGAGTGACCGATGTTAAAAATATCGACACGATCGGTGAACTTCGTTTCCACTGTTTTTCCCCCCTCAAGTTCGACGACGGAAGATTGCCCATTCGAAGCGTCCACGTCCATCGGTCAACGGACCCGGTCTATTTTCGAGGTGGCTGATAGTATGCTTCTGGCATTAGGTCTGGCATCGATGACAGGTCTGAAAACTGTTTCGAAATAACGCGATGGGGAAGGAAGGAGAGTAGAATTCTACCTCGTTGCGCGTCAAACTGCGTCGCGTGTCGTTGACAGTTCTCGTCTGTCGTGAAATAAGTACGATACAAGAGGGGGCGCGATTACCCTCTTTGTTCTGGGCGGCGCGTTCCCCTGGTCGTCGATAGGACGTAATGTATACGTCAAAAATAGCGATTCAGGAACTACGGAGGCTACGACGATGAACGATTCAGAGGAATCGATCGTTGGGGTCGAGCACTTGGAGCGTCTTCGAGTCGCGCTTCGTCGCCGAGAACGTTGCTTAGCGTCTTTGTTCCCTGTCAACTTCTTGACTTCTTTGACCCGTCGTCTTGTTTCTATCCTGGAATTACCGTGCGCATTCAACACTGCACGATACTATCTTTCACTCGTACATTACCGCGCGGTGTAGTCTTCTTTGTCGATACCATCGTGATTCTGAGAATCGTTAACCCTTTCACCGTGAGTGAGTTCGATGCAAGGTGCGGTACAGAAGCTAATTTATAACCGTAATCGATGTGCGCGAAAGACTCGCGGGCATCGAACGCGTGGAGTGATTCTCGCATTTAAGCGATATCGGCCGCCTCGAAAGCGGGTTAGGTAGCGATTTTATCTCCAACGGAGGTCCACTCTCGAATGTAACCACTTACGAGCAAAGACTCGCGTTACGTAACGCTCGACGAATTTATCGGGTTGGTTCTACCCTGTGAAAACGATCCAAACGCGACTTCGCACGGACTATTTTCAATTACACGTTTTTCGAATCATTTCTGTCGCACGGACTATAAATCATCGATACGCGTCAGAGAATGTACAACCCGCGTTCTTGCGATTTGCATCTTCTCGATCGTAATTACAATCGTATTCAAAGTTCAGTCAACGCGTCCACGCCGGGACACGCGGTGAAATTAATGACTTCGTTTATCAACGAGCAAAATCATCGATGGCCCGTACAATGTCCTCACCTCTTGGATTATCTCGCGACGTGCTCATTTTTCAAACAAATTCACCCAACACTTTTGTGCCTAGATGACGATCTATCTAAAAAAAATATTGAATTTCAATTGTTTCGAATTCAATTGCACTTTACACGTTACACGTGTAGAGTGTTATCATTTAACCTGTATCCGAGGAACAGAATCGTGGCGCGACAAATGGTGCAGTGGTAAGGGAAAGTCTATCAGTGGTTCCGAGATAGTTAATTTCTTTTCGATTATAGTCACGACTAGAACTTACCAAGTGATAAAATCTAAAGTAGTCAATTAAAATCTACTCATCACTGCCCAATCTTGAAATATTACAATACCAACACCACGAAGACCATTTACGACGAAATTTCCTAACCCAATTTTGCTCTACAATACCTCCTGATACCTGCCACTCCTTTCGTGATTAATCGATTAAAATCGACAGTAGTCGTCCAGTTGTCGAATAAATTTTTAACCGGAACGTGTATTCCGATTTATACTCTTTCCTCGCTTATAGATGAGAAAATAACTTTGCATCGGGACAGTGTAAACGACGATCGTCGAAAACGTCCAACGACGTCGTCGTCGTCGTCGTCGTCGTCGTCGTCGTCGTCGTCGTCGTCGGCTATCGACAGGCAAATAAAAAGTTCCGTCGTGACGCTGCTGTCACGATATGGACGGCGACGCATCCGTCACGGGCTCAGGAATATTAAAAGCAATGACGAATGCGACCTGCCCCGACGAATTACAGGGGTGTCGGTGAAATGCGGTTTACAGATTCGCGATTTCACGGCCTGCGACTCGTACGCTGGGTGACGAGTAATTTTAAATTGGGAAATCGAAATCCCGTCAGCCGAATTACTTGCTCGCAATCACGATTGTGTAGACGAAGAAATAAAAAGGCATCGTTCGTTTTATTGGCCAAAGAGACGCTCGTAGACGATTTTTCGTTGTTTTAGGATTTGCTTTCGAAAACTCGTTTATTTCAACCGGCCGGCTGTATCGTCGATAAACGGATATTCTAAAATTCGAAACAACGATTTATTCGATAAAATAATAAAAACCGAGGGAACGTCGGCTAATCTCTTACAACATCTGCTGAAAGATCAACCGTTACGATAATAAACGTATTTTCCTTCAATTTAATAGCATTGTACAATTGTACGATCTATTTGTCTTTCGAATATAACGAAAATGACCTACGCGAAAGTTACGAGCAACTAAAATACCCTTGACAACGAGGGTGTTAAGGAAGGCAAGCTCGAGTTTCAAGATAGCTAATTAAAGGGGAAGACTGATTAAAAGCAAACACGTGTATTTTGGACTTATGCGAGAGAATAGCGGTAATATCTAGATTCCGACGATAAATGTTAAACTAAGAAAATAATTACTAGAGAAATATTTAGTTCCCCTGAAACTAGAAGACGCGATATATTCGACTATATTTTTCGCTTCTAAACAGAGACGTCCAAAACCAACAATCCTGTTGTTCGGTTTTATGTTTCTAGGTTACGTACACAAGACGTTCACCGAGATTCTAACCAAATTCTTTTCGGACACTGTACGTATTCCGCTCGTCGATCATCGAATACGCGAATTATTTAACTCTTCGCAAACTCGATGTTTTCTAGGGTAGATTCACTAACCAGCATTCCACCTCTTGCGTTTACACATTCTTGTATCTATTCGTTTACGTATTATCAAAACTATTTGTTTCATATACGATGGTGTACAAACTACTTTCGTATCCTGTATAATAAATGAAATATTTCTTCGTATCGATGGTTTCGTCGCGGTATACTTCTCATCGAAAACCTCGCGACAATTGAATCGGTGAAACGAGTCGTTGAACGAAGCCCCAATTTCCGGGCGCGTTATAGCAGCGTTTCGCGTAAACACGTCGAGAAGGAGACGCGCGTGGTACACGTGCAACTCCTGAAACACGATACGGTCGAGGGTAGGAAGTTCCGCAAACTCGGCTCGTTCCGGCGCGTTAGACGGGACGTGCCTAATCCTGGCCGTTGCAGATTCGTCCCAGGACCGACCCTCCGGGGTCGCGAGTTATCGCCGCAGGGCCAAACTTCGGGAACCGGCCGAGTTCCTGATTTAACACGGCGAGAATAATTTCTTTCCACGAGCCTCTCGACACGATCCACCGTCATTCGTGATCTTTACAAACGACGCGGTACCTTCCTACCACGTGCAAACGGAATTGTTTCACGCTGATTCGAGAACGATACCGCCACCCCTGTCATACGTTCCTTTCTTATTTTCGTATCGCCATTTTATTTATTTAATCGATTTCATTTTAACGCGAGATGGGTGCGAGATAGTATCATGAATTTTACTTTTGGAAAAAAAAAATGGAAAGTATGGTAGTTTGCGTTTTTGCGCGATGGAGATGGAACCATTCGCTTGAAAGCGGGGTAGCGATTTTTTAATGAAATGAGACTGACGGCGAGACTAACATCGATGCGGAAAAATTCCTGGTATTTGTGAATGGGCTTGGAGAGATTCTATGACTCGAAATGAGACAAAGAGTAACAAGATTGCAGCGGATTGAGCGCTAAATTGCTTAGAAAATAAATATACGGGAAATTTTTGTCACAAGGAAATCGCAAATTTCTCTACTCCACGCCTATGTTCTCCGCAACAGGAGAACTTCAGGATATTAGAATATCATCGCGAATCTTTCCGATTAATACAATCGTAACATTTCTCAATAATCCTACAGTAAACATCGATGCAAACGCCAAATACTTAATTTCACAAAATACAAAACACGGTAAATTGGTTCACAAGTCGTAAATTTCTCTACTCCACGCCTATGCATGTTCTCCGCAACGAAACAACTTCAGGATACCGGAATATTATTGCGAATCCCTCCGATTAATACACTCGTAACGTTTCTCAATAATCCTACAGCAAACATCGATGCAAACGTCGAATACTTAATTTCACAAAATACAAAACAAGGTAAATTTGTTCACAAGTCGTAAATTTCTCTACTCCGCGCCTATGCATGTTCTCCGCAACGAAACAACTTCAGGATACCGGAATATCATCGCGAATCCCTCCGATTAATACAATCGTAAGATTTCTCAATAATCCTACAGTAAACATCGATGCAAACGTCGAATACTTAATTTCACAAAATACAAAACAAGGTAAATTGGTTCACAAGTCGTAAATTTCTCTACTCCGCGCCTATGCATATTCTCCGCAACGGGGAAACTTCAGGATAGCGGAACATTATCGCGAACAATACGTACCGTTGCGCGCGAGCGAGTAAATAAATTTCTCGCGGACTCCCTTCCGACCGACGAACTTATCGCGAACTCCTCCCGCGCGATTGCCGCGACGTACGTCGTCGTTGAGTGAAAAAGAGAAGGAGAGAGAGAGAGAGAGAGAGTGGAGGAAAAAAAAGGTCTCGTTTTTCCACCCTTTTCCCGTCGTCCGCACCCTATTCCCGATGGCGCGACTGCCGGACCCCCCGCCAGAAGAATACACACGCGAGACGTGCACGGGGAGACGGCTGCGCGAGACGTAAACGAGCGGCGTACGCGAAACAGAGGGCAAACGCCCGCATTCATGCCTCATACGCACAGCGAGTGACATGTGCATGCAAAGGGAGAGCCGCGCGCGGAACACCGTAATCCCGCGCGGCCGTTTGATGTTCGCGGCCGGGGAACTTTGACCCTGCGCCTCTGCGGGGGCGGAGCTACCACGCACCACTTCCGCGTCTCCAACGTGTCCTGCGAGAAGTTCCGTTGCGCCTCTTGTTTCGCTTTTGGAATGCAAATCTACCGCGGATCGTGGCAGAGAACGCGACAGAATATCGCCGAATTTCCCGTGACAAATTTTACCAAAATTAACCTTGGCCCATCCGGAACGTTGGACTCGTGTCTAAGGATACGAAAATTAGACGGGTTCTTAAACGGTACGAGATTACTAGTATAGATTACCGAACTAAGATACTGACAATTTGAACTGTAATTCGTTTGGAGCGATCTCGAAGAAGCGTCGAAGAGAAATTGTAAAGCGTGTTTTTTTTGAAAATTACTATTTTTATCGCGTTGCATTTATCGTTGTTTGTATCTCTTGCACCGAAGTAAGATATTGACACTTTGAAGTGTAATTGTTTTGGAGCGATCTCGAAGAAGCATGAAAAAGAAATTATAAAGTGTATTTAGAACGTAACTGTTTCTTCGTTATATAAAGTTACCGATTTTTTTAAACCATTTTTATCACATATCGTTTTATCGGAGCAGCGAAAGGGTTTGAAGTATTTAGGTGGTAAGGATGATACCCTTTCGGATGAAAATTCCGATATTTCGATAACAGTGGAGATAGTTTCGTTGCAGATTCGAGGACGCATCGCTGGTGTGGAGTTTGCGGTTATTATCTATTCAAGTTACCGTTGCTTGTGTTCATTATCAAACATCGTCCATTGTTTAACAGCTTGTACCGAAACCATCTGTGGTACATTGGCACTGGTATGCATTTTACGGTTATTATCTATTCAAGTCATCCGTGTTTGCATTTATCAGGGATCACCATTTATTGTTTACCGGCCGTCATCGGCATTCGTTATCGGTCGATCGATTCAACGAGAAAAGAATGCGATCGGTGCATCACGGTCTCCATAATGCAGCTTAGAATTGACATTTCTGGAAAACTTTAACTTGCGTGTTCATTTGCGAGACAATTTCATCGTTTTCGACAGAAAGACAGCCGAGTTCGTTGAATATTCCAGAATGGATTCATACCGGAGTACGTGTTTTCCAATCGTTATATATTTAAACTGTCCAGGTCTGTGTATTTCACGGATCAGCAATTATTGTCGATGTACAGTGACCACGGTCGATTACCGCGCTATATTTGGACAAAATTTCCAATAGTTTCAAATATCGTAAATCTTTCGTTCGCTACACCAAACCTAACCCACCTAACTACCGGAATTTCTTTGCCTCGAACGATCGCAACTTCTATCTTCGAGGTATCGAATACCTTCTAATACCTTCAACCATCGATACGATACGTCAGCCGAGTCTCGAAGATCTCGATCTTTCGGTCGTTGACCCGAACCGATCCAATCTATCGCGTCACTCGGGTCGTAGAGTTCTTTGCCCCGTGTTCAAACATCGTGCGACTCTGTCGACGATTCTTTCGACGTGGTGACGCGTTACGAAGAAATAAGCGGAAAATGTAAGCCAAACACTGTTCATTGAGTTCGTCGTCATCAAGGGAGGGTAACTATGAATGCAAAAGAACCGCATAAGAACCTTTCGCGTAATACCGTATGCGTTTCCAAGAACAGGGTGAATTTGTTGTATGGAAATACCCCATTGGGGAGGCCTGGTGGCGCGGTTGTTCGCAATGGTAGGATTGCGTTAAAATTACAGAGCGTGGGAGTCATTTCTTGCTCGTTACCGTTTCAAAACCTGTCGTTAATAAATGATATTCCCTGTTCCATCGTTTCACGAAACGATGGAAGCCTTTGAAAGCGTTCCCGCAAGGAAGACACTTTGTTCCTTAACGTGGGTTCAAAATTGGCCGATCTGTTTACGGAAGTGTTCAGTGACACTCGGAAGATCGTTCAACACCGAACCCTCGACGAGCATATGGCGCGTACTCCCCCACCTATATCGACGTGCGAACTCAATCGCTACAAATCGTCTGTGACGTTTAATCTCCCCCATAGCGACTCCATTCGACTCATCAACTACGACAAAGGACAATTATTTTCATGGGCTTAAAACCTGGAAAACAATTACGTTACAACGATACGAAAGTGTCGAGAAATACACCGAGCGTGTTTCACCAAATCAGCAACTACTTACTTTCCAATAATGAATGTTTCTTTTATACAAAAATTCAAACACACGACGTAATCGTTAACTATCAATGATATTTGTTCATTCTGTGAAAATTATAACAATGTTATGGATACTGCATTATCGGGACGTTTAATTATAAATATACCAATGTCTCGGTCATCGATAGAATTTGTTGCTCGGATTCGTGATCAGGTATCACCGTCTCGAAGATACGTATTTGTAAAAAAAATTCTCTGTTCAAACTTCGAGTAATTTTGGTAGTTACTTTAATTGTTGGAATGTTTAACGTAACTCGAGGACGAAAAGGTCAAGGGAAGCCATTTCTAGAAATTATTTCTCAGAAGTCCCGTGCTCGTATCAAGCCACCCAGATCCACGGTCGTTGTTTTTATGGTTAACACCCATTACACAATGGAGTAAGCACGAACATTAAGAGTCTCGCAAACTCTACCGTACCCTAAACATGTACTGTAATGCCAACGGGGCTAAGAAGAGGGTAATTCTCCCCACGAGAATCGAGTCGAGGGACGACTGAACCGGCTACGATGGGTCGAAGGTAGGTTGTCATGATCCACGGCGCCCCGTAGACTGGTTTATTAATGCGTCGGGTGAAGTCGCGTTGACAACCGATCGAGACTTTCAACGACACTCGTGTACTTTTATTATAGGTATAAAAAAGAAAAAGTGGAACCGAAAGGGGACTGAGGAGACATAGTAAGTTGCGGAGTGGACAGTCGGTTGTTCCGTGGCAATACGTCTCGCCACGGACGACTTGGCAAAGAAATTATGGCAACCCAGACTATTGTTAAAATAAAAGTTAGAACTGTTGCGTAAGTGAATTTTAATTATCTCACCGGTGCGTGAATTACGTTCGAATACACGGAAAACAAGAAACGCGAATATCGCGATCGTATGAATTAACAAGTTGATGTTTGCAGTATATGGTACTTCAAAGCGACCACGACGGAGAAAGGAATTTTCTTGCGCCCCGAAATTATGGAAATCGAGACTATTATTAAAATAAAAGTTGGAACTCTTGCCTAAGCGAATTTTAATTATTTTAACAACGCGTGAATTACGTTCAAATACATGGAAAACAAGACTTTTGTCGATAGATAATTATTACAAATTTAATTTAAATCTAATAAAATTTGTATTTGAGAATTATCTCGGAGATCGAGTAGGAATTATCTCGGGGTTAAAGAATCATTCGTTAAACGATAAAAGTATTTGTTCGAGGAAGGAATATTTGTTCTGTATTTAGTGACAATAATACGTATGAATCTTTATAAATTATTTGGTGCAACGACGATTACCCCTTGAAATATCGTAAGCTTGCGCGGAGATACGAACTTCGATGTCATTAATAACCGAGCCCTTCAACGTATATTTCATTTAGTTTCCGTATGATGCCATTGTTAGAACGTTAACAATAGCGGTCACTGAGGCACACCTTTGGACTTTGAAGGATTGAATTTTCTTACGATGTGACCTGCGGAAGAACAATCCTTGGATTTCGTAGCAATGATTCTTCGCTCCTTAATTGTCAATTATACGCAAACTTTGTATCTTAATCCGAGAAGAAAAATTGCAAAAATTGACGCTATTTCTAGAGATTTGTACGTAATGTAATAACTAGTGTGTCTAAATGTAGACGATTCCGTGCAAAGGATTAAAAATATTCTCAAGTTTCGTTATATTTGTCTAGGTAAAATGTTTTCGATTATCTTCAAATTATTTTACTAGATATTCTATAATTATCTTATTGTACCTTTACATACTTACTCTACACATACTATATTCAATCTTCTTCTTTGAGAAGGCTAGTTGACACCTAACTTAAAAATTCTCGTTCCCCAAAAACCACCAATAGACCCAAAAGCATTCTTCTCAGGCGCGTACAGTACATACACAGAATTTTAAACATCAATTTTCTGTACAACGTACTATACCTACAAACATGTACTCCTTAAAAACGCCTAGATCCCCGCAAAAGCACACCGTGGCTAAAATTATCTTCGTTTTCGTTCGTGCGATGCCCCGAACGCAAACGTTACGATCGAAAACGTTCTACTATATTTCCGTGAAACGAAACTCCAGGTAACTTCCGCTCGCGCTTTCAACTACCTCGGTGGATCCTCGAATATGAAAAAAAATATTCGATCGAAGTTTCGTCGAGGTAATAGGAGAGACAGTCGCTTCGTAAACACAGGGACGATCGGGTTCGTCTATAAGCTGTTCGATAACGCGAATCACGCTCGTAAATTACTCGCGTTGGCTGGAATTTAGCGAGTTGGCGGCATTCTCGAGTACCGTTTCAAATTCCTCCCGGTTAACCTGTTCGTTTCCTTGATAATACGCGAGAAAGTTGCGTCCGTTCGATGGACGGGGGTCAGTGAACAGAAGGCATGGACGCCGACCGATCGATCGCGAGTCGAGGCAAACAGTCGAACGCGGCGAATTGATGGTACATTCTCGCGAGACACGGGTACGCATAAAGCAACCTATCGACCCTGCCGGTCGGTGGTGCTGGTAGTTTACGGACCCGCCGGTAGCCGAGTCGTTAATAAGCGATATTCGATGATAGGGGTTGTGTTTGTAATTGCATCGCGTTGGAAACTCCGGGTACGCTGTTCCAGCCGAAGCGTTCGCTAGGGTGAAAATATTCGCGGAACCTCTACGAGTTGCCAGACTCCGGGCATGAGCGATACTCGAGTTTATATTGTTGCTATAAAATGTATACACAATTCCTTGAGATCGATCTGCGTCCAGGAGGGTTACAACGATTCGAAACGATAACCGGGGAAGGTCGAGGCGAGGACGAGAGCTTCTCGATAAGGACTAGGATCGAATTGTGTAACCTAGGGTGTCTCAAACTGTGATGCCTGTACGTCAATGGTGAAATACACAATTATGTAATAGGTTGTTCAGTAAGTTTTATTGTTCGAAGCGCGTGCTATGTGTATACGTAGGTGTATATATTTCATCAAAAATTGATCAGAGACGACAAAGTTCTTCTCTTATCGTTAGACATTTTCCTGTCGGCGAAAGCAGCGGAGATATTTTAGGTGACAACGCTGTATAGGATATTCTGTACAGCGTCTTCGAAAAAGTTGGTCGAAGATGTTGGTGCGAGTGGCACGTGTCAAAACAGGCAAGAAAGTTTTTATAAACGTAGTTAAATTGACAACAGTTTAACTCGAAACATTTTGTATACGAGAGTGTTTTTTGGGTTAGGTAAAACTCGATAACAGGAACTGATCACTCCAACGGAAATAAGGCTGGGAAGTATGGTGGTCGGATGATTTCGTTCTAACGATCGCACCTTTTCTTTGATATTGGATTATGTTTAATTAAAAAATATAACAACACGGTATAGTAGAAATTACTTTGAAGAATCGATTCACCTTGCTTCCACTGTAGAACAAGTCAAAATTGTAAACTCTAAGAATTGTTTCCCATTAGGTTATGTTCAGGTAACGGATGTACCAACATGGTAGCCAAAAAGTATAGTAAAAATAGCTTCTCTGATAAGTGACATCGTACAGTCGATCCTTGTTGCAACTCTACTTCGAAAATCAAAGCTGAAAAGAATCTCTTCCAGCCAGCGCACCTCGCTCTGCCAAAAGCCCGGGCATCGGTACAGCCTCGTAAATTCCCGAAAGCAACAAGTCCTCGGAGCTTGAAGGCACCCTGAGGGAGGCATCGGTTTCTTGCAACTTATCTCCGGTAAGGAGGGTCACCCGATGGCAGTCGATCAAAATCAAGGAAACGGTCGACGATCCGATGCGATTAACGAGTCCCCTCGTTTCCCTGTCCCTTCGGCCACGTCGCTGTTTTCCCCGTAGATGAAAATTACGCGGGCAAGTCGTCAGGCGCACGCACGTCCTCGGAGCCGGGTGCGACCAGTGTCGAAACGAGGCGAGAGATCCGAGGTATATTAGTAGCATTAATTACACGACCCTAGGATCGTTCGGCGGTGCGTAGAGTCCGAGGGCGACGCTGGCCAATCCTGGCAGCCACTAACCAAAGTCTGCAGGGCGCCACGTGAACGAATGGCCGTGGACGAAACGAATGAACGAACGAACGAACGAACGACGGGGGAGTTGAGTGCCTTCGCGCGATGGTCAATCCTTCCTCGGGTAAACAATCCGCGTCTCCTTGCGCTTCTATCAATTACCCCAACTCCTACGCTTTTACCCTGCCTGGACCAGCCCCGGAGGCTGATCCGTCGGGCCCTCCGCTAGCGATAGTGGCGGTGTCGTTGTCGATCGTCTCCGGGTGTGTTGGTATCCTGGAGGATGGTCCGTGACGGTGATGCGTCCTGGACGATGGTGGTGGTGGTGGTGGTGGTGGTGATGGTGAGGATCCGTGCGCGACAACGAGTGCGAGATCCTGGCTACACGGTGGTGGTGAGAGTTGCGAGCGACGGTGAGGTTACCGGGGACGCGATAGCGAGGGTCCTGGACGACCGTGAGCTCCCGGGGACGTGGTAGTGAGGATCCTGGACAACGCTCGGGTCCTGTGAACGCGATTGTGTGGGTCCTGGACGAGGATTCGGTGTGTTGGTCGCGACGACACTGTCCGCAGTTGCGTTGCTCGGCGTCGGCCATTTTCGACGTACGCGGACCTTGGCTGCGTAAGGGAACAACCGAGGGGTAGCGAGGCAGAGTGCCACTCGGGAAGGAGGAGAAAGAGGAGCAGGAGGAGGAGGAGGACGGTGGAGGGAGGAGAAAGCCCTTTTATTAATCGAGTCCGGGTGGAAACGAGAAGAGTACGAGGAGAATCTACTTCAGCATCCCCTAAGCGGGGATCCAGCATACCCCACGCGAACGCTCTTCGTCCAGCCTGGTCAGCAAGCTAAGATTGCACCGCGTCCCGATAAAATCCCATTAACTTTATCTGCATCCTGCGCGCCGGGGCAACCGTATTTCGTCATGCTTTATCGCGCTCCGCCACCGTTCTCGTGTCCTCGCGTGTTATGAATCTCTCGCAGCGACGCAGACGACGACGACGACGACGACGACGCCACGGTTAAACACTGTCGCTCGTCGGACGAGCGGTTTCCGGCCGGCAGCCACCCCCACCGCGGTATCTTTGAATTAATTAAACGATCCGCGGGATCGCTTCGAGGGTTTCTCCTCGCGCAAAAGGTTTCCCGCGACCCACCCTCTCTGCCCTTTGTGTTTCCCTTGGTCCGGTACAGGTCTCCGGACGATCGAAGAGTTTTCTCGGTCGACGTTCCAGGCACGTTTCGCTCGCCGAGGAAGCTTGGGCGAGTCGTTAACCGCCATGAAATTGTGTCAACTGGAATGTGTTACGGGTGGTATTATTTTGCAGAAGAGGTTCAGCTTTGTTTACTCGATTGTATTCCTGGTTAACGTCCGGAGTACTTTCTATCGTGAAATTTGAAACACATTGCGATCAGTGTTTACCAATCCACTGTGCACGGATGCTCGAATGGCTTTCGAGTCGTGGAAAGCTATCTGCGAATATCTATCGTTACTTTGGGATGAGTTTCCTTCTCTTCGTTTGTTTTTGGTAGCTTCACCGGGTCCAGAGTAATCGAGAACGAGGACTTCCAAGGTCACCACTTTGATTATATTTACGTTAGAATACAATTCTTATCCTTTCGCCGTGTATCTTCATTTCTGATACACGGTACTGTTGAAAGAAAACTTCCTGTAGAATTAATGTTGATCTTATCGAGGAAGACGTTGAGTGCTCGGGAACAGATATTTCGACCGCTTCGTAACACTCGATCGCTGAGCCAGATTTAAATAATTACCTCGCTGGTGGCCCCTCTGCTACAATATCTTTGCTGTTAGATTGCCATAAGAACGTAGCGCGGAGAGCCGAGAAACGTTCCCTTTATCTCACGGTATCCCTCAGGTACGTTCTTATCATCCTGACACAGTATCCAGTTCCACGGCTTCTCTTCTTACATGCTCGTCCAACTCGTCGTCTCTTTCGATCCTTCGAGGCGACCGAGATAAGGGGCGAAGCGATAGAGTAACCGAGAAGCGAGAGGCGGAGAAGGGTTAACAATCGGTGACCTTGAGCGGCCGAAATAATTCGAGCAGACTCCGCAGGTCCGGTGGAAAACGTGCGCGAAAGATACTTTTGATTGTTTCCACGTTAACGGAACTTGGACCGGTACGGCGAAACGTTTAAATGGATTTTAATAGAAGGTATTAAATATAAAACGCTGCTGATGAAGCACGAACGAGTGGAATAGTTTCTGCCTCTACATTGTTTCGCTAAAATTCTCTGCATACGCTCTAAACTTTGCTCTAATATTCACCCTTCCAACGTACCGAGCGCACTTAAGGATACTCGTCCACACGTACACAAACGCAAACACAAACACACTTACACCGAGTCGCTGTTTAGCCATTTTGATGCTCACTCTCGTCGAGAAGAGTCAACAAGCGCCAGTCACGTATCACCGTAGTTTTAACTCGGTCACGCGGGAACTATATATCATCTTGAGAGCTGTAATTTTTTAGCGAAAGTCTCGTTAAAATATCTTCGATCGTACGGAAGTAATTCGTTTGTTTTAATTTTCACCGAACGACGCTTTCGTAGCTTTTACCTCGTCTTTTGTAGTACAGTGTACTCGGTCGTTCCAAAATTACAACGATTCTCTGAAGCGCTCGCAACACACGAACCGCGATACTTGTGAACTTTTACGCGGTATTACTCGCGTTGGTAATATTACAAAATAGCAAATACATCGATAAATCATCGAATATTTCTACTTCGTACACTACGGTACAAATATCGTGGACATGGTAATTTTCTTAATTTCCATTAAAAGTATGGAAAACTGAAAAGTGCAATGTGTTAGGGGAAAAATTCACAAGGAGGATCGAAGATTACGTAGATCCACGATGTACAAAATTTCGTGCAAATTTATTCTCGGAGGGAAGGAGACATTTCGTCGTTTCGGAGTAAGGTAGTTCTCGTGACACGGTTATGATTACGAATCGGTCATTGATACGTCTCGATCGTTCCAGTTTCCTCCGATCTGTTCACCCATGCGGTACTCGTTAATCGATCCGCTCGATCGCGAAAATTCGTCGCGCGTGCTCCGATCGAGCCGCTTGAATAATTACGCCAATTAACGGGGCTGTCGGTGGTACGCTTAGCCACGAAACAACGCGACCGAGACGATGGAGCTTCCCGAGGCCGATTCGCGAGCCCGTTTCTAATTTCCACGTACGAGAGGGTGCATTTTCTAAAAAACGAGTGTCACGCTTCCGGCCGCGAGCGTCTTATTAAAATTAATGGGTGTCTCGTCGCGTTGGAAAAAGACGGCCTTAACACGTCCGCTGCGGTGACTTTTTTCATAGACTTCTCGTATTCGAAGACACGGCCCGGGGTTGCACTTTTATCGTATACACTTTCGTGTACGGTGATACGGAGAGATTCCAATCGCTGATTATTCGATTAAACGCCATAAATTCCCGAATTTTCTACTTTGTTAAATTTTACAAATTTCTCGTGTCTCGTTCAATTTATTATTCTACTTCTCTATACATATCGGTACGAGTTACGTACTATTGTTCTTACCACCGATGTATCGTATTAATTAATTCATGTATGTATGTTTATAATTTTAGGTTTAGATACAGAAGCTTTACTGCACCCCTCCTCTTTGTACACTTATCTCATCCGCATCTCATTTCCGCAGTAGATACACGTTTACGCGATGCAGTTCGACGCAAACACGTATTCGAACTCTGTTCTAAAAATATTAATTGCTTTCTTCAATCCCGTCGGATTCCACAGAATCGTTATAAAAGTTTGCGGAATATCGCGTACTAATTGAATCGCAGGAACCATAAGTTCTCTCAAAGTGGAACACAGGTGTCTTCCCGAACAGCGTTGGCACGCGCAATTTAATCGAATCCAACATGGCTGAGCACATAATGGAATTTATATGCATTGGTTCTTATCGGTAGTTCTCGACTTACGGGGAACTCGGTGAAATTTTCCTGGATACATCGAGCAAAAATTAACGAGCGTTTCTCGAACAGTGTCTATTTGTGGCAGAAAACGAACGCAATAAAATACTTTTACCTCAGTGTCGTCGAGAACCGTTACTTTCGCGTATCATCGAACATTCCGGTTTCGAAATGGCGACCAAACATCCAGGAAGATAATCGATGGGAGGTTGAAAATTGAACGACACGAATATAAAAGAATCCTAGACGATAAACGGACGAGTGGGCGTAGAGGAGGCCGGTGGGAGGGAATAGCGATGAAAACGTTATTTTATTTATCGAACGCGCGAGAGAGAAAAATTTCGGGACGTACAACATTATAAATAATACATGGCGGCGATTGCATTATCATAATCGCGGAACATACTACCGCGGCATTTTAAATCGTACGTTATATGATCGCGCGCCGAATGCGAGAAACAAGTCACGCCCTTATGCGCGCCACCCGTAACGCGTAGAATTCTTAACGAACGTGACGGGAACAATCGAGCGGATCCGAAGCGAAAAGGGGAGGAAGAATCGCGCGTGGCAACGATGGACATCCTTTCGACGAAAAACGAATCTTTTCGTTACACGTGCCCAGCTGGCCAATCTGTGAACCTCGATCACCGACCAACCTTACATTTTCCGTTCGTGCAACGTTTTTCCCTTGGGATTCGAATCGATAATTATTTACAGTGTTCTTTGATCGAACACCCGTTTCAAATTGTAAGATTGCACCTCAAACGAAAATACTCCGTTGCACGCGAAGCATTCGTTGCGTTTAGGACACTGGGTAGGTTTACCGATGAAGAAAGAGGGAAGACGATTGTCTCGAGGTTAATTAGTGAATATTCACTATATTCTTTAGTTACTTCTACGTCTCTGATCTTTCGTTGCACGAATAATTTTTTTTAGTGGTTTTTTTTATTCGAGTAGGAGATCCTTCGATTATTTTGAACACTGACGATACAAAGCATAGAATGGCAAAAGAAACGAGAAAAATATAGGAGGTTACGACGAAATACTTTTCAGGGTCAACGAACGCCTATCCCCCCACCATCCCACTCGATTTCCCCCTCTAACTCCGATCTCTCGACTCCGCCCCCATTGTCGCTTACATCGGACAAACAACGCATACTTGCAGACACTTGCTCTCCGTCTGTTGAACAGAGGGTCAAGCAACTGACGTGACGTAAAAATGGTGGACGTGGCTGATGTGATTTACAGAAGTGCTCTTGAGCGACCAAAATCTTTTACCTCGACTATAGTGAATTCTTCGCTAAGGTTACCTAAGGGACTCGTATCCCTTAGCCACGGAGACGTTCGACGTCAGGAAAAGCGATCGATTCGAAGGGATTGGTGGTTAGGTATGAAACTTGTAGGGAACAGAGATTTCGCAATAGACTAGGGACCCTCTGATGTCGAGTGCTGGGAGGGAACCGCATTTTAATACTTAATATTTGTTCCGTACAGCTTACGTATCTTGTTCCGCTCTTACGAGAATATAAAATGTACCAACACATGAAAAGCTAAAGGAATAATACTCTTAGGTCGAGGGTATACAGAGACCGTCACCGTAATTTATGCAACAACGTAAAAGAGGATTCTTCGCGATGAAATAAATCGCAAATATGGAATAAACTTTCCTCCCTCGATCCTTCGTTTTTAGGAGGAACGACTTTCTCGGCGAACACTTATTGCATTTAAAGAATAATTCCACGTAATACGGGAATTCATCCCTTGAAACGTATCTATGTAAACGAATAGTACTTCGTAAACTGAAGGGTGCACTGTGCAATAATTATTCTATTCCAACCATTGTCTCCACCCAAGAAGCTACGATAAAACCCCAAAACGAACCTCTGCCACACCTTCGCCCGGTACCTCCCTGAAAAATGTTTGAAGATCGATATTCTCGAAAATGAGATTCGGTCTGAAAAAATTGTTTCCAAAGTATAAACTTTACTTTCGTACGAGGAATCGCTCTCGGTGTATTTGGGTTGGAGATTAAGCCCAGTGTCCGAAAGAGGTTACGTACAGGGGGTTGATCCAATGATCCAGAAAGGTCGATGTTCGTAAAAGAAGGAGAATAAAAAAAAAATAGTCTCGGTAGCGCGCCTATTGCCTCGAGCGGAGATACAAGGGAATCCTGAAGTTTTTCATCGTCCTCTCGGGAAAACTGGATGTCATCCTTCGGCGAGCAACAACGACCGCGGTGGTAACCGCGCGTAAATCCGCCATCGACCTTTTCCCTCGGAATTGCGCGCAGTGATTTAAACGGTAAACCGTTCGCGGCCTAATATGGTTTCCTAAGTAGAAGAGTGTCATCGAGCGTGTGATTCCCCGTAATGGTCTTTCGCTTTCCGGGCCGTTAAGCAACGACGCGTCCGAAGGCTGCCGCGGATCGCCTCCACGTAGTTAAGATGTCTTCCCGAGGTAACCCGTTGCCTCGTTTTCCAGCTATCACGGAACGGGCCACGCGTTTAGAGAACCAACGGCAACGCAGAACTTAGATTACAACCGATTCCAGATTTTTACGACGAAGTCGTTACTCCCGAGCTGATTTTTCGACGGAAGGAGGGGATGGATGGAAAATATTCCGAAATCGATGAGAAAATGATCGTTTCGCGACGAATAAAATTTTTCCAGCGATTTGGTGATGTTAACCAGCAACGTAGAATCTCGATTGCAATTGATTTCAGATTTTCGCGACGAAGTCGTTACTCCAGAGGTGATTTTTCGACGGAAGGAGGGGATGGATAGAAAATATTTCGAAATCGAACAGAAAATGATCGTTTCGCGCCGAATAAAATTTTTCCAGCGATTTGGAGATGTTAATCGGCAACGTAGAATCTCGATTGCAATTGATTTCAGATTTCTGCGGAAAAAATCTTATTTTCGTGATGATTTTTGCCGACTGAGTCTTTTTGGACCCAGAGAGACTTGTATTTCCCAATTGTACGTCATTTTTGACAATATTCTTTGACCTTGAGCAGTCATCTATGGATCTGTCGATTGTAGGTACGCGCAAGATCACAGTAACTGGCATTGCGATCATACGTGTAACAATTATTTATTTCATTCGACACGAAACAGTAACGAATGAAACACGAGAGGACGCATAACGTGCACAGAAGGTTACGTGCAACCGAAATGCTGTTACCAAGATATAACCTGAATTATACGAGCTGCAATCTTGACAGTTGCAATAACACGAGTTAGCGATCGAATGGATTACAATTACGAGAGGTACAATTCCGCCGGTAATACTAATATACGTGTTGTAACGGCGCAAGTTACAATTTTATGGACAACACTGGCGACGCGATCTTGTAAATATCGATCGAGTGAATTGTAACCTAGCGAGTAGCAATCTAACCATCTACTGTCTGCTCAAGTACACTCGTGCAAGTGGCAATCGCGTAAGATATGGTCGGGATGTGAGTACGATCTGCGGTCAGCAATCTCAGCAATATTAAAATTTTATAGAAATCCGATCGGAAGTTTCACTTCCTTTAAAGGAAATATCTGCCCGAAAGAAATATCCTTTTCTCGATCTTGTAACTCTGATTAAATATTAAGCCATCTGCATTTGATTCTTTCTCATACGTCCAATTAGAAAAATTTAACTTTCTATCCTTTTTATTTTATCTTTATAACAATGGTGATGTTCTCCCGATCAATACGAGTCCAAACACGCCACGAATTGGAGAAATTTGACTACCGTTCTATTGTTTTCGCTAATTAACTTATTTAAATTCATTAAAAGTAAAGTTCATCCTAATCGCGTCTGTCTTCTTTCTACTCATTTTAATCGGGAGAACCCACCGACCCATTGATACCTTTACTATAAAGATAAACTGAAAAACTGAGAAATTAAAAAATTGTTGTGACTGAATAATTGCAAACGCGCGAGATCGATCATCTCTACTCCGTGCACTATTCTTTTCTCGCTTCCTTTCGCTATGTTTATTCTCTTTTCTTGTAGAAGGTCCTGAAACCATTCCTAAAACAAAATCGCTACTAGCTTCGCGATAATTTCGACACCAACCCCGGATATACGCGAACTAGAGCGTTACTCGTTCTCGTCGAGAAAGTTTCACCGATCTATCGATCGTAACGTCACGAAGATGCAACGTAAACTCTTCGAATTGCAATTTTCATCGGCGAATAAAATGGCAAGCAACGCGAGTCGGTGGTAACCACCCGAACACGAGAATCGGGACGATTTCGTAGCTCGAAACCGATCTAAAAATCGTTTCACGAAAGCGGGGCTCGCTGTACGTCGATTTCACGGTTTTATAGTTCGCGCGATTGCCACGCTCGCCTGTTTATCACGCGCTCGAACGGAATAAATCGCAAAAGAACACGCTGACTTGTCTCGAATGGGGAACACTGGCCCCGTTAAGCGATCTTGACACAAGCAATCTACCAGTCATTTTCGACAACGTAAACGCTATTCGTTATTTACCACTCGACGCTTCCAGCTGCTTGCTGGCCTCCGTTATAATTCATGGCTCCGCGGCGAGATGCTATCGATCTCTCTCCCCGGTCGACGGAGGAAACGCACGGTGGTTGCGTTTTCGTGCAACGAAATTAACCCCCGCGACACGCGCACCCCCGTCATCCCTCGCAAGACAACGCAACAGACACAGTGAAATATCGACTGCCTTTTCGTTGTCTAAAGGAAAGCAATTATTATTTTTTTTTTTTTTAATTAATTGTTTAGTACCCCATCGACCACTTTACGATCTAGAGGTGACTTAGGTGGATTATAAATATTTTAAACATTTTTTACAGACAGCCTATTGTACACGCTCAACCCTCCCCGGTTACAAGACAACGCAACAGACACGATGGATTATCGACTGCCTTTTGGTTCTGTCTAAAGAAAAGCAATTATTATTTTTTTTTTCAATTAATTATTTAGTACCCCATCGACCACTCTACGGGCCAGGGGTGACTCGGGTGGATTATAAATATTTTAAACATGTTTTACAAACAGCCTATTGTACACTTTGGTCTGTTTTAAATATAGTAATAGGTTCTCAGTTCTCTTGTTGTTCATTGGGTTATTTTTTAGGACAGTTTTTATATCGCACTCTGGACAATTTTCGATGTACTTTCTGCGGTCCAAGATGATACGATCCACTGTCAGGAACACTTTGCATAGTTCGCAGGTTGGAGGTTCTTTGTAAAGGAAGTATCGATGGGTGAGTTTCGTATGTCCTGTTATAACTCTCGAGGTTAGAACTTGGTCGTGTCTTGATAAGCTGCAGACGATGTTCTTGTAGAAATCATCCTTAACACGTTATCTATTACAACAACCATATTTAAGGATGTCCTCGACATTTGTTCAAGAAAAATTCGACAATTTATCCATGTACTTGTTACTCTATAATATTATAGTTAAAATTTACAAGTGAGTTCCTTAGAAAAGCATTGTAAATTTAGAACGTCGGTCACCAGTGATCACCGTGTCCATCCAATGTATGAATTATTATCAACCGTGGTTTGAACGAGGATTTCCAAGTTTCGTTCCAGTGATGCAAGTAACCACTATGGCAGTCGATGTGTTAATTATCGTTAACCGTGATTTGAACGAGTATTTCCAAGTTTCGTTCCAATTATCGTTTATTTATTTTTTTTTTTTTCGTGCAAGCGGTGTGTAGTTTTTGCCGGTAGACTGTCGTTGCAGTTGGTCGAGGTTGCAGCTTCTGTAGCCAATTGTCCGGTGAAAGTAATTATTGTTTAATCGTCGCGCGTGGAGTCTCGTCCCGTTTCTGTCACGGTGGCCATGCATCACGATTAAAACACCCCGCGCGCGGGACGAGATGCAATAACCGATGCAATCCCGGGTAATAAATTAATAGAGAGCGTCATAAGCTAATAGAAAAAATCGGCCCCCGCTACAAGTGCCTGGAAAGCATGGGATGCGAGGAGCGGACGTCAACTGCCCCTCCCGAAACATTTCCCCGGGCCGACGCAATAAACTTTCATACACCGGGTGGTCCATTCGGTGCGTATCGTCCGAATACGAGCGTGAAACGTCCGTGGGACATTTGCAGGACGAAAATTGGCCTCCCGAGTGACTTCTTTACGTTTCGAGACGGGGAAGAACGTTTCGAGCAGAAATCGTTTACGTGTTAAGAGGAGCGTCAGGGACGGTGTGTCGTTTTTATAGTTGCAAATGGAAAAGAATGTTTCGAGATAGACTTTGTTCCCTCTGGCATTGAGAGAATCTCGTACGCAGTGGTCGACAAGTGTTTCGAGTCGGAGATTTTTACCAGAAAGAACTTCCAATCGGTCAGACGTACAATTTGAAAGATTTTTTGCAAACTTTGTTCGAGAAGAAGGAACGATCCTCGAGAAATTTGCTTATTATTGACTTCGTTCCGAATGGCGCGATATTTGAAAACACGACCTTGGAATTCTAAAGAGACGAAGATACGTGCGACAAAAAACGAGGGTAAGGGATATCGATAAAAAATTTGGTCAGTTTATTTGTTCCACGTGAAAAAAATATGTTCTAACAATACTGCTTCCCTGTTCAAGGACGAACATCGTAATAAGGACGTTTCAGCGATTACAGAGTCGAGGAAGCGGTAAATATTGAGAAAACACGTACAACCTTGAAACGTTTATAGCAAACTTTTTCTTTCATAGCATCTGAAAAGCTCCAACGAACCTTCTCCAACCCTGTAACTCAACCCACTTTAAAACACAGACGTATTTATAGGACAAAGTGGATCACCTTGCCTATAATACAGAAATAATAAATCTCCGGGACGAGATTCGTTACACAGAGACATTTACCAGGAAACAAAACTACGTACGAAGGAAGCTTGCTCTGTAATTTCGACTCGTTTCTTTCTTCAAGGAAAGATCATCCTTGGGTATATTTTCAACGATCTGTGATTCTCTGTGATTATCTTATACCTCTTACGATCAACTCCTTCGGCCGTTGGAATTCCTAAGCTCGCGTTTAACGCTCGGTACTGTGCCCTGCATTATCAATTTACGACCGGTGAAAACTGATCGCAAAAAATATTGTCACACCCCTTTTGTGGCAAACACGGAATACAAAATGCGTATTGATGAAATAAAAATACATTTTATTCACCACCACTAGAAATTCACCCGAATGAAATCTAGATACCTCTACGAATTGCATTTCCAGAAGCCTAATTCTTATCGTTAGGATTCGTACGATAAAAAAAATATTACAAATTGTTTAGAAGAGTCCACGCGTAAGAACTTTCCTTGAAAAAGTTACCATAATGGTTAATTGTGTACTCTGTAACAGTTCCAAATAAATCCACGAGACCAAAGGGGTGTAATCTTCGTCGCTGATCTGTACTCATCGATTCGATCAAGTGTCGTTTCGCGTATAAAACATAGATTAGAAACGTCACGTTCGATAGGAAAGGTGATCGTCGACGTTACGAGGCCCGATGGCGCGAACACACGCTGCGTGGCGAACAATAACGTTTTTATAACCCGGGGTCTGGAATGTCGCACTCTCCAAGAGGGAGGGTTCCTCGTAGAGTAGGATGGATGAGCCTGTATACGCGCGCCCACTGTCACCCCTGCTCGCAATATCGCGCTACAGGGAATACGAGAGGGAGAAACCGGACGGTCTGATTTCTACGCCAGTCGATCCCGGGGATCTCGGAATTGTTCTAGGTAGCGATGGGCATTCGATCCCACTTCGAGCAAGTTACCGAACCATTCGCTGAAACGCTCCTCCATCGTTGGATATCGTTCGAGTATCCTTAAACGATTTCTTTACTTTTTATCTCAATGTCCACGCGATGAGAATAATATTCCATCGGTCGCAAGACTTGCGATTTTTTGACATTTAAAGCGTAACTACCAGCGTGACTCGTACTTTAGATCGAAGAGGTCAAAGTTGAAGCTAATTTTCAAAGTTAACACACTTTTGCGGTGTAAATCTTTCCTACAGGTTGCTAACTTACTCTAACGTAAGTTCACGGATGAATCTTTAATTGTATCTGATTTTCTGAAATAACTTGATATTTTGGCGACCCGAATACTGCCTTTTGGAGTACTTTGGATGTGACTTTGAATTTTTAACTCGACGCGAACAAGGCGACTCGATCTCATCGCTATCTTCGATTTTAATTTTTGAAACAACTCGACGCGAACAAGGCGACTCGATCCCATCGCTATCTTCAATTACGTTTCATTTTTGAAACAACTCGACACGAACAATACAACTCGATCCCATCGCTACCTATCTTCGATCACAACAACTTCTCGTAACATCCCATCGCTATCTTCAGTTACGTTTAATTTTTGAAACAACTCGACACGAACAATACAACTCGATCCCATCGCTATCTTCAATAACGTTCAATTTTTGAAAAAACTCGACACGAACAATACAACTCGATCTCATCGCTACCTACCTTCGACCGCACAAACTTCTCGTAACAACTCGCCGCGAACAAAGACGACTCGAGCGATCTCTCATCCATCGCTAACCCCGCAATGGCGAGTGTCCGCTGCGCTACATCACGGACCTTTTCGACCCTTTCTTCTCGCCGTTTCTCGCCCCGTGCTCTGTCCCGTGTCCTCGAGCAGCCATGGAATCTGACAGCCGTAGGCCGTAACGCGTCGCGACTGCTTATTAAAAGGAACGAGCGCGCTTTATTTCGCAGATGGGTAGAGGGAAACAAGCGGCAGAGTAAATACGTCGAGTCGATGCGGGCGGTTGTGTATCCACGTTGTTGCGGAAACGTGGCGCCCTTTGAGTGGCTCTTACGAAGCGATAGGCGTTGATGCCTCGTTTGCTCCGCGATTGAACGATCCTCTTCGTTTGCCCGAACGGTGTCCCCGTGTACCCGTAATTTATAGCAACGTATCCTTTTATTAATTCGCGTCCCCGTACGCGTCTCGCGTGTGTAACTTTCGAACGGCTGGTATCAACACCGATCCTCCCGTCAGCCGTTTCAACGACCAGATGTCCTCGTACGTGGAAGTATCGCCTCGATAAAGGAGATCCATATGTGCGCGAACGGTGATAGAATGCTCCAAGACACCCATTACTTCACCCTTTTGTACATTTTCTTACCGTCTGCTCGTGTAGACCGTCCATACCGTTCGAACGACTTACGGCCACGTTGACGATGCACGAGTACGGTTTACTCGTTGTCGATGTTTCAAATTGGAAAGGTCTATTTCGTTTTTACACCGCCGTTCGCGTCTCAGCGCGTGGAAACCGAGCTCGCTATAGTTAGCTTTCATTCCAGACACCTAAATTCCTTCAGGGGCTAACAGGTCTATCGCGTTCTAATAATAACTTCTATTAGATCGCTTACTCTCTAATTGTTCAGCCGAGAGAATTTTGGGAAACGGTTACGAGCGAATATCCGGAACGCAAGATCGGTGTGATTTTTAAATGTGGAGAATGCATCGAGGAAAACATTTGTAGGTTAGGTTAACGTGAAAGGGATTAAAAACGAAACGTTTGGTAATTGAATTGAATCGCTCGTTTCGATTGGAGGATTTGTTGTACTCGATTTTGTTGCAATGAGGAAATAATGTATGGATTATTTTACTGGCGATTAGATATTAATAGAACGTTTTACTGGACAGATTGAAAGAAAGAATATGCATCGTGACGGAGAGTAATTTCACAAATAAGGCCTGCTTTCAAACCTAACCTCAAAGTTACTGCACGAAAGAATATATGTAGGAAGATGAAACAAAGCAGTGGAAAAGGACTAGGAGAAGTTGATTGAAATGCTAACTTCGAATAAAATATCTAAATCTCCCCATACTAATATGTATAGTATGTACGATAATACATACATTTAATATGTATGATATTTTATGCATATATTTGTGGCGCTATTGATGTTTCCTTCTAAAGGAGTTTAGTAAATATTATTACCTTGTTAGAAAATATTTTTCACCGCAACTGGTACCTATAGAATTATTCACACGTTTCTATAATTCAGCGAAACTATAGACTTCTGCGACCGACTGTACTGCCGAACCGTCTCAAAAATCGGTTAGTCGCTAAACTGGGACGTATGACTCAAGTCCAAAGAGCGCCAAGCATTTTGGAAGTCGTTACCGCCGAGTGAAAGTTTCCAAATAAATAATTCGAACGTAAACGAGGGAAACGGAAAGAAAATAAAGATACATGTAAAATTAGGAGGAAACTGGACGCGTAAAACGTTGAGAGAAATGGCCACGAGGGTGGAATCGAAATAGTAGAAACGAAAGGAAGCAAGAAGACAGATAAACGCGTGTTTATTAGCGCCGAGTAAAAGTTTCTAAATATCTGCTTCGGATGTAAACAGGGGACAGGGAAAGAAAATTAAGCTGTATACGGAACCAGGAGAAAGCTAGATGTATCTCTGTCTATAAAACATAGAGAGAAATGGACGCGAGCGTAGAATTGAAAAAGTAGAAACGAAAGGAAACAAGAAAATGAATAAACGAATGTTTGTTACTACTGACGAGGGGAGAATACAAATTGTTCGATTTCGATTTTAATGGTAATAAATATTAGGTAGTATGTAAAATATTAGATGTAAATACTCGAAAGTTTTTGAGATATAAATAATTAAAGTTACGTATCTTAATATATAAAATGTGTCGTGGTATAAATTACACATACGAGATTGATTTTCGAATGCACTTTTTTAGAAACCCTCCTAAGCAATTTTACTAATTCTTATTTTATTACGCGCATACTAGGTTGATTTTCGAATGCACTTTTCTCCAAAATACTCAATACAATTTTCTTATTCCTTATTCTCGTCTCATTTCGAACCATATAATCTCCCCAAATCTATTCGTAAATACAATTAGGCACACACGTACTAGATAGATTTTCGAATGCACTTTTCTCCAAAACACCCAATACAATTTTCTCGCTCCATATTCTCGTTTCATTTCGTGCCGTATAATCTCCCCAAAAACTCAATTCGTCCCTTGAATTTTGGTCCGCAGCATCGTGCCTACCGATAGAGAACCAAAGGCGCGAAATCCAAAAGAGAAGCGGATCGTTCGCGTAGAATCGAAATCGTAGACGCGAAAAGAACCCTGAAGAAGATGAAAAAACAGACTCGCGACTGGCGAGCGTCCAATAGCGTCGTTATCGCGACAGATCGCGATATATAAACGCAATACGCGGGAAACTTGCCACGAATTATGCGGCCGACACGGCGGAAGGTGGCCACTCACGGCGCAGACGTCATAATATCCGCCAGGATATGACGTTAAGCGGCCGGTACTCCGAAACAGCAACGCGAACCCAGCCGAAAGGCCTACGACAATTGAAAGGTCGATCCGTTATTCGACGAATGCCGGTTGCACGGTTAATGGGCAATCGAGGAGCAGACAATGGCCGCGCACGAATGAATCCGGCGCTCGAGCGAGTCCTCCACCGAACCTCCTTAATGTCCTCCTCTTCTTTAAATCACTGCCTGTTCGTGCCAATGGCGAATTTCATTCCGCCTCGAGAGAAACCCCGTACACAGCGCTCGACAAGTGTTTCCAGACGGAGCGTTTTTAACGAAAAGAACTTTGAATCGCTCGGACGTACAATTACGAAGATTCGTTCGCGAACCTCGTTCGAGACGAATGAACCATCCTCGAGAAATGTTCCGAGATCGTCGATTTCGTTTCGAACCGCGCGATATTTGAATTACGATTTTGAAACTCCAGGGGCGAGATAGAGACACTTGTGACACAGAGGGTAGTTGAGAAAGTACGTTTGGTTGTTACGTGTGGAAAATATGTTGGAAATATACTATTTTTCCCTGTTCGAGGACGAATACCGCGAGAAGAATGTTTTGGAGGTAAATATTGAGAAAATATGTGTAACCTTGACATTTTTATAATTACGAGTGCAAAGTTTCTCGATTGGAAATTTGTTATTCTATTCGCGTTGTTGGATAGCTGTCGAGACGTTTCAACGATTCTATCCGATGTAAATATCCATTCCACGAACAAATTGTCTATGAAATAGTGAATTTTTCTTTTTTGTTATTTCGAAGGAATTATAAAATATTATGAAATTCCGTTGAAGAGGGTGGTTGAACGACTAAGTCGAGTGTTTGTAATTTTAAAAAGGAAGTATTTATAGAATCGTGACAGGGATTTTTACTCCGGTAGCGAACGCGTTTATGTTAAACACGAACCTCTGATCTTTCGCTTTGACAGACCCAACGTCCTATCGACGAAAAACGGGGTCAACTCGTTTGACTTCGATTCTGAAAAACAGACTATCTAATGCCGAATGTATTCTACAGGGTGTCTCGTAATATATACGACCCGTTTCAGGAGTGTGACAGTTAAAAGAAGAGTAAAACGGGATTATATAAATATATGTCCCGTTTGACCTTGTTTTCGAGTTGCACCGAATTTTGCGTTGCATCGACTCTCTCGAGAAACTGATCTCTCCTAAGTGATTCTGTTCGCGAAACGTTCAACGAGTCGTTTTACGTTCTAAGTAAACGAAGAACGTTGCCTTAACGGACACACTTTACTTAACGGATAACGTTTCGGACTCAAGTTTAGATACCGACTGTAAAATTAACGTAGTCTTCGGTATCGATTAAAAAAGAACTATTCCGTTTCATCTAACCGGAGGAAAAAATGATTTCGCATAACCAATAATTACTACACTAGTTGAATCGAGGGTCAACTCTCGATCTTTCAATTTTTCCAGACGATCGACGAGTCTCTCCCAAAGTCCCATAACTGTAGCGTTTATCGTCTATAATTTACATAGGCTACGAACACGCTTCCTCGCTACGCCTATTTCGATGCAAACTACGAAACAATTGCAAATACGTATAACAAAACTGTCCACGAAGAAACGAGAAGAATTGAATGCAAAGGGGGTCTCTAAGTGGATGGAAATCTCTTCTGCGACGAAAGAGGGCTCGAGCGGAATCGTCCTCTCCGCCGGTAGAATCTGTCCAGCGTCATTCTCGATCCTGATTCGCGAAAAACAGGTCAGCCGGTGGCGAGCGTACCGCTTGTCTAAACGCTTCGTTCGGATTCGCGCACGTGCTCGCACGGTTTCCCTTTCTGCGCGAGCGCGTGCATAATGCACCGAAACCCTTCCGAAAAATATACAGGGTGTAACACGTGGAACAAAACGCTGCAAAATGTTCATTGAATCGTACGCTCACTTTACACTCGATATACCCATTTTACCGTATCTACTTCTTCGTCACAAATTTATTCTACTGAATAGAATATCGATTCTAGTAAATATTAGGTCGTTCGGAAAGTCATTTCGTTTTTTTTCTCGAATCGAACGTTATCGCTACCCGAGCATCTTGAATATACCGAGAGGCTAATTTCTAGCGCAATTGAATCTCGAACGCTTAAAGAAAAAGTACTAGGGAGTGGAAAATGCTTACTCGGAGTCTTTTCGTTCTCCCCGATTCACCGACCGTGTGAGTTTCCACGTATTAACGATACACCCTGTAGATAGTCGGTACGAAGGGCCGAAATGTATTCACCCAATTATCTCCAGCATCGGCGTGCCGAACCTCCTCCTCCGCGTCCTCCCTCCCCCTCACTCTCTCTCGGTTGAACGTAGCTCGGTTCGAGCGACTTGTTCCCCCTCCCTCGGCCTTCAGCGCGGCGCATTTGCATGGAATGCATTCATATGAAATCGACCATTCTTCCAACGACTTCTCCGACCGCTCGTGTATCCTCCCGTCGGTCGACGCTCGTCTTCGCGTCGCGCACCCTCCGCCGCTACGGTAAATCCCGACGAGGACACTCGAGATGCAGTATTCGTCGTAGAAAATTGGTTCCGGTAATGACGACCTATCTCCGCCGCGCTCGTCGGTTCCCGCTCGGCATGTCGGGTATTACGGACGTCGACGATCTCGCCGCGGCCCTTTTTCCACGAGCTCGGGCAACGGTGAGCTTCTGCAAGGGCTGCGCGAAATTTAAGGTCGGGAAAGGTGCACGAGGAATGCCCGCGCAACGCTCGACACTGGACGGAGCGTGACACGAATCTTGAAACACGGCTAGAGTTGCGAATGCAACCACCCTCATACACGCTGGACACTGGAAATGGACCAGGAATGTTTCCGCTATTTTTTCAATTAGAACGAAATACTCGAGACATTTCTCGGAGCGTAATCGAACGAAGATTTCACTTACGAATGTAATTATACGATGGATGGTTACTGTGACTATTCGATGTAAATTGAGCGAATTTTAGCTACATTTGTACGAGGAAATTGCTAAACGATACTTTGGTACTCCAAGTATTTTTTTTAATGAACGTTTTAACCGTTTTCAACCGATGTGTTATAAAATAACACATTTTCTACAATGAACATACTATAAATTTCCCTAGTAGAAATACATAAGAAGCGCCTGTGGATATAAATCTTCCAAGCTATATTTTCGTAACAATGCCCATTGGTAACTAATAGTTTAGAATCCACTTTTCGTTCATCGTGTCGTGACCTTCCGTTGTAAGTCTCGAAAATGACTACCGTATACAGCGATAGTAATCTTTCCGCGTAGTACAGTCGGTTCTATGTACGGGACAGGATGTTGCCTCGGATTTGTGGCGCGGTTAATTTTTGTCTCGATCGGACGGACTCCCGTTATGTTTTTCCATGTTTGTCGCGCATGTTCGGGCAAACACGCGACGTGAAGTACCCGTGTCTCCCATCGGGAACGAGAGTCAGGGCGGGGAAAAAGCACGGCGTCGTGGAAACGGTATACGTTCGGTTCGAGTGTAGACGCGCGACGGTCTGTACGGGTCGCGTCAGCACTTCAGAAATGCAAACGTCATTGCCGCGAGAGATTTAATAGGTTATGGCGCGGCGAACTGGCGGGCGAGGCGCGCGCATCGTGCGCGCGCAGGTTGCGCGTGACCAGCGAACGCGTTCGTCGACGCAGAAAGGGAAATCGCGGTGTCCCGTAAGCGTCATTCAAACGGAACGTTTATTAAATATAAATAAGATGCGTAGTCTCCCGACCGCGAAGCCTCCCCGTTGCTGTTTGCGTTCCTTCGACTACTGTTCGTTGTTCAACGCATTGTCCGCGGGCTATCTGGCGCGCTTCCACTTGCGCCAAGCGGGCCATTTTTGAAAAGGTTTTCCAGGAATGCTTTTAATTACCATACGGTGAATTTTTATTCGATTGTATTCAATTTTTCATCGTGCACGATCCTTTGACGATTTGTTACACCTTCGAAGCATTTTATCAGATGTGTAGGTAAGGTTCCATCTTGGTAGGTTTATGTAACGTTTACTTTCGAAGGTTCGTTTCGAACCGATTTTCGAACATTGTGTAACGCACTACTGCGTTAATTTACGCATATTTAGTATCGTTTCTGCGAAATAAATTATCTTTCGTGACTAATTCAACCGCGGATACAATCGAGCTACGACTCATATAAATTTTATATCGAACACAAATAGAATGGCCTCCTGCAACTGCTGTCCCGGTTCTTGGGTGTTTTCGAATTCGAAACTAGAAGCGACAAAGCGGTTCAAGGTTTCACGCGTCGCGTTTCGGTGCACGATTCGTAATTCACGTTACAGGATTCGGATGATTTCGAATTTCGGTGGGCTAAGTTGAACCGGAATGCAAATACAATATTTAACCGGACGGGTCGGCACACTGCAAAGGGATCGTACATACAGGAGTTCTGTTTCCTAATTCCGTACCTTAAACCACTTGCAGTATTCCGCGATACTAGAATAATTTTGCCCCATCAACGTTCGTTCTATTCGTACACGCCCGACCAAATCATCGGCTATATCACCGGCGGCAGTCGACGGTTGTTTCAAAAGGGTTAAAGACCGCTCAAGTACACACGTCTCCATGAATTCGCAATACGATTCAGCGTGCAAAGTGCTGTAAACTACCATCACTCGAAACTCGTGCGAAATCAATAGCCTCTTATGAGCGTTCACCGGTTGTTGGTTATAGTCAACTCTCCTATTTCAAAGCTTTACCCAATAATCTCGAGAGGATCGTGCACGCGATTACTTTCGCGATTAGCGTCCCCAAGCGAGTCCAACGTTGACATTATTTTTACCTCGTGGTGGAAGACCGAACCTTTCCCCTTCGCTTTGGAAATTTATCAACGTTCTCCCTCAACTCGTACCTGTTAACGAGGTTGTTGCAGTTTTTACTTCCCGATGAACAATATTTATCAGAAACTGAAAAGTTTATGAAATATGGACCGATATAAAACGGGAACACTGCGTATCCAGTGAGACAGTGGCTGTGCAGAAAATCATCGAAACAATGTTCGAAAAAGGCCTTAAGGAGAAAGACTCGAACGAAAGGTTAAAGTAGAAGTAATTTTCGACAATTTTTTCTAACGTGAAAACGTTAGAAAACACATTTCTACATTTCTTTTTTAAGAAATCTTGTTCGAAAATATAGAATCAACGACAATAAGCGGTTCTAGAATTTCTCTCGAAGAAAATTAACAACAGGAGGAAATGAATCTATATCGTAGAAAGTTAAAGAATACATACATGGAAATTGGGGGAAAGTTTTACCGAGGTTTCACGTTCGGAAACAATTACCGAAAATTACTCGAGTTTTACTCGAGTTCCCCACCTTAAGTGAAATGGTACCGATGAGACGTGCGCTATACTTTACGTTTCGATTCGCACGAGACCGACCAGTGACACAGATCCTTCGATCGCGTTATCGTCGCAGCTACGAAGAAACGAAGAAATAAACGTCCCGACGTTCTCCGCGAGCACGTCTCGCGATCGAATTGAAACGTTGTTCCGACGGAGAGGACTCCACGAATCTTCGCCGTTATTTTCAATTTACGTCAGTGGTCGTCGCGAGCTGGTAACACTTCGACGTTCGCTCGTGAGTGTCGATAAAAATAACTTCACTTTCCACTTGTCCGCGTTCCTTTTATGCAACGCTAATGACGCCACTAAGCGAGCCCCCGGCTCGCGTGCAACCGCGCGGCTGGATCACTCCGCGTGGGGTCGGGCGGGGGGCCTTTAAGGAAATTAGTTTGAAATTGAATTAAAAAACTTAGAGGAAGATTGGAAGCTGGACAATATCCATGCATACAGAACGGTTTAAGGAAATTAGTTTCAAATTGAATTAAGAGGCGCGGGGGAGGATTTAAAAGGCGCGAGCCGGGTCCACGCGGGAAATCGTTGGGCTCCACGTTTTGATTGTTCTCGCGTGGTGGTCGTTGCGCGTTGCTCCCCGATCGAGCGACCACCACTCGACCGTTTGTACAGTGTTTCGAAAGTTTTTCGAATCAACGAAACGAAAAGCTCCACCGTGGAACTGTTTATTCAATTTTCTTTTTTTCAAAGAACGCGTCTCTGTGGTACAGTACGGTCTACGTGCAAGTGCATCGGGCCACTTCTCGAAGCAGTCGCAAGTGCAGCGTTTTCTAAAAATTTTTGTACACATGGTTCTCGTCTCGCAATGTACAGGGTGTTTGGACAATCCGAGTATGGAAGTATAAATAGGCAAATTTGAGAAAAGTAAGTTTGAGAAAAGGTAATTTCCAGGTAATTGGAAGAAAGTTATTAAAGATATCTGAAGAAATAGATCGAAGTGACAGAAATTTCGAACACTCGAGGTAACCTTGAAGTTTCTTTAACGAAATCGTATTCTCTTTTCGTAACACGTTTGTAAAAGTTACAACAAATTCAATGACCCCACCGGAAGAATAAAACCCGATGTGTTCCGTCCCCTGTAACATTAACAGTACTTTCCTCCTGATTTAATCCCGCTATTTTCACGTTGTAATAGTTAAAGAAAACGAGGCTGCCGCATAAAGGATGCAAATGCTTTCTTCTACCTTTTCACTCCACCGTGTTCACTTATTAAGAATTAAAAGCGTCTCGAGCGTTACATAAGGGATGCAAATTTCGCCGAGCACGCGGCTATGGAACATTATGCGAACTTGTCGAAACGAGGGAATGAGAAATTACGGGAGCCGAAATTTACATACGTATTTGTGAGTCGGATTTTTCGGTATTTCTATCGTTATTAAAAACGAGGAGTGTAATCTAATGAAACGATTAAACTAATACACGAGAAAACGATTCGTTTATATGGTTCCTTTATAGCTAACCTCTTATCGAGTATAAATACCTCCGGAAAATACCAAAATTGAATCGCGAAATCGAATTGAATTTCACGATAGACATTTTAAACAAATTCTCACCCAATCGAGCGCGAATATTCGTTCGCGTTTCGACGAATATTCTTTTCACGTTCTCTGGAACGCGAACCAAGACACCGTAACGAACCAAACGTTAACGCAACATCGGCTAACGTTGCATCCCGGTCGTGTAAACCAGCAGGCATCGATCTTCCGAGTCGTAATTCATCATAGGGTAATTGAACGGTTACAATTCATCCAATGCCGCGGTATTACAGGACGACGTCGTGCATACATCCAAGGATCAGTTTACCCAAATCCAGGAATCAACGATCACAGACGCGGTGGTAACGCGCGTATCGATTCCCGTGGACAAGTATAGTGTAACTTCCGCTTCTAAGAAACCGAATACGATGCACTCGTCTCCGTACAACCGGGAAATGTGTACGGAGAGAAACCTTTTCCAGAAAACGACCTCCTTCGCGTCGATTATAAACGTGTCTCTCGTTGATTCTCGAAGCACGTAAACAGCAACGAATAACAAGTCAATTTACTCGATACGGTATAGTTGGAATACCATTCGACCATGAAATACAGCGAGTGTGTGCGCGAGTAACATCGAGCAAATCTCAATATACCTGCATTTGATGGACGACAGTCAATGACGATCCTCATTACGCAAGGGGATGAATCATCCATTAATGAAGCTTCAAATGTTGATATTACACGTTCGCGAGAGCGATGTCGATGGATCGACGAGGTTCGACCGATGAAAACGAGTCCAAACGCGGTGCTGTTCGGACTATTTTTGACCATACGTGATCAGAAGTTGCCAAAAGTTTTTCAAACAAAAATTTCGAAACTGTTCGACGTATCTCGAGAACGAAACTATCGAATTGGCGAGATCTTCCCGATGAAAATGAATCCAAACTCGACCACGTTCCGATTATTTCTAGAATTACGTTACTATACATGGATTGGGTATAGTGATACGTTTTTGGAAAACTTTCGATCGCGTTTGGTCGAAAACAATCGGAACGTGGCCGTGTTTGGACTCGTTTTCATCGGGAGAACCTGGCCATTCGAACGATAGTATTTTCACGAATATATTCCGTTGCTCGAAGTAACAATAACATCGGGGTGGTCGCGTCGCTACCCAAGATGAAACGAATTCTCGAAAAGGAGACGACGATCGTCGTGAAACGTTTAGAAAAAATGATCTTCTCGTCCTCCCGGAAGTGTCAGCGTGCCCCGTCGCGGTACCGCGTAACGCATTCCCGCGCGAGGAACGACGAGTGGAAATGTTCCAGCGGGCAACTAATCAACTTCGGGAAGTTAGAAAATTCAAAACGAAGCCATCGGGAGAGCTCGCTCGCTCGCAGGAATACGGTGTTCCGACAACTGTACAAATTTCGCTCGGCAAACGTTCGCTCACAAAGGGTGAGTTAACTCGCGCTCAGCCGGACGGGGGTGGGTTAGGGTGGTGGGGGGTGGGTTAAAATCACAAACGCCACGGGCGGTCGGGTCGTTTCTCATAAAACGACGAGAAATTTCGCACAATGCCCGCAGCGTGGAGTCGGCGGCGGCGGTGGTGGCGGCGGTGGCGGTGGTGGTGGCCGTCTGCAGCGAACGCAAGAAACGCGTCATCATCAAAGCGCCTGCCGGGCCGCTTATCGTCTCCGAACGGCTATCGTTCCTCGATCTATTTCGCTCAAAGAAGCTCGAGCTCGATAAAACTGGCCCGCTTCGCTGCCGCTCGTTTCTGTGTTCCCCCACTCCGCGCGCACGAACACGCGAGCACGGGCGTGCGCGCGCGCGCGTACCAACGCGACGATGCAAATTCCGGGTCTGGTCGGTCCGCAAACAAGAAAGCAGGAAGGAGCCCGCTCGCGAGCAGGCGAGCGGGCTCGTCCCAGAAGGCGGAGAAGTGCCTATCGAGCAGATAAGGGGAACAAATGAGTGCTTATGGCAGAGCCGGGTGGGAGAGGGCAACGATGGGGGACGATATCTTCATCGTCGCGGGGTCGCCTGGTAGTCGTGGCGCGTCTCAAAGCGGCCAGGACTAAAGGACTAAGGAGATGCGCGGCGATAACAGTGCGGCGGTAGAACGAGGGAGGAAAGAGAGAGATTCAAAGACGTCCGACGTGCCGTGAAGGCAGACGACCGTAAGAAGCTAGCTGGCTGAAAGAAAGGAGGAAGGAAGGAGGAAGGAAGGAAGGAAGGAAGAATCTAAGCCGTGCTGGAACAGCAGGGGCCGACGTTTTCTGTTTAAGCGACATCAAAGGCCCTGTCGCGAATTTTCCTTCCGCCCCACCTACGCTCTTCTGCAACCCCCCACCCCTCACCAAGGGACGCTCTCGGGTCATGGCTGAAGAGTGCTTCGCGTACTTGCGTGCACGCGTATACGGGATGGTGGCTCGCGGATGGGGAGCAACGCCGGGAGGGTGGTTTCCCGGGAGTCGGAAAGGGGGAGAGTGGTTTGCAGGAGTGCGTTGAATTATTGGCTCGATGCGTACGGGGTATTGGTCTTTCGAACTTTCGGCTTTCGCGTTACGGCGATGTCGATACGGAGATTTTCATGTGCCTGAGAATTCCTGGTACGAGACAAATCCTTTTGGATAAGTATAGCGATGTTTCGTCGAGCTGGTACTGTAGACCCAGACTGCTGATTGGGATAGTGACTCAACCTTCGCGAATACCGTAATACGGGGATAGATGGTGCCAAGTGAGCAATATTTGACTATGGCCCACCTCCACGTATCTACCTGTATGTCCGGTGATCGAATGCACACCCTGTCACAGAAGAACTAGACGAGCTAGTTAGGCCGAGTTTCACACCAGGTAGTCTTGAAGTTCATCGAAACTATTTTCTTTCAACATCCTAGAAGTCTCTGAACGTTAATCATCGAGGCTCTGAAAGGTACGTAGCTCGAGTTTCTCTCCATTTCTGATAGATTTACTTATCGTACAACGAATGAATACTGATTTGCGTTCTGTGGTTGACACCTACATTAGGGACCAATGTTCGTGCCTCTGACACTGGAAGTGTGCTGGTACTTTGTTCTTTGGAAATGTATATAATGGGTCTTAAGAATTTTGTAAGTAGAAGGGAGGGCGATACAATAGGGCAATGTTTAGGAAGTTTCGTGGAGGATACGGAGATTAAAATGACGGAGGGTTCGTAGGCCACGGATGACACAGTGGTTACGGGAATGAGTGACGCAGTGTTTGCAAACGAGAAGTCGCGCACAGATTAGACGAGTTCATTAGCGACAGAAGTATTGGTACATGACAATCGTTATCGGTACGTCGTACTTCCTAATGGAGATTGTTACAGTATCAGCAAAAGGTTCGAACTCTTTTCCAAAATGACACAACTTATTCCTGGAAGCCTCAAGTACAAGAGTATCGATCGCGATAACGTAAGCAATTGTACAGATTATTGTACCGAACCTTTCCTTTTCGATATTTTCAGTTCTAATAATAAACCCTCACCATTCTCAAGATCTTAAAGCATCGAACTATATCCCACTGACAAGTCATCATTAATATTCTATCCACCTTGCATACTTTCCAAGATATCACCTATCTACAGTTCCACAATCCTACAACTCCGAAGACCTACATCCAGGATGTTAAAGTATCAAACTATACACCATTGACGAGTCACTTTTAACGTGTTATCCAGCTTGCACACTGTCCAAGATACCACCTATCTATAGTTCCACAATCTGACAACGTACTCCGAAAAACTAGAATCAGAAATGTTCCAAGGCTTAACGATATTCCGTATCCTCAAAAACAACAGAACAACATCCTTCTCCCAGGCCTGTACAATTCTCCCGGTAGGACGAAGCTGTTAAGGAACACCCTGTACGCGAGAGACACGGTGGTGCATCAACGCGGGGAGTCGTCGAGTTCGAATCGGTGTCCGAGACGAAGAATGGGGAGCGAACGCGAGTCGGCAGCGGGGGTCGCGTCGCTAAAAGGGTAAACGTTGTAGGCTGTCGTGGCAGATTTCGGATAAAACAAGTTCTCCGTTGATCTCGGTCCGTCGGTTGTTCGTTGGTCTCTCATCGAGCGGCTCGATGTGCGTGCGAGGGCTGCTCGCTGGATGCGTGTACGCGCGCTCAGGCGGGCACGATTGTTCGTCAGTATCAACGACCAGCAGGATGTACCGAAGGGGATAATTAAACTTGCCGGAGAACGCTCTCACGAACGGCGGGTACAGCTCTTGCCGGAATAGCTTCGAGAGTCAATAGTATCTCTCTATAACCCTCGTCGCGTCTGTAAAGATGCCTAGATAGGGAAAAGGGAGCCTCGGGTCTAGGTAGGGGGTCGGTTACCACCGATCGAGGATCGGTGAGCGTCGCGCTGAACCCAACCTACAGAAATTACGTACGAGTATTTAATTATAAATTCAAGTTGCCCTCGATAGAATCCGCGGCTGCGTTCGAGCGTGGTGTACTCGGTCGTCGAGGACGGTTTCGACGCGATTAAATCGACGACCACCGAACGACGGTGCTCTTTGACGTCCGGCAATCCTCCGAACGCCAGTTTTACGAGTCCGCGCGCGCCAACATTTAATTAATGGCGTTAAAGTTGCGCCGGTACAGTTGCCAGGAAATCTACTCGAGTTTCCCGAAGGCGGTACCCGCGACAGGTATCCGGGACGCGGCTAGTTTTCAGCACCGTGTAACAAAAGGGGCGTACGAATCGACCGAACGGGATTCACGGTCGGTCGGGGACTCGAAATCGCGGTTCGATTCGGAATGCAATTCGTTCGACGATGATCTTGGTCCTTTGTCTCGCCACTTGGACGGTCCACTTATCGCGACGCACACACCGGGCCAACGCGACGATGCGTAATCCGTGGGGGTTTCAGACTTCAAAGTATGAACCTCGGAAGTTTCCTAATGGAACGGAGTTGTGATTTCGCTTAATGTAGCGTCAACAACCGGTTTATGTATCAGTCAACTTGGATTTACGGTTCAACTTGCCTCTAGTCTACTCGCAGCGAAGACTTTCCTCTAGACGATCTCGCGTCTCGCTTTTTTATTCTCAATTGTCCCTGATGTACACCGATACGAATGGTCTACCTGACCGATACCCGAACCTCGTGATTGGAAATTGTTCTCGATGATTTAGAAACTCGCCAAGGAGAGACAATTTTCAACGTTGAATTTCGAAGGTTGCGCGATGTTAACAGTTGAATTACGAATCGGTGAACTTGGATCTGCCCTCGGACTAGGAGTGAACGCGTTGGCAGTGCGACGACCGTGTTAATCTTTCTATTCTGAACTTGAATTTCTCTCGCAGCGACGATTCATCGAGAGTGAGCGAACGCCGAGATAAATCTCGTGTCTACGAGGTCCGAAGATATTCTTGGAAGTCGGTCTACAGACTCCGCGAACTGCGTAGACTCTCAACTATTCAAGCCGCGCCAAGTGAAAACGCGGATGCGATGTAAGCGTGCAGACGGCGCGTAAACAACGGTCGTTCGTCATCGTTCGAGGCAACCGATTTCCAGAGGGGCCGAGAATGCTCGTCGTTTCCTCGCGAACGCTTCCACCGGGTCTCCGGTTCTCCTTTGAACCTTTAATTGTTCCATCTTGTTCGATATCTCGTTCGGAACACTGGCCAACGCGAACGACAACGGAAAGGCGGGCGCGCGATACCTGAAGTGCGTTAATTGCGAGTACCGTTTAGTTAAGAACACCGTGTCACAATTATCGCACGGTGAACGTCGAGTCCCGAATCGATACCGTTAAAACGTCGTTTACCGTGCCGTTCGTTCAAACAAAAGCCCGACTTTCCAAGCTGATTGACTTTCGTTTGCGACAATCTCGACTCGAGGCCGTAAAAATAATTGGTTTCCTCGCGTTAAATGCTCGAAGCAATTACAACGTTTCGATTAACGTACTCGAAGAGCACGTTCCTCGACGGTGGCCAGAATCCTCCGATCCTCTACGACCGATTTCTTTCGATCGATCCCAACCGGCCCGTTTCCACGACGATTCGGAACGTCGAGGTTAGGGCCGGACCTTCCCGAGAATTATTTACACTTCGGTGGAATTAGTTTCGCAGCTGGAAAGTTCTAGGTTCGCGCGGTTCTCGTTTAAATTTATAAGCCACGAAAATTGTCCCTCCGTCCCCCCTAACCGGAAAATCTCGGATTCTAAATTATCCGTTTAATTCATAAGTGGCCCGCACTTTCGGTTAGCGATCTTCGCCTCGGAAATTCACGAATCGACCGAATTACACGAATCGTGAACACATCGAACTCACGAATTTCCCAAACGATCGATCTCCTTCCCGCCAAAAATTTCAAATTCTGCACGAGTTCGTCAATCACGGGCTCGGCAAACTTTCAAAATCCACGCTCCAGATTCGAACTTTCAAACCGCTCGAATTGTATTCGCGCCAAATTTCAAATCACCGACCCTAATTTTCGAATTACCCAAATAATCGTCCCCAAACTTTCGATTCGCTCTCCCGTGTATTCGATAGCGACATCTCTCTCCTCGAGCTGGCAAAATTTCCCAAACGATGTATCAAAATATCAACCGATACCCTTTCCGCGAATCATCCTTCGAGTATTCCCCGAGAATCGTCGAACCGTGGCCAAAAAATTCACGCTTGAAATCATCGCTACTGGGAAAATAGCGTCGACTTTTCGATCCACGAGGTCTCTCGGTCTTTTCGCGGCTTATCGTTTTCCCCGGTACGACAATCTATCCCTAAGTATTTCCCTAGTGAACGCGGCAACGGTGAATCTGGCAGAAACCGAAAGTACTCTATTCCGTAGCCTCGTTTCCAAGCGGTGCCAAAGCGGTGCCAAAGCGGTTCGAGAATCTCGTCGACTCGATCTTTGACCCTAAATCGTAAATACAAAGGTATTTTCCCGGCGTAGTCTACAATTCACCGCCACGTCTTCGCGTTTCCACGTATCCATCGCGGAGCGACAAAAGCGCATGTGCGTTCGCGTTACGCTGCGAGTACGGAGTGGTGTGTGTCGGTGCAGCGTGGGGTGGTCGGTGGTAGCCGTTACACGTGCATCCACCGTGTGTAAGTACGTGTCCACGTCTATGGACAACGTTTCGAAAACTCCTCCTCGGCCGCCGCCACTGCGATTGTACCCGCCGAGTGAATTAATTCGTTCGCGTAAAGCGTTGCGCGCGTTTAACGAGGACCACGGCTTCGTATCGCGGCGGGAAACGGAGAACGCGTGAATGATTAAGCCACTCCGATGAAGTTTCAACGAGCATACCACTCGAAATTAACTTCGCTGCTTTTCAACGTTTCCTTTATCTCCCGTGGCAACGATGTCTTCTCGGTGATGGCGCCGAGAGGATTTCGCGATTTTTTTTTTTTAGATTTATAACGTCTAAACTGATAATTCAATGGTCCTTTTGGCAAGAAGGTACCACTTCGTTCGATGGAGATTTATTTCCAAGCGTTTACACTCGACTCGTGACCAATCGATCGCTCGAAGCCGCTACGAGATCATCGTTGATGTATCGTTCCGGTGGTCCGTCACTCTTTCGTTCTGGTTTGATCTAATTATAGTAAACTGATACGGGGATCGGGACATTCAGTGGTCAGACGAGGAATGTACATATAGGAGTCGGTGGTGGATCGAGAACTTGCGGGAAAGGGATCGGTTGGTATAGCCTTCTGACGGTGGATAGGGGAGGTGCAGCCGCATATGTAACGATCGTGATTTCCTAATTAATAATCCCGCGTTGTCTCACGGAATCGGATCGCGTGATTCGTAGAAAATATTCGTGGAATAGTAACTCGATGGCAAATTCGATCGAAGGAAAACTCGGGCTACGCACACTGCGTGTTCGCGTTACCGAATCGAGCGGAAGAACTTTGTTCGATAAGCTTCGTGAAAAATATCCAATCGGTTCTAAAAGGAACGGAAGAGGTGAAACTTTCCAACTAGCTAATGTTTCTAGCCCGTTCCGTTGGAAAAGTTTTCACTTTTCCTGTCATTGGCGCCAATGTCGGAAATCACCGGGCAAAGTACCGCGTCTTCTATTGGCACCGTTATCTATTTAATCGGTTGATGTCGAAGCGTATCGGGAACCCCTTGAACCGATTCAGAACTCAAACATCGAGTTTACACCAACGAATCGACTCGTTCCTGGCTAAACGCTTCCCTGACACCGGAAGATGGTGTCTCTTTAAAAACTTGAACGATGGGTAGGATCCTGGGATGCTAATTCGATTCAAAGAACGACGTAGTTCGATACTAGCACGCGTTTGCATATGTGTATCAATGATCGAAATATTTCGACCTCGAGCCTTTTAGAAAGAGCGTATCATCTGTAGTAAAAAGAAGAAAGGACAAAAAATAGTTACAATTACGTGGACAAGAAGAAAAAAGAAACGTATAGGAAAGTAAATATTGAGTTGTTCGTAAAGTAATTTCGTTTTCCAAAATGGAGAATATATGATTTAATAAGATAGTTTACTAGTGTAAATCGTAGTGTATTCCAAACGCTAGGTGAAGAAGTTAGAAATATGAAAAATTTACATTTAAATACACGCGCGTACGAAATCGTACCGTTCCTTAAATGAAACTTTCACTGGCCTGTACGCGACATCACCGCACGTACGACTAAAGACCGTATCACCGACACCGGTGTCCCCTCTACCTAACTTGTTGATACCTCTTCTAGCCCTCCGATGAAAAACCGAGCCACCTCCGCGCATCGCTAGTTTCTGTTGGTCGAAAGTTTCCGATCGGTACCAAGTGGGGGTAAAAATCGTCGAGAAACTCGCATACGTAGGTCTCGCGATCCCGATAGTTGCTGCCAGCGTGGAAATTCTCGGTATCGACAACCCGTAGATCGCGTAGCTCGCGAGAGAATCGCGAGAGAATCGCGTCGAATCGCAAGGAGAAAGGACGGTCGTCGGCACCGCGTCGGGTTAGTGCACGCACCACCCGTGCAGCGGCGTTCTATTCCAAGGGTTCGTCGCGCGGCGACTGGGGTTCCAGGGGTGGGGAGGGTTGAGCCGGCGTGTGCGCACGCGCGGAACTTGGCCCCGTGGAGGGGACGTTCAGTGTCACTCGGTGCCGGGCGTTGCGGCGCTGTGGCCCTTCAGTCTTTGATCCGCAGCTGGCGCGGTTGTGTGCGTTGCCCTCGAGCGTACTCGAGCGTCGAGACGAGACTACGAGATCGTTTCACTGGCCGTGCGCGAAAAGAGGGGAGAGTAGCAACGGTGGTGCAGTAACCTCTCTCTCCTTGTTCGTGAAACACGAGCGGTACCGTTCGCCGCGAACGTCAACCCTCCAGCGGGGGTATACTCGCGCAAACGAGGACGAGCCTCGCGGTAACCGTTATCCCCTCGAAGATCACCCACGGGAGAACTCGATCGCGGCTAGGTGGACACCGTTCGAGTTTCGATCGTTCGGAAATTTCACTCGGTGGTTCGAGGGCCACCGTAACCGCTCGGTGAACTCGGACGCGTACCGATCCTCGCATCCGCGTCGTTCGCTGCGAGTTCGACACAGTTCGAAACTGTCAGGCTGCGACACGGTCTCTTCGCTTACACCCCTGGGATTTTCGGAGGCACGCTGCTCGACGCTCCTCCACCAGCACGGATTTGCGTGCGGTTCTCGGCCCCCTGACCCAATTAGTTTTCGCGTCCGCCGACTGACGGCGAGTGTCTGCGCACCGTGCGGACGTCCAACAGCTAGTCACCGGCCGTAGAAACGGAGTCGTCTCGATCGTAGCCGGTCCGTGGCCAGTTGTGCACGACAGTTAACGGTGCGAACGAGCACAGGGGAGGAGACGCGTAACCTGTCGGGCGATTTTCGAGTTCGGTGAACGAACGAGTTTCGAGCCGACAACAGTGACCCGTGCGAAAGTAATCGTCCAAGTGTTCTCGCGCGAGTGCAGTGAAAGGGATACGTATACGTGATAGAAATCAACGATCTCGCGGACGAATCGACGCACCGCTCGGCTGGCCGAGGATACCGCGAGGAACCACGGTCCGGGAAGAGGGCCGATCGCGAAACGGTGAATCGCCCCGCGCGCGCCGAAGAGCATCGCTCGCGGGCCGGGAGTTGAACTTTCTCGCTGGCGTTGACAGATCGATAACAAAGTTTGCGTACGCGAGTTTCCCCTTTCGTAGCCGGCGGCTAGTGGCTACGCGCGATACGCTCCACGGAGGTCCTCGCTTGCGAGGAATGCCTTTGCATCAACGGTGCGCGAGGATCGTACCTAGCCTACTCTCTAACGCGACCTGGCATCGAACCTCCACCCAAGTACCGCGAGTACGACACTCTGAACTTGACACGCTGCCGCTCTAAACAGAGACTCGCGAACCGTCCAGTCGTCCCATCACCCGTCACCTGGACACTCGGCTAACCTCGAACTGCCCCGAGAGCGACACGCGAGAAGAAGTTTCAAACACCGGGTGAACCCACCCGCAGCTGTTACAATTCGATCGAATTCGAGTCCACTTTCCACACCGGTATCGGAAAGATAAAAGTAAACCTCGAGACACCAAGTTGAAGACCATCCCGGAAACACCGAGTCTCCGAGCGATCTGTTCTCGAGACATTGAGATTAGACTTCCTTCGAGTTCGATTCGTTCCAGCTTGACATGCCGATATCGCGAAAGTAATCTCGATCGTGACTCTCTCGTCGATCACGAGCAACGAACGGTCTCGGCGTGCGAGGACACACCAGGTGTGTCCAACCGAGCCCCGCGCAACCTAGTGGATCCTGATCTTGACATGCTGACGTCCTGAAGGGCGTAATACTGCCAAACTCTGCGGAGGATTTCTATGCGGCCCGTGCGATCACCGCTGGAAATCTGACGCCCCGTCGCGCCAGCGACCGAGGCAGCCTGTCGCTGTCGCTGTCCAGCAAGAGGCAGTACCTGGTGAAATACAAACGGAAGGAGGGTAGACAGTGCGAGGAGCGGGGCACCTCCGCGTGGCCCGGGCTGCTCGACGATCGTAGGAAGAAGTGTGCAACGGTGAAGGGTAACGGTGGTTTCGGCGACTACTCGGCCGCGGGCGAGTTCGAGGTCTGGGGCGACGAACAGCACGCGTCGGATGGTGTAGATCGTCAGGTGGCGAGGCCGCCTTCGCGGCAGCAACGATGCGAAGGCGGTTCGTCCCTGAGGCCGTTGCTTCACGTGGCGCACTGTGAACTCCACTCGCCCCGCGAGCCGGAGCTCCTGAGGCTGGATCATCTCGAGGCCCTCGAGCACAAGTCAGCGGACCACGACTCCTACACCATGATGGAGAACTTTCACAGCCCTGTGCCACCGCCGCTACCACGACGACACGTCCGGTAAGAGCTTCACTCGATCTAACATCGCGCACGGGGTTTACGCGGTAACGAACACGGTACAAGCCGATCGAGTTACGCTCGGTGTTTAGCGCGATGGGGGTGCGCGACTGGGGAAAAGTACGACCGAGAAAGAAACCTCTTTCGAAAGATTTCAGGAACGGTTTTCAGGTATGGTGGTTACACGGAGATAAATGAAAAACTTATGTCGAAAGAAGAGAGTAAGTGTGGAACGAAGGATTTTATTTTAGAGTTGCAGGTTTAGGGTCTAAAGTGTTTATCGTAGTGGAGAGTTGTAGAGGGATTTCAGAAAATTTCGGAAGAAGACTTCTAAAGGTACAGTTTTAGGGAATTGAGTGTTTCTCGTGGTAAGATTGTTTGACCGGAGAAGAGAGACGTCAGGTATGATCTTCGAAAGCTCAATTTTAGGGTACCGAGTGTTTCTCGTGGTGGAAAGTTTGCGCACCTAATTCAAGTTCAACGGAGAGAGTAGATTCGAGACGAGGGATCATTTTTTAGAGAGCTTCAGGGTATCGAGTGTTTCTCACAGAGAGTTGCACGGAGCGAAGAGAGGAGAGTTTTTCGAAAATTTCGGGAAAAGATTTTCGGAGATGCAGGTTCAGGGATTCGAGTGTTCATCGCGATGGGATGTTTGCACGGGGAAGAGTGTGCACTTGGAATGATTTTAGGGATGATTTTTGGAAGTGCAGTTTTAGGGCATTGAGTGTTCCTCGCGGTGAAGGGTTTGCACAGGGAAGGGTTTGCGCGAGGAGAGTTTTTCGACAAATTTCAGGAATGATTTTTGGAGATGGAGTTTCAGGTTATCGAATAATTACGCGAGGAGGAGCGAAAACGTGCTTTTACCAAGGAGTATAGCTACCTAGTCAAAGTTGGACGAGGGAACAATTTCTTTTGTAAAAGATCGTGTGCATGTTACGTTGGTTGCACGTGTACTGGCGAACTTCAAAAGCGTGTAACGTGCTCGAAACTTCGTGTATTCGATCGAAATAGTTTCCGTGTGTTTTTCTTACGGTGTCTCGACGATCGACTGGGAATCGCAAGTTCCAGAGGCAAAAGCCCTCGGAAAAGCCTCCGTTTCTTTGGATTCTTCGTTTTCGTAGAAGGATTTATCTCGCGAAGAGTGTTTCGCATACCGAAGAAAATAAAAATCTATCGACGGAAAGTAAGGGGAGCAGGGAGCCCACGGATAAGTATTTCGTATTCCAAGTTGTATATATTCCGAAACTGTAACAATTCCTGATACTATCGCTGCACTTTATCAGTTAGGAATAAAGTGGTGATTTCGAATACGTATTTTTCTAGCTTCGCTTCCCGCGGATCGTTTCTGATTGTATAAACTGCACATTTCATCGCGAGCCGTTTCGAAGATGGATTTTGTTTCTTTCTCTGCAATAACGAAACGGTTAACTCAATTTGCCCCAGCTTTCGAATCCGTTTGTTCGTCCTCTTTACTTTGCCAATGTTTGCGAAGCGACGAACGACCGTACAACGACAACATTCATTTCTGAGACTATCTTTCTTTCGGGTTAACGTAAATTACTCGAAAAGTCTCGTTCGAAACTTCGTTCCCTCGCAATTTCCTCCAATTTTTATCCTATCAGCTTTGAATTTTTTCAAACAACCTTAAACACATCTTGACGTAATTTCTCTCGAAACTCGATATCTACAATTTGCATTTACAATTCGTTGATCGATCTATCTCGCGAGACAGTCTACCGGTGTACTTTACTCGTTTCGTAAAAATACTAGCCTGATAAAATAATTTCGCTCGTGGTATGAAATTGACGAAGTTGAAAGTTAATATAAATTCTTAATACAAAACGTGCATTCCCTCCGTCGGAATGCGAAACTTTTTCGATATACCGCGAAGGACAAAGTTTATGAATAATATTTCAAGTTTTTCGCTGTTAATCGCCCGAGAGTAAATCAATTTCCGCTAGAAAGACGTGAAAGTTTCGCGGTAAATATCGTAAAACGTGCGACCGAAATGCGAAACGGTTTCGATTTGTCGCTGTCCCGTTGCTTTTACCAACGATCGCGAAAAAAAAATCGAAAGTTCATCCAGGGGTTGTAATGTCGGTTAAGTGTGTCTCGCGTTGGCGCACTTGAACCGGAAGAGGTCAAATAAAATTTGTCAATCTACGTGTAGCCATCGACCGCCGGGATACAATTCCAGCACGATAGTCGGTTGAAAAATAATCAGGACCGCAAAGGGTTAAAAGGGTGCACTTCCACTTCTCGTTCCCTCCTCGTCGGAGGTTTCACTCTTTACTGTGCAAGCGTCCGGGTGTCGGTGACCCGCAGGAGTTGCGGTGAATTTTCTATTTATCGGAAACTTGATTTCTCCGAAGACTCCCGTCGCTTCAAGATAGAATTGTTCGATAATAAAGCTTTCTGATTTTTCGTCGTAAAATTCAATCGCCGGCTATATTTGTGGTCCAGTTTTCGATCCATATAGGTCGACCCAATCGGACTGGCGATAACTTTAAACGAGTGCCGACACTTTTTCCGGTAATCGTAACGAAAATACAGTGAATTCTTTTTTTTTTTTTTTTTTATTCTTGTATCATCGTTCGAAAATTTTGCGTCAAATTATCCGAGCAGACCGAATAAACGTATCGTGGATTTAGAAAGATTTCAAGTGTCTCGACGCAAGTGTCATATTTTTGTTTTCCGTGTCACAGTAACGAGTCAAGCGCAACAGTTGCCTCCCGATTCGGAAATGATTATTTCTGAACTACGGTCAACTTATCTCAAAATTCTAGTTTCAGAATCGATAGTCTCTTTGCCATTCGTATAATTGCTCCTGACATTTCTCCGGTAACTTGAAACTGGTTATTTTTAACACAATCTTTAATAATGCATCAAGTTTGCTCGAAACAATAATTCTAGGTCTTTTACGGTCTGCAGTTTCTTTAACAATCGTAAAATTATTCCCGAGATTTCTCTAGCGACGTAAAATTGGTTAATTTTCACACAATCTTCAATAATGCGTCAAGTTTGCTCGAAACAATAATTCTAGGACTTTTAGAGTCTGCAGTTTCTTTAACAATCGTAAAATTATTCCCGAGATTTTTCTAGCGACGTGAAATTGGTTAATTTTGACACAACGTTCGATAAAACATCAAGTTTGCTCGCAACAATAATTGTAAGACCAAAAGTTTGTTTTATACGTCAAGTTTCACCGAAAACAGTAATTGTACGGCAGTATCTTTTATACTTCGTGCCGTGTTTCATCCTTTACGTCGGCCAATTACTCTGAAAGTTCCTCTAGCCAACAACGATGAAACGTTCGTGGATTAAAATACTTAAGAATGCATATTAATTTCACGGTTAATGCACTCGCAAAGTTGTTCGCTGACAATGAAATAAAGGCCGTCAATATTCAGAACTAGTCCCTCCCGAGAGAGTGGACTGGAGAAGCGATCGCGTCAACAATTAACCCCTGAATATTAATCGACAATTATCCATCAAACGAAGCTCGTTATTTAACTCAATTTATCGATTCAGTCATGCAGTAACGGCAAATTGCTGCGAAACTGCCGGAGAGGGTGTAAATAAATAGAGCTGTCACAATTATCAGATGCTACTTTTTTGCTCGAGATTCAATTCCTCGACGTGGAACAATCTCGCGCATCTTATTGTTACAAGATTTGTCTAAAACGTTAATCGGTACTTTCTCCATCTAAAAATTCAATTCTTTAGATCTTACAGTCGTTCTAGGAATTTTATTTATTCTAGATCAATGAAATTGTGTCCATGCGATGTATTAAAATAATTGGTTAAATTTGACTTGGAACGTGCAATTTAATCGTAACAGAAACGAAGGTGGCGTTGAATCTCTATAGATAATAATCCGAGAAAAAATTAAACCCCATTCTTATATTTCCGCTGAATCGAACGATCTTTGTACGAGCAAGTTTTCAATATTTCGAAAAATATTTGAGTTCGTGTAAGCCGAGAATACTGTATAACTAAACTGTACAGTCGAATGGCATAAAAATGCGATAACATAAAATAATAGAAAGATTTGAAACGAAAGTAATCCTGTACGAGAGAAACGAATAACGGTACGAACTTACTGGAAGTGATTACTATCTGGAAAGATTTATAAAAGTTAAAAAGTGAAAGACTTTGAAAACATTGTAACTCTTCGAATTAGTATGACTTAAACTTTCTTCGCAAAGTGTATAACGGAAGGCTCGATGTGTAATTCATACGGCTTGGGACATAAGTCGAAGTTTCCTTGTCAAATAATTTTCAACATTTATTACGAAACATCGGTGACATTTCATTGTAAGGAATTCTACGTCGCTCTGGAGATATTAATATCAATGTATACAACAAAAAGTGTATATTTATAAAAAGAAAAATTCGTCGATGATCCGAACAATTTTGAAAGAAAAAAAAAAGAAAAACAATACCGTATAAAAATGTCTCGCGACGCCGTTCGCCCTCGAAAGAATTCGAATTACGCGCCGAAACAATTTTAGCGCGCGCATCGATCATAGTCGTAACGTACCGGACCGTAAACGATTACGCGTTACAAGCGTATAAATTAAAGCGTCGTTTATCGGTAACTCTGTCGGGAAGCATATAAATAAATAACCGCTAATTGAACGAGCGTGTCGAATCGAACAAGACCCTCTGCCCGATATCGATAATTTTTCCGTCGCTACGAATTCCCTCCCCTCTCCTTCTCCTTCTCTCTCTCTCTCTCGCGCGCGCGGGCGCGTTCTCTCACCTCTTTCTTTCTCTCTTTCTCTCCCCAGGCTGGTAGAGCTCAGCGTCGCGCAATAACGCCGCTTCCGACCCCTCGCTCAAAGGGGCACATACCCCGTTAGTTCCAAGTTTTCCGTTTCGAATCAGCGCATTCTCATCGAACACGAATCGATTTCGAAACGCTCTCGAGAGCGGGCTTGTCATTAACCCCGTTCTTCGGGCGTGAACCTCCGAAACGAGCTACAATTCCACCGGTGCGAGCACCTATATTGGCCTTCCACCAGAATCGCGAAGCCTCCGACCCCTCTCCCCACTCACCGTGTAACCCACGTCCTTTCTTCCGTCCCTCTTCCTTCTCTGTCTCTCTCTTACCCCCCCCCCCCCTTACCTCTACCTCCCTCCGCTCCCCTCCACGGCTGAAATCTTGATCGTTGGAACATTTACCGCGCGAATGGAGTGCCTCGTTCGCTCGACGATCCTTCCTTCTTTCCACGCGGTTTTCACAACCCTCTCCGTAGCTCGCCAATTCGTACAAATTATTTAATTCGATTCGAATGTCCGACTTACTTTCTTTCCATCTCAAACGGCACCTTCCGAACGGTGAATTCAGCGTTTTAACGCGCCGGTCGAATTTTCGAATTCGTTTCGATACGAAACGCAACGCGTACGGTATTATAGAGGGGAAACGTGTGTACGATCGAACCTTCGAGCATTTTTAACCGTTGAATTTGTAGCTCGAATACAATCGTCGAATTTTTGCATCGAACGATAATTACGAATAATAATTCGCATTGTTTAATTGTATCGTTCGACACGATTCATAGTTGGTTATAAACGTGATATCTATTCGGTTCGACACGGGTTATACAAATCATTTAATTTCGCAGGAATCTGTCCTTTATTTGCCTACGGTTCCGCTATGAATTATTTTTATTACAGTTAGACGAAGATATTATATTTGAGTTGTGAATGGATATTCGTATCCGGCTAAACTTTGACGTTTAAATATGAATCACTTTTTATATCGCAATTGGGATGAAAATACAGCCGAAGTGTTAATAAAACGAAAGATTTCTCTTGGAATGAAAAATTATAAATATCATCGATCGTGTAGAGCACGCTGATCGAGTTGCATCGAAACGGAAATATCAAAAGTGTTTGTCAAAAATGGTATTGCTTTGAGGCAAATTACCTTTTATAGAGTATTCAATTACAATGCAAAAACGTACCTATGTATTTATTAAAGATTATAATTTCACGTAATTTCCATAAAGAGATAAAACGCATCCATCGATCGATCTCTATCGCGACCAATCGTGTATCTCTTCTGTAATCGAATCGTACGGTACCGACCAATCACCGTTTAAAATTCAAAAGCAACTTGTACTCACCAATCGCAGCCCGGTACGTCGAAAGCTGATTCGTCCAGAGCGCCAAGTTTTCACCTTTCGATAATTGTGCTGGAACATTCCAAAGTCCATCTCGAAATTATTCTTCGACCCTTTGACGAACAATCGCGCGTATTTTCGACGTTGAGGCTCGATCCGGAACAAACGACTTTTCGTCTCAACGATTTACCGTTTGACTCGAAGCTCACTTTCCACCACGCACGTGTAATAATCCACGAAAAATCACGCGACTGCGGTTACGCGCAAGCATTCGGCGTCTCGAACCTCACTGTTCTTTTCACATATGCGCGCGCATACACTTCCACGCGGTTTCTTATGCCTTTGTCGACGCACGCGGAACGGTTAAAATTATTCGCGAATACTTTACACGTATATTTCGGGTCGAATCACTTTGTGCGAGCACTCGAGAAGATTAAAGGTAGATAGTTCACTGTGTTTGGTACAATTAACTTCATTACCGTGTGAATTTATAGAAAACCGGGTGTTTGAAACGATACACGTTCCGTTCGCGAGATCTTTGCGTGGAATCGATACAGCGGTCCGAACTACTCTGCTTCGTCGCGGTCAATTCGCGATAGCGCTGCTGTCGCGTTGCCTAGGTGATTCGATCTCTGCGAGTAACTGCGCGCCACTTCAAGGCGCAGAAAGCAGAATAATTCGTCGCGTAACCTGTGTCTTTACCATCCCTCGAGTGTACAAAGTGACGTGTTTGGAACGCTGTGGAACGCACCATCTTCTCCAGCGCGGTATATCGTCGCACGTACGTCGGATCAACTAACCAAGTAATCGATACAATAATAAACTTTCGCGTAGAAATTAAGTATTACGTCGTTGCGTAAATTTCGTCCGTTGGTATCGATACAATCGTTTTCATAGCAACGCTGCTGCAAACGTTTCTGCGCGAGGTACGAGTCTATGCAAAGATGTTTCTACGCATTATGAATCTATGCAAAGTATCTTTAAGAATTTAATTCCAGTTTTCTGTTTACCGACGGACAGACTTTACGCAGCAACTTAATGCACGGGGTACTATTTTGTAGCTGCCTTCGTGTCGTACCCAACCAGCCAACAAACAGTACAAAGTTTCATCTTGGAAGTGTAATTCAATTTTCGACGTGGCTCTATTATATTAAGTTATAATAGAGATAGTGTATTCGCGCCACACTCACAATACAGCGACGGACGAATTTACAACTCGTCGCTCTAACGACACGCTCAACAGGTACAATACGGTAACGTACCATACGGTAACGTGCAATATTCTAACGTGAAGAAATTACACGCGGGAAATGCTCGTAAGGATGGTTGGGGGACCCGTTTCAGAATAGACCTATACTGGTGAATTTTCAACCGGATGACGGTCTCGGTAGGAACATTTGCCCGCTATTTTCGAAACTGGTTTACGCGATCTCTTATTGCTTTTCAACCTCGTCGTCAAATACCAAACGTTTGCTAGAACACAGCCTCAACACATTCGACGTGTTTCATGCACACGAGAAGATCGATGCTCGGCGGAAGAGCACACGCGGATAGAAACAGGGGCGAGAAGTAAGGTAAACAAAGTAGTACGAGACCCCGACGCCGCTTAAAGTTGACCCAAAGTGTCGGACGAGGTCCTGCGCGATTTTGAGGGTGAAAATAGGCTTGGGATTATTCGAATATTACAATTTGAAAATTATTATTAGAATGTTACGATTTGAAAATTATTATTCGAATGTTACGATTTGAAAATCATTATTCAAATGTTACGATTTGAAAATCATTATTCGAATGTTACAATTTGAAAATCATTGTTTGAATACTACAATTTGAAAATCATTATTTGATTACTACAATTTGAAAATCATTATTCAAATGTTACGATTTGAAAATCATTATTTGAATACTACAATTTGAAAATTATTATTTGAATATTACAATTTGAAAATCATTATTTGAATACTACAATTTGAAAATCATTATTTGAATATTACAATTTGAAAATCATTATTTGAATATCATTATTTGAATATCATTATTTGAATACCATTATTTGAATATCATTATTAGAATATTATTATTAGAATATTATTATTTGAATATTTCCATTCGAAATACATCTAAAGAATTCCTACAACTTCGTCCACCGTTGGAAATCTCTTTTTCACAGTTGAAAACATAGTAACTCTAAAAAAAAGTTACTTTCAGAAAATATAAACTCGTTTTCTTTACCTAAATAGAAATACTGTGTAGAACATTCCTAACGAAATATATCGAAGAAAACTAAAATCCAAAAATAAACTTCAAGCCTAAGAAACTTAATTTATAACTTCATATCGCTCTATTAAAGTAGATTGATCCTCGAGATACTCGAACATAGTAAAACTATACACGAATACTCAAATGTTCCGATTGTATTCACCGAGTATTTGAATCGTCGTAGCGTTTGATTATTCGAACGTAGAAAAACTCGATAAGCAGTCCGAAGCCTAGATGAAAACCGCGTCACAGGCCGCAACCGCTCGATCGCCGCGCCGGTTTATCCGCAGGTTTCGCAACGCGGATTCCGCGGAACGCCGTTACATTCGAAAATACATATACGACGAGCCGAGTGCTCGTTTCAGAAACGCGGCGCGGACGTAATTAAAAGCGTATATTAATTAGGGGCAGAACCGGCCATTAGGAGCATCGATCGCAATCGGAATGGGCCGGTTATACTAATTGAATTGGCGCGTTATACAGAACCGCTACCTGTCTTCCGGTACCGAATTACTGTTAACGCTTCCCCGAGGGGTCGTGCAGCCGGTAACAAATCTGTTGAAAAAAAAAGATTAATATTGTTGTATTATAATTTTATCGGTCGGTACGATCGTACCGAACGTTTTCACGGTATTATCGACAATAACGATAAACCGAGATGGAGCCAACATTGGGATCCGTGTGTCTCGAAAGCTCGTTGACTACATTTCGTACTTCTGTTTCGAATCATTTCACTTACGTATATATGCATCCAAATATACGTTCTATTTTTGCGAGTATTATATTTTAGTCACTTTCACGAAGTGATTGAACATTCGTAACAGTGATGGATGCGTTTAAATTTTCTGTTTTGAAACTTGGAAGTGGTTTCCTTTTTCACGTAAAGTCGTGCAAAATAATAGATGTATTCAAACGTTTCGTTTCCAAACGTCGAAGTAATTTTTAGTCATTTTCATTTTCTACATGGAAGAAGACCCATTTAAACGTTCTGTTTCGAATCGTCGAAGTCATTTTTAGTAATTTTCATTCTTCCACGTAAAAAAAAAAAACAATTTAAACGTTTCGTTTCGAAACGTCGAAGTAATTTTTAGTAATTTTCATTCTTCTACGTAGGAGACCCATTTAAACGTTTCATTTCGAAACGTCCAAGTCATTTTTAGTAATTTTCATTTTCTACGAAGAAGAAGACCCATTTAAACGTTCTGTTTCGAAACGTCGAAGTAATTTTTAGTAATTTTCATTTTCTACGTAGAAGAAGACCCATTTAAACGTTCTGTTTCGAAACGTCGAAGTAATTTTTAGTAATTTTCATTTTCTACATGGAAAAAGACCCATTTAAACGTTTCGTTTCGAAACGTCGAAGTAATTTTTAGTAATTTTCATCTTCTACATAGAAAAAGACCCATTTAAACGTTTCGTTTCGAAACGTCGAAGTAATTTTTAGTAATTTTCATTCTTCTACGTAGAAGCATGGAAAACGACAGACCCGTTCGAACGTCCTATCGCGATTCTTCGGAATACCTTTCGTTAATGCTCGTGTTCGGCGTCCAGAATCTAAGAAAATGAGCTTCGTTTAGCGCGATCGAACCCAGAATTCAATGGGAGAACGAATCGCGGAGTTTTCCAAAGTTTCTCGAACTTCGAACGGCGTGAAAGTGGGCCGTGGCGAAGAGTTAACACCGGCGTTGAATTTAAATCTTCCACCTGTACGAATACCGATAACCTCGCGGCACCAACCGTCGCTGATAACGCGTGAGAACAATAAGACGCTTATCCTCGTCGTTCGAGATAAGAAGCTCTCGATACACGAGAGCGCGGGCACCTTCCGGAAGGTGTATCAAAGCGGTTCGCGCTGGGAAGAGGTAAGACAAACAAAGTGATACGGGTAACGGCAGCGAAACCTCGAAGGTTGTTTCGAAGTATGAAACGAAGAGGCGCATTTGCATCGACGCAAACACGGAAATCCCGCTGCAACCTGTTTGCCCCGCGTACAACTTCCACGAGCGTTGATGGAAGTCTGCGTTAATGCAGCCTCTCTCATTTCGCAAATACGGATTCGGTTATTTCAGACAGCCTCGATCGAATTAAAATCGACCAACTGCTGGGAGGACGTTGGAAATTGCAAAAGTAGCGTTAAGGTCTTTTCGTGGATACTTTTGATCGTGTCGCGCGAGTAGTTTTAGCGCGTCTTCTTTTCGAGGTTAGAAATCGATAAGTTACCAAAGGTTGTAACGAATCGTTCGATGATTAGTTTTAGCGTAGGTTTTTGGAAGATACAGGGATGTTAGTAAGTGAGATATCTTGATTTTGAGGTTAGAAATCGATAAGTTACCAAAGGTTGTACCGAATCTTTCGATAATGAACTTTAGTATAGGTTTTCGTTAAATATAAGTCGTTGCGCAACGATTGGGAGAAAAGTGTCGCATTTTGGAAGATTAGAAATTGGTAAATCGTGACTGATAAATCGTACGGAACTCGTCAATAATTCATTTCAATATTGATGCGAAATAAACTTAATTGGCCCGTCGAAGCGATGAAATTTTAAACACAAGAATGAATTTAATACAGAATATGAATTTATTTGATCAAGTTCCCGATCAAATGCAGCTGAAATGCCGATAAATGCTCCGTATTAAATTTCTTTATGCGGAAAATTTTATAATTCCAAACGGACCAATTAAGTTTATTTAGCACTCGCGTTAACTTCTTTCTCATCGAAGATGGGAAGAAATTATAGAGGAAACGGTTAAATTGCATAATTAGGTCTGCTTTCGTATAGAACTCCTTCCCGTCGTTGCAGCGGCGCACCTGTAAAGTTCAATTCCATTTAGTTTTTCAGCTCCCGCCTTATATTTTTACAGATGCATCGATTCTTGTTCGCGTTTCAACGGGAAGTGTTTGAACAACACCGCGCGGGATATTTACAACGAGCAACGTAAAACGAAGATTTATATTTCGTTGGAAAAATTACAAATATCGCGTATCGAGTATCGGTTTCGAATTGATTAAATTAAACAAACGCGCGAAACTGAGAAGGAACGATTGCACCCGCACAATATCGGCGGGCCGTTCGAAAGCGTAAATTCGGAGTTGAAAGTTCACGTATTTGAAAGAGAAGGTAGTCGCAAAAACGAGAAGGCGAGTAGGAAAATTAGGTCCGTGGTTTAGAAGTATGATGAAACGCGGTAGGAAACGAACGACTGTGAACCGGATGGATTTGAATTAGCAGAGTGGCGTGAAAGATCGATACGGATGAGATTGGCAAGGAGAACCGGTGTTAAGGATCTTGCGGATGAGGCGGCAAAGCTCGAAGATCCATCTCCGCTAGAAGTTGAACCACTCTTTTCAAAGAGAGGAGAGATGTGATCAAACTCGCGTCTTACGTGTAAATCGAAGTAAAAAATTACACGAGTCGTAGACACTGATCGAGACGAGAGAAAAATAAAACCAAATCGATCGCACCTGTCCAATTTTAAACACTCCGAATACTTGCTTCAGTTTTCACCGGAAAAAATTGCCACGGATATTCATCAAAACCCTCTTGCATCCTCGCGAGTGATCCGAGCGGTGAATAATAAAAAAGATAGAAACCCACGTAGGTCCAGGTTACATTCGAGCGCGAAGAGTCGCGATAAAGCGTCCAGCGATTCTCCGTCGCCTCGCCGGAAGTGTGTCCACGTCAAATGGAAGGTTCGCGAGGGTCGCGAAAACAGGACTAACGAAGCGAAGCAGAAAAGCCATCGTTGAGAAAAGAGGAACGGGCGGAGGGGTCGACGGTGGTGGTGATGACGGTGGAGACTCGTTCAGGGCCGCGAATGGATGACAAACGGCCAAATTGCTCGAAGAAACACAACGGACTCTTTATGACGAGGCATTGTAAACGCGGGTGAACGCGGGAAAAACGGACAACAGCGACTGGGACCGAGGGATAGGTGCTATCCCGTGTGCGCGGTGAACACGGAACGTAGGAAATGTTGAGGGAGAAGGTGAAAAAAAAAAAAAGAAAAAAACGAAAGAAAAAAAAACCAGGGGGGCAGCACTGCGGGCAGCCGGAAAGAGAAGGGGTTGGAGAGAACGAAGAGGACAGAGACTGGCGGAAACAGCGGAACGCGTGGAGAAAAGAGAGGGTAAATGGGTGGTGGAGGTGTGGGTGGGGTGGAGATAGAAAAGAGAAAAGAGACGCGAAGTGCAGACGAAGTCAGAGGGGGTGGTAGGTTCGCGTAGAGGTATAGTTAGGTAGTCGCTGGTAGGACAGAGTGATGCATGGCTATGGGGTCGCTCGCTTCACCGCGAAATGTCGGCGCCGAGCAGCCGCCCCGCGTTCCTTGCTTGCCTTTTACATACTCGACGCGCTGGTGCCCTCCTACGGTCTCTTCTCCGCTCGTATCACTTTGTTTGCCTTTCGTACGGCGCGTTACCTTTCGTTCCGCGCCGTGCATATCGATCGGCCTGGGCCCCGCGAAACCCGGGACGCACCAAACCGCCTTTTCCGACACGGTTACCGATTCGACGAGCCATCTTCTGGCCCGAGCATACCCCATCGTCCTACGCGTCACGAAGGTTCGAACAATTGCGATTCTATACGAAGTATACCCGTGCTCGTTGGAGGTGACCTCCTCCGGGGCCCGAAACTACTTCCAGGGACACTTTTCTTTCTTTTGATGTTTCTTTTATCAAGAGTATGGATCACTATTGCAATCGATGCGTAGATCGAATGTATGTTTGGTACTGGATGGAGAGAAATTGCACGTAGGCTTGTAAAGAGCAATAGCTGTCCCTAAGAAATCTGTGAGGAAAACTATCTGGTCAAAAAATTCTACTTCTCTCCCTTTTATTTTTTTTCTTTTTTGAAATATTTTTTTTATCAAAGGCACGTATATCTTTAGAAAAATAGCTCGACAAAACTTATCGAACCATCGTTTATTTGTTGGACGTCGGTTAAGAATAAACAGAGAAGGATCCTCGTCACTCGATATTAGCGTAACCGCGATCGTGGATCATTCCGCGCCACACTCTTTTCCTCGAGGGTCGTTCGCGATGGTTTGGTGGTGATAGATACCTCTCGCGAAAGATGAAAGGGGTTAGGGAGAAGGACACCCGCCGAGCGAAGGAGAGAAAGAGAGTTCTCACGGCAGAGATAAGGGCTTTACATTCTATGTTACGCCACCGCGGATGAGCGATGGTACGACTTTTCTTTCCGCCGGAATATTCCGCTCGTTCGGGATATTGGTACACCGACGGTATTTTTCTACGAGCGGAGAACGATCACGTTTGAAACGTATATTCGACAAATCGCGGCCGGAGCTCGTCCCTCGGCTCTGGAAGGATGGAAATACGTCTGAACGGTTCCGTTCTCCAGGATGAACGGTTGGATATTCGAACGTTAATCGAGCCGATCGATCCGGTTCCAACCGATGCTGGCGCGAAGACCTAACTCGAATCTAACCGAAACCTCGCCCAGACCTAACCCAGACCTCTGTATCCTTATACCATTCGCATATTGAAATTGTGTACAACAACACGTATTATAGAAAATTAATTCAGACCTCTGTATCGGTATACTATTTACAACTTGAAATTACGTACAATAATATTACAAAAAGTGTCGCATACACTACAAGTTTATTTTCCATTATACAAAGTTTTTCTCGAGTGATCTCGTTTTTTTTTTGGTGAAAGTGAAACACGATTTTTGTAGAGTGTACAAACATTTTATCAAATGATATATTCTCCATTTTGGAGAACGAAATGACTTCTCGAACAACCCAATAGAAATGATAAATTCGTTCCCCGGTTACTCGTCGAACATTTTCGTCCCTCTGTACCATAGCGCGTAGCCAATTGGACACACACGGTGTCATTGGCGTGGAGAAAAGCAAAATCATTGCGTCGAGAAGAACTCGCTCGAAACTTCAGCGAGGTACGTAGTTGCACCAACAGCGAAAAGTAATCGATGTAAAGGCGTTGGGTAACGTCACTCGGTGAGCTTCCGTTCCGATTAAAGATCGCTTAACGCGCGTGTCGAAGCCAACACGGAACCAACCGGGTTGGAGGCTTTTAACCCTCGCCGTCACGATTAATTAGCGAGATCCGGGTGGCGTGATACGTTTGTTAACGCAGCGTCTCGCGTGTAGGCGAAAACCACGGCGCTGTCAGTCGTCGTGGTAGCGGGTGGCTCTCTACCGCGGTTCGAGGGAAAACAAACCGCTCGGTGCCGAGATCTCGGATATGTTGTTATCGCGGGCGAGAGACTGGAAAGAAACGTCAACCGGGGCGACTGTTCTCAGCCGGTGGGCCGACGGGAGCGTGTAAACACCGCGCCCGCAGCCTCGCTTCCGCTCGAGAACCAGGACGACGGGACACTTAAGTGCTCGAACCCGAGTGTAGCTTAGCTACCCGAAAACGTTTCTAGACACTGATTCGGTGTAAACGTCGCGAGCGTAAAGATAAAATCGTTATTTCGGGACGCGTGTTTCGCCGTTCACCACCGTTAGATCGAATCGCTAGCGAACGAAACGGTGTTACACGATTTTCGAAGACCAGCTGTGGCAATTCGAAACGCAGTGCGTATCGGTGCACGATGTTGTTATCGTATTTCGTCGATACGAAGAGGCGTCGTATGTTCGAAATTAGGTAATTATGCGTCCGTTAAATGGATAACCGATGACCAATTATGTTTGAATTTAGATGGTCTCCTTGCTCCGATAATTATCCTATGTTTCCAGCTGTTAGGGGACTCGTATGGTTGTTGGTTGTGTACGAATACCTCTACGAACGGTTGGGTAGACCGAGTGTAGATGCACTAGTTGTACAAGGAGCGAATAAAAGGTAGCGAAATCTATGGTAGCATCGGAATATCTCTACGAATACTTTGGTAGATCGAATATAGTTATATTAGTTGTCCAAGTAGCGAATAGAAGGTATCGAAATCTATGGTAGCATCGGAATATCTCTACGAATACTTTGGTAGATCGAATATAGTTATATTAGTTGTCCAAGTAGCGAATGGAAGATATCGAAATCTACGGTAGCATCGAAACGTCTCTACGAACACTTAGATCGTATATAGTTATATTAGTTGTCCAAGTAGCGAATAAAAGGGTATCGAAATCAATACACGTCGATTTCACGATAAGGACTACTCGTTCACCAGTCCTTTCGAACAACGAACCTATGCCAAGATCCGATAACGTCGAATACCTTGGCTCGAACGTCGATAGCTAACCTGGCGACATCATCCTCGGCAATACAGAGACGGTAGATAAAATTAAAGTTCAGGAAAATGGTTCTAGCCATTGAATACTCGATCGAAAACAAATTCCTCCTCTGTAGAATTATACCAATCCCGAACGAAACACAGCTCTGGGGGAAATGCTGAGTTTGCGGACACTTACATTACCTCGATATAAAAATTTCAGTTGAAAACGTTATCACGTTGTAGCCGTGGCAACGCGTACCAACGGGCATAATGGAAGTGAAAAACTTATTACGAAATACTTAGGATTATTAAAAACACATCTGCACTGTTATCCCGCTCAAAAGCGTCTCTACAAAAGGTCGTCTTGTCGACAACCTCTGCCCTCCCTTGTGTATACAACGAGCGATACACAAATTAATGTAACAGAATATTTTATTACTCGTGCCATTGTATAGAAACGTATCGTATTAAATGCGCAACATCACCAGCTACGTTCTCCGCGAAGATCTCAATTGTTCACTGCACGACTGAAAAGATTCAAAGCTTTGCTAGACATTTGTAACAATGATAATTCAATACCCTGGACAAGAAAGTTACAAACACCTCGAAGTACACAGACCAAAATTAAAATAGATCACCAGCACCACACTACCCATAAGTATATATATCAATTGTTCACTGTACGTCGGAAGAAGTCCAAAACTGTGCAACATTTATTATAATAATATTCCAATACCGTGATCAAGAAAAAGAAAATAGTCCACAGATTCACCTCCCACTAGTCATAGTCCATCATCCATCGTGCCTAAAGCAATTACATTTCACGGCCAAAGTAACCCGATCTGTTCCTCACCGATCGTCTCGGAAACGAAGAAGCTACTCTCTCCGAATCCCAGCCTCCCGCTTCAAATTTCACCGCGTATCGATCAAGCAACGATCTCCCTTCTTCTTCCCCTGAATAGCTTTCCTTACCACCCGGATCCACGTCTCCGGTTGTTCCGGCCTATCCGCTCGAAATTTCGCGATAGAGTACGGCGCGCGTAAAGGAACGACGCGCGTTCGCGACCACCTTCTTCCTCTTCGCTTTCCACCGTTTGTCGAAAATAAAAAGCCCGGGAAAACGTGGTCGCGTCGCGAGCCGGTCACGTACACACGGGATGACGCTATCTCGGCGTATTTACGGAAAATCGACGTCGGGTAGTGTCTGTGGAATATCCAAGCGGGGTATATCCAGCGTCGCGTCACTTAGGCGGGCTAGACGCAGTCTCGGCAATTGATAGGTAGTCACGCTAGGCTGACCTCAAGGGACATCAGTTCGTATAGCGCGCCTCCTCGCCGTTTCTCCCTCCCTCCACCCTTCTCCTCTCCACCGTGCCACCCTCTCGTCTCTCCTCACCCTTTCGAATCTATCCGCCTTCACCTTCGTAAAATCTACTCCCAAGCCGAGCCTTCCCGGGTAGCTTCCGCCTCGTATCTTTCGCCTCTAACCACCCTTTCCTCCTAGCCCCCTCCCTTTACTCCCCATCGTTCCCCAACCCTCCAACCTGCACCACTTCCATCGGCCTTCTCCAGTGGCTCTCTCTCTCTCTCTCTTCCTCGTCCTCCCTCCGTTTTCGCTAGGTCCTTCCACTTCTTCCTCTTCGTACGTCTTCGCCGGCTGCGAACCACCCCTCACCTCCTCTCCTCTCTCTACCCCTTCTCGTCATCCTGGCTCCTCTTTATCCTTTGTGTAAGCTCGGCCTCCGTTCCAGCGTCTCGACGTGTCGGAGCTACCGGTCGGATATCTCGCTGCACTTTTACCATCGCGGTTAAACCACTCCGTATCCTTTCTTTATCGGGGGACTCGCCTCGATCCTCCTTCTCCACCACCACCACCACCACCTCCCGCCCCCACCTTACCTCTTCTAGCCCGTTTCCACCGTTCCTAGGGCTCTCCCCTGCCCCTTGTTTCGCGTCCGACGATTCTTCTCCGAGGGAATTTCGTGTTTCCATCCCCCGATCTTTACGCATTTTACGGTAGGCGTCCCCCACACCCTCCACACCCCCCACCAAACCCCATCGACTACCGTCCAAGAGGGGCCCGTGTGCCGCGTACACGCGAGCACCGAACGATTCGAACGAGTTTTCGGTGTCCTTTGATCTCATTCTTCCGGAGACCCATCCCACGAAACGTTCCAGGTGAAGCGGTTCGGTATCTGGTAGCTCCTTTGGGCGTTTTGTTTGAGCAGAATTTCGGACCCCGTGACGGGGATGGGGGTTTGGCGAACTTCTGTCAGCGATGCACCGAGCGAAACTAACGTTCGGTTAAATGTTTTGGGAACCGGTATCGTAAGAAATTTGGGACTCGATGTCGCGCGAGTGGATACCGGTGTCCTTGGTGATCTTTTTAATCGGTTTCAAGGAACTATTTGCGAATCGATACGTTGCGATATTGTTAGGGCAGTTTTCGTTGATCTTTTTAATTGGTTTCGGGAACCATTTGCGAATCGACACGTTGCGATATTGTTTGGGAAATTTTTGGTACCTTCGAGCGCTGATTCCTCGAGATCGAGTTACCATTGTAATTGTAAATAAGACAGGTATTCAGGTCGTATCGTTTGACCCTAGCAACCCGTACGTTGTATACGTATAATCTACGTTGTATATGTACGTATTGGTAATTTATTTCACTTTGTATCGGTCCTGTTACGCGTTTCGTCGCGTATTCCGCGAGTTGCCCCGTTTAATAACGATAATAATCGTTGGTTGAACGGAGGTATTGTACCCCGGTAACCGTACTCGTTACGCGCCATTTTCCCCAACTCGAACGATACACGAAATATTTTAGATAATAGCGGTGGGTTAGGTGGCTCACCTTCTCCGCGTAGCTCTCCACCATGGACGTGGTATTACGTCCGCAGCGAGGATTAGGAGGCAAGGTGGTGGCCCAGTTTCCGCCACGAGGAACGAAATTTATTTCATTAAAAGCGCCTCTGTGCGCCCGACGTAAACGGATCCTTGAGCTGTTTTCGATTTAACCTTCGAGTCCGGCGAGGAGTTTCAGAGGGATGAAATTTTTCGGTTCGCTTCGATGGGCTACGATTGATTTAGCGGAACCATTGATCCTTGATCCTCGAACGTTGAACGTACGATCGATAGCTTTGAAGCGAGAAGCCCAGCCGGTACGCCATTTCGGAAATACACCCGGATAGTTTCGACGTTCCCGATGTATTTTTTTTTTTTTTTGAGGGGGAGGAGAGGGGAGTCACGATAATTTGTACGAGCAGGTCACTCGAGGGACTTTCTGCGTTAAAAGAGGACCGGAAACGAATTTTTTCGTTTCGGTTCGGGGAAACCCGAGTTTTTCGTACGGTGAACTCTTCTGTGTTCGAAAAGGTGAACTTTCTCTGACCGATGCGCGCGGAGCTAAATTCTCTTTCGGTCTAATTGTATCCATTTCTCGCCCAAGTGGTTTCTGTTTGTGAGATCTGAAACGCGACCCCATAAGCGCGCAGGGGATTTCATTATGCTTCGATAAACTTTTCTTTGTGGATTAGACGCGAGAGCTTTCTCAACGGATCCGTTCGAGCTTGCGATACTTTACTCGTATTCATTATTCTTTATGCACGAGCAACATCTTCGCGATAAAACGCCGAAGAAATTACGTTAAAAGGGATATACCTGCTCGCTACGGGGTTAGACGTTTTTAATATCACGCGGGGATGAAACAAAAAAAAGAACCAATCGCAATGGAGCCGTAGTCGCGATTTTTATATCAATTATTGCTCGTAGTTTACGATTAATGGTTCGTCTGAGTCGCGTGGAAATGATTAAACGAACGACCGCGTTATTTTATAGTCAAGGTATGGTAAATCACGAGCGGCGAACCTTCTCTGTGCAGTGAAAGCATATACGTGTTCGGTGTCTTCATTTACCATGTGCGTAAACCACGTATGAACACTTTCTGAATTCTGGGAAGACATTACTTCTAAGAAAGTCGAATTTCAAGTTTAAAACGGAAAAAATACTGCACGAGGTATCAAAGAAGCATTAAAGTAATTACATATGGGAAAGAAGTAAAGCTGTCTACTTAGGAAATATTATTGGTACTAGGATATTTGGTGCTAGAGGAAATCTGTATTTCGAAATGTTTTACAAATTTGGATCCTCGAACAGTCCTTTGTCGGGTACAGTCGTTCTTTCTATTTTGGTAGAACATACTTTCCTATAATACTAGAGAAGTCTCGCGACTTCGTAGAAGGCACAACCATAATGTTAAGAGTCTGCGCAGACAGAGTCCGAGGGATAAATATTCCCAGCACAATCTTAACACCCAAACGTTTCAACTAGAGATAATAAAATCGTCAATTTTTTTCGCGCGGAAGATTTCATATAAAATTTCGATTTCGTCGCGTTCTCTCTGCTTTAAATATCTCTAAACTCGAGTGCACGTCACGGATAACGTACACGGAAAAATTAGACCTACGCCTATGAGTATTTCCATTTTAACTTCGTTCCATCGAGACTAGATATCAATAACAGTCGTTCGACGAAACTTATCGTACGACCTATTATTTACTCTTCGTTTTATTCGTTTTATATTCGCGTGCCCGGTCCCAGTGAGAACGTCTATTCCTCGAAGGTACCCGGTTGCAACTAGTAAGGCTTTAAAAGATCCGTGTTAACCTGGGTTCACGAGGTACGCCAACCGTCCAAGAATCCTCGTTTACGAGGCTAACGGCAATAAAACTATTCCAGGTCCCTCTCGAAGCCATCGAATGCCCAATTCGAGACGCGACACACGTCCCGTGGAAGTGCATAAAAAAAAAAAAACGAAAAAAAGAAAAAAAGAAAACTGGGTTCACGCTCGACCACACGAAAATGGCGGGAGCTATCGACCCCCCTCGATTGCCTCCGAGGTATAACCGGAACGTACCGCGTGTTCACGGGCTCGAATTCGTCGTTTAAAGGAATATCCACTCGAGAAGGAACGCCCGTTCAACTTCCATCGGCAAGTAAAGTTTCGAGGGGCCTCGTTTTCCAGCGGGTCGCGGCGTGTTTATAATTATAAGAATACAAAGAACACAACGCTGGAAATTGGTACGCGCCGCGAGGAGAAATTCGTCAGTCGCGCGTTCACAAAGAGTATTCTGGCTCTCTTCCTCTTCCTCTCTCTTTCTCTCTCTTTCTCTCCTAACCTCTCTCGTTCATTTTCTCTCTCATCCTTTCTCGTTCATTGTCTCTCTCTCGACCTCTGTCTTTCATTGTTTCTCTCTCTCTTTCATTATCTCTCTCTCACCCTCTGTCTTTCATTGTCTCTCTCAGTCTCTTTCATTGTTTCTCTCTGACGCTGTCTCTTTCATTGTCTTTCTCTCTCACCCTCTCTCTTTCATTGTCTCTTTCTCTCACGCTCTCTTTCATTAGATTTCTCTCTCAAGCTTTCTCACATTGTCTCTCTCACCCTCTCTCTTTCATTCTGACTCACGCTCTCTCTCTCTCTCTCTTACTCTCTCTTTCTCTTTCATTGTCTCTTTTTCACCCTCTCCGTTTCTCTCTCTCTCGCTCGCTCTCGCTCTGACTCACCCACTCCGCCTCTCGTTACAAAGAACCGTTTAGTCGAGGGGCGGTCCTCCGCCTCGCCCGCATACCGGGGCCGAAAAAATTTTCATAAATCTCGTCGAGCGTTAAATTACTCGTCGCCCGCTCGTTCCGCTCGTTCCGCTCGTTCCGCTCGTTCCGGCCGCGTCCGTCGCGATTCTCCCCGCACCGGGACCGACTCGTTTGTTTACGCGTCCGCGTGTCGCGCCGGGATCGCGACGGATTAACTTTCTTTTAATTGCGTAATTAGAGCGGGGAGAAGCTCGCGTCGGATGCGCAAACCCTCCGAGAGGAACGGAAGAGAAACGCGGACGACGCACCGTGAAACTGCTAACAATTAATAGAGAAACGATGGGAATTACCGCTCGCGTTCAACCGAAGCTTTCTCGATACGGAAGTCCGCTCGAGCATTTTATCCTATTTCGCGCGCGGAGTTACTCCGGGTAACTTATACCGCGGTTGTTAACGGGATAAGATAAACTCGAGATAGAATCGTTTACCAGTAATAATATTTGTACCGATTGTATCGAACTTGGTCTTTCTTTCAATTTTCATAACGAAAATCGATTATCCGATTTCCCGAGGAAGGAAAGTACGTAACGAGGAAAAACTTGGGGAAATTTGTATCGAGTACGGTTATACACGTAAAGTCAATTTTATATTCAAATGTTACATTCTCGCGTGTCAAGTTCGGCCCGTGACCAATAACTAATACTTCTATCTTTCGGTGTCTCGGTTATTTCGACTTCGAATCACCGTACTAATTCGGGGTTCCTCGATGAACGAGAACGCGAGAAAACCTTCCGGCGTTGATCGTACTCGAACAGAAGGAATCGTAACCGGTCTCGGTGCACGATGAAACGCTTTAAGCCCGACTTACGTGTTAAGAAACGTTAATTAATGGAGAAACACGGCGGTGGATAGGGGTTGGTGTCGTCGCGAGCGGAGGGGAAGAGCAGTCGGACCACCTGCCGACCGTAAAACCGATTTGGCGAGTCTGCTGCGCCCGAGAGGCATTCAACCGGCCGTCTGCAACGGACTTTGTAATTTAGAGTCAATCTCCTTTATTATCCGTAATGCGCCGTCCCCGAGATTCTCGCGTAAAATCTCTCTTCCTAGCGGTGAACGCGAGCGTCTGGTGACGCGTCCGCGAGGAAAATTCCCGGAGCAGCTCGACGAGTAAACGGAGACACGGTCCCGCGAACCCCGGGGACGAGATGTTCGATAAGAGACGAAGCTTCGGGTTACTTAATACCGTCCTGTCTCGGAGGAGCTGCCTTCGCTGATCGAACTCTTCCCTCGGTCTCGGGTTCGTATCAGGTGTTGGCCTCCGATCCCGGTACTCTTTGTTCTTCTCGGTTTTCCGTCTGCCGGATCCGCCTCCTCCGTTCCTCTTCCGCCCAACGAAATTGCATCTCGATAATCAACGAGCCGACCGTTCGATGAACAGGCTGCTGCGTCTGATTTGACATCTGATCTCTGATTACCGCGCGAGATCCTCCGCGTCGCGTTTCTTTGTCGTCGGCGATTCTGGTCCGTGGAACCTCGGTCCTTTTGTACGATTGCTCGTTCCTTGCCGGAGGATCGACCAACGATCCTCCAACGAACACGAACGAGAACACGGAATTGTTCTTTTCCCGTGGGTGGTGAACTTTCCAACGATCGGGGCGACCTCGTCCCGCGGTGCTTTCCAGTTTTCGTTCGGGGATCGAAGATTCACGAGCGTTTCTCGACCGTCGGCTCTACCGAGACACGGATCGATACGCTGACGTGAAAAATAATACGCGTTTAACCCGAATTCCTCGCTACCGGGAACCTACAGAAGAGGTGTCGCGAGGGGAATGAAATTTTCCTCCCGTTTTCGGGACAAGTTTCAACTCGGAGAGGGTTGGGTGGAGCGAGTTTAACCCGAGGATTCACCCTTTCGTGACTCTTGGTGTTAACTGTCTCTTCAACGGATGAATATTTTTCTTTTAATGATATTTAAGATTAGAGAAGAAGTGTCGCGAGGAGAATGAAATTTTCATTTAGGTTAGGTGGAGTGAATTTAACATAAAAATTCACCCTTCCGTGACCCTTGGTGCCAACTGTCTCTTCAACGGATGAGTGTTTTTCCTTTTGCGATATTTAAGATTGGAAATTCGTAGGTCTGAAAAAGAAAAAACAAATATCGAATCAAATATGAGATACAGTCGACGAGTACCTTAATCAACAACATTTTCGATCGAACGAAGAAAAGAAACGAACAGCAAAATTAATAAAATAGATACCTCGATTCGTGTACGAACAATGGAGGAAAGTTCACGAACCCGGACAAGGATCACCCTCTACACTGTGTACCCACAAATGGTCCTCAATGGACCGTCGTCTGGAACCGTACTTCTAGAATGTACACGCTGTGGTAAATCTTGACACACAGTGGTCAAGATTCGCGTGTGGAAATGGCCAAAACCGAGGCTGTAAAAAGTGACGTACCGAGCTGACGATTTCAGCGACCTCCATACCCCTGCGAAGTAGCTCCCATAGGAGTTGATGCAACGGTCCCAGCGATTCCAGCATTGTTGGAACGCGTTTCGAAAGTCCTCTCTCTCGGTGCTGTTCGGCACAATTCTCTCCCGGAATCTCCTCAACTGTGCGAAATCTCCTTTGAGCCTTGACTTCGTTCCACGGAAGATGAAAAAGTCACAGATGGCCGTGTCGGTGGAATAGAAAGAAGGTTCTCATCCTTCGTGGAACGACGACGAGGCTCGAAGAGAAGATCGACCATGTTTAAGGGTACCATGACCAAGAATTGCGAATCTCTGGGTCCGTTGCATCGACTCCCAATGGGACTACTTTCCGTACAGGGGTGGATGGTCGTTGGAATCACAGGCCCGTGTCACGTTTCATCCGACTCGGTTGGAAGTATCTCGATACCCCCGTTTGTGTATTTTTTAAACGATTCGCGACACACGGGGTGCTCGTCGAGGGTGTGCACGCTCGCGGGGGGTTGATCTCCGAACGATACGCATAACCGTGAAACTCCCGGCTCCCTCGTCGTGCATAATGAACGAGTTACAAACCGTTATCGAAAACGGGGTAGTCGAAACGCACGACTGGCTGGAGCATCGCTGCTCGTGAATCTCCCGGCGCCATTAATAAGCACGGGTCGGCTACGATTCCTGCTCTCGCGTCGCCACCAAGTGCAAAAGCCTGAATAAATAAACCCGATCCGCTGCGCGCGCGCTACGAGAGGCAGGATCGGTAGACGCGTGAGCGAGCGAGCGAGCGAGCGAGCGAAATATCCAGCTATGAGCGACTAACGCGCGCCGCGCGTATCGGCAAGTTTATAAATACTCGAAGACGTTGAAACGGATATGCGCCCGGCTGGGAACAAAAAGTCGAGGAAAGAGCTCACCGACGCGAACTGCACCGAGTAAGGGCGATGGCGGACGGAGGATGGCTCGAGACACGCGTACGGTACATCCGCGACGAGAGGGTGGGCCAGGGGGGAGGAGATCCAGGAGGTTATAAGTAATTCATCGCCTGGTAGCTGCACCGAGCAGCCCGTGTAAATACCGACGACGCGAGGACTCGCTGGAACTCGACCGACATCAACGCTCGTATCTTTCGCTCTGCGTCGAACTTTTCCTCTCTTCGTTACCCCGCTTCTCCTCATCCGTCTCCATTGTACCCCACACTGGACACTGTTGGACGGTAATCGATTATCTCGCGACCTGGGATCCCGATAAAGATTTCCTGCGAATACGAACAACATTCCATTGGGTCGTTCGGAAAGTCATTTGGTTTTTTTTAGGGAGGAAATGAAACACGAATTTTTTTAGAGCGTGTAAAGATTTTTTAAATTATGTATTCTCCAGTTTGGAAAACGAAATTACTTTCCCAACAACCCAATACTTTCAACTTTTTCTTTTTATTGGAGAGGAAATGAAACACGATTTTTTTTAGAGTGTGTAAAGATTTTGTTAAATTATGTATTCTCCATTTTGGAAAACGAAATTACTTGAGGAACAATCTAATATTTTCAACAACTTTTTCCCCGTACGGTTCGACCTTAGTTTCCGGATTTTTCCTCGATAAGATCGCTGCTATTGCATCCAATTCTGTGTGTACGTATATAGCACATTTTAGAATAAATATATAGCACATTTTACAATACATATATAGCATATTTTACGGTTAAAAGTAAAACGATAATGTTACACGTTTCGCTCGGAAGTTGTCAATCTTCTATTTGCACACTCGGGAAAAAATTTTATTCGAATTTCACTGGAATAGCCCGAGAGTAAGAAAATCATTGCATAAATTAACGCAAATAGTAGAAAATGCACCATGTGCGCGTATTTTACGTATTAATATTTATATTAACGATATCTAGTTTATTTTTGTCTTTCGCGTATTGACTTTAATAAAAGCAAACGAAGCGTCTGCATCGATTTCGTAATACGTACTTTCATTAACGTGATTAATTCGTTCGCGTCGTTAACGACTGCATAATTTTTCCAAAATCGAGTTCCCGCTCCACGGACTTGTAAATTCCACCGAACAAATATTGGGTCGTTCGGAAACTCGCCTCGTTTTCCAAAACGGAGAATATATAATTTACTAAAATGTTTGCACGCTCTAAAAAAAATCGTTCATTTTCACCAAAAAAAGAAAAACCAAATAACTTTCCAAACGACCCAATATAATCTTCCTTCTGAATCGATTCGTCAAACGTGGCCAATGTCACATCGATCAATGTTCTCGATCCACTTGGAGGTTTCCATAATCGCGATCGTTGACAGTTAATCGCGTCCCAATTCGTGCCCCACCCTGTATCTACTCCTCTCCTAACCCACTCGTACTCCCCCTCACCGCTCGCTTTGGTGTGTACCACGGAGTGTATTCCTCCACTCGTGGTTCCGCGTATACCTTGGCATTATACGTTCTAATGTAAATAAATGCACGGCAGTCGACGGCCGTTAACCGTTAATGACGAGAGCGGACCACAGCAACGAGGAGAAAACGCTTACGGTGCGCGCGTACCGTGCACGCGAAAAGGAAGCTCGGAGAGGCGTAGCGCGGTTCGGTTAGGGTGGAGAGCGCGCGACTAGAGATGAAAAAGAAACGCGAAGCCGGGGTAAAATGTGACCGACCCCAAGTAGCGCGCTAGAGGGAGAAGGAACGGGTAGGGAGGGGATGGGGATGGGGATGGGGACGCGCGACGAGTCGAGGGGGGAGGGCACATCGACACACGCAGACGCAGTTATCTGTTCCAATTAACCTCTTACGTTTCGTTCCCTTCCACTAAATCCCTCTTCTTCTATTCCGTCCTCTGGCCGCTTCACCGTTACCCCCACCACCTCCTCCACCCTTCTCAGTCGATCTTCTCCCGCTCTGTCACCCCCTCCACCCCTCACCTCTCGCTCTCTTCTTTTCCTCCCCATCTACCGTGCTCTGTCCACGGTCTGGAACGGTGAAATTGAATCGACGCTCCGCGTCCCGTGTCCTCCACCCCGAACGAGAAGACGCGGCCAAGTATCGTTTCCGTGGGATTTGAAAAAGAGAGGAAAAAAAAAAAGTAGAAAGAAAAAAGACGAAGGGAGGGAAGAAAAAAAAAGGAAAAAATATACCAGACGGCCACCAGCCCTGATATTTTCAACGAGGACGGCAAACGAAGACAATGGGGACAGCGCGGAAATCGGGGGATTGGTATTGGTGGACACCGGGAGATCGATGGCGAACGGTATCGGAAACCGTGAAACTGACGCAAATTAATTGGTTATGGAAATACCGTATAAGCTACGAAACGCGGAATATTAATAAGGATGCTTTACCCTTTTTTTCTGGCGGCTCTCTTTCTTTTTTTTTTTTTTTCGTTTCCCTCTCTCTCTCTCTCTTTCATTTTTTTTTTTCAATCGATCGCAACTGGAAACAACGGACCGTCCATTCGGAACGGTTATCGGTCTCGTTGATCGTTCCATTCCGTCACGCGGAACGCGATCTCGCGAATCTTTAATTCGAAGGATTTCCAAACCGAAATGTAATCTCGTGGAATTTACATTTATTTTCGAATGCAATTTCGCCGCTAGGAAATGAACAGACATCGCGCCCGGTAATTGAGTTTCGAGTCCGGTCAACGCGCTGATGACAGCGCATTTGCTAATATAAAGTTCTCGCGAACTTGTTTCAAATCGCGTGAAAATTCGTCCAGCGTGGTCCGCGACTGTTACACGCAGTCGAACAGCCCGCGCTGGTTACTCGACTCGCAACGCTGCCCAATCAACAGGGTGGCATCGAAATCGATTGGTCGAGGGTTGAAATTCGGTTCTTCGATTCAAGAAGTTCCTCGATGATGTACACTCGAGATTATTTATCGTAATTATTTCAGCGACGTGTAAAAATTAGAAATATTGGGGTTTCTTTTGGTGAAAATGAAGCACGATTTTTTTACAGTATATAAACATTTTATTAAATTATATATTGCACGTAGGTACATGTATTATTCAAATTCCGACGAAAGGGGAATTTTCTTCCCATCGATCTCGCAATACTTCCCCCTAGGTTTACCCTAACTTACGTTTGAATCGATTTAAATATTTTCCAACCCGAAAGTTTAATCACAACCAGTATCACGAGGGACAATCTTGACCAAAATCTATACATTCGAAACATTTTACCCAAAGTATTGGTAACCCCATTATTCAACCATAATTCTTCGAACACCGAGCAACGAGTCGCGTTTTGAAACCAACGGGGAAACTCCTCGAACTCGCGCGTCGATCGAGGTTCTCGTTCAGTTTATTGCTCGACGAAGACATAAAATTATGTTACTCGAAAATCTCGTCGCGTTCGAGATCGACTCGTTACGTTTCCTAGATCTCCGCGTAACGCGCTCGTAACACCGTGTCTACATTTTGCAACGCGTTTTTATAAATACGACCGTTCGCGGTGTACTCCCGCAGTCCACGTTCCGTAAAGTTACCATATTTAGCGTCGCGGGTTGCAAATATACGAGGCATTAAGTAAACCGATAGAATTTTCTACTCGGCGCGTGTAACACACGTACACCTTCCTCGTGATACCGCGACGCGTTTCGTAGGGAATTCTTATGCAAGATTGCCCCGGCCGTCGCTAGGGAAAAATTAGTGGCGGCCACTAGGGAGGAAATTAGGAGGGACTGCTGGGGGACAAAGTTACTCGATGTCCGCCAGGGATGAAATTAGAGACGGCCGCTAGGGGCGACATTAGTAATGCATACGAGAAACAGAATTAGCCACGGTCATCGGTTGCAAACGAGGAGAACCTTCTAATTTTAACAACCCGTGCACGCGTGGACGAGCGAAACATCCCCGTAGGAAAGACACTCTGATCCGTTACGAGTGCAATTTTCAAACGAGGAAGATTTTACGCGACGTTCTTTCGTAAATCCCTCTTTCGAAAGTCGACGGAAGAAACTTTGTCCACTAATCTCCTCGAATACCGCGATACTTCTCACGGTTATTTAAGTTTCTCGACAATAACGAGACGGCGGAGAGAGGGGAAAAAAAAAGAAATAATAAAAGAGGTAACAATATTCGTCGAGTCCTTTACTCGTTCGTTCGAAGTTCAGAAGGGATTAAAGCTAAGCGGCAAATTGTAACGAATGAAACTCGCGAACATACTTTAATTACAAAGACCGTGATTTGTTGCAAAAGTTTCGCAAAATATCCAACCGACTCGAACTAATCCCATTATGCGAAAAATCACAATGTATTCGAAACATAAAACGGACGGAACTTTTCACCGAAATACTTTCGAACATTCTTCCCGTTTCCCACAATCGTGCGTTCGTAATTCGGAAACGTATTACGGGAAATTTATTTTAGCGGTACCGAGTTTGTCCGTTTCGGCAAATTTACGACTTTTACAAATGTTTTTCATTACACGGTTACCGAGGAGACAGGACACACGGTTCTCGAACCTCGAAGAATTTCACCAACCTCGAGAAAAAAGTAGTACTTTCACAATTTTCTAAACTACACAAATATCAGGAAGACGGAACACACGGTTCTCGAATCTCGAAGAATTTCTCTAACCTCTAGAAAAGAGTATTATTTTCAAATTATTACATTTATACAAATACCAGGAAGACGGAACACCCCTTTCTCGAACCTGAAAGAATTTCTCTAACCTCAAAAAAAAAAATAGAACATTCGAAACATCGAAAATCGTTAAATCTCAAAGCGGTAGATGTTGAACGAGTTCGAATTCCCCGGATCCGAATCTCGACTGGTTGGCCTCGATGGTCGATAACGAATCGGTCCACGTTGAGGGTTAAAAAATTAACCCACTTCGTAGTCAGCGTCGCGTAAACGAGGTTATCGTTCACGGTCCGCGCCACTCGCGAGCCTCCAGCGCGCTCTGACGGAATCGTTTCGAAGCACGGTGTTCCTTAAGTCCCGTACAAAAGTCATGACGTATGCAAATAAGGACTGCATAATATTTTGCCTGCCACGTGCAAGCGAACGGTGAGCGCGGGCACAAAGTGTAATAACCGAGCGTCACGTCGTCGGATCAATATCGGGGCGGGAATAGAAAACAGAGACGGCGGTAGAGCGAAAAGTGACGTCGGTGTTACGACGTCGTCGGACAAGGAAGCGTAAACGAGGCGACACTGGCCCCCTCCTAACCTCACCCCTCCCCCCTCGTCGTCTGCGTTGCTTCATCGAATTTCGGTAGCGAAGTTCCATCGAGGCGGGTCTCGCGAACTCTTGACCGCGCGCATACTTTCCACCGCGACGCCCGATCAATCTTGTACGCGATTCAGTTTTTCCCGATGCGATCGACGCGACGCCGCGCGTCCCATGAAAATCGCCCCGAACTTCCAAAGCCCACGATCGAAATTTCGGACGCGGTGTACGCGTTCTAGCAGGTTGCTCGGCCTGGAGTCCCACGGTGGTGGTAGTGGTAGTGGTGGTGGTGGTGGTGGGGGTGGCGTTTCATCGCGACAGTTTGCCAGCCCGCACGGAATCCCCGCGCGCTGCAAATATCTAGGGAATTCGGAATTTTCCTCCCGACGACGCTGACGTTCCGTAAGTTGCCGCGCTTGCTCGCGACTTCGAGTTAGATCGAATTCTTCGTTGAAAGGCGGAGAACTTTCCGAACGTACCACCGAGGAACGGATTCGCGAAAAATGCAGCGAACCCCGTTTTATTGAAACTCGCTGTTCACGGGGATTTTTGTCGCCGGCAGCGCGCTTACACGCTCGCAAACACGCGCGTTACGCGTTTACTCGGGGAAACGGCGATGGTTCTCGCATTGTCGAAGATTCGAACGAGCGTTCGCGAGCTCGTTAGAAATACGACGTGTTTATTCTTGTGGAAAATTTACTCGGTGTAGTCGAAAGTTTTTCCTAACACTAAAATTATTCATGGTGTTAATTCTTGTGGAAAATTTAGTCGGTATAGTCGAGAGATTTTCTTAACACTAAAATTTCCGACGGTGTTAATTCTTGTGGAAAATTTAGTTGGTATAGTCGAGAGATTTTTTTAATACCGAGGTTACCGATACATTTGCAATTATTCTCGATTTGTAATTATCAGACGGTATAATGAAACCGGGTAAGGTACACTGGTGAATAAAAATGAATAATTAAAATAGTATTCAACTTAAAGTAGCATCATTCGTTGAGAATTGTACTAGGGACACGAAAACTTTTCGCAATATATAAAAAGATATCGACGTTATCGATGTACAAGATACATCTTCCGACTGTTTTACATAAAAACATATATTCCGTACCCTCGTGGATGGTCCGTAACGATAAACAATCAAAATATTCCCCTCGTTTTCCATTTGCATCGGGCCTGTAAATCTTTTTAAAAATGACTTCTATACGCGGAACGAAATATACGTAGGTGCCCGAAAAAGGTCGTATTTATGCGAGAAAGGGGTGTACGTGCATTTTGATAAGGTAGCATTTATCCGTGAAGGATGTATACAAGTTGAGAAAGTGACCTTCGCGTTGCCAGGGATATAACGCGTATATCCAAAAAGAGGGTGGATATCTATTTGCAAAGGGCGTGTGTATACTCATCGAAGGAGTGGATGTTTCTTCGCGAAGGGCGTGTGTACACGCCCTAAGAAAATAACGATATCTCGCGGAGGATGTGCACGAGTTAACCTAAAAAAATATCTTTCGCACGGAATGTTTACAAGATGGATCCTCTGATCGTCGAACGATTTTCCATTGGCTATAGCGACCGGAAATGCTCCACGGGCTAATTCACCATTCCCTCAAATAGATCGCTATCCTAACACCAAATGTCCCCGTGCAGATCTGGTGGATAACCTCACCGACGAGTCCATTAAACTCGCGTTTCCGTTTCGTTCTATCATTTCCTTTGCCCTTCGCTTTTCGAGGGACTTTTAGGGATCAAACGTTTCCACCACAGTTTATACACGGTAATTCTAGAAACTGGGGCGAGCTTATATAGCCCCGCTCTAAGCGAAAATAGAGGAAATAGGTAGAAGAGAGGTTCAACGACTAGGCGAGCAAACTGACCTCCTATAACGCGGCTTTTTCTCAAGTGCAATACGCGATCGCATTCTTTTGTACGGTGAAACGTCGTAGTTGCGGTGCAAAGAAGAAGAAAAAAAAAAAAAAGAATCGATTCTTCGCATTATTACGTAGATGGAGGTATTTGGGTAACGACGTAGAAGAGTGTGTAGTTCACCGGAACATTTTCTCCATCGATTTTGTCCATGGTCGCTCTTAGGTAGGTTGAACAACGTCAGCCTTTCGATTTTTACGTGTCGTACACGACCATTTCGACCGATTTCAAGACCACGTGCCTGAGATATATATTTCCCCTCTTGGCGATCGATATCTTTCACCGACCAAAGGGCTTTTAACGCGAAATCTCTGTTTACAGCAAGTTCCAGATTAGCGATCGATCCATTCAAATGGACCGACTTTCCCCGACACCGAAACTTCTCGCATCTAAAAGACGGAACTGCTTGGTGGAATTACTAATGAGTCTATTATATAGCAGTTCCAGGATGGAACGTCTCCTCTTTTACTTCTTGTAAAACCTTCGTATTGCGCCAATGCTGTGGCGGATGTAGACTTATAAGAGCCCGAGGATAATTACTTCGAGGGTTCTACACTTTCTCGAAATATTTTACGGGATCCTCAGGCTTATTAGAGCGAAAATATATTTACCATTATTTGTCTCCTTTCTTCGAGCTTTGCAAACAGTGCCAGGTGGACAAATTTCCAACAAAAGAGTTTGTGAGAATAGCAGAGTATTTGGTAAAAAATTCTACTTTCGATTCGGAAGAATAGGTACGATCGGTGATTAGGTAGAAGGAAAAAAGGAAATTGGGAAAAATTAACAAATTATCTGCACAAATCGCACCATTTTTTGAAAATAAAAATATCTTTTTTCCGTATTTGTAACAGAGTCTGGAATTTAAAATTTAGATCTGTTTCGTGTAAATTCACCCTTACGACTCATTTCGAGTCGTTCGTCAATTTCTTTACGCTGTTAAACGTTGCAGCACGAAATTATTAAAAGCTGCTAAACACCGTTTATTTGCGCCACTTTGAAGAAACAAGAGAATTAAATTCTGCGCTAAAGAGTTGAATAAACTTTGCTCTTCCAACAAAGAAGAAATTAAACGAAATCTTATTCGTTGGATATTTAACTCGCTCTGCTTGAGCTGCGAGCCAATCTCGTAGCGCATAACTTGGACTAAAACGCGTTACTACGAGTTAGAGGCATAATTTAGATTTATACACATCGAGCAGAAAATATTACCGTTATAATTGTAATATTATTCTCATCTTCTAAACGTTGAAATAAAATGTAAAAAACTACTGTATTTCCTTGCGGAATACCCGAAGGCTGAGTGGGTTGAAAAGCAAATTTTTTCGTGCCAAAGTGTTTCGTTGCATTTCTCTTTTATATCTGAAACTTCGTTATTCTTTGAAAACATCTTACGAAAGCAAAACTAACCGATAGATCATTCCCCTGTAAAATTCTCAGCCTTGTTACTACAATGCAAAAATTTTCAATGCTTTTGGATGTTTCGGGTTAAACAGTCGTAGCACCCTAGTCCTCTCTATTCTACACATTTATCCTCGTACTTTGCAAACATCTCTCAAGAAATGAAAAACCACCCGATGGATCATTCCTCTATAAAATTCTCAGCCTCGTTACCACAACGCAAAAATTTTCGATGCTTCTTCACGTTACGAGTTAAACAATCGTAGCACCCTATTCCTCTCTATTCTACACTCTTATTCTCGTTGTACTTTGCAAACACCTCTCAAGAAATGAAAAACCACCCGATGGATCATTCCTCTATAAAATTCTTAGGCTTGTTACTCTGACTCAAAAATTTTCGATGCATTCGGCGGGTTTCCAGTTAAACAGTCAGTGCACCGTGCACCGTTCCAGAGCAGAAGCCAGAGGAGACTCGCGCGGTCGCACGAAGAATTCGCTCAAAGGAGGATCGTAGGAGGTCCGTGAGCGCGTCGAGTGACAAACGACTGGGAGTCGCTCGACGGCAGGCTCGACCGCGTGCATTCGACTCGCGCGGATTCGACCGGCATGATTAATGCAGACCTTTCGTCGCCGCGACGTATACCAATGACGAGAGACACAACTCGAAAATTTCTCGGCGAGAGTCTCGCGCGCGCGACCCTCGCGACTCCGTGATCCACGCGCGCGAGGGGAGAGACCAACCAGGGACAGAGGGACGCGGAGACCTCCGAGACGAGGCCCGGTGGTGGGGGACGCGCGAATCGTGGGAGGAACGGAGGAGAGTAGACGTCGCGGTCGCGCGACGGTATAAATAGATAATGCCCCGGATAAACGTCGGTAACTAGAATTCGGGATGAAAAGAAGAGGGGCGCTGCGCTCGACGAGGACGTTAATGACGTCCACCGCTCGTAAAACGAAGGATCGTCCTCGGTACGTAGACCGATCTGGACTTCACGGGGAATACCGCGTTCACATTAAACGAATACTGATTTTGGTCGAACTTGACGCACGCGTTCCATCTGATACACCATTGATCGTCCATAGATACACACGCTTGAAAGAGCGTAATATTTAATTTCCAATTTGAATTTCAACTTACAAAATTCTCTCGAGTTGGAAGAAGTGCACTGAGTGGTGATCTCGCACCATTGGGAAATTTAATCGTGAATATTTATTTAGAATTTCAAACGTTACCACGTTTGTAAGTTTCCCGCGATGGTGAACACGTCTTTGTCACGAATCGACGTTCGTATTCTCCTTTGGGCATAATTGGCGATGCATAGGGTATTATTCGTTCGGTTCGTTTCCAGGACGATTTATACGGCGGGCTAAGAACAATTGCGATAATTATTGGTAAATCTCTCTCGCGAAAGCGTAACGTAGACGCGTGTAGATTCGTTGCGCGGAGCGGGGTCTACACGAGTACGAACACGGTGCACGGAACTAGCGAGAAACAGGAATTTCGTAATGAAGACGGAAAGGCTCTATTGGCAAGTACGAGAGATACCGCCATAGTTTAATCTGGGAACGTATGGAATCTAGAACGTCATTTCATAAACGTAATTCAATCTAGAATGCATAGCGCAATTCTATTCGTTTGGTAATGCTCGGAATATTAGTCGACGTAATCGTTGCACGTCGACGATCGTATCTCAGCGCCCAGTACAAACGAAAAACGTTATTTGTCGTTACGCGCGACGAAAGAACGGGAATTCTAGACCCGTGTGTTCATTTGACGGTTTCTTTAATGCGAAATGTTCGCGTGGCATAACTGATACGAGTTTGTCGCGAATTCACGGACACCGTGTTAGAAGAGATTCGTGGTATTAACCCTATTCGCTATAAACTTCGAGATTACATTTTGAAACCAATCTGAAACTTGCATCGAGCATGAAACGCGTTTCATGTTCGAACAATTTATGTAAAGCAGCTCTTAGAATTTAGTCGTTCACGGCTGTCAGTCATTCCGCCGCGTTCGAAAGTTTCTGCCATTGAAATTATACGTGACGGAACAAATACTGTGCGTTTAATAAAAACACGCGTGTGCGTGATCTTGGAACGATTGCGCGTACTTTTGCCAAAGTTGCTCGATAAGATACTTTCCCATTGAGTATTTTCCAATAGAATTCGTTTCTACTTATCGCGAATCAAAATCGAGTAACGTAAATATTTCTTGTACACGAATATATAATCTAGAAAAAATAAATTCGTAAACGAGATGCAGCAACCGGACTGAACAATCGTAGCTCTTCGCATTGTGTTAACTTTTAACGATATGTACGCGTTCGGGTAGCGTTTTTCGAATATGTAACGTACCGGTTCTTTTCGCGAGAAATCGCGAATGCACTTGCCGATGCAGGCCTCCCACACCAGCGTGGAACGCATAGTACAAAACGTAACAATGGAAACGGTTAACGGTCACGCGTACATCCGCGATTGCGGTGCAACGAAACACACGGGACACCGTTCGGGTATAATTCACCTTCCACGATACGAACGTTCGATCATTCCTCCAATCATCGACGACATTACGAAAAATGGCCGCAATTATGCGAAGTCACGTTCGACCATCGACTATAGCCGCCACTGTCAACGCCTGGGAGCACACCGTGCACCGTAAATCACCATCGACCGGGGAATCAACGAATTCATAGTTTATTAAAGCGATTTACGCCACGTTGCGCGGACATTTCCGCGACACGACCGGTTCTTTAGCGAGGGGGGGTGGCGAACCGGCGCAGATATATCGCGGCGCCTCGCTCGACCGTCCGAGGTCAGACGCGTTATAGCCTGCACATAAGTATGATCGATTATTCTTTCAACCCCTTGTTTTTCCGCGAAGTGGGTTCGTTAGCCGTGCGCCATGTAAGCGAGCCTGCGTTCCGCTCTGATTTATTCCAAGATGCGACCACCTTTTCCACCGGCCGTTCGTCGTTAACCTCGTTGCCACTCTGTCGACACCTCCCGCACTCGTCGCCAGAGGGTTTCCATAGTAATCGCCGAGATCTCGGTTTCCCGCAAGTCCGTGCACGGTTCGTTTCTACAAACAAGTCCCGTTTCTTCAGCGCCGGAATTAACGACGAGGAACGTATTTCTATTCGTATCGATACTCACGCGTATTTTAGAAATTATAACGGGAGAAATTAATTTACCGATATAATCACCGCCCTCGATACTCGTCGCTGAATATCGGCCGGCAAAAACACCATTAATTATTCAATCGTTTTCAAAGGAACTTCGAAACGGGGAAATCAAATCCGTTGGTGATCTCAATGCAAAGCTTGAGCGATTCGCGACATTTATCCGGGCAGAAAGAATTGATTTTTCTCTTTTAAAAATTCTTATTTATTGGCTTTTCGAAACAAAAACATTCACTGGTGGAAAATTTTCGAAAAATTATTCCCACTGAGCGGATATTTTAGATTTTTTATAAGTTGATATATGACTCGTTATTAAACGAGTTGTATTCGACTTCTCAAAGTCTGGTATACAACCATACAAGTCAACTAGAGATCACTACAAACCAACTCTCGCTCTCCTATGACACTTATTCTCCAAAATTGTTGATTTAAAACCTCTCTCTTTCTTACAAACCCGCTATATTATCTACTAACCGGGGTAGTCTGATACACAACTGTAAGAATCCACTGAAGATCACTACAAACCAACTTCTACTCTCCACAATTGTCAAATTGTCCAATCCCTCTACGAACCCATCGTATTATCTACTAACCGGGGTAGAGATTGTTAAATTAAAAGACCTTCCATTTCTTACCCACTGTGTGATCTACTAACCGGGCTAGAGATTGTTAAATTAAAAGACGTTCCCTTTCTTACCCACCGTGTGATCTACTAACCGGGGTAGAAGTACCAAATTTGTTTATCATCGATACATCGGCGCGGGCGTACGCCGGTAACATTCCCAACAGAATTTTAATTATGTTTCATTAACGAACGCGAGAGGTTCCCGCTGTTGTTGTTGTTGTTGTTCCGCGTCTCCTCCGGTGACGTAATTAAAACGCGAAACACGCCATGGCCGCGTTTCGAGACGCGTCCGGATACATGTTCGCCGCCGCGCGGCAAAAAGTCGGCGTTTTCAACGTCGCGCGTGCATTTATCTCCGCCGGTTTTCGAGCGGAGTTAATTTCACGCGGCACGGACTCCGGCAATTGTACTTGTCCATCGTTAAGCGCGCGGACGTAACTGGCCGTGTACTTACCCGAATCGAAGCAGTTCCATTTTGTAGCGAACGTTCGAATTCTCGATTCGACTGAAGCTAGCGAACCGTTTGCTAGCGAACCATTATACGGTAGATATCACGCAAGGCTCGAGCGTGATCCGAGCGAGCGCTTTGCAAAAGTTATCCTAGAGAAATTGTTGTCGGATGATCGGACCTGTTTGGAAACCAGATCGACATTTTTAGTATCGAGCCTACCTTTGGCTTATCGTTTACGCTGCGAGATACCGCACTTTCGTTCAAAAATGTTATTAAAAGAATTTCTTTAAAATTTTAAGAAATCTAGGAACTAAGAAATGAACTAAGGCTAGTTTCAAATATACATTGTACAGAGTTACAGCTAGAACTGTTTTCGAAAGCACCCTCGTACGTTGAAATTACCTATTAACGAGGTATTCACCGATACGTGGTATCGTTAGAGCAAGTTAAGTTCGTTAATTGAATCGAACGAAAGAAAAGAGCGATTGTAAGGACTTAAACGGTAATTCCTCTGTCTCTACCTTCTATATTAAGCTTTACCTTAACCTCTACATCTACTTCAATCGTTATCCTACATCTACCTGTACCATAAGCTTTAACGAATATCTCATTACCTCTACAGTATTGTAGCTATATTAACCTGTACCTTAACCTCTACTATCTACCTCTTCTTCCACATCTACCGCAACCACTACCTCTACCACCAAGTCTATCACTACACCCGCTGAACCTTTTTAACGTATACCTAATTATCTCCTCGCGATAGTAGCTACTATTCCTCCTATTAAGCGACAATTTCCGAATCGTTGATTCCCACGAAACCGGGGTCAGTGGCGATTCGTACATCGAACCGAGACCGTGAAGAATCGTCCTTTCGGAGGTCCCTCTCACCGAATAAGGATAATTCCGTTGGTCCAACGTAAAAAAATGATCGCTCGAAAACATGACGCGACTGTTACGAATTACATCCAACGAAGTCTTCTTTCCTCGAACGCGTTTCGAACGTTTCCCCGACATTCCAGCTGCACCAGAGGCGTGGCTATACCACGTATAGCGACGTATACTCGTGTCACGGATCATTGGTCACCGAGGCATGCTACAACGCCTGGGTAAACGTCGAAACGTTTCCCAAAAGGACACGACTTACACCCGGAAGCGACGTCGGTTGTAAGAAACACGGCTCGCGAGACCCACAAATACATACCCCGGTATAACGAACCGCTGAGTCAACGCCTAACCTCGAAGTAGCACGACCGGGGGATGTATCGTTGACAGAACAAAGAAACTTGTGTTAATACGGGGACAAGTACACCGCGTTTTCGAATATTCATTGTACGCGCATTCTCCGACACGCTATCCCGATAAATATTCAACGGTCTGTGGTTCTCGTCCCCCAGGAGAGGGGGAGTAGTCGGTGTGCGCGTGCGCGCGTACGAGAAATTCTTCGGTTTTTCGCGCGAACGACGAGCAAAAAAATTGATCGGAAACACAGGTACGAGCGGGATTCCCCTTCCAGTCGATTCGTCGTCCTAATCGGCGAAAGTAACGCGCGCAGCTGAACACGTTAACGCGCGAACACGCGTATTATAAAGCGTGCTCGCGATCGAGCGGCCGGGATTCGCGTCATATTTACGTTGCATTCGCGCGTTTCGCCAACGGCCGGTAGATATATAACGTCACGTTCGTTTGACGATATTAACGGTTGGCCGGTCGCGCGGATACATATTGCTTCGCTGTCACCGAAAGTCACGTGGCTGTCCAAATACACCGGCCGAATCGTGACCGAACGGCCGCACGCGCCTGCATTGTTATCGACCGGTTCCCCGTTTCGTTATTACCGCGAGAAAATTAAAGAGGGACCGACTCGATCGATTTTCAAATTCCACGAAACTGTACAGCGGTAAGAGGCTTGGAAACGATTTCGGTTAGCCTCGGATCGAGGCGCCATCTGTCGCTTCGTTGCGTTAGACTGCAGAGGGCGATCGAGTTGGATCGTTCGCGGATCAGGTTTACCCCTATGCTCGAAAATATTAGGTTGTTTGGAAATTTCGTTTTTTTTTTTTTTGTGGAAATGAAACACGATATTTTTAGAGTGTGTAAATATTTTATTATACATTGTCCATTTTGGAAAACGAAATGACTTTACGAACAACCTAATAGACGCCAACCGAGAGGAAGGTGGCAAGTCTCGATCGAATTCGAATACTATATTTGAAGCACGAGTGCCTCGCTTAATGTTCGAACATCTACGAGAAGAGAATTTTTCGGTGGAAACTCAAACTGGAAGAGGACAATGTACTCCAAGTAGGATAGAACTGGGCGAAGAGACGGAAATAGCGACGAGAACGACTCCTGATCACGAATCCGAGGAACAATAACCGAGGCAATGACTTGAAAGCGAAAACTCGCGAAACAAAGTCTTCGTAAAGCTTTTGAAAACCGTAGCGACTGAGATTCCGAAGTTGGATCGTTCACGCGACGGATGAAATCCCTTTCCCGAAATTTTGAATGGTCCAGGTCCACCGAGGGTAGTCACCACTGTCAGGATCAGGACTCAAAGCTGGATAATTCGTTTCCCGTTGGAGACTGATCCGTGACAGGAGCCTTTCGAGGCAGAAACAGATTCCCTAGACCTAACATTGCACCCCGTAAATCGAAATAACTCCGAACGAACCTTCAAAGACACAGCTCGAATTCCTCTTCCGAGAACTCGGAAGGTAAAAAGGGTCCCGGATTATTGGACCAGGATTCCAAACTGAATCTGTGTCTCGCCAGATCGGACCGAGCAAACGTTCGAGCTTGCCCTGTACCAGGATTAAATTCGAACGTGCTACCAACGATTCGATTCGTGACAATATAAATGGTAATTCAACGACACAATTATCGGTGCATCGCTTCCATCGTGGCGAAGAAGTTTCGAAGAAGTTTTCCACGGTGAATAAACAGCGACCTATTGCCTTGGACGCAATTTATGCACGGTTGAGAACTCCTGCGTGGAAGACAACTGCTCATCGATCCCATGTGAACGCGTCTTAACCCTCTAGAGGTGTTATCCGTGCACCGACTCCTCCGTCTTGCTGATTCTGATATTCGACAACGTACGAGGATTTTTTTTAAACATCCTCGAAGCACTCGAAACGATGCAACGACCGGTCTAGGTTGTCGAGGGAGGAACGGAACGATTCGTTGCGGGGAAAAACGCGATTATGTTAACGAGAACTACGTCGAACTTGTTGGAAACTGCTCCCACGATGCCTGCGCACGACGAGATTTCTCTATGGCACTTAAAACTGCGCCCGTTGTTCGCGAGCGTTGTCGGTACGACGACCAGATACTTCTACGCCGTTTCGCGGAATGGGAATTGTGCTTTAACAAGCTGTAACCACGCACGTTGATTTTTGTAGCCTATTAGAACGTAGCTTGGCGATACTTGAACGAGAACGCGCACGAAGTATGCGTATTCCTTCGAGGGACGATAACTTCACGCTGGAAGAAGTACGTAGAGTGTGTGGATCGATTAGAGTTTTGGTGTCTGAAAGTCTAGTTCCATCGAGAAGGAAATATGAAAAAAGAGGATCAGAGGTTTGTCCTGATCGTGATAGGAATCTCGTCGGGCAATTTTTGAGACTCCAGAAGAAAGAATCCGTGAGGAACATCGGTTCTATGAACAAAAATGTCGACCTTTCTCTCGTACATGATCAACAACGAGGGTGGTTTATTTGCTAGTGTCGAATGAAATCTTTTCTAACGTGCAACTAGCATAGTTATTGCATCGCTAGCGATCTGGTCGAGAAACTATAGTTTGAGGAACAATAAGTCACAGTACCCTGGAAACACAGTTCACACTGGAAGTTGTCTTCTGGTATTAATCTACAACTATAATAAGATTCCCGAGGATGCAGCTCGAGTAACTCGAGAGTTGGGACTATTGGCTGGATCTGTAGCCTACCTATCGGGTTTCATCTATGGAAAATAACAACGAACGACGACGAATCGAGCCCCTGTGGACACCTGATAGGAGAAGGGGTCGGATTAGCGTTTCCCTCCCCAGGGATCTTATTTAAGTTGTCGAATAAAACTTCTCGGGTCTCCTTTTGTCGTCTATCAACAGTACCTACTAGACTCTACCTCGATCGCAAGAATATTCGGATGTAGAGTATACTCGAATCGACGAGTGGGCAAAAATTTGCAACAATGGAACACTTTGGGTAGTCCTCTGACGATTATCAAAGATACAAACAAGTAACCTACCTATTATTTCGAAGAGCACTGTCTTTCAGACCTCGATAGTAACAGATCCTTCTTTTGACAACACCCTGTTCCATTATTTCCAATCCTCTTGTATTACTCGCAATGAATCCAGCTACTTGAACACCCAGGAAGTACATCGACGATCATACTTTCATCCGTTAAGGTATTCCATTGGCACGGTGATGCAAAAATTGCGATACTTGTTTATATTCATTGGACTCGCTGCAACGATAGAATCCCGTATTCCCTACAGGATGTGGGACAGTCGAGACTCACCAATATTTCCTACTCGAGTTTCGTCCTCGAATTCCCGGAACCCAAGCTGTCGGTGCGGTCCAAGTTCGCGACGATGTCCTCGTAACTAAGCGATTAGCTTAGGCGCGGTCTTCGCGAGTCTCCGGTGCGCTAAATCTCTCTCCAGACCTGTACCCGACTATCGTCCAAGCCCGTTCCATCCTCACGGATCGGAGCTTCCGCAAACATCGCGTCATAGGAACGAAAAGAAAGCGAACCGAGAACGAACTCGCCTCGAACCGAGACAGAAGCGACTTTTCGTTGAGATTTCTCGTGGGACTTGTGTTCCGGTTGCTCCAGTTGGCAACGGGGACTCGCGGCCGACCCGTGACGTCCGCTCGCGGCTGGAAATAAATTAATCGCGTGCGAGCGGACGAGCTGGCTGGACTGTCGACCGTGTAATTCTCTAACAGGTAGACGACAATTCCGTCAGGGAAGAAACTACGAAACGGGGAGAGAAAACGGGACACGGGAAACCGGTGAACGAGAGGAAGAGAGAGAAAGAAAGAGAGACCAGAGAGAGGATGTAAAACGTGAGCGTGATCACGTGAGATCACGGAACGAGCATAATACCATCATTAGGAGGGCGTCGCCGGATTCTTCCGGCATACAAAACTCGACACGGGGGCAGAACCGCTCTGCCGGGCCTCGTATAAATAAGGTCTGAAGGGGTTGAGGAGGACGAAGAAAACGAAGAAGAAGAAGAGGAGGAAGAAGAAGAAGGGAAATCCCCTACTCGACGGTCGATTTTGCCAGGAGGCGGTAGCTCGCGAGAATAATATCTCGCAAGAGAGAGAGGGAGAGAAAGAAATGGCGGACGAGAGAGTCGGGTAAAGGCGAAAGAGAAGAGCAGCTCGATAATTAATTGGCTTCGCATAAGCTTCGCTCCATTTTTCCTCTCTCTCTTCCTCTCTGGCCTCTCCTGGTGTTCCCCGATCGTGTTCTCTCTTTCCCTCTGTTTCCCTCGTGTCCCCCTGCTTCCTCTTTCTTATCCTACCGAGAATTCTTCAAACCACTGACTCTGCCGATGGCGTACCTACCACCACCGCTCGCGGAGAGAAGAGAAACGAGCGAGAAGTGTCTGGAGCGAGGCGAACCGATTCATAATTTAAACGAAAATCTTGGAACGTTCGCGTTTCATGGCTGCCGGTGTCGTTAGGGGTTTAACAATGAACCGGAGCCACCGATGTACAGGGTAGCTGGCTAATCGATGACCACACGGTCGGTCTTGCCTCCTTTTTGTATTCGGTGGATCGGGCCACAATTTGTCCTTGAGAAGCTGCCGATCGTTGTGTGCACGAATCGTGACAGCAACTTCACGCGAACGATCGCGTGAACATTGTCACGGCAACTTGACACGAACGATCACGTGAACATTACGACAGCAACTTGACGCGAACATCTCCAATGGGACTGCACTTAGGCTTTCGAGGATCCTCGACTCGTATGTCTTCGTAACTCGTTCGTGGATGAAATACTTGTATTTTTTAATAATATTTTGGCAAATAATGACACGCATTTTTCTAATTTTTCTTGTAAGCACGGATTTTTATATTTTTGGAGTAATTTATTCAATCGTGAATAATCGATACTTTAAATGATGAGTGATTACCCCGGCACTGGGTAAGCGGGTCAGTTCGTAGTTAAATTCGTAGACGATCGCAGAAACCGAATTTGAACATTTCTGAAAAAGTTCCGAAGCGTTAATGGCAGGCTTGATGAAACCATGGGGCGATCGAAAAATTAACGTCATACATATATGCATGTCGTGCCCGTAAACCGAATCTCAGCCGAGTGCACTTAACATTTTTCTTAACGTTAAATCGAAGCCCCGTATACTTAAGACTTTCAGCTGAAAAGAATAATTCCATAATCTCGAATCGTCCGTCGTAAAAGAATCTTTGGAGAACCGGTGCCACGATTTTCCATCCCATCCCCTGTGAAACCTCGTTCCATCGGCCCCACTACGAGCCCCGAAGATTTAAGATTCCATATTAACCGCGGCGAAAAAGTCCGTCTTTATTTGCATCCTATCAAAGGGCTTTTGAACGAGCGCTTCGAATCCGCCTCCGGTACTTCACCGCTCTGGAACTTTTCGCCGAACGTTATTCCGCTTATTCCGGTGTCCGTCGCAGTGGTAAGGGTAAGGGACGACAGAGTGCCTCCAATCCCCGCTAGGGCCACGAAATTTCATTCTAGAGGGAACAATATTCTACCCGGTCGCGATTAAAAGTCTTTGCTAGTTGCGTCGTTGCGCCGCGACTCGATTCCTGAAACGTTTTCGAAAACCAGGAGGACGTTAACCGTGTTCTCCATCTGTAAGTTCACGAGCCGAATTGGAACCGATTGGAACGGTGAGACAAACTTTTAGACAGTGTTTGTTTGCTTGGAACGAGTACACAGAGTGATGTAGAAGTCTTGTTCATACTTGAGGAGGTAAATCTACCTGCTAGAATGAGTAAAAAAAAATCTAGGGATGAATCTACGCACTGAGACGAGTAAAAAGTGTCAGGGGATGAATAAAAAGTGTCCTATACGTCCCGTATATTTAATTTCCACGAAAAAAAAAGAAAACGAAACGACTTTCCGAACCCAATATTTCCGAATCGCCCCGTATTCGTGAAAACGATGAACGCTCGAACGGTAGAAACGGTGGACGACTCTCGTGGTAAAAAAAAAAAGAAGTACGTTATCGTTGCAGGAGACAGTAGCGTGAAACTGTTTTCGAAGCAAGCGCCAGGTTGTCCACCGAGAGAGGGTCTTTCGAGAAGGTATTAGTCGGCGCACCGCTCGCAAATTCCCCGCAAAGTCCGAACGAGAGAACTCGAGCACGGTTACTTAACCGTGGTACGGTGGCCGTAGCGGCGTGGAAAGTTGGTCGCCGTGGATCCGTGGATCGCGGGAGGCTTATCGCGCGCGCGAGAGCTTCGAAGAATCGAGTCCATAGAGAGAAATTCTGCCAGATAACGGGCCCGAGTCGCCGGCCGGGTAAAGGCGAGGAGGAACGAGCGCTTGACCGTGGATACCCGGAGTTACCGAGAACGAGGCGCCAGTGGGGAGCCCTTTAGGAAAAACTGATATAAAGTAATGGATTTCCAAGGTGTTCGGTAATCACACTCGCGGAGAGAGGATCCTTTCGAGCCGTTGGGGCGTGAGCCAGGGGGGATTCGAGACGGAAGGGAACGGACCGGAAGACGGACGGGGAAAAGTGGCGGATACCGAGGAGCTGGAGGGACAGTCTGAGAAGTGGCATTACATCTGTCGATATCTCCATCGCTTTGCGATAAAATAAAACTGCGACGAGCTCTCCTCTCTCTCTCTGTCTCTCCTGTCTTTCTCTCTCTTCGTCTCCCTCCGTCTCTCTTTCCGCTTCTACGTTTCTGTTTCCCAGGCTTCTTCTCGGTTTGTCTCTCTTCCGAGGTAACCCCCGTCCCCCGGGTTCCTGTTTCTCCGTCACCCAAGTCCGCTCGCCCTCTCTAGCTCTGTCTTCGTTTCTCGAGTCGACGAAGTAATTACAACTTCGTCGATTAGATCCCATAGAAACCGCCGTGGAAGTGTGTGCGTCGATGTGACATTGCACGCACCGAGGCTGCTCGACGTCAGACGCCAAAATCCAACGGACCGATTGGCGGCGGTAGTCTTTGCCGCGAACTTCGCCCGGCCGGAAATTGGAAATCTGACCGGGAAGAAGCTCGCCATCATGGCGCGCGATGCACTGTTTCGCCGCTAATCCGAGCTCTCGTCGACGATGGAATTGCGTTAGACTGGGGTGTTAAAAATGATCCGAGAACAATTCTTCCTTGCTGGGGAGTAGAGTTCTAGAGTTAACCATGCTTATCCTAGATCATATTCAATTCTTGGTTATTGCATTTTCAATTCTATCAATTGAGCATCAAAAGTGACCCGAGAATTAACTTTGCAATCCGAGCTCTTGTCACTGGTGGAATTCACTAGAAGAGTTTGGTGATAAAAATGATCCAAGAGCAATTCTTCCTTGCTGGAGAGTAGAATTCTAGAGGTATACTTAGAGGTCTATACTTGTCCTAGATGATATTCGATTCTTGATTATTGCATTTTCAATTCTATCAAATGAGCATCAAAAATATCCCGAGCTGGAGAGTAGAGTTCTAGGGTCATCTATGCTTGTCCTCGATGATCTTTGAACCTAGATATAATTGCATCTTCAACATCGAAAATAACCCGAGAATAAACTGTGCACTTGCCGAAGACTGAAATCTAGGACGTCTTTCGTCCTCGCTGATTCGAAAAGGTTAGAGGACTAGTTATTTCGAGTCAACCACTCAATAGAGGTAGCTATTTGCGATCTCTGGATTGCTTGGTAAGGTATAAATAATTCTATTTGCGATCTCTGGGTCAATATAACGATAAACGGAAACTTCTACACGGAATTGTCCTAATCCCTGGTAACAAAAATGAATAAAAAAAAAATATTCTTGCAACTGTTGAAAACTGAAGTCCAAGGATCTTGCGTATCTTTCAGTTTCGTAAACTTAAACTTCGATTTTAAGACGTTAAGAGGATTAGACGGTAAAAAAAAAATCAAAATTTGTCGTTTTATTACACTTTTCGAAACTGTCGACTTTCCTAGATAAAATGTCGTTCGGTTCGCGTCGAAATGACTCCAAAAGTTCAAACGCGTTTCAAATCATCGCATTTACTAATCTTCGTCGCGTAACAATATTCCAGGGATTCCCACGCATCGTCTCGGTATTATAATTCTCTTCCTCCGGGAATACATTCTCCCCCGACCCACTCTGCATTTAAACGCGCTACCAGATCCTTTATCCATCAGCGGCTTATCTAAATTTGTCTAGTTTTCCCATCTTGCCTCGTTCATTTTCGTTTACATTTATATTGTCGTTTCGTGTAGTAATTTCGAGGTTAGATTTACAAGCAGTCTTCGCTCGCACCGTGTCATTCACCGCTAATCGGATAATTCTTCCGTTACGCTGCGTACGCTTTCTAATAATTGCTCGACAAAAGCGTCGTAATAGCCATAAATTAATATCGTGAGAGTCAACTGTGACGAATAGAGTCTCGTATCGTTGCGCATGGGAGGTTACGTGAAACGGAGCACACATCGGTGTATTTTGTCCGTTCGTCGCGATCGATGCACAGTTTTAATTTTAAATTATGTACGCGCACGCTGCGAATGTCGACTTATATATATTCGACGATACGATTTAGCAATAATCGTAAAATTGAGCAAATGGCTGCCCATCCATGCGTTCGAATTTTGCGAGAAATTTTCGAAAAATATGTAACAATATTTCCAAGTAGCCTGGAACCGTACGAACATTATCTCGAACACACGTGTAACATTACTTACTCACACCTAACCTCTAATATCATTATACGTCGCGAAGGTTATGTACTCACACCTAACCTCTAATACTATTACACGTCACGCTATTACACGTTAAACCGTTCTTTAATCTTTTTAACCTCGCGGCAGCTCTTAGAAGATTTTTAACCTCTTTCTGCTCGTAGCACCGATACAGTCTTAATCGTGAACAATTATAGTCGCGATTCTTGTAACTATGAAAAGAAAAATCACGAGTGCACGGAATAGTCAACGAGAGACGACGAAAGAATGACGTCTTTAAGTTGTACCATCGAAAATATACTAAACCCTTTATTTTAAAAATTTTAGGGAAGTGTTCAGCGTTCTCTGTATAATTATATTCTCTTCTGTGTTCACAAATACTAAAATAAATTATTCGACACTGTATGAAAAAGTTAACCTATACCGTCACGTGTCAGAGTTAACCTATTCAACCATTGGTCGAGTTATACTAGACTTTACACTTTATACTAGTTATACTAGTATTAGTAAACTATACCAGCACTAGTCCTTATACTTTATACTAGTTATTGCCAACATTGGCAAACCAAACAAGTACTAGATTTCACAGTTTATACTAGTTACACTAGTATTACTAAACTATAGCAATACTAGACTTTACACTTTATTCTAGTTACACTAGTATTACTAAACTATAGCAATACTAGACTTTACACTTCATTCTAGTTACACTAATATTACTAAACTATACCAATACTAGACTACACTTTATTCTAGTTACATTAGTATCAGTGAAGATTCTCTCCGTATCGTTAAGAAATAAGAAGACCACACCTTCTACGTCTCTCTCTCTCTCTCTCTCTCTCTCTCTCTCTCTCTTTCTTTCTTTCTCTCCCTCTGGCTTCTTTTTAAGCTGTTCGATTGGCAGAGCGAAATTCCTCGAAATTGTTCGTTCCTCGCGGAGGAGCTCGCGATGGAATCGCGATAACTCGATTCCAGGATAAGCGGTATTCCCGGCAGAAGACGCGAAGATTTATTTCGGTTTCCCGGTGAAATCCGTCCGGCGCGAGCTCCACGGAATTTCGAGGATCGTTCTCGAAAGACTGGCCCCTGGATCGATCCTCCCAAGATCGTATTTGCGAAACGCGGCGTCGTCCTCGCGGAACGAAGAGGAAACAAAACAACGTGGAAATCGCCTTTGACGCGAGACGATGCAACGAAGGGGTGGTCGTCGAGGTACGGTAGGAGGGTGCGCTTTCGACCAACCGGGCGGACCGAAGAAAACGAGAATATTTCAAGAAAGGCTACGGGTCTTGTGTGTGTACCTGCCGTGTGCTTGCGCACGGCTATTTATGCGACCGTCAGATTTATTCCGCGCCACGTCGCGCGCCGTTCCTTTCGGAAATCTCGCTGCCCAGGCAGGCTTGCGAGCAGTTGGTAGTAATCCGGAAATCTGGAAATTTATTCGGGGTATCTGGACGTGACTGTTGCGCGAAGTGGTCGCTAGACAGCGAGGGGACTCGGCGAGCTTTTTCGCTCGTAATCTTTTATTATTTAGAATCTTGACGTCGCTCGAGAAGGAATTGACGAACAGGAGGAAACGTTTCTTCCCGTCGCTCCTGTAGAATACTGTGTCCTACGTAGCTCTTTACGCGACCGATGTTCGTCGTCCGTTATTATTTAACACCGCGATATCTTTTGTACGGTAGATCTTACGTGAAATAATTTGCACAGTATTTGATTTTCTGTCGGTAGTCTTACGTGGAATAATTTTCACAGTATTTGATTTTTGTATAGTAAATCTTACTGTACAAAAAAAAAAATTTATGTTTATATACTTTCGAATCTTCGTGAGGGCGTTGCCAATGAACTGGCGAGATTCTACCGATGAAAACGAGCCCAAACACGACCTCCTTCTGACTACTTTTAATTATACGCAAATTGAAATTTTTTAGAAACGAAGAGTTATACATAGTAATGTATTGTTGAAAATAGTCCATACGGCGTCGTGATCGGACTTACTTTCATTGGGAAAAGGAATTATTTTAATCGGATATACCATACCGCGTTCTGTGTCCAATACTTACGTAAGTAACGTTTATCGGAGATCGCAATTCAAGGTCACATACTACTCGGTCTTGTCTCCATCTAATCATCTTGAATAAAGCAGTCAGCCGCGATCCCGAAAATTTGATCGTACCAGCCGCAGTCCCGATAGTTGTAATTCTTCGAGTCGCAGTCGGAATAGTTGCAATCCCGCGAGTTGCAATCATGGTAGTCTAGATGTCGCGAGCTGCGATCGCATAAGCTGCGTTGATGCCTAAATAGCAGTCGCGATCATCATAGTCTCGAGGTTCTGTAAGTTGCAATCGTATAAGGATCAAATCGCACCCGCGACCTAGAACCGACGACTAAATCTCGCGCAAATCCACGAATCGCAATCTTACGGATCGTGGACGTAATGTTTGCAACAAGTGCTCTAATTTATTTGTTCTTCGCTTAACGTCTTCGTCGCGCAACTATGGGAGTACGTGATACGAAAACGAATATAAAATGGAAGAACGTACATCTATAGATGCATTCTAATCGCAAGGTGCAATTAAAACGCTATTATTAAATCCTAACCTCAAAAACCCCTTAACAAGCGCGATCTTGGAAACACTTAACTCGTAAATGGTTATTGTGCATAAATTTAACTTATCGAAATTACAATCTCTGTAATTGCGAATCACGATCGCAATATAGGCCACGTAATGTGAACATTGATCACTCGATAAATGAAATTACAATAATTTTTCACAGGGTGATAACATGAATTTAATATTAACAAGGGGCAATATTTTTGGGGTAAAGAGAATGGTATTACGTATTGCATTTCGTACCACATTACGTTACTGATTTATAACTGATGCATGGCACTATACGCTCGATTGCATCGCGGAATTTTATCCCCGGATTCAAGGCACGCCGAGATCGTTCTTTATCGCGTGATACCACATCGAATTTCATCCTCTGAGCAAACTTTTCACAAGTGAGATTTTTAAATATTTCATTATACACTCTCGACAATGTTGTCAATGGATTATTAATACTCGATAACAACAAGTCCGAATATAACTCTATTACTTATTTTTAATTGTGTATAAAATGAAACACTTCAACATTTCACAAGTACACGCCTTCGAATAAGGTCATGTTCGGACTCAATTTCACCGGAAAAATCAACGAATAATACTTTCGTAAAGATGTAATTAAAAATCTACAAAATTTCATATTGCATTAATGATCGTCACAGTATCGCTTTGAAGTTTCCCAAGCTCTTCGCTTACCATCAGTCTCCGTATCCTCTTCGAGCGACACGTTCGCTCGGTCCCGAGTACAAAATCTCCACCAACCTCGGATTCAAGGCAACGAACCCATTTTTCGGCTCGAAACCGAGCATTACCGTATCTATCGTACAAAAACTTGTACACGGTACAACGAACAAGGGAGTCTACGATCTCGTCGTTCGGATAGATGGTAACGGAGCCACTTAGGATCGCGTATAACAAACAATCAACGAGCGAACAGATCAGTGGACGACGCTTACTGGCTCGCGGAAACGCGGTTACAGCGATAAGTGGCAATAAAAACTTGGGGCTGGATCTGCTCGGTAAAGACATCAGAAATTAAGAAGAGCACAGCTCTCCCCTTATCTCTCGGGGTTGGACGGTGGGGTAGGAAGGGATGACGTCGTCGCAGAAATGAGAAAACTCTCGCATTATCTGGCAGCATTACTCGGGGGCCCCCGAACTGGGTCAATCCATTCGACGCTTCGGCGAAAGGCCGGCCATCGACCGTCGACGTACCTGGAACAGTCCAAAACAAGTTGGAAAAATGGTATCCCGAGCGTGGAAAGGGATTGTCGGAAGCCACCGCGGGGGATTGAAATAAAAATCCTCTCCGCCGTTTCTTCCTTTTACCCTTTAAGCTTTTACCCTCGATGAGGCTAAACATTATCTGTTCAACCGACTCTTCCTTCTCTCTTTCGGCGTGCTACCACGGTTTTCGAGACTACTCCGTTCTTCGTTACATCGCGTTCTGTATCGCGTTAGGTAAACGGAGGACATCGATCGAGTTTCTTCAGTGAAATCTTCCACGCGTAGGGAGACCTCGAACGCGTTAACCGGTTGGTTGATCTGGAACCTAACCAGATCCTTGCCGGCTGTTATTTACGATGAACGAGTAGTATCGATCAATCGTCGACATCGTTACGATCCATGTATCGTCGAACTCGTGACCTATATAAACGATCCGCAGGTAATAATAACCGTCGAGTTGTTCGCGGAATATTTATCGCGAACAACAAAGTGCCCTTGAGACGACGATCGACCGGAACCGAGTCTCGTCGAGACTCCAGCGTACGTTGTTTCTCGATCGTCGAACAATTATAATTGACAAGTACCCTTCGTCGTAATCGAATCGTAAAAATTGCCTAGACGTAAACGAACCAGCGTTAAAGGCCAGCTTTGCGGAAGTTTTCGTTTTCGATATTTTCTTCGCGATCTCCGCCGGAGACTTTTAATACTCCCTGATGTGTATACACAGATGGCCAGCCTTCTTTGATCGCGTCGTAAACACTATCCCCCGCCTGACCGTAACACGAAACCTTTTCTGGATACGGACAATCCTCGTCTCCGAAACCGTGGAACGATTCTCCTTCGTATAATTCTTACAGATAAAAGTCACCCTCCTGGTGGTGCTCGATGTAATTTCTATCCGGCGTCGAAAGAGGGTTAATATCGTGCCTCAATTTATCACCTCCCTTTGCTCTCGCCCCGCGAAAATACCGAATTCGAGAGACTCGGAGCTCTTGATACCACGGGAAACCTGAAATACCTCCTACGTGCACCATCATTCGTATTGTATACATTTCATTATTCTCCAGTCGGGGCGCTTTGAAGTCCTGGAACAGTTCGGGCTCTCTTTCTCTTTTCCCTCTCAACTATTCCATCCCGTTACATGCAGAACGGCATCAGCGTAGAAGTAGGGCAGACCGGGATACGGGAACACCGGGAAATCCGAATTTAAAAGCGACCCAGAAAAGAGCATACCGGTTCTCTCGGGCTCGCGGGTTTATCCTGGACCCCTCGTTGTCTCGAAAGAATCGGGAGAAATGCGCCTCCGTGTCGAGGATCCACCGCGACCAAGGACGAGAATTCGCGCGAGGAATATCGCGAGCGAAGGGACTCGGTGGAACCTCTTTCGTTTGAAACTCATTTCGGTCGCTGCACGGCGACAAGACGAGGGACGACGAGAAATTGACCGTTCAAGGCCACTCCCCCCACTCTCGAGCGCGTTGGACACGCCCCCTGCATTTACGCCCGACCAACTGACATCTCGGAGAGACGGAGCGCGCGTGTCGATAAGTTTGCGCGCGGAGAGACCCGGGGGATTCGGTGGTAGAATGAATAAATGATGCAGGGTGGGGTGGGGGGATAGATCCACAGTGACCTTGAGCGGTTAGTTTATTGTGCGTCGACATAGCGGACTTGTCGGTAAAGTTACTTTGTGGATCTTTGAAAGTAAAGACATGGATTTATGTGCACAGGAATATCTGTCTACCGTTCGATCGTTCAATTTTGGTAATATTTCGATGACAATTGTTAAGTGTGCATCGTTTGTAGAGATCGTATGTGCAACGATATATTTCACTGTTCATTCTCTCGCAGACTTCTCCTGCCATATCGGTAGGCCTTTACTTCCCTTTAACACTCTGTTCCTCGCAATGCGTCCATCTAGTTCGCAAAAAAAAAGTCCGTATACTTCAATAGCCAGGAATCGATCGAAAATTTGGGATTCTATGGTTCACCGGGAACTATGAGAGGCAAGCTATCGGTGAATAACACCCTACGATGAACTAACGGTTAAATTTCACGCATTCCTTTTCCAATTGTTCGTGTTCCCGTGTGGCTGCGGTGTCAACGAACCCGACACCTTCCAAAATGGATTCCTCGAAACCGAAGTCCTGGAAGCGAAATTCCCTCGCATTCGCGTGACCAGGTGCACGGGAGCGAATTAATTGCAGCGGAGGCTCGGTTGTAACAACGCCGTGTGGAAAGCACCGAGGGTCAGGGGTCGCACTCGTTAAGAATGAAAGAAACCATTTGAGTCTCCGCGGCAAATTGGTGCCCGGTCAAATATTTATTTTCGACGGAAATAAAGAAGTTTCTTTTGAGAGCTGCGTCTCTACGGCGACGGGGTGCAACGGGCGCGCGACCGCTTCTCTCCGTTGTACCGGTGCTCTACCAGTCCCCCTTCTTCCCCCTTTCGCCCTTCAACAACCAACCCCTCTCTTACTTTGGAAAAGCAAGCTAACTTTCGGCAAGTTGAATCAGCCTGGAACAGGTTGCATACGTAACATGGCTTGTCAGCTCGACTTCGTCGGTGGCTCATTTCGGATTCTTGCCCGGTGAAAACAGACTTAAAAATATAGCTGGAGGAATCGTTAACGAGTACCTAGGGTCTGAGTTAGGTAGGAATTGTGTCCGTCGTGGATTATGTATCTCGAATAGATACGACACGGACGTGTTCGTTTAGGAAGCCTGAAGCATCGACTCTGTCGAAGTGCAACACTTGGTGGTAGTGTACAACGGACCTGTTCAGCTAGGTTAGGGTTAGGTAGGAATTGTGTTTGTAGTGTACACGCGGAGATGATGTACCTCGAATAGATACGGATGTGTTCGTTTGGGAAGCCTGATGCATCGACTCTGTCGAAGTGCAACACTTGGTGGTAGTATCCAACAGACCTGTTCAACTATCACCTGTGTTTATCGGGTACACGGAGGACGATATGTCTCATATGGACGTCTTCGTTTCGGAAGTGAACGCATCGACTGTATCGCGAAGTGCGATGCATCTCTGGTGAGGTGCACACGATGCCGGTAGGCCTGTGGGCCTCTCAGTGACAGTTTGAAGACGGTGAGTTTATCAGACACCTGACTCTCGGAACTACGATCCAGGGACATTACAAGACAATAGGTCCATTCCGGAGTACTCCTTAAGCATCCCTGCAGGCATTTCCTGAACATGAATTTTTACCACCTCCACCACTCCCAGCCCTTGCTTCGCCTAGTTCCACGTCAATAGATGCATTCCAATCCTCCGGCCAAGATTCCTCGGAAAAATTCTAGAATTCTTTGTACGAACGAAATCATTCGCGCAAAGTGGCTATTCGTCGGATTATCGCTGCAAATCGTTTTTCTTCGATCGATACGACGACTATTGAAACTTTATGAATTACAATCGTTGTTAAAGTGGTAATAGGATCGATTGCAATTTCTTCGAACTGTCATTGTCTACGCACACGCAGACCTTTCGAAGCTACTTATTCTCTTCGACGATAAATCTTTCACAACACTTCACGAATACACTGCATTACAATTAATCGCCCTCCCCGAACCATAAATACACTATACAAATCACTGTCTCCAAATAGTCACTATCCCGTGACGCATACTCCCTTTGACCAAAGACCGAATGTTCCGGTCGTACACGAGGCCAGACGACGACATAACGTGTCACGTTTGGTGTAGTTTATGGCGCCCGTATTGCCTCATAAACCTCCGGGCCCAACTTTTAAGGGACACCCCTCGCCGACGTACACCACTCGTGTGGCCAGTGCTCTTACAATAGCGTGACAAGTTCCGCGTAACGCAATAAGCATAACCAGCGTCAGAAATTAGTCGATCGACCAATTAAGAACTGCGTCTGGGTACGGTTAGGTCCGTAACGATGAAGTACCAAGTTCAATACGATTGAATAAACACAGCCAGCACTTGGAATTAGTCGATCGACCGGCCAATTAAAAACTGTGGTTAGTTGTGGTCGTGTCTCTTCCAATAGAGTCCTATATAGGTCAATGAACATACCTCGGTGCCTAAAATTAGTCGATCGGCTGACCAATTAAAGACCACGGTTAGAAACGATTCAACTGAACGTCGATCGTTCACACACCGAATCTTTCGGATAAATTTATCTCGCCTCGAATTCAGATTTCAGAAAAACACAACATCGATCTAACGCTCGTGCACTTCGCTACGGTACACGATCCAAACGCAACAAGCACGTGCACGGAGTCTCTATTATCGAGTTTCGACGCACCTTTGTTCGACAGAGGCTAGCCACAATGTACAGCGTACAGTACAAATCCTAACAGCGATAACTAACCACGTACACCAAGATCCGACGAAGCTCGTACATTCTCCACAGATCTTGGATATCGTCCCTGTCGAGAAGAAGGTTAAAAAAAAAATTTACTTCATCGTTTCGACTTACTACAGGGTGTACAATCGCCGACAACCCGGTGGTATCGCATTTCACTGGAATAACTCGGACCAATTGGTTTAACGTGCCCCATATCCGGGCTACCATAAAGGGTAAACTGTAAGACCCCGACGCAACGAAAGGCTCCGAAAGTCTTATTCACCGTTCGAAATTAAATTCATCGACCGAAATCGCCGCATTGAGTCCGCAAACTACACAGCGTGCCCTTCGGTGGGGCAGACAGACAGACAGACAGCGGGACAAAAAAAAAAAAGAAAAAAGAAAAAAAGGCGAATAGACAGAATCGCGGAGGCAGCAGCGTCAGTGCGTACAATGAAGAAAACCTATCGGCAGGCCGCGTTCTGGGCTGCATCTGGTCGCATTGTGATTTCGATGGGGCGGCTCGAATAACCGTGAAGACCGTGGCTAACGATAACAATACGATGATGAATGCTCACTAACTAACGACCGTGCAGTTGCGCCGAAAAGCCTCCGTATTGCCGCTTTGTGCCCGGCCGTGTACACACTCCACGCCGAGGTGTGGTGGGCATGGTGTGCGTGTCGTTTAGCCGTGCATCGTGGAGGCACGGACCGCTTGTCTCTCCTCTGGTACTTGTCCCGTGGTGCTGCCGGGGCTCGAGTCGCATCCGAAGGGTGTGTCACCGTAACGACTAAAAAGGATACTGATATATTGCTCCACTGACAGCTTTACGAATGATCGGAGTGTCGCCTTGTTATCTTACGAGATACAGTCACCGCCCTCTTAGGACCTCCCGCTTCGCACTTTCGCCAGGAATCGCGGAATAAGACTCGTACTTTAAACAAGTAACGGCTCCCTAACGAGGATTCGAGGCTGTGGATCGACACTGGAACGAAACTGCTAGGACTTTGATGGTAACGTTAAGAGTTTGATAAAGGTAGCCGGGTGCAACGATCGGTTTCGAACTGGTTCTCGCGGGTAGGTACCGCGAGCGGTACTAAAGTTAACGATATACGGTTTTAGACGCGAACGGTTGATAGTCTTTATTATTGCACCGGAGTCTCGTTCGTTGCGATGCGTCCACAAGTGGAGAGGACGGTCACTTGGCAACCAGTGACGTTGGAGAGAGATGCGATAATAGAGATCGTAGATAGCTGAGAGATATAACGTGGATGTGGGATTCCTTTTCATTGGATCGGCCACCTCGTGACTTGTCGGGATTTTCAGCTTCGTTTGCCCCCCAATAATCGAGATTCTTTTAGACTGTACAAACATTTTATTAAATTACATGTTCTCCATTTTGGAAGATTATATATTCTCCATTTGGAAACGATTGTACATAATTTTACCAATATTCACGCGTTACTAATTGCACGTGTCCACACTCGTGCATATCGTACAACAGTCTCAAACTCCTTTCATTTTTCTCGTTCTTCCCCGTGCACGCAGATGTCACCATCGATAGAACCCAGAGGCGTTCTCGTCGTCGGTCGAATAGTTGTTTCCTAACGAGCTGGTGATTCCCTCTGTTCCTGTGACAAAACCCCGTAAGCCTTCGTAAAATTCAAAGACGTTGTTTCCGGATGATTGGCAGCTCGTAACAGTGTGACGGTTACGCGGCTTCTTACCGGTATTTCCGCGACGTTCTGTCACCCGATCAAGCACGACGCGTTAACGAGTCGTAACGAAGGGTGGCGTGGCCGGTCCGAGGACAAAAGCGCGAGCGGTATTAGTCGCATTGTGGCGAGGCAACGACGACATCCATCGCGCAACGCGTCAATCCCTCGAGAGGCTATTACGGCCTCGCACGGACATCGCGCGTACAAAAGCTCGCCGGAACCGTCGTGAATGCCGGCAGACATTTAGATAACGGTCTCAATAGGAATTACGACGAGCGGATTAGTCGATGTCCTGGTCACAATTTCGACGGAGATCAGCTACCGCGATAAGACGTCCTCCCGGTGACGCGTTATTTGGTACGGTGGGGAAGATCCAGCAGCGACCAAACGAACCCATTGGCGTCGCAACTACGATGACAACAAACGCGAGTGCAATCGCTACGGGAAGACGAATGACCTACCAGTTCGGTAATAATGTTCTTTTAGACACGATAATTCGAAGGTTGTGGAGACACCAAGAGTTTCTATGGAACGAATGGTGACGATTTACAGTGGATGGATAAGAGAAAAGTGTACTGTTACTCTCGAGAGAATGTACAAGCTACGAAGAATTTTGGAAGTAGCAGACATGGTGATGAGATAGGGCAAAGTTTAGGAAGTTTCGTGGGGGACATGGAAGTTGGGTTGACCTAGAGCTCATAGGCCACTGATGACAGCGTTTGGAGAGATTAGGAACAACCGACACTGTCTTCACGACCGAGAAGTCACGCACAGGTTGAACGAGTATAGCTCGGCCGAGCGAGATCTGAAGTTGGACGCGCATTGTGGGGGTAAGTGAAAGCAAAACTTTCTCCCAATCCGAGAAACTGACGTCTTCGCGAATCGGACACTCGAGAGACCGAGATCTTCTCGCAGATCGTACGCAAATCTCATTCTCCGTTGGCCGAGCTATAGATGAATAGATACTCACCGAGGCAACAGCCCGTAAAGGGATAGAAAAGGTCGCACCAGGTCTACACCTTCGACCCGTAAAGTTACTCGTAGTTTCCAATAAACCGTCATTCATAATGCACGATATTCTTGTAAGTTCAGCACGTTAAGCGTCGTGTCACTCATTGTCGACACACTCTTCATCCGGACCACTATTAGACCGACAACATCGATCGTTCGTTTCCAATATCTCCACTCGCGGTCTCTACGGTCGAGGCAGTTCAAAAGACGGCTAATTTCTCAAAATATCTGCACGCATTTGCCCCTGTTTACATTTATGAATAAACCAGCGACATCTCGCGGCGTAAACGGAGAAGCTAAACGAACCAGACTCGGTGCTTAACGCGTTAAATTCATTCTCGATGCGGCTCCGTCGCTTCGAATTGTGGCGGAGATGGTTTATTCCTGTCGTCGCGCGGCACGTTGCAGTGTTCGACGAATTTGTCTAGAACTCGGTACCGCGCCGAGACTCGACAGAGGCGTAGCACCGTAGTCGGTTGGGAAAAGGGGTTGCACGGGCCAGGGAAAAAACCTAGAACCGGCGAGGAAGCTAATTAAGTCCACGAGATGTCTCGTTAAGATCGCTGATGAAGACGCTTGTCCGCGGCGTTTCGACGGAGAAGTTCCGTCGAGGCTCGTGGAAGAGGCGACCGTCGTTTTGTCCTCCTACCCAACCCCACCCCTCTTCCCCATCCCTGGCCCTCGCTTCGGATTCGCTCCAGCCCCTCCGCTCGGCGATAATTTACCAACGCGCTCGCAAACAGCCGCGGCGCCCCGAGTTCGGAACTTCGAGTGGAAATATAACGTTCCGGGATGAGTCCTGCGAGTCGACAGGCCGAGCGGAATAATTCCGCGAGAATTACGCGACCATTCTGCATCGTCGGAGGCCAGCTTCGCTCGGAGCTCTTCCACTCGCGAGAGGAGAGTCCGGCGTAACGGAACGGGGTTACTTTCGCGCGAACGGGTAACTTTCTGCCTGTAAGGGCAACTGGGATGCTCTCCCCGACTCGTTTCACGAGAGTTTGTCTTAGCGTTTGTCGGAAATTGCGCAGCAAAATGAATACCAAAGTATGGAGCAAGAGTAGATGGCGTTTCAAGGAACCGACGATTAAAAATTACGGTTGACGGAAATTGGGCGGCAACATGAATGCCAAAGTGTGGAACAAGAGTAGATTACGTTTCAAGGAACGATTTAAAATTATAGTTAGCGAGGAAGGTGGATGTTCCGAGAGTTGATCTTCGATTGCCCAGGATGATGGAGCAATCCAAGTCTCTGATAGGTGATTTAAGAGATGGTATAGAAGTAGAGTGTACTTTGGGTTGTTCTGTGTGTATTAACCTGCATTTGGAACATCAGGGTGGAAAATCCACGAAACACGTGTTCCATAAAATAACATATTCTTGTACAATGTTACATAACGGTGTTTCGGAAGCTATAACCAGAGGTATTCCTTTCTTGGCAAGAGACGAATACGTTTGCGAATGAAAGAAAAATGATACAATCTTGAGCTTTTGTACCATTTGTATCGATACTCGCTGTGTGTAGCATCAGTTATGTCACGCGTAAATTATTTATGGCTTTATAATTATCGAGCGTCTCGGTTCAATGGTTTTCTTTATAATGCAACGAAGGCTACTTGTTGCAAAAACGTATTAAGGACTAGTCGAGTCGTTGTGTCTAAATTTAATTATTGTCTAACGCGCAACACGAGGATTCGAGTATTGTCACCGTACTGTAGGTAACTTTGTTACACAAATCCATAAAGAATTCCCCCGTGAGTAGATTAAACACGCGCTATCCCAGCTGTGGACGAAGAAAGAATCCATATTCAATATCGAAAGTAGAAAACGGTCGTCCCTGTGGAGCAGTCGTACCAACGATCGGGAAGAAAATTAGCGTGACTCACGGTTATAAAGCTCTCATTCTCGCTCCGCGCGGCCTCAGCTACGATAGAAACGGCCTTTTTGACGTGCCGGGAGGCCATTACGAAACATTGTAATTTTTCGTACATAAAAATCTGAAAGTGTATACCTACTAATGCGCGCCCTCGAGCTCGGCAATCATCCACCCCTCCCCTGTAATTTTCGTCGCGAGCAACAGCAATTATTAACGCGCGAATGAAATTCTGCGGCTTTCCGGGTACAATCAGTTTTAGGGTAAATGTGCCTCGGTACTTTTATACTCAAGATTCATTACTCGAGCGAGTTCTGCTTAAATAAAATCAGCGACGAGAATGGCCTCAATTCGGTTACGTAGCCTAAATTTTAATCAATTATTCGGACAGTGTTTCGGAAACGTTCAATTCCTAATATTTCTACCGAATAATGCAATATTTTTGTAAGCAATAATTTCGTAATTAATATCGTTTCTCTACCTGCATACGTAGATACGCGAGACACGTATTCAAAACTGCGCAACGATTCAGTCTTTCCTTCTGCCGTCGCAACTGACCTCTCGAGGCGCGTTCGTCACGAAGTCAGTTGTCAAGGGGTGTTAATCGCAATCCATCCTCCAATTTCCAATCTCCCGATCGCAGAAACGAGATCCTGGTTTTCCAACGATTAGAAGAATCCTTCGTACGAGGTCTCGGCTTCCAAATAATATACTCCCTCTTAATTAGAAAAAAGGGCAGGTGCGAGATAAACCGCGTCCATCTTCACGATCTGCCGCCTCCTTTGCTACCAACGTCAGCCCCGCCTTTTCTTCGACTCTCGACCCTCGATTTCACACCTACGCGTCCCTTCCTCCCTCCCTCCCTTCCTCCGTGTCCCCCTGGTTCTCCGGTGCCGACTGAAACTCCCTTATTCATCGGACAAGCTACACTCACCCTTCCCCAGTCGTCTCCCCTCTTTCCGTCTTCTCTTCCGTTCTCGTGTTTTTCTTGTTGCCGCTTCCTCGCCGTTACCCTCCGAACTTGGCTCGAAATAAACACGCCGAGCGGCAACAGCAACCCTCCGCGACTTCGCGAGTCGAAAAGGGATACACCGAGGAGAAAGAGTTACCCGTTCGGGTGGGACGGGGCAAGACAGCGGAGATGAGAGTCGCGTAGCAAAGGTGTTACATAGGTGTACATAAGGGCGGTGAGTTATGGCGTACACATGGAAACGTCGCTGCGATGCGTGACAGATTGGGCGCCAGGGACTAACAAACTCCAGCAGGATACATCCGTCCACGGCCTGCCCACCAATTTGTCGATATCGTCCTTGTATCGTTCGCGCGGCGATCGATTTGTACCGACGCCAACCAGCGAACCGCCTTCCGGCGACGCTTCTCCGTGTTACTGATCGTTCCACCGACCCCAGGTACCGACCGTGCCCTCGACGTATGATAATCGAAGGGATTTCGGGCTTAGAGGGACCGATCGACAGACGACGGAGGATTTCCGCGATTTTATTAAGCGAATCGACCACTCGATGACTCGGTCTTCTCGAAGAAAGGCACCCTCTTCGACTCCACTTTCGTCGATCTAGGGGAGTCCGACTTGTTCGAAACGGAATTGGCGACAGATTCAATGTCCACCGGACCCTTAGGGAATATCTAGGGAACGTTTAGATATCAAACGAAAGAATGATTATTCGATCTTGGTCTCTCTTAGAATGTTTCTATTTTTTAATTTTGGGTCAAATAGTAACTCAGAACACGAAACAGTAAGAACGATGAGTTTAGATCACCTGTCGATTAGATATTTATATCTTCTTTCTCCTTTCCACCGAGAAGCTCTCGAGTACAAAATTATTTCCAACGCATCCTTCTCCAATGGATTCAACGACTACAAGAAGCGATCATTAATTAAGTTACACGGCCTAACGTCGGACTAGGTATTAGAAACGTACCTTCCGGAAGAGCGTCTAGACTCAATGGCGACGGTCCAGAAGCACGCGTATCCTTCGAGTTCTGAAGAGACTCCGTTGCTCCTCTCCTCCGTTCTCTGACGACAACAGCGTGGAAACTCGCGACGTCTAAATCCCCCCGAAACAACGGGACCTATAGCACCTCGGGGTCCGGTGTACAATTCCCGAGGATGAATACACCATAAACGTCCACCGAAGTCACTCAACCCGTTTGTCCAGTCGACTCGTCTTCGCTAATGCGCGAGCTAAGAGCAATAGGAACGAGCCACCGGAAGCTGGTAAATACCCGGCACTCGTCATTTTCTGGCAGCACGTTGCTCCGCGACGGTTATCCAGCAGAGAGCCAGCAGGCCCTACCCATGGTTAATTTCGTCTGGCTAGGTGTCTACCGAAGACGCAACTATGCGATAATATCGTGTGCGTGCGTGCGTGCGTTCGTCGTTCTACACGAAGACGGAATCTCCAGTGGTGCACCGCTATGTAAGCGGCACGGACGAGAGGGAACGATGAAACGACAATTACGTTGAAATAGTGCTTCCGCCAGGAGGCGCGCCAATGCCCTCCACCCCCACTCCGCCTACACGGGACCGCATTGGCGTCCACCGGTGAGGGCCGACGGTATGCGTGCCCTGTGTCGCGAGACGGGCCGGTTTCTCTTTATAAATTCGTCGTTCCGCGGGAAAGACATCTCCCGTGTCGCTAATGAGAGGGCTTACGCGCTCCGAATTGATTTACGTGACGACGGAATTAGCGTCGCAAGCCACCGACCGACGAGGTTTAAGCGGGGGCGAGCCGGTTTCGCGGGACGCGCTACGTTCACCAGTTTTGGTTTATTAATTTGTGGCCGGATCGAGGAGCGGGGAGGGAGAAACGTGCAGAATTTGAACACCGGGTGACTAGGACAGCGCTGCTTCGGCGAAGAATATTGTAATACTTTTGGAAATACACCACTGTTCCCCTCGGTAAACGATTTCGGGACTAAAGAGGTATTTTCAGGGTATTTAATTTCTAAGTCGTTTCGAGTGTCGTTACGCGGAAGCAGAGTCTGTACCCAGAGCACTTGGTATTCTTGTTTCGGTGTTCAGTCTTGGAATAGGAAATTTTTGAAAGATGGAAGAGTAGGGGATTTTTATGGGTGATGTGAATAGTATGTTCTGGAAACGAAAGTTTCGATTTGCGTTGATAGTGAAATTTACGATTATACAGAATTTATAATTATAAATTTTTCATTTGGGCGTAAGTGGATCGAGTAGTTTTTTTAATTTAAACGCAAGAGATCTTCAAACAGTACGACACAGATTTTCCCTTATTTGATTTATTTTCTAGTTTTCGGGACACGTGTGTCTGTCCCCCAATTGTCGCGTATTATTTGTATTAATTGCGCAACTTCTTCAAGGCAACTTCGAACACTTCCTGTCTCTAATTTTTACGTTTTCCCCGTAGGGAATAATTAGAACAAATTTTGAGAGCGACGGGATCGCTTTTATGAACGTCAAGTGACACGACACGAGGAAGTGTTTATTACTTCCGTGTTTGTCGTTGGCGGTGCGTCGGTTGGGGGAGGAAAAATGGCATCGATCGGGAGGAAGCTTATTTCGAGATATCCGGGATAAGTTCCGGAAAAAACTGTAAAGTACATGTTGGGATAAAATATTGCCTGCGGATAGATTTGCAACGGTCGAGCGGGGTTTCCAGGTGTCATAAATCTTGTTCGCCTGCGCAGTTTGAGAGCAATAAATAGAAAGGATTCGCGCGGTTCGCCGGAGTTTAAAGGATTTCTTTTGTGCGTGTCAATACGAAGCCTTCGAGATAGGTGATTTAATAGGAGCCACGCTCACTGTATCTTATAGTTAACGTAACGTAAAATAAAAGTTGGCTGGTCCCCGGCTCGTCACTTGAAACTATCCATGAAGTGTTGCTTCCAGGCACTCTAGACTTTATTGTACAATTTATCGCGAAGCTTTAATCGTTTTAATCTACAAACGATCGTGATACAGACAACGATCAATTTCTCCGAATACAACGATTTTCTTCGTTTTTTAAATTCCACTGTTCGATGTATTAGGTTGCTCGGAAAGTCAGTTCATTTTTCTTTTTTGTTATGAAAATGAAACACGATTTTTTTAGAGGGTATGAACATTTTATTAAATTATATATTCTCCATTTTGGAAAACGAAATAACCTTCCGAACAATCTAATATATTAGAAAGAAACTTATATAATATCTTCGAAAAGAAAATTTAGCATTCACGAAGATAGTAAAGGATCGACCATGACACGCGTTACCGAAATTTAAATAATAAATCGAGCCATTCGAGAGAAATTTTCATTTGTAAAGTCTCTCGAATCGCCATTTGCACAGATAAAATACAACTCGTCCCCGTAATGTCCAATAACGATTGTACGGAATAGTTTCTCGATGGTGGTATTAAAAATCGCGATTATTGTTCGAGGAACCCCGGCCGTAGGCGTGACGCGTCACGAGGAAGGGCCAGGTCGCAGCCGTATTGTCAACAGATCCGTAGAGCCTTAACAAGTTGAGTAATGACCGGCGTTTTAGCCTCTAAATTATCATCGAGACGTTCTCTCCCCTTCGTGCACGGGGCCGAAATGAATGGCGCGTGACATAGAAGAAAGCTACACTCGACTATAAATAGATGGTGCGCGGGGTATCGGTGGTGTATCGTTGAGCAGGAAGGGGTTAGGAATCCGTGGTCGGAAGTTGGAGCGAAAGCTCGCACGATGAAGTGATTTTCGAGTTCATTAGCTGGAGAGAGAGAAAGATGGGGGAGTGCACGGTCGTCGCGATCGTGACACTTACGGACCCGTGGTAAAATTAGTTTATGCCGCTTACGATCGAGCGTACAACGCGACGGTGTTCTCGCTGCCGTGAATAAAATTCGTACCGTACGGAATTCTTTTGCACATTGACCAACACGTTCAGTCTCAGCGCGTGAAATCCTCCACCGAGTCCCCGTGACGATACTATTGTTATTATCGTTGCGCAATTACAGTGACGCGCGAAAGAACGCATACAAATGAGCATAATACGGGATAATTAGGCACACGTGTCACCGAAAATAGAAAATAAACGGAGAGGAATAACGAACAACCTGGAAAAGCACTCTGTATTGTACTGTTTAGAGATCTAATATGTTTAGAGATCTCTTGCGTTTAAATATTACCCGTATGCAAGTTGCATTCCACGTGTCTTTAATTTTTTATATCTTCGCAATGATCGAGTATCTGTGCTCGATGTTTTACACATTGCAACGAGGACGTATCTTCTACCATCTCGCGAAAGGATATTAAAATCGGTGGAGGACAAGTAGAGTATGACATAATTGACAACTAGGGAAACAAGTGGAGCTTATAGTAGATCACATAACGACCACCATTTCCATAATGCTGTCCAGAGCTTTACAACCTTCGTCTTCTCTATTTTTATCGCACGAGTGTACACTTCGATGACAATTTCACTTGGAGAAGAATTTATCAAATTTATTATTGTTTTACCCAGTACATTGTTTTCCATGAATACCAACGAGAAGGCATTCCCTATAGCTTTGCGCGTAATGTCTTTTAGAAAATTGCTTTAGCGAGAAAAAAAAAAAGAAGAACTCTAGCGTCTTTTAGAAAATTACTTCCGCGGTTGAAAGAAGATATTGTCTTTTAGAAAATTGCTTAAGTTGTAGAAAGAATGTGCCGGCAGAACTTCAGTAATGGATGTGGCTACTTTACAAAGATGAACTTCATTCTCTGACATACCAAACAGAGATTGTGTTTCGGGTAATTGAGTAACACACAATTCGTCGATACACAAACAAACAAGCATAGATGTGTTCCTAAACAATTTTCAGAGTTTCGGAGCTGGAGTGAGCCTAACAAGATATAACAACTCTCGCGACACGATATCTAGCCCACTTCGCAACTCGAGGCAATAATGGATCACATATGTTAAAAAACCAACCGGAAAATATTCATACAGTAACACTTATCGTGTACCAAACCAGTGACCGAGTACTATCACCAAGAAGACCGAACTCTGCTTCGCTGACTAACGTCAACCTTCCCCGTGTCGACGAGTTCAACTTGATCTTTAATCAATTGAAGATCTCCAAATGTACGTAATCATCATCCAAACGTCTACAATGCATCACCAAACGGACACATCGTTGCCAAAGGCCAGCCTAAGAACGATACAGATTAATTCGCGAAGTGGTGCAACTGGATCGATCGGTGCAACGTCTTCCGTTTTCTCGTATTTTAATAAATAAACGGAACGGGTGTTCCGTGGCCGGATGCTCGAGGTAAAACCGGAAGGATCACCTCGAAGCGAAGTGTGCCAACCGTGGTGGTCTTGATTGCAAATGGTGCCACCGTAAATTGCCAGTCCTGGCAGTTCGTTCGGTTAATCACGACAGCCACTAATTTTTCCACGGTTTCCACGCGGGTAACACGCGGCTAAGAAAATTGGACAGAGGAAGGAAGGAAAGGACTAGGGGTGGACTAGGTTTCTCGTTCGGTGGTGCTCGTTCAAATACTCCGCCGCGAGCGAGGGAACGGAACGTCTTGCAGACAGGGCATATATAATGCAACGTACAATCGTGACCCTTGAAATTAGATTTATCCGGCGGCCAGTTGACTCAGGACGGTGGAGAGGTCAGCTCTTCTGGCAGGGTCGAAGAGCAAAGCCACGTCGCTAACGTGGATCGAATCGGGCCGACGTGTATTAAGCGCAGGTGTTACAACAAGAACCCGCGGATCCGCTGTTGATCGTCAGCAACTCCTGGTTATACGTGTTTCGGTCGAGAGAGACAGAGTGAGAGAAGGAGAGAGGTAAAGGGGAATTTTCGTTCGAAAACGGTGCTCGATCAACCGTGGTATTATTGGTGACACTCGATGGGACGAGAAAATTCCGGGATGTATGTAAACGCGATAAATTTATGGCCGCGTGGATCAATCTGGATTCCGATGGTGAACTTCAACGTCTTTGCGGGATTAACGCGAGATCGCGGACTCGTATCGCCAGCTTGTAAATATTAATTGAATAACCACGGGTAAGCGTCGGTTAGCAGTTGTTTCACGGGAAATTGTACGGGATATTTGATTCTACTTATTTAACCACCGCGACAGACGCTAAATCTTGCTCGAATAATAGACCAGGATTAACAACACGATTATTTATTTCCAAAGTTTACCGAAAGTTACTCGGATGAATTTTTTATACGTACAATGTGGAATATCGTTTGATATTTGTTTTCGAATATTATTTAATTGGAATTTTTCAAACTCGTCAAGAGTTATCTTTTATTCGGCGTTCAAATTTTTGCGGGAATACAAATTCCATCCATCTCCGATCGCTGAACGATTTGAATATTTCTGGATCCAATTTTTGGTTCTATTTGAAAAAAAAATAACCAAAGCGCGTGTACATAAATGACGTACGATCGTAAATTAAGAAAAGGAGATCTTTGTGACGGAAATTCGTGGTAAAAAGTAAGAAATAAAAGTGCGTATGTATAAAAACAACCATACGATTCTAATCGGTGGTACGTTTACCAAGCATCAACGTTGAACGTTCGCAAGGTCCAAAGATGGCAAGTGGATGGTAATTAAACGATGGCAAACAGTAATAATCACGATGGATAAAAACCTTTTGTGACGCTCGCGAATGTATAGTGTTCGTACAATTACGATAATTCATGGCGATTGTTAAATCGTCAATTACACGGAGTACAAACATTTCCGAAGCGCGGCTCGATCCAATGAACATTTCCCTCCTCAAACTCAAAGGTTTACTGCGTCCACGGTCGCCCGCGTGGGAGCTCGCGCGCGCACGCGAGCAAGTACACAATATTCGCGACCAGAGCTTTCAAGTTAATTTAACACCAGCTCGACGAAACCACCGCGAGAGAGAGAGAGAGAGAGAGAGAGAGAGAGAGAGAGAGAGAACTCTAGAGCAATCGTTTCGACGTGTACAACCGGGTCGATAAGAAACTTCGAATTCAGACTGCAACTTCTCTCGATGCCATCGGAAAAACGAGCATCGAATATCTATTTATTCGTTTGGTTATTTATTTATTTATTTACTTAAAAACCGGCAGCGTTGATCCAACGGTGTATTAATCCGGTCAATAATTGCGATCGATGGAATTAAAATTAATTATGTACCGAGAACACACTTGGCGAGTGTATCGGTGTTCGATAAGAGTGACGTAGAGCGTTCGAAAATTCGCATTAAACGTGTACATTGAATTACACGCCTAGGGTTGAAAATAGAAACGGGAACAATTTTGTTGTTGTTGTTACCTTTTTTCTTTTTTTTTTTTCGAATAAAAGTTAACGAACGACGAATAAAGTATAAACGAATTTGTAGGCAGTTTAGAGAAACGTGTATACGGAAAATAAATGAACATTTATTCGTCGGTTTCGGTCTGTTCGAATAAACTAATATTGGACTAAAAACGTAATCGTTACCGACCGACGAATATTTGTTATTCTCGTTCGTTATTCGTTGTTCGAATAAAATTGTATCCCGCGTCGGGTAAAAGTTGACGCGCGGAAAATATTTCTTTTCGAAATGTTTTTTAATATTCGAGTGCGGGGGGATTTCGAATTGCAAAAAAAAAAAAAATTTAAACGGTGACCGTGTAAATGGTATGGATAAGAAATCGAAACGAAACCGAAACTGATTTTCCCTCACCGCTTAAGGACAGTGGCGCAAAATGGAGGTTAATAAGATGGAGTGCACGCAATTACAGTTATTACTGCGGTTAACTGGCTTTTGTCGTGCAGCGAGTATTCTGATAAATTGGTATGCCCGAGCCTAAACGAGAACAGTACTGGTTTAAAGAAGAGGGTGTTTCTGATTTTTCGCAAGCTTGTATTTACGAGCGAACTCCTTCTAGTAGAGTAACCGACGTTATTACTTTCCAAGATTATCTCCAACGAGAGTACCTGGAAAAAGTATCGTATAGAATTTTTGTTTTTCAGTTACGAAAGTGACATTGAAAAATCTTTCCATGGTCAAAGACTTACAAACCTCAAGATTAAATTCAAATTTTTCTTAAATCGCACTTTATAGTATTTATTTTTTAAACGTAATAGATCTCTAAACATCACTTCGTTATATATTCATAATTTCCAACGACCTCTATCGACATTGTATAACCACACACGGTTAAACTCGTAAGACAGTAATAAAATAAAACACGCGAAATAAAAAAGATTACATCGAACAGAACTTAGCTACAATATCAAAACAAATCCTTCACCATTATTTTCAACCTTAATTTTCACAGTTCTCGAACCATAGAGGCAATTAATCACATTCTTATTGACTTTTCTTGCGAGAATTTTTTAACTCTCGACCCTTCGCGAGTCTTAAACGTGAGCCCTGAATCCATAACTCTCGAGTCTACTCGTAACGCGCGATCAAAGTCGAGAATCAAAGTCACGCGCATCGTTAACGTACACGGATAATGTACTTCCTTGATAATCATCAACGAGGACCGGTGATTAATCGGTGAAAAGTGAAAGAAAGAAAAAAAAAAAAATAAACGAACAAGTTAACAATACGTGCGAAGAAAGCAGCTGTGGCCAATGTCGAGCATTTAAAGAGGGAGGTGCCCGGTGGTAAAAAGCGAATAACACGCGTCGACCGAATCAATTAATTTCACTCGCTGGCTGACTACGTGACGTTCATTAATTACGTTGTTCGCGACGATTCTTCGCGGGTCTAATAAATTCGAATTCGGTTCGGGGTCCTCGGCTGTGTCCGTCGCTCGACCGTGGGACAGCGACGTCGTTAATAATTACGTTCGGTGATTACGCGTAATAAAGATTACTCGTCCGTTGCTTCGTCCGGCATTTTATCGAATCCTGAACCGCGCGACGCTGCGTATTCCTCCACCCACCCGGTATTTTCGCTTTGAATTATTCTCGTCGGAAAATCACGAACGAATGGCGACGCGCGTTTTTAATATTACGGGGCAATTAGGCAATTCCCGAGTACACGTTCCCTCGAGCCCCCGTCCGGTTGGAATTCGAGAAAAAGATCAATTACACGGGGCGGTTTAACGCTTGAGAATTTGTGTACTTTACGATGTCTAACGAAGAAAAAAATGTCGATTCTTTGAAAATGGAAAATTCCCACTTACGGGAATATTTTGTACCTCTAACGATACGTAAGGAAAAAAAATATGTCGATTCTTTGAAAATGGAAAATTTCCACTTACAGGAATATTTTGTACATTTAACGATACGTAACGGAAAAAAATATGTCGATTTTTGAAATTGAAAAATTCCTACTTATAGGAGTATTTTGTACCTCTAACGATACGCAAGGAAAAAAAATATGTCGATTCTTTGAAAATGGAAAATTCCCACTTACAGAAATATTTTGTACATCTAACGATACGCAACGGAAAAAAAATATGTCGATTCTTTGAAATTGAAAGATTCCTACTTATAGGAATATTTTGTACCTCTATCTAACGAAACGTGGACACCCAATGGTGATCGCTGAATTGGAAAATTTTGCACATTTTGCGAGAGGGTCGAAAAGAATATCGCGAATGTGTGTGGTTCGATAACGATATCGCGATGCAATACGAGGTCAACTGTTCCCGAAAGCTGATAAAAGATAAATGAATGTTACTGTACACCGAGTAGGCGGTTGATTGACAAGAGATGCTTCGTGCCAGACAATGGACTGCTGGCATGACTAAGTGCCTACTTGAAGAGTACCGTGCTCCGCCACTCGTACGAAGAGCAAATATTATTTATCTCGTAACAACGTTCACCGTAATTACGGCGATACGAATGTTTCCACGTAACCGGACAGCGCTTCATTTTCTACCCTAATTCTCGTCTCTTTTTACCACGGACACGTTGTATTTTTCATGTTAGGTAAATAGAGTGGGCTCCGCGAGAATTGGGGCGAAAATTACGTAAATAAAAACAGCGGACGTTCGAGTCGAGGGTGTTGCGATTAATCTCGTTTCTCGTTCTCGTCATTTTTCTACGCGATATTCTGTTTGTCGCTGGCACATTTATTACTAGAAACGTTTAGAACATCTCGTACCGAAGCCGAGTGGAGTGCTCCGGGCTCACCGAATAAAACGTTTCCTTCTCTTCGTGTAATTTATTTATTTATTCAATATCTTCGTTGCACGTATACGTAGAGATGTGTGCAAAACATGGCGACGATTGCGCGGAGTTGTACGAATAAATGATTGTTTCTGGACCGAATTTAAGCACAGCTTTGCGATCGTTCATGATTCTTTTGTTAGCTCGGAAGGAACGTACTGTATTTTAATAGCAGCCAAGTGTTATTAATTATTTTTGAATTTTGTACAGAATTGTTCTTTTTTTTTATGTCCGGCTTGGAAAATGATCACTTGGTTCGATCGATAACACACATAGGAAGAATCGTTACAAATTACCCCTCAGATAAAATATCTCCTCTCTTAAGTATTAAAATACAATTGTAAGGAAGACAATCTTTACTAGCATACCTAGAGTAATTTTTTTCGCACGAAAGAAATCAAAATTGTCACTTGGCTCGATCGATAACACACATAGGAAGAATCGTTACAAATTACCCCTCGGATAAAATATCTCCTCTCGCAAGTATTAAACTACAATTGTAAGAAAGACAATCTTTAGTAGCCTACCTAGAGTAATTTTTTTCGCACGAAAGAAATCAAAATTGTCACTTGGCTCGATAACACGCATAAAAAAAATCGTCACAAATTTCCCCTCTCTCGATCTCCCATAAACAAACTCCCAAACCCCGTAACGACAGTCCCCAGACCTAACCCCCGGTTAGCCATCGTTGGCGCCATTCAAACCCCCTCACATGCGCGTGACTCTCGACGTTAACTAGCATACGATTCGAGAGCGAAAAAGAAACAGAAAGAAAAAAAAAGAAAAAAACAAACGCTAAGATCGAAAAAGCAGCAAGACGAAGTGACTGGCAAACAATTACACGTCGCGTCCGCCACGTTTCAGCCACGGAACCCTCTCCGACTCTCTTTCTCTCTCTGAGCTGGTTCTCGGGTCATTGAAGCCAGCTGCCGACGAATCGCGCGCGTTAATGTCGCGTGCCGCATAACGATCCGGCCGCATTTGTTATTCCACGGAAATGGAACGAACCGGAGACACACCGAGGTCGTCGTGAGGACCGAGCCGTGCAAACACGGCATTATCATCGTCGTTAGAGAAAACACACCGGCCCTTTCGGAGCGTTTCTCGGCTCGTCGGCTCGGCGCCGCTCGTCTCTGTCCTCCCGGTTCCCCGACGGCCGCGTCGCACTCAAAATAATGACGGCTCGCGTCGCTTCGATGCCACCGCCCTTCGACCCCACCCCACCGCCCCCCACTACGCCACCCTCCCACCAACCGGTCGTTAGATTCGCGCTGAGACGCGTCAACCTCTTCCAAGATTTTTCTTCATTACGTCACGGTGTGCGACCGTCCGAGCGAAATTGAGTTTCATGGATCCAGGCTGGCGGAAAAAGACGGAAGGAAAGGGGGAGACGCGCTAGATTACCCCGTGGACATTCAATTGTCCTGACCGCGAGTTTTCGAGCCATTTGGTTGCGCAAACGCGAATCGTTTCCGAACGTTTCGAGGGGATTTAACACTCCCTGATAGCGCTCGTCGCGATATTTCTGGATTACTAAATCTTAGCGTTGAACCGACACAAAGTATTGAATTGTTCGGAAAGTGATTTCGATTTTTTTTGTTAGGAGGGTGAAAATGAAATACAATTTTTTTGGAGCGTATACACGTTTTGTTAAATTATATAATCTACATTTTGGAAAACGAAATCACTTTCCGAACAAACCAATGCAATGTCGCAAAAGCTTGTCGCTGATATTTTGGTAAATGTTTTTTTCTTTTTTGTAAAGATATTTTACGCGTACTGAGTATATGTATATAACACTGATACGCTGCGGGGTCGAAAATCCAAAGACGATTTTTTCTGTGTCGAATTGTACGAAAATTTTGGAAAAATTTTCTTCTCCGACGTGTAAGAAAAAAAATGGTCCGAATATGGTCGTGTTTGTACTCATTTTCATCGGGAGAATCTCACCTATCCATTGGTGACGCTATAAATGTATAATATTCTATGTTCTCGTAAAAATTGATCCTTAGAAGTGAAAAATTTGGCAAATTACTTTCGAACTTTATCGCGTGAAACAATTTTTAAATCTTCTCGTAGTTAACGAGAACTACGGTTGGACAGCGATCGGGGCAGTTGGAAAGGTTCGTTAATGCGTTCGAAAAGCGGGTGCAAAGCGTCTCGAAACGATCGGTAACCGCGGGTCGATGACGACGGAATCGGAGGACGGACTGAAAACGTGAAAGCTCGGTTCGTTTTGTTTCTGCCTTTCCGGTGAACCGTACTTGACCGGCGGCTTCCCGGATTTCCAGGCTAATGGGACACTTGGAGGTTTTGGAAAAGGTTCTCGTTCGAGGAAAACGTGAATAACGCGCGCCTTCTTCGGCCGGATTTCGAGGAAAACGTGGTTACCCGCGAAAATATCGTACAGCTGGAATGGAAGTCGTGAAATTCCAAGGAGAATCGTTAAAACGAGATTTATCGCGCAATAGACGCTGGGAATGAGCAATACAATGTGCGAAGGAAAAGGAAAAAATAACGTCGAACTTTACAAACACCAAAATCTTTGAAAATTCGTTGCACAATATTCGACGTATAAATCGACGTATATACAGTGTGTTATACGATGTACGATCTCTGAGAAGAAAAGAAACTCGGTTGGTAAACTAAGAGAAAATTTGTCCATTTTCCAAAAACATTCGTAACTTTCTAGACGGTACAGCGGAATGAAAACTCGCATCCTTCTAAACTTCGCTTTACTTTTACTGGAACTTATACACAAATATTTTAAGCATTTGTGTACAAGTATTTATTAAGTTTGATACTTCGAAATATTTCAAGCATTTGTGTACAAGTTTTACTGGAACGTTCACGGACCCGGTTCCCCCACCGTTCGCGTTTCAAAGTATAACCCGCTGGTAAATTCACCGACACCCTTTAAGCTCCAGCCCCCACCCCCACACGTCCGAGCGACTCTGTCACAAAGCGGACCGTATCCACGTTAATCAGACCCCGGAACTGTACCGAAATTCTCGTCTGAGCGTCGCGACGGGAGTGCCGCGGTAATCATTGCGAAACTAAATTTAAGTTTCCAGCGTGGCCCAACCCTCGGTCGGTTCCCTCTACGGAGATCTTGCGGACGTCCCGGTCGAGAGGAGGCGAGCTCGTAATCGTCCGGGCCGCGGAACGGTACGCGGAAAAATGAGAACGCGTCGCGGGACAGGAAACCGGGCGAGGCGGTGGGCGGGGAGGGGGGCGTGTCGAGATAACGAGAAAACGAAGGAAAGCGAAAGAGAGAGGCGAGGCACCGCGGGGAGGGAAAGGGGGTGTCGACGAAAACGTCGAGGAAGGAACGGTGGGCGGGTAGAAAGAGAGAGAGAGAGAGAGAGAGAGAGAGAGAAGAAAAAAACGAAAAGAGAAAAAAGAAGAGAGAAAAAAAAGAAACTCGGGAGAGGGCGAAGGTGGCGAGCAACCAGGTATTTTTGCATTATCGTCACGTGCGCAGTCTTATTACGGGCACACGTGGTGTAATATTCTCCCCCTTGGTCGGTTCGCGTCGACTCGCGGGCTTCTCGTTGGCTCGGTCGCGCGTGTCGTGTGTCTCGCATTGTTAGAATGCGACAGGCGGTGTTCATCCGCGACACCCGGACGTACTGGCTGCGAGACGGTGGAGGACCAGGCTCGGGGGAGGGATGATCGAATACTGGGCGAAGTTTGCAGAGACCGGGCGCGGGATGATACATCCCCCTACCCTTCGTTTCAGCCCCTGTCGATCCTTCGACGCGCGAACTTCCACGGCCGAGTCGTGAGAACACGGACCCGTCGCGGAGCTGCTCCACCACCAGCCCCCACCCCCCACCCCTCCATCGCCACCCACTTCGCGTCTTTGTTCGCTTCGTCGTCTTCTCGACTCGGCCCCCTCGTCCCCCTCTCTCTGTCCCCTTCGTCGCAACACGTATCGTAGCCACCCTATACCGTGGGCGGTGTCCTCCTGCTCGCTCGCGCTGCTCCCTTCAGGTTCGTCCGTGTCCCGTAATAACGTCTTCCATCGAATGACGCTTTTTTTTCTCTCGTTCTCTCTCTCTCTCTCTCACTCTCTCTTTCTTTCTCGGTTGTACGAAGCACCCCACCCTACCCTGGTCGTACCGCGGCCTCGTTTGTCCCCGCCGCGTGCCGCGAACAGGAGTCGCCGACGTGACCGGATTCGACAAACGCCCCGATGCGTATCGGGTCTAGCGATCGGACGGCGCGAGAAGCCACGGGGTCTCGAACCCCGGCTTGCTGATCGTATCGGCTCGTTCCGTAAGTAATGGGAGTTTGACGAAGATATATCGTGAGCCGCGAGCTCCAACGGAATCAAACCGTTCGGTCTAACGAATCGACTCGGATATTCGATTCAAATTGGCGATGTTGGAGTCTTCCAGGGAACCGGCACGGGTTCGTAGGCCTCCGGAAGGCCCTACGTGGGTGTTAAAGGAGGTTACCGGACGTCTCGTAGAGACTACCTGAGGAATTTTAAATGTCCACTGCGAGTGGATCGAAACAATTTACTCGCAGTTTTCGGTGGACGTTGGTTTACTTCGTAAGTTAGGGGCACCTAGTCGCTTTGTCGACTAACAGCTGTCAATCTTCATTTATCAGCAGTGGAACATTAGTAGGATATCGTTTGTCACGTACACAACGATATATTGAGAGTCAGTGGGTCGAACGAAATGAAACCGTTGGGTCTAACGAATGGACTAGGATATTCGATTGAAATTGGTGACGCTGGAGAAGGAGTTTGAACGGAAGTGGAGTTCATAGGCCCTCCCGGAAGACGATTTCTAAGCGGTGGGGATCGCCAGACGGCTCGTACAGACTACCTAAGAAATTTCAAACGATACGTCCTCTGCGAGTAGATCGAGACACTTTTGAACGCGAGTCTTCTACGTTTCTCCTCTTTTGTGCAGCGATTATATTTTTAGATAGACACTGGTTTCCTTTGAAGATATTGTTGGTGAGTTACCAGATGTCTTCCATCGGATACCTAAGAGATTCTAAGCGATGCTGCAAGTAGATCGAGACATCTTTGAACGCGAATCTTCTACCTTTGTTCTCTCTGTTCACGTAATAATTGTATTTTTCGGTAGACATTGGGTTTCCTTTCAAAATTTCAGTGTCGTTCGTGCAATTCTACGACATCAAAGCCGGTATCTTTTACATTCGAACGAAACACAGTCGATGTACAAGGAGTTTAATTACAAACCTTGTCACGATTGTCGCGTCTTTCTTCCTTGCGTTATCGCTTAACGAAAGTTCGTTATCGTACACCTCCATCGTCCATAGATTCCAACTAATCGTACTACAGAGCCGCGTCGTTTGGTGAATTTCCGTTTAGCTACTTGCTAGTAGGTATCCGAAACTGTGTAACGTTTTCGTCTTGGTGAAATCCTGAATCGAACACTCGGTATCAATCGAAGTTTCGACACGGTGGAGTCCTCCACGCCCGTAGGAACGAAATCTCTAACGAGATCGCTAATCGAACGACTCTCGTTATTCTGCAACGAAGATTATCCAAAAGTTTCCAAATTGCTTCACCTTCCATCGGTGCCAAGGAAACTTCGGGGTAGGTGTGCAAGTTGAAAAGATAGGTACCGCACGAATTGCCCGAAGATTCGCCAAAGGGTTGGAACTGCTTTCCCGTACCATCGACGCAAACCACAGGCCTCTGTGCCTCTCGAACAGCGAGGTTAGCTGGCATTGCAGGATTCGTGTTTGACGTGTTTCACAGTCGGGAAAGTGACCTTGAGAGGTCAGCTGAGACCCACCACGCCTGTCTAGATACTCCCGTAACCCACTCCGTGTAGTATCGAAAGTATCGACGCGCAATTAGGAGTCACCGTGTATAGAACGAGAACGTACACTCCCGACGTAAAGATAACCACGTCGTGGTACCGAACGATCCACCGGACCCCTCGTTAACGCGTTCTCCGGGTAGAAAGCGTTTTCACGGTATTCCCGGTGTCATTCGATGACTCCGAAACGCTGACGATTTTGAAACCGACAATGGCCCGATAACGAATCGAAACGGGTTACGCGGATCCGAACCCGGTACCAAAAGCGGAAGGTATAAGACACGAGAGCGCGTAGGTAAGCTTTGATTCCGCGTTAAAGCGCTGTACACGAACGGAGCGCCATCTGGCATGTCACCCGTGAATACCGCGTTAACGATAAAAACGTGTCGACACCTGGCTCTTTGTGAACTTGTCGCGCGAGACACGTTTTAAATCGGGGAGCTTTTCGAGTGAAAGATTCTCCGCGTACGCGTACACGGTCATATTATTCGTACAAAAACCTCCTCGATAAAAGTATCTTCGCTTTGTTACCGTATTAATGCACCGTAATCTTCTGCGAACGCGTACACGATAATATTCGTACAAAGGTTCCTCGATAGAAGTACCTTTTCTTTATTACTGTATTGATATACCGTAATCTTCTGCGAATGTATACATGATAATATTCGTACAAAGGTTCCTCGATAGAAGTACCTTTTCTTTATTACTGTATTGATATACCGTAATCTTCTGCGAATGTATACATGATAATATTATTCGTACAAAAACTCCTCGATAAAAGTATCTTCGCTTTGTTACCGTATTAATGCACCGTAATCTTCTGCGAATCTGTACACGATAATATTCGTACAAAAGTTCCTCGATAAAAGTACCTTTGCTTCGTTACTATATCACCGTAATTCTCCACGAACACGATAATATTATTCGTACAAAAACTCCTCGATAAAAGTACCATTGCTTTATTATCGCACCGATACACCATAACCTCGAAAGTAACGTTCGAACCGCGTTAAGCACTTTACCGTTTTCTTATTCGGTATCTCGTGGTTGCTCAAAACCCGTTCAACGTGTTCAAGTATAATACAAGTACAAATACAGTAACGGTCACTAATTCGAGTAAAACTGATCACTGCGATCCACAGCGGACGCGTCGCGCGTTTCATTTACGACTACCGGCTGGATGAAAGTTTTTGATGAAATTTGATTAATGAATCTCGCGGTTCTCATCCACCTTGTTTGCCCTGAAGAGCATCAAACGCGAAGCTGTTGCGGAGCCCGTGTATAGAAAATTACTCGGGCATGCCGGTTTCCATGTATCACAACGCTCTTGTTCTTCCTCAGACGCGTGCATCCCTGAAAAAAAAAAAAAATTGTACACCTCCGTTGTCAGAGTGCACACGGAAGCCCTTCGCGGCGAAAAAGGGTTGCTCTTTTGAGTTCGAACTGAAAAGCAACACCGCTACCGTGGTTATACCCAGTGGTTCGAACCTCTTTGACTCGGTACCGAACGACGCGGTGAATGTTGCGGATCATTATGAATATTATTCAAAACGAGAAGGTCTACTTGAGAGTCTTTAAAAAAATGGTGAAAGACCATAATTACGCAAATAATACGGCCGTACTTTAAACAACCGCGGCGACATTTAGAAAGCCACAGCGATACTCACCTACGCGACTCGAAACGTTTAAAATTCGCTCGGTTCTACCTCAAAGTGTCGTTACCTTGACTATTGAGAATCAAATTGAATACGATACCTTTTACTCGAAATTACCCACTCTTCTGTACGCAAACGTTCGTAGTCCTTCGGAACATTTTTTTCCTGTATCGAGAATTAATTCCAAGGTTGTATTCGTTGGAATCGTTTCAGGAATAAATACAAAAGCGAAAAGATGCTTTTTAAAACGAATCTTCTCGTACACTGTTTCCCATCGTATCGATCTTTCGTGACGATGATTCGTCTCGCTAGCCATTATTTCTTTCTTCGAAGAAGCGACCAAACCGTTTATCCTGAATCATTACTCTGTCTTCTAACTTAATCTTCGTGTACTCGTCTGCTCGTAAAACTTCGCAATGGTCTCAATTTTCGACGACGTTTATACTCTACTATCTTTTATCACCTTTTGTGCACAGCTATTTTTATTATTTCCTTCAGTTATTGTATTCACTCCGTTAGGTTCGGTTAGGCGCAATGACTATCAAACTAAACCCCATCTTTCGATTATTTCTATTTTCTATACTTTTGTTTATTTACGCTAGGTAACCTTTTCAGGATTACCAATAATAACGTTATAAATGCACAGTTGAAAGAATGATTTAACGCCAATTGGAAACACAACTACGATCATTACCTAGAAAAATCTTTTCAACCAAGATCGCTACAAAAATTTACTACCGCCATTGGTATTCATTTTATGATTTCGATTCAGACCGATTGATTAAAATTTATCCACCCTGCCACCGTTATCGCTATATATTATTTTACGTTCTCGGGGAACGTTGTTCCGGGTCGTTAAATTAATCGTCCATCTACAACGTACGGTACATATGTACTTTTTCTGTAACGCGATAAAGGCGTGATTATCATCATCATTATTATTATTATTATTAATAAATAGTCGAAACGAATGCATCGTGGAAACCGTCGTGGTATTTAGGATCGCAATATCACGCTACGTGAATTTCGTAGGAAAATCACAGTCGTCGCGTGCATTACAATTCGTTTTATTAATCCCCGTAAACCGCGCTCCTGATCACACGGTGCAGCCAGCAGAAGCAACGAGATTTCGCGGCCGAATCGACGAGTCGATTTGGCAGGCTTGTCGGTAGATTGCACCGCCGCGACAAAACGAAAAGCTGTCCTCGATCGCTCGCTCGTTTCGACGCCTCGAAACGAGGAATCGTGATTGTCAGCGTGCCTGCTCCGTATCTGAAATGCCAATTTTATTCGAAGGCTGGAAAAAAGCGACTTTCCATACGGAAGATGGTTTGCACGACTTGCATATTTCCTCGGTATAATACCATCGGAAAAAAAGCTCTGTACGTAATCGATGAAAATTTTACCGATACGCGATCAAGTATCGGGTTGCTCGGAAAGTAATTTCCTTTTCCAAAATGGAGTATATGGAATTTAATAAAATGTTTGTACACTCTAGGAAAATTGTGTATCGTTTTCACTTCAAAAGAAATGAAATGACTTTCCGAACAACCTAGTGTAATCGAAGATTATTTCGATGAAAACTTTACTAATTGGTAGGGATCGTTTCTTGAATTGTATTTGGTAATTTACAGGGGATAATAACGGTAATTATTTGTGTTAAGAAATGGAGAGATGTATAAAGGACGATATAAAATGTTTTATGAGAATGAGAAAAATACAATTGGAACTGTTGGAACCACCGGTAACGAAACGGTCAGATTTACCTTTTCGCTTTTAGTACGTTTTGTTTGGGTCGTTATCGCGATTTAGATATTATCGGGTACCATCGAGTGGCGAATATTTCTGGTAAGTTACTTAACTGAATTCCGTAAGGTAGAAAAATGTGTAGATTGTACGCGCGTTACGAACGAGAAGTAATAAATCAAGATAAAACATTGGTCTATTAGAAACCCACTGATCTTATACAGCTTTCGATAAGATCTATTCCACGATAGTAAGTTTGATTGGAGTGTTCCAAAAGTAGGAACTAGTTGGCTAATTGTGTCTGAGATAAGATCCACTAGACAAAACCCTACCGGTAAGTCCAACCATTAGATCTGGATCGAAACGAAAAATCATTTAAAAATGTGTTTCCTAAAAATACTCCAAACGGTGGAACTTTCATTTTACCTTTAATCCCAAGGAGCAAAAATATTCCATTACTTCCACGATAAACATTACAAAATTACATTTCGTACCGAAAGACTGAAAGTTTCTAAATAAACATTCTACTCGGTAAACGTTGCAAATAAATGGTTGTATGGTATTTTTATTCATCGATTATTCGAATAAAATTTTGTCTATTTCCGCCTATAACTATTTCGCATCATCACCCCTGAACTACGATCTTAGAGGTGAACCGAGTGGTCGCATTATGCGAGAGGTTATTTCGTTTCTCTGTTCTCCTGGTCTTACGGAAGAGTCGCAGTTTTCTCGACATAACCACCGCCTAACGGCATAAATCTCCGTTAAAACTATCGGCGAAACAAATCTCGAAGTCCGTCGTGCGTGAATTCCGCGAGACACCTTGCACGCAAGTGTGGTTATGTTAGCCGCGCACGTGTACGCGCGTGCATATACACTATGCGCAGAAATATCGTTCCGTGATACAGATTCACGATGCACAGTGTGTGCAGGCGCAGTTATCTTGCGCATCGCGAGTTAAGGAAGGAAAGGTACCCTTTCTCGCGAACACGTACCGTGCTTCCATAGCGGTTTGGTACGGTATTTCGGAGCCGGTGCTGTACGTGAGCACACACGCGTACATTCGTAGAACCGACTCGCTTTTCGATGCAGAACGTCCATTGCATTATTCAATTCTGATCGGCCGCAATAAAGAAGCAAAATAAGAGACATCGGGCCATTCACCGGCGGCGAGCGAACCATCGGGAAACGAATGCGATATTTTTCACGGGGAAGTGAAAGTTTTCGTACCGCTCGTCGACTCCAGAGCGCGCTGGTGTCGCTGCGCTGGTTGCGAACGCGCCCAAGTCTACGTAGAAACTAGCCCGGAAGTCGAAACGAAAGAAGATAATAGAACGCGAACGAAACGAGAGGAAATAAATCTTCGCGGTCTCGGATCCGTGGAACGGATGCTTCTTGGTAATACTTTCGTTATTTCTTATCACAATAGAACGTGGTTCTACAGATTGATCAGCGATTAAATCCGATTTGGTTCGAACTCCGATGAAAATGCTCCCTTCAGAGTTGTGCAAGAAAAATATCCCTAGGTAACTGTTAGGTGGACGGTATGTTTCCAGTAACCGAAGAATTGTCCATTCTGAATTGCATCGACTGCAATTACGACGATAAAGATTTCTTACTGGAGTAAGAACAGCAATGGCGCGTACTCGAACAGTTTTTACAAATGTAAACTCGGTTTTATCAATTATTCAACGTTTCGAAGTGTTTCGCTAGTATTTCGTTATTGATTCACTAATATTGCGTACAATGTTAATCGAGGAATCGACTAAAATATAATACGAAAGTGTTGAGACAATCTTACAATTCCGATGCGAAGTCAACTTAACCTATAATTCGTCCACGCGATAGATTGGAAGTTTTAAGATTAGAAACTTCATACCTGTCGACGTATAACCATTTTTCCCGATTGGTGTATTAAAAAATAGGGGTAACCACGTTTCAGCCAATTACGAATCCTCCGTAGAGAAGGTAACTAAAATATTCCCTCGTCAAAGTAACATTACACCTCTGTCCCTTCGCACGCGTGCACACGTTCTTTGAAAAGACACGTTCCGCGTTTAAGGGGGCGCGGAAATACAGTATGAAATATCAATAGACGGGGCAGGGAGATTACGCATTCACCGTCCATGTATTAAATCCGTCGTGACGAGCAAAGATTGGATTTTCGTTCGGAACACAGCCCGGTACCGTGAAAGGGAGAGCGATTCCTCTCACGTGCTACGCGATTTTATCTCGCCCCGTGGCGAGCGGAGATGCACGACGTGATTTCACAGTCACGGATCGACCGTTCGGGGAACGATTTCGGTGGTGGTGATGGTGGTGATGGTGGGGGGGACTAATGCATCTCCGTATAGAGATTTCGTGAAGTTCTCGCCTCGTGGTTGGCTCGCAGAGACCTCCCCGATACAACAAACGGACTCGTTATCAGTTATCGCTGAATTGTGCAATGTCGCGATTCATTACCTACATGGGGGACCACTCGCGACGACGAAAGTCGTCCCTCTGTGTTTGCATACATTTACATGGGGGAGGGGATGACTTTGTCCGCGAGAAAAAGAACAAAACCGTGTTTCCCGAACGTGATTCTAATTTGTAAACGAATATCGGTGATAATCGTCTTTACTAAAGGTCTGTGGGTTAAAATTCTTTTCGATAATTTATAGAGGTTAGGTTGTCCCACGATATACAGAGGTCAATGTTTGATCTTCATTAGTAAGTAACGAATTCAAGGTCGGAACTATACTGTAAATAAATAATAATATGCTTGCATCGAGTATTTTCTGATATTTAAAAAAACTGAACAAATCTCATTATGATGCACGAGACCGACACGCGAGTGACGACGTGTTCTTTACAATATACTCGTCGCTCGAATGCCAGCAGCACCCAACAGTGCGAGTCGCTGTATCAGTGACTCCGATTTCTGCGTAACGTTGCCGCTCGCAGCTGGTATCCTCTTAACACGACGCCGGATAGCAATAAACCACGGAAAGCCGGTACAGGGTACAGAAGAAGAGAAGACAGGATTTACGCGGGATTGTATTACCGAGCGCACGCAGCAGCTGCCTGGTGTCACATTTTATAACGTTGCGACTGACATTAGCTGCGTCCGTTCTCGTGTTCAACTGTCGGAGACACGAGACCGCGGTGCCCATTTAAAGATTCATCTACCGACTCTTGGTTAATAAGAGCCACCAGACGGTCCCCTCTGGACCGACTCGTCGCGTTATGTCGATTCCTCGAACGATGGAGACGAGGGACGATTTTCAGAAGTGTCACTTTCATCTTTAACCACCCCATCGGTGCGCTATTATTGTCTTTGGAAGATGAAAATCGACACCTCGGTGTCAAAATCATTCTGGCTTGGCTTAAAACAGATGTTAAGTGTGCAACATAGTTCTCCCAAAGTCTAAGGAAGTTAGTACATTGACTACTTCGATAATCGTTTGAATTCTAGCGAAGATGAGGAGACACAAGTGTGTAAATTAACGTTGTATACTCGTGTCACAATGATAAAACACTTTACACAATCTATCAACGATCTAGGTACTTATCAATTAAACTTGTACGGAAGATTCAGATTCAAGTTATGACGTTTTGATATTGGTAGTAATCATCGTGGTTAAGATCTTGGTTACTATTCCGGGACTATGACACCTGTAGTAAACTGAACACAGACCCTACGTTTAGAGGTCCAATTATCGCAAGTCCTGATAGTCGCATCTCGTATTCCTACTATTTAGTGTCCTCGTCGGTCCTAATCTTAACTCGATTAAAGTCGACTACACGTCCCCTAAGTAGACCCTAAAGATACTATCTAATATCCTTAACGTAACTTGTTCGAGTACAAGCGATGTTAATGATGGTATCAAACGTGTCGCAAGTATTGTAAAATCGAAACCTGGTGGGATACTTTCGAAACTTACACCAGTAGACAAGGGTTGTGGAGTACGCTTTGACAGGTTGTCACGACTTTTCTTCGCGAGGATGTTATCTCTAGCGCTTCTTGAAAGTGCTTTTCTCGTGTTAACTGTACCTCGCTAGCTCTCGGTGTTCCTCGTTCTCATTTTTTATGTATACAGTCTGACGTGACAATCTGGCAGAGAGTACTGTGCCGTGGAATATTAAAAGGACATATCCGTGGCTTATAGAAGTGCCCAGGTATAGTACTTCTACGGTAAAACCGAACCATCGATGTATCTACACGTACACCTGTACCACACGTGTACTACACCTTAGAATATTTGCACAGTAATCGAGATATTGCTGTACAATACTACGAACAGATTTATACCAGCTCGAAACTACTAACAGACACTAAAACAAACTAAAACAGACACAATCTCGAAGCACCTACTCTCAACCGTGTCCTAGTGACAGTGTACACGTAGTGTACTTTCCTATCGCACGAGACATTTATTTTTGGTGTACAATAACCATTTATTCACGGTTACTCCCAACCGTGTCCCAGTGTCCTATTCGCACTCAATCCGTTTCAAACACACGTAGCGTACTTTCCTATCGCACGAGACATTTATTTTTCCTGGAAAATCCTAGCGACCAGAGCTTGTTAGGTGTTGCGTCGACCATCCCTGGGTAGTGATATTCGTTTCGACCCCAAAGCACCGACGAAACTAATTCTGCCTGACGACCTCGATCAGCGCGGCCAAAATTGGCACCGATCTAATAACACCGGAAGCTCGATACCCTATAAATACCAAAGGACAAAGCGAAGTTAATGGACACGGTTTCGTGGTCAGAGGGGGCCCAGGTGTCATCATCGGCCGCGTTTGAGGGCCAATCATCATCCCACACACACACACACACACACAGTCCACCCCACCCGGCACCCGTGTGCGCGAAATCCTTTCAACGCGCGTTTCCTCGTTACCTGGCGAGATTAATATTCAAAGAGGAACCCGCGGAATGAGATTCTCGACGTGCACAGGGGGTTAACGCTTGTAAACTACGTAGGTCATCGAACGGGCGAGTGCCCGGAGATCCTCGCACCTTTAAAATCGCGATAACGTCGTCCTTTCCTCTTCCAACGGGGCGACGCCTTGAATATTCAGCGGTGTCGCGCCTATTATTAGCAAGCGCGCCCTTAAGGGCACCACCACCACCACTACCACCAGCATCGCCATCGCCATCACCACCCCGCCCCGTTCTTAAAAGAGGGGGCGAGCTCGGTGTGTTCGCGGGTTACGGTACAAGGTGGTAATCGGGCGATTAAAATTATAATCTCGGCGTAATCACGCCGTTGTGTTACGGGACGGGCAGCCGGGGTCGCTTCTAATTAATATTAAAAGAGCGAAATTAATAATTAGCGGGTACTGGCGCGTTAAAGGCACTCGGCTACGGAGCACGTCACGCCGGTTCCCTCGTTCTTTTACGCTCGAAAACGCGAACGGCCACCGCTCCCGACACGATAATTACGCTTCCTTGTGACGTGTACGGCCAGGTTGTCGCGCGAGCGGGATTAATTGCAATTCTTCGGTCGTTTCGAGGGGCAGGGGGAGGGTTTACGGTCGCAGAGACCGGGCCACGGTGTTCGAGGAGGAACGATCGGGGCCGGGAACGAGCGATTAAAATTTTAATCGAAGCTTTATCGCCTCGTGGAGAACCGTTTCGGCGATAGGGCACGGTGAATTGTTCCGTGGATGTTAGAACAATGGCAGTGAGCGAAATTGTAACTCCTTTGTTACTTCTTTGCGCGAATCCTTTTCATCGGTGCTTCGGTTCGATCGAATACGCGGAACCGTGACGAGAATAGCGCGATAGGTTTTCCTGGATAATACTTTATGGATACGGAGCGAAGGAACTGGTTCCTCTATGTCAAACTCGAAGAAGCAAGATTCACGTCTATATTTAACGATATCTGTAGCGTACTCTGCAGGCAGTAGAGACACCTTGTCTGACCTTTGTCTAACTTGAATTACAAAGATTTACCTGGGAGGGTTACATCCAGGAGATGCAGTAACATTCTTACCAGACCTTTGCCTAACCTTTGCCTAATCCTAGCCCAACTTGTGCTAGAGAGATTCAGCCACGAGGTTTTCATCCAAATGTGTGAGGTATACGTGTCTCGAATTAAAGATCCATCTGTGAAGCTAGCACCCATGTGCATAAGATTCCAAGTCTGGTCCAGGTCCATCGAGTCCTGGTACACTTAAGATCTACCATCTAAACGACGCGATATTTAATTGATCGTTGGTTGGCGACTGGTTATGTCAGTTACTTTGCTCGAGAATTACGATGTCCTCTCTCTCGATTTTTTTCACGAGTCGTTTAAGTGAAAAAACGAACCGTATAGTTCAAGAAGTTTAATAAGATCCCCAGAGACAGTGGCTTAAGAATGAAGGAGTGTCCAGACTTTCTTAGGCCTGTAGTCGCTTAATATTGTTTAAAAGACTTACGAAAGGATGACATCGATATCGAACTGGTATCTTATTTAACCTGACGATGTGTGGAAGCTTTCGATAGGACCGGTCGACCCAGTCTTTAGAGCAGTTCACGTTACACCGTTTAATGGTCTTGGTAGACACGAAAGGCGAAGTACTTCAAGTGTCCTGTCGAACGACGAGGTACTCGGTAACGTGGCAACAAGTGGGACAGCAGCGAAGATACATTGTAAGCAATTGTGAACATTCAGACAGAGCTACACAGTGTCTAGTGACCGACCACTCTGTCTCTTCAGTGACTTTCTCATCCATATCCACTTCGTACACAGGACTAAGTAAGAGCATTCGCACGAGCCACCAGTGGCTCGTAAAATACCTCGAGTAGAAGATGGGTTTTCGAAAAGCATCGAAGACCAGTCTTCCACTCGAAAACCGATGCAATTTGTTGTTAATCGTGAAATGAAAACAGGAGAAGGAATATATTGTTGTAATATCATCGTTACCAAGAACTTCTAAATAGACAATTCTTGCACACTAAAATATTGCTAGCCCTTTCCCACCTCTGATGCAACCCAGATCTTCGTTCGATGTACAGAACATTTTCAATAATTCATTCGATATTTAAGAGAAGTTCGTGTAACTAACTCTCAGTCGGAAATGAATTATAAACAGAATTTACAATGTCTAAGGTTCTACACGGCAGTAGAACTGCAATGATAAAACCCAAGCTTACGTTAATCCTTGAAACTTACATTCAGTACGATAAAATTCTTAATTCCATAATACAAAACTTCTTTAATGTACCTCCAGCTATACGACTGCATTTCTATTTTTATTCTTTGACAATTGTATACACAAAATTATTTACCACACAAGTTGACTCCTAGATTAACAATTTTCAACTTTACTCCTCATCCAGAACACTCCATACACATATTCATACTCTTAGAATTCTACACTTGCCAGAGGATACTTCTTTAATGTACTACCAGCTATACGATGCATTTCTGTTTTTATTCTTTGACAATTACATACACAAAATTATTTACTACACAAGTTGACTCCTAGATCAACAATTTTCAACTTTACTTCTCATCCAGAACACTCCATACACATATTTCTACTCTTAGAATTCTTCGTGCAACTACACTCGCTGGAGGATCTCGGCTGTAAACTTCTCATCGACCCCACGCTTCTCGATAAATTTCATTTAAAGAACAACGTTCGCCTGCAACGGTCAGCGTCCTCTCACCTTTCTTTCAGCAAACGGACGGACTTTGTTATACCCGACACGCGACGGTCATAATTTCTTTTTTCGTTCCTGGAAGTACGATTCAATTTCAACCGGTGACCTACCGCGTCGTGTTACGGATCCTTCTGTCACTTTGTCTTTCTTTCGAGAACGTTTCGCGCGCTCTAGACCCGGGTGTCGGATTTTTATTAGAATTCTTTCTACGCATCTCGTCTTTCTACATGCACGCCTCGCAATGGCTCGCGTTTTCTACACGATCTCGCACAACGTTCGCATTTTCCCCGAGATCAGATGAACCGTGTCCGTAACAAACGTCCTCGTTTTTCGCTTTTTAACCCCATTCCCCAAAACTCTCACCCCTGCGCGCGTTGACGATTGCGTCCAGGCTGAATCGATTCGGCGAAATTTTCAAAAAAGTTTTATTACGAGTTTGCTTCGTCTCACCCACTTGTTACTTCGCTGAAGAATCTAGTGGAACGTGAGTTGCAACCTACCGTAAATAATAGGTTACTTGATAAGTTTTGTCGTTCGATAAGAAACAGAGCTATTAGATTCATTGTTTTACTTTTCTACTACTGTGTGATGAACATATGTGAATTTTCATGTAAATCTGTCGACTCGTTTGTACATTTACAGTTGTTCAAAGTGTCATAGTATTTTTTTACAATGGAAAAAACGGTAAAATTTATCGAACAACCTAGTAGAATACTTACCAGGGAATAACCAAGGATCGAGCTGGTATCTTTTCTGCAATTTTTGCAAAGTAAGGCGAGACAATTATACTTTAAATAGTTTGCCAAGCGTACGGGATTAGTAGACGGTCGATTGTACCTTGTGGCTCATGCGGGCACTAAATTTCCGTTAGCATGTTCGAGAAGTGTAGTAGTGCAGAAGTGAGTGTACAGAGAAAGATGGTCTGTACAAGTACTACGAGGAGATGAGATGTTAGCACACTACCTACGAGCTGAAACGATACAGAGAGTAGGAGAATCATCCTCTAGTTTCACCGAATCCTCTCCAAGAAATTCTACTTTTAAGTTCTTAGCGGTCATAACACATAGTAGTGGGACCTCCATATCCGTGGGTAATGAGATGAATATATTTCGCGAACATACAAAACCACGGATATATGATCTTCTTGCATTAGCAAAATGTAATTCTATTCGAATGTAATTGTACGTATTTTTAACACGAAGCCGGGCAAAACAATAGCATCTAAAATGATTTTTGAAAATGAAAATTAAAAGTCTTTTTTTATGTAGGATGTTTACTCAGTATTGTAACTCGAAATTATATCTGCATTCTTAAAAATGAAGTATTTTCTACTTTAGTATTTTTTCCTATTAATTGTAATACTACAACTTGGTATAGATGAATATAAATTATAACATTGAATACAGTGTTGGAGCAATACCAGGATACAGCGATAAATTTGTTATATTAAATACGTGTACACATGTAATAATGACTTCGAAAAAGGAAGGACAAACGATCCATAGGGGAACACGGACCATGGTAAAAAGAAGTAGGTCTACGCCAATGTCACTCGTTATCGTTCTGTCTCGCTCCATCGCGAACTATTTCGTTTGCCTTCTTCGTTATCCGATGGACTTCTAGATACGAATCGAGTCGGTCAATAACGACAATATGTGTGGATAGGGGCGTCCCTGTAACACTACCAGCGAACGATTCTCTTTGTCCTTGTTCCGTTTTAGCTCGTGAGCGGTGTGCTAATATCTCGTCTCTCTACAGTACAGTGGGAGGGTAACTAATCAAATTTAATATCGAAAATTCTAGCCTCGACGGGACAACGTCTTTGATACGTTGAATATAAACTTGTACATGGAAGATGTATCGACAGATAGAGAAGAAACTCGTAATATTGTAGGGAGAACGATCGAGCTGGAAGAAATTACGAGTATTGGTCAGACGTCTTATTCCCCTTGATCCGAGAGAACCTGTTTCTCTCCCTACAATATTCATGCTTATATATACATATATTTTGACGATCGAATTTTTATAGGAATGATCGAAGTAGATAAAAATTATTTTTGCCAACTTTGGCAAAGTGGTTTGAAATTTAATCTATTTACTCTTTTACTCCTTTACCATTGAGAGTCATTTGTTCTTTCTGGCTTTGCTTTGTCACGGTTCTGCACTTCTCTATTCTTAGAGACGTCGTATACACTATTTATTTACTTCTAATACGCAAAATTAATTCAAAGTCTATCACCGATAAGTTACTAGTAATCCTTGCGTTACAAAAAAAAAAAACAAGATAGAAACATTAGTATTTATAACGTACAGAACCGTGACAACACAAGGCTAGAATATTAGAACGAGTAAATGGCTCTCAGTAAAGGAAGAAAACTGTAAAAAATTAAATTTCAACGTTTAATTTTCACCTACATCGATCTTCCCTGGAAAACTGCGCTCGTGAGAATCTTATCGATGCAAAACACCCATAAACCTATATCGAAGAACGTTATATTCCAACATGTACGTGTGTCAAAATACCGAAGACATCCGGATAACGCGTATCTGGCCCGAGATACCGGGAGATCCACGACGAAATCACGAAGGTGAAATAACACGGTTACGTGTATCGGTCGAGAGGAACCTTTCGAAGAGAATGTTTCGCTCCTAAACTGAAACGCACCGTTGGTCCGCTCCTCGCGCCGTATCTCTTATCCGCGGTAGGAGGAACCCCGGGCACGTAGCGATACCATAAAAATGTGTAGCCGGGCAGTGATTCGTCTTCCGGGAAACGACCTTGAAATCATCTACCTCTCCTACGTCCGGAACGGAACGTTAAACCGGGGTATTTCGCGTGGAATTCTCATGCAGGGCTCGCGTTTCCACGCTCGGGCGCGTTAAGAGAGCGATTCGAATCGCGTTCTCGTCTTTGGACGGCGATCCCGTACCGCTCGCGAGTTGGTATTCCGTGATCGTGGTGCCCACTCGAGGGTCAGACGAAGCGCGAGATCGCAAGAAGAGCCTGGAACAGACGAGTCTTAACGAAGTGGGCGTCCTCCTCTCGCCTCGGCTCGCAGAAAAGAACGTTTGATGTCTGACCACGGTTCAGAGCCTATACGCTTGTTATCGAGCGTTTCGAGTAACGACGCGTTCGTTACATCATAATTGGATCACACGCTCGGCCCTATCCCCGGGCAGCATGGCCGGCTACGAGCCGGTCCAATCTTCCACTCAGACAACACTCGACTCAATATGTGACAGCAACGCCACCAGCAATTACCTTTTTAACTTCCAATATATCAGACAGCCGGTCAATTCGCTTAATCGGTGTAGGTGTTGCGCAGCGAGGACGAGCCGAGCCGAGCCGAGTGTGCACGTTTCGAGAGACGGGAGGAAACGCGGATGCGAGCCACCTGAAACGTCGAACGTGCCTCGAATTAGAATAGCGCGACGCCCCTAGCGAAACGATGACTGGAGTGGGGGCAGATGGGGCCAGTGGTGGGGGAACGTTCGCGCGAAGACCTTGTAGCGAGGGTAGGAATTTTATCGGCGTTACCTCCCTACCCCGAGGGATTTCTTGACTACGGGAATTGTTTGAACTCTGGTGTTTCATTCGAGACTTCCACGCGACGACGAGACCCTCCGAGTGCACTTTGCCGCGCGAATTCTGTTATTGTACATCCAGGTTGGATTTTGTGACAGCGATTCGGACGAATCGTGCACTTTGTGTTCGTGCATTCGTTTCTTTCTTTGCTCGGATGTTGTAGAATCTTGCAACGTGGATGTCGCTGATGTTGTTTTCTTTTAGGTGAAATAGAATTTTATTGGGAGGATTATGATTTGAAATTGTTATTGGGTTAGAGTGATGTGGGTTTGTTGCGTAGATTCGAGAGAGGAAAATTATGGTATGGAATCTAGTGCTGGTATTTGTTTTTTGATCGAATGAAATATTATTGGGAGAATAACGATTTGAGTCAAGAGGGGTGAAATTATTATTGGATGATAGTAATGTGTGTTTATTGTGTCAAGATTGTGTAAATTTGAAAGGAAAGAAGAGAAAATTAAATATACTATTTTATTAGTCACGAGTAGTCAATTTCTATCGTTACTCTCGTAACAAATACTTTCGTATTGTACAATTTTTTGCGATAATTTTACTTCGTAGCCACATTTATTTCTGTTATTATCGGCATCATTATCATCACCCCTGTTTACAAGAACCAAATATTTGACGCTCTTGATCAGCGTGTTGATTAAACTACAGTTCCAATGCAGATTTCTGTACGCTTCTATATACATTTGTAAATAACAAATAGCATAAATGAACTTGTATTATTTGCAAATAACTATAATTAATTCACTCTCGTAAAATCGATACCAACGTGGACCAGAAAATCCAGTTATTTCAGTTTTCGACAGGAATATACTAGTTCTGGTTTATCCGTGAATACTTCAATATTTCGAATCATGATATATTCATCGGAATACCTAAGTTCCTGAACTGGGGCACAACAAAAAAAATACAGGTCTCAGCGCTGAAAACGTTTGAACATTTACAAACAATTGTACTCTGAATATTCCAAAAATCGTAATACTTGGTATGACGATATCAGTATCGTTTCTCGTGAGTGACATCTACTCTGTGTAACTTCAGAAAATTCTGTTCTACTCACATAAACGAGTACGATAATCGAAAAGGGTTTCAGTAATTACTCTATCATATGTCCGTATATAATTCTCGTTGCAAGATACACTCATTTCACGAAACAGCGCAAAATAATGCCAGAAACGCAACGTTGGCCCAAAAGAGGGTGCACATGCACCGTGACCGTGAACCCATCGAACGTACCAACGGAATAACCTAATCCATCGTATCGATTAGGAAATATAACCCAATTTCAGCTAACTGATTTACTCGCGCAAACGGATTAACCCGGCTTGAGAAGGGGCCGCAACGTTAACGCACCGAATTGCTGCTTACTCCGTTCTTCCACTCTGCTTCTCTGCTTTTCTCTCCCCCTCTCTCTCTCTCTCCCTCTCCTTCTCCTACCGCCCCTCTCTTTCTTTCTCCACCCCCTCTTTCTCTTGCTTTCGCCTCTCCCGCCGTTCATCTTGTTTTCAGCTACTCCCCTCGGTTCATTTGTCCGTTACGTGCAATCAGGAATCCGGTTGTACGGAGTGAAACACGGTGTACAGCTGTCTGAAGGTTCTTAACCTAAGCTGTATTTATTTGTCTCCGTTGGAGAAAATTCGCCGCGTCCCCCGCGTTCGCAATCTCATTAAAGCTTTATCCGCGACGCCGGGAGTTGATTAGTGCTGCGCGTAAAGGAATTGCGTTTCCGACGACAATTAAACGTTCGAGAAATCGTGCCGCGATGGGGGCGCCTCGATCGACCTAGACGACGCGTTCTCCAAGACAATGGAATTAAGAAAAAGCGAAAACCTAGATCTTTCCAGGATTTACTCGAAAATACTGTCCGACCCCTTCTTGAATTGAAATAACATAATATAAAATAACATAATTTGAACCGTTTGCGCTCGAAGCATTTTTCTACACTGGAAACATAACCTCAAAGTAATCTTTTAGCTCGAAAGTAAGAATAAATCGTAGAATAAACTTGGATCTTATCTTGTCGAGATATTTTATATATTTTAGAAAGCACTTTCTTTTGTCTCGAGTCATGAAAAAAATTTTCCTTAAAAATTAGAAAAATTAGAGTATGCCAGAACATCAGTTGATGACTCTCAGTCGCCTCTCAAGTGCAAAGGGTTAATTGTACTTTCGTTGAAACGGAGCAATTGAACCCAAGATGCCAAAAGATAGATCTTTCCAGAGATTGTGTGAAGATTAAAATAGTATCGGGTCCTTCTTGGGTTAAATAACACGGTTTAATTATACTTTCGTTGAAACGGGGCAGTTGAACGTAAGATGCGAAAAGGTAGGATTTATGTGAAAATTAAAATAGTGTTGAGCCCTTTTTGGGGTAAAATAACCGCGAATTAATTTTGTCGTCCTTTCGTTAGATCGAAGCAATAATGTTTACAGGTGAAGTAGCAATAACAATAACATTGAGCCCTTCTTAGGTTAAAACAACACGATTGGGTTGTGCTTCCATTGAAACGAAGCAATAACGTTTGGAGGTTAACTGATCTACGAGCAGTATGATTATATTCATTCGGCCCTTGTAACAGTAATCGTTTCAAGCATGTGCTTTACGTTGTGAGTTCTCCTCAAAGGATAATATTTGATTATTCCACGATACAAATTAGGAACGTGCAATATCAATTTCCTAGAATTAATATTCCTTTTCCATATAGATAGAAGTTATTTTCCCGCGCAAGAATATTCTAGTACAATAGCGCAAATAGAAAATTCAGGAGAGAGGGGAAGATTACTTTCCTATATGAAAAAGTTCGCATTTATAAATACGAATGTAAAAAAATATTGCCACGCTCTATATTTAACATTTTTAGCTACGCTGCTATCGACAAATTTAAAACCTTAATAAATCATAGATATATATCAGAAACCTAGCTCGATGGTAGCGCCATCTCCGAGCGCACCTAACCTATAAATTTCCAGACAATTCGTTTACGAAAGACAAGCGACCACGCGGATGGAACATCGCGCGCAGGCTTCGATAGTTGCATCGGGGTTTATCGAATCGTGTTTTACGATAAATTGCACGTGAACACCGAGGAACGGACAACGAGGTCTCAAACGAGACGGCTCAGGCATCGACTAAGATGTCACTGGCCGTCGTCCAATTTTTAAGACCCCCATTATTTCGCCATTAAAGTTCTTTCGCTGGGACGTTTTTTTGCCCGAGCGAACGGGGTCCGCCGATACTTTTAGTAAATTAATTTTCTGCCGCCGTCTGTTCTCAACTTAATGATCCCAAAGAAAAAGCAATATTTATCGCGCCGGTATTCCTTTCCTCGTTTCTTTTCTCGCTCGGTCGGCTAAGCAACGACGCCCGGGACTTCTGCCAGCGATATTTTCTTTTTTCCCCCGAGCCCCCTCCTCTTCCAGCCCCCTTTTATCCCTTCTCTCTCTCTCTCTGTCTCTCTTCATCGTCGTTCGTTCGTTCGTTCATTTTTTTTTTTTTTTCGTCTCTTTGCGTCGTGTCTGATTGCTTCCTGCCCGAGGAAATATGAGCGGACGTTTATAGGATCGCGAAGCGCCGAGAGCCGAGCGCGATTATTTATGGTATTTGTCGAGCGTTGTTAAATAACTTATACGTTACGCGAGCAAGGTGAGACATCTTAATGATCCTCCTCGCTAGACAAACGTCGAGAATCGTCCGGTCTGCAAAAATCGACGGAGACGTATTTTTTTTTTTCCTTCCTTTTCTTTTTTTTGCCTCAAATGAAATATTCTCGACTTCGCGATCGCGACGCACGAAATTCTTTGGTGAGACCGGCTCATAAATATTCGCTATTATCTTTCCGCGGGGATTCGAGAACGTAAACGTTTTGAGAGCTTGTTTTACAGGGAATGGATGTTCTACGTGGATTCCATTGAAATTCTCTCCCTTGTTCTTGATTTGAATACAAAATATTCCGCGAAATTATTATTATTATCATTGTAACGGTAATGTAAACATTTATGGGAAAGAATTAATGTATTGGGTTGTTCGGAAAGTCATTTCGTTTTTTTCTTTTTTTCGGTGAAAATGAAACACGATTTTTTTGGAGTGTGCAAATATTTTATTAAATTATGTATTCTACATTTTGGAAAACGAAATGACTTTTCGAATAACCTAATAAATAGGTAGTACATAAGGAAGTATATTAAAATAAATAGTAATATATAAGGATGTGTACGTATACTGGAGTAATTCTAACACGAAGACCGTTTTTTGATCCTAACCTCAAATATTGCACGGACCTTGATTCCAAGGAAAGCGAAAACTAGTTCGAATAATTGTAGAATCGTGTTGGAATATATTGTAAGAATTCTGGTTTTACTAGCATGGAGTCTTGAATGTAAAATAATAAATCTCCACGATAACGACATAATATTTTTGGTTTCTATGTATTTAATCAAACGCCATGCATGGGAGCAGCATTCTAGAAATGTTTGTAAGTTATGGTGTAGACAGGGAGATGTAAAAATTCTTTCTCGACAGTCGCGTTTCGGTAGTGTATATTGTCGTGAACCAGACCGATAAATTGTCCCCTCTTTTTAAAAAATATAACAGAGCACTATTTTTCCAACCTAACTCAAAATTATGAAATACTAGATACGTGTGCCAGAAAACTAATATTAAGTTTGTACTACGAACTAATACTGAGTGTGTATTATGAGCTAATATTAAATTCCAAGTATTAAATCGAGACCACGTATGAATCAAACGTGAATGAAATTTAAATAGAACAAACTAAAACCACAAACCGTTAACGAACCTTGGAAGTCAAACTCGAGTAATAAAACGCAGCCTCGATTAATACGTCTGATTGATCAAATGACACAAACGCTATCGGAAAGTCCCCAACAGTATCGTCTTAAGATACAGAATTTAAGACAGTGGATTTTCACTTCGATATATGTTTGTTAACAATAACGACAAAATTAAAAAATTGCTTTCTGAAACACGCGTATACTGTTACATTCTAAAACTATTATATTATTGTACAGACAATAGTAGATATGGTCAAAAATTGTGGTAACGAATAATGCTAATGTATTAATATATAAATAATTCATGGAGTAACAGTTACGTTACAACATCATCGTTACGAACTCAGACCCTAAGTAGCTAACACGTCCAATTAATTAATCGATGTTGGCACCTTGTACGCTAAAAACTAATATAAACGGACTAAAACATTGAGGAAACGAACGCTCCGAATTAACGAAGCCTCGGTCCAAGTGGAACTCGAATCGAGGGAATCTAGCGGGGCCCGTGCACTCGAATCGCCCCTATTTGTCACGTCCCTAATTTTCTCCCCCGATGGATCAGGGAAAGAAAACTACACTCGGGCCACCAAAATTTACAAAACAACTTGTTCCCCTCAACGAGGCCACGTCGTATCGGCGTAGCCACGATTAAAAAGGCAGCCTCTCCGGCCCAATTTGCGCAAAGCCGTTTCCAGGCCGCGTAATTCCTCCACCGGTCCGACACCTGCCCCGCAGTCTACCAGAATCTTAAGCGGAAAATTCAATATTGGCGCGCGGGTATTGTCGAGCGTTCCCGCGCCGGTTTCCTCTTAGCCTAGCCGCTTTAGCCAGCTCTCATCCGACCTGCCAGTGGCAATCGTCGTCGCGTTATTCTTCCGTTGGGATTTCGAAAGCGAGTCGCGCGTAATGCCATTCGCGAATCCTCGCTATTATCAGCTTGATCTACCTAGTCCTGCTACAAGTTCCATTACAAGTACCGTGCAGAGATTCTAAGTTAACAACGAGTCAGATTAGACGTCGTACCTCCGTTTACACGCATTAGCGTTATTGACTGCGGAAATCGTGCGACGAGTCTTGAAGAATAGGTATTGAATCGAAGCGGTAGCAAGTGACGAGTGGAACCCATTGGCGTAGGCATGTACCCGGGAATATGATTAGTCGTCGTCTGCACTTTAACGCATTTTTGTCATTGGTTATGTAAATCATACATACAGGTCTATTGCGTAACAAGTCTTGAAGCATAGGTGTTGAAGCAAAGCGACGAAGCGGTAGCAAGTGACGAGTGGAACCCATTGGCGTAGATATATACCCAGAATATGATTAGTCGTTATCTGCACTTTGACGCATTGTTGTCACTGGTTATGTAAATCACACATATAGGTCAATTGCGTAACAAGTCTTGAAGTATAAATGTTGAAGCAAAGCGTCGGAGGTCTAACAAGTAACGAATTGAAACGCATTGGCGTAGACATCTACTCGGAATATTAACTACCAACGGGACGAAAAAATTCCCGGGTAACAATTATTGTCAAGAACAAGTATTACATATTTTCAAGTAAAATTTTCTTGTTCTCTCACCTTACGTATCTAATCTACTCCCATCGAATTTGTGACAAATAATCATGAATCGTAAAATGACGTCTCAGGTTGAAGGAGCAAAGTTTTACGCGAATAAGTTTTCAGTTAGCTGCAGATTTAGAAATCAACTTGCCGAACTTCAAAGCGACGTCACCGATGTGGCAACTATTACACGCAGACTAAAACATTTTCTGCTTCTTATTGCATAATCGCAAGAGTACTATCAGTAAATCTGTGACTCCCGACAGTTCTCGTTCACTGTCTCTTACGAATAGTCCGTTCGAGCTCCACCTCTTCCGCGCGGAAATTCACGACCGACCCCGAATTCAAGGCAGCCAAAGTATTCTTCCCCTCGAAACCAAAGATTGCTCTAAGAACACCGACACTTCGCAAGCCACTCGAGAGAAGCATAAGGTTTCTCTTTACGATTGATCGAAGGTCTCGATGAGTCCAGATCCTCCATTTTGGAGTACACGGGAGTTAAAGGGTCCTTTTAGATACAATCTACCCGAGCGTCGCGCTGAATCCATGTTTCGACATCACGGAGCACCCCCCTTTTCTCGCGTCCCGGGGTGCGAGGGCCCGGGAACGCTCTCGATACACAGGGGACGAAGATAAATATCGCTCGCGATGAAAATAAAATCCTTGACGTAGGTCCGACGGGGCGAGGCTTTAACCTGTCACCCGCGGCGGCCCCCGAAAGCGCGTCGACTCGTTCGATACACGCGCGACCGCCTCCTGGGGGTTAATGGGAGCGATTTTTACGCGCTGTCTCGTCGTCACCGCTGAACGTGCTAGCGCCTAGCTCTTTTTCTTTCTTTTTCTTTTTTTTTCTCTCTCTCTTCACTACTTTTCCGAAACGCCCCGTTTTTCCTTTCCGTTTTTCCACGGCGAACGGGCCGACGATTCGGCGCTTGTTTCGTTCCCGAATTGTATCCGTGAATGCTGTACACTGACGGTTGAATAGAGCTGTCGAGTCGAGGGTTGGATCGAGGGGTGAGCCTAGAACGGAGCTGGAAAGACTATAATAAAGGAATTAAATTCGAGGTGGAAAATTTTGATCGTGACTTTTTCGAGCAGCCCGGTGAGAATGAAAAGGAAAGCAACTTTCTCAGGGTTTCATGGATCTCCTGATATTGAAAAATATTCAGTACCAACCGAGTGAAAAAGAAAGATTTCTAATTTTCACAGAAGATTGTTTTTCAATCGTGTTGACTCCATTCGTTTCAAATTCATAGAACACCCTTTCCCCTCTGTATCCCGAATCCTTCCAGTATCATATCCGAACGTACAACAATAAAAATATCATTCGAAGGTCAAAGAAATACACAATTCCAGCTCGAAAGAAAAGTGAAAATCTCACCCCTGTCGATGAATAATATAAATCATAACCAATTTTTATTACATGGGTTGAAAAATGTGTATTCCAACACTCGAGAGAGAAACGAAATTGTTTTTTCAGTAAATAACTTACAAATTACATTCGTTTCGTTCGTCGACCCCCATTTGTGTCACACTTGACCCTATTTCTGCTCTTGTTTCGATATATGTGCATCGAAGGGGGTAATGATCGTTGTTTCGTTTTCTGTTACAGACTTCCCCCACCCCAGCAGCAGGTGACAGTCGGGTCTTTGGGCGGTGGTTTAGGGGCGGGCGCTGGAAATGGTGGGACAGGCACGGTGGGTGCTCAAGGTCAAGCCATGGTAATGCCAGGATTTCCACTTCGTGCAGCAGCGGTACCGCATTACTCGCCGTATTCGCCGTCACGTTTTCACATCGACAAACGTTGCCAGCACAGATGTTCCTGGAAATGTTTCTCGATCGCTCTGATCCTCCTGGCTGTTGCGCTGACAGCGATGCTGGCTTACTTCGCCAGTAAGTAAACGTCAACGTAATGCAGACTCTTAATACACCTTGTGAAAAAAAGGAGGGGGGTGAAAAGAAAGCACCACCACCGTTCTGGAAAACTTCGCTTTTTCTTTTGTACGGGGTTGCACTACCCCGGTTCGGTAAACGAGTAATTTCGTTTTGTTTCGTTTACAATACGAATTCAGCTCGGCTTAATTCGGGTCTAAACGGGTCTGCAATTAAACGGTGTAAATTAAATAACTTCAAGAACGTGGAAACGACATTCTTGCTTACTTTGTTAGGCGCGATGATTGTTGAAACCGGAACTGTTACCGGTCGTACAAAAGTTACCGGAGAGACTGTCGCAATTATTTTTAATCGAAGCTCAACGCGAGAGAAGAATTGCATCGTGGAAAAATACGCGACACGCGATATAACGAGGTATTAGAAATACGTTTCGGAGTACGAAATTGATTCGCGAATTGGGTCGAGGATTAAGGCCACTGGGTTGTACATCGACTGATTATTTCGCATTCGATATTATTCGCTATTAAATTCTTATCGTTTTTTTTTTTTTTTTGATTTTTAATTGTCGGTATTGTTGGTTCGAAAGAAATATTTTGAAAGTAATGGTGTACCAAGCTGTCAGAATGCACGATCCTTTTTTTTAAACACACTTTATCGTTTATGTAAATAAGGTGCAGTTTTCAACATAAACTTTCAATATAAATTCAACTTTCAATATAGATAAAAGATTCTTAGTTGAGAAGGGGGATGCGTGTAAAACGAAAGATATCTCTTTCACCGTTGCGTTTACAGCAACAATGTACGTATTAAAAGTTGTTGTAATTTAAATTTGGAAACTTTTCCGTTCTGTGCAAATTTTCGATAGAATCTCTAATAACCGAGATATCGATCAAAAGTTACCCGCGTTCAACCCTCCCGGTCTGAATGCTCAGCACGTGTTGCGTGTAGAAATATAATAGTCGCGTTTATCGACCATGCTCGCTGAACGACTACAGCCTTTCACCGCACAGATTGCACCTACCAAAACGGATTAATTCGTGTCTCGAAAAAATAGAACCGAAAACGTACAACATACTTTTTAATTAACGACAAGTTCGCTGTTAAAATAATAAATCTATCTAAAATTACACATTCTGTACACATTCGTTATATTATTGACCGTTATCGAATTTTTCACTGAACAAACTTCCACTATTGGTACAACTCTCTACGTATTCGATACATGAATTGACTTAGTTCGTCCCGTCTAAAAAAAACAGAAGAAAAAAAACTTTCGTACACATCGTTAACGTTATCACGTGTCAATTCGTAAGATATCGAGCAGTTCCGTTCAACGTGGACATATTTTCGTATTTTGAGCGCAAACAACGTTCATTTTCCGTTCTATCGGACCCGTGACCCAAATTTTTCGTCGTTACGTTTACGAAGAAATAAACTATGCTTCCCGATAGCTGCTAACATTCGGTTGTTCGGTGATCGCGATAAGTCGTGAACAGGGTTACAAAAACAATCGCGAGCGTGCGTGAAAACGAGCCGGAACGTTTTCGAAATATCGCGTCCAGCCGAGAATCGAAATACAGTTAATTCATCTATTATGTATGAGTGGTTTCGTCGAAGCCCGGTTCTCAATGAACAGCTCTTATTTACCCACGCCGTTGTACCGTAATTTATCGTTACTCGGGGCCCCGGGAAATCCTTCTACCCGTTAATCTGCAATTTACGGTACAATAACTCATTATTAACTTGCAGATTCGGTTAGGCGGTTGCGATTCTCGTTGCGGCCGTCGAAATTCACCGGAACTTTGATTTGCCTAACTTGCGCTATAGTATATCTATCTACAAATAGAAGCCTCGGGCAGTGTTATCGCATTAATTTGTTCGGTGGATTTTGTAATACCAAATCGTATCGTGCTTGACCAATCGGGCGAATAAAACTTACCCTCTACCCTGAATCCAGTTACGGTGGCGCCTCGGTTAATGTCCGGGTTCAAGTACACGAGGTATCGCCACCGATCGAACTTCAAAGCGATACTACCCGCGTATCGGTGCGGCGGTTACCGGTGCAAATTGAAACGTCTTTTGTTCTCCATTGTATCTTCGCAAGAGTATCGTCAACGGGTCGGTGAGGTTCTCCCGTTGAAAATAAATCGAAACGCGACCTTACACCGATCGTTTTTAATAATACGTGATTTAACACGAATGACAAAGATGTAATCAAAAGTATAGAAGATTTTAACTTCTTAGAGTTAATCGCTACCATCTTGGAGACTCGAGATTTCGCTACTCATTTTTCCCGTGTCTACTTCGCGTTCGATTCAAAGAGGACTCGAACTCTATTATCGCGAGGAAAGGAAGAGGAAACGTAATTTTACCAATACAGCCTGCACTTCACCGGTACGGTAGCAACGTTGAGACCCCGTTCGAGGTTAATGCCCATCGCGGAATAGAGGGATCTTTCTCGAATCGACCTTGTAAGCCCCGAAGATCCAAAATTTATTGCCAGTAAAACCTCTCCTCCGAATCGTCCGTGTGTTTCAACGTCGCAGCTAGGCTGCCAGACATCTTATTAACGAACAGAGGCTCGGTATCGATTCGCGCGAGCGTGCTAGCTCACCCTTTCCGCGTACGTCGCGTCGCGTCTCTGGCTCTCGTGGGTCCTCGTGTCTTTTTGGCCGCTAAATCGCATTAATTTTTCAACGTGTTTAACCACGTGGAATTGCATTTCTTTTGTGCGACGTGAACGCTCCAAAACGAGGAACCGCCTGTGCATCGTCATTGTTAAAAGCGATGTTAATCTCGAAGATTACCTTTTTCATTGTAAAACGATTTAAGAAGTATCCGTCGTTGTAACGTTTCCCAACAGTGTTTCTCACCGTGTTCTAAAACCAGGATCGCCCGATGATCAATATGCGGAACACGGGTAGCGAATTTGTCGTCGGTACTGACCCTTTGAAGAGAACAACGAATGGAATACAATGGGATAACTCCGTGAAAACGTGGCAGGAAAACAGAAAAAAAAAAAATAGGAAACTTTATGTATTCTTAGAAACGACGCTCCGGTCGAAGGAACCGAGGAAAAACTTATTTAGGCTACTTGTACTCAACATGACTACAATACGCGAAGCATGGGTAGAGAATTTTTACCTAGAAGTTTTCATAGGTTTTTTCAAACGTTTCTCGAGTCGAAGAAACGCAGATAGATGTGGGGCTGACTCTGATCAAGATTCCGGGGAAGAAATTTTATCAATAACCGAGGTATTACTGTAAATTTTTCGCAACACCATCGAACAACAATATTTTCACCTTCAACGTGACTACAATATTCGAAGCATGAGTAGAGAATTTTTCTCAGAAGTTTTCATAGATGTATGTACTTGGAACCGAGAAAAATCCTATTTAGTCTACTTGTACTCAACATGACTACAATACAGGAAGCATGGGTAGAGAATCTTTACTCAGAAGTTTTCATAGATTTTCACAAATGTTCCTCAAGTCGAAGAAACCCAGATAGCTGCAGTGGTGACTCTGATCAAGATTCCGGGGAAGAAATTTTATCATTAACCGAGGTATCACCGTAAATGTTTCGCAACACCGTCGAAGTGCTTCCTCACCATCGAACAGCAATATTTTCACCTCCCCTAAACCGGATGGAGCCAACCGTGGCTAAATGAACCGTTGCGCTAGTAATGTTACGACGTAGTCTACGCTTCCTATCCAAGATCCGGACTTCCGTCGTTAAACGGTATTTAATTTGGCGGTGCACAGCCCGCGGGAGCATCTATGTCAACCGAGTGGGTCCCCTTCCTGGTGTTTACCCTCGCTCTCCGGCTTAGGTGCGCGTCCTCGTCGCTGGATATTTCGCGGGTCGACGATTTTCACTGGAATTTCACATCGGAGGAAAAAAAAAAAGAAGGGGGAGGTGGTACGCGAGCTGCGGTCTTATCGTCGTCGCTCGTATTTCGTGGCTCGACGGTTTTGATGAAAATTTGATGTCGATGGGAAAAGAGAAGAGGAGACGCGCGGTCGTTAGGCGGAACTTGATGGTTTTCAATGAAATTCAGTCTTCAGAGGGAAAGGTGTAACTCACTTTCAGTGGGGCATGGGGTGTTGGAAAAAACATGGTTGCAAACTTTTAGGATTCCATAGGAGTGGGTTACGTGATCTAGGTTAGGGGGATAAAATCGATCATCCTGGAAATTCATCCGGACACTACCACCGCTGTACAAGCACAGTTAGATCTGTTTATGGAACGTTTCGTTACAAATTAGAGTCTTGGACAGTCGAAAATAAGAATATTATGAGCGAAGAACTAAAGTAAGAAAATGTACACGAGAAACTAAACTCGTAGTTAAATTCTTCGAAGAATTTAACTCGATGAAATCTTACCTATTTTCTAGTTTCTTATAACCGGGTAACACTGTACTTGAATTCTTGCTACGCACCCGATCCCAACCGTTAACAAGTATTGGTATTTTGATAGATAAATATTATAGATTACGTAAACGAAACGAAATATACTTGTTCTTCGCGGATAGAAGTAAATCTCCATGGTGGTCGATAAGAAGAAAACAAAAATCTCTGTAATCGGTCTTCGAGGTACTATTCATTGATTTTTCAACGAGCAAACAGTCGTCGAATATTTTGATATTTTAAAGGAGTTTCGCGCGCGCGTGACTGGAATTTACCTCGAGCGTCTAGACAGCGAAACGGTTAACCATTCCACGGGGTCGAAAAAGACACGAGCGGAGAGTTCAAAGAGTACGGGGGCAAAGTAGGAAGATTCCCCGAGACTGGCTTAGCCTGTCTCGTGACACGAAAATTGCATCTCTGCGCGAGGTACGAGTCGCAAAACCGAGCCAGGGACCGATTAGAGAAATTAACGCTCCCTCGTTATCAGCGTGAAACAGTAGCCTCGAGGGCGCTGGACGGCGTAGTGGGGCGGGGGGCAAGGGGAGGTGGGACGGAGCTTGAAATTGTGTCTTTGCATTCAGCCAGAGTCGACAAATCCCCGAACCCGAACGGCGGTCAAGGTCTCCGACGCAGTAGCATTACGGTTTATCTTTCGAAGGCGGAGGGAATAAAGGGGATTTGACGGAAAAGAAGGGTGCCCCGTGGACCGGGGGTGGGTCACGTTGTCCTGCGAATATGTATACTGGGTGGTCCTTGTAATCGGTGTATTCTTCCACGAAAATTCCGAAATGAAACTTTTGTTTCTTTTTTTTTTTTCGTAGAAAATAAGGAAATTTTTCCCCGGGAAAAACTAGACAGTACATTTCGACGATCCCTAACTTTTGTGTATAATTTTGTTTCTATTATAGAAATATTACACCTAGGTGTAATACGTCTGAATAATTTACACTCGATCTTTCATCGTGTACGTTTCCACGATTTCTCATCCGTTCAAACGACACGTGTCAAGTTCCAGGTTAGTCGGTTTGACGTTTGAAAAGTGGCGCGAAATTCAAATCGGCCGGCGACGATTGGGACATCCTGTGTATGCTTCACTTTCAGAATTATAATCACACGTGACGTTCTCTTGTGCTCTTCGGGCAGCCTGAGAAACTTCTAACATCCTTTAAGATACCCTTAAAAAGGAAACAAAGTCGATCTCATCGTTTCCACCTAAGGAATCCTTGGTCCAATATCGCTACCCCTGTGGGTACAAATCTGTTCAATTTCGACGGACCTTTCGATCTCAAATTACCCACCGAGTGTATTCTACGGAGAAGGAAAGATCTCTCCCGGCAAATATACTCCATCGGATCATTTCTGTCGAGCTTCGGTAAGATCCGCTTCCCAAGCAAAGATTAATCGAGCCTGTCCCGGTTCTCTTTGCTCGCGGTGCCACGTTCTTTTCAACCATTGGACCGAGATCCTTCGATACGTCGTATTCGTAGAATTCGATTCGGGTTCGATAGCCTCGGGAACGAATTAACCGCTCGGTGACCACAACTGCGTACCTTCACGAACGAACGCGCCGTTCGGTCACTTTATAAGAATCACCCTGTATACGTAACATTCTCGACCCTACCTCGCCGAACTGTCCCTCGAATCCAGGGTCTGCATTCTTCTTCCTCTACTCCCGCCCCCTGTACCCCCTCCCACTCACCGCGCCACTCTTCTGCGTCTGAAAAGCGGAAGGAAGAAAAGAGGAGGAGATTGCAAAGCCGGATCGGCCTCGGGGAGACCTCGCCAGCTGTTATTTCTGCATTCCGGTAAATCGAGTCGGGAATCCAATCTGCCTGTTTGCTACTGCATCCAAACTACCCTCTTCCACACCCACGCCCCCCCCCCCCACCCCCTCCCCTCCTCCACTCCAGTTGCCTCTCTGCGTCTGTACCCCTCCGTCGTCGATTCAGGCCCGTGTTCACGATGATCGACGTCGCCTCACGGAAAAACCCTATTCGCCGCCGATTTTCCAACGGACGGGGATTTCCCCTGCACGCGAACCGTCGTTGCTTTTCGGTAATTTGATTTATGCGAACGCTCGGACCCGCGCGTCCACCGCTCGAAATCTTTTCCGGATTCCAGATACCAGATTCCAGCTTGGTCTCCGGGGGTGTGTTCGTTCCGCCTCCTCCTCCTCCTCCCCCTCCTCTCGATGTAATTTCCGTGTGCGAGAGCAACAAAAGGCTCCTCCCCCCTCACTCCCCTCCAGCCTGCATCGATCCTACCGAACACGTTCCCTCTACCCACACACGCCGGAGGTTTCTCTTTTTTTTTTCTTTTTTTTTTTTTGCTGTTCAACTCCTTTATCGCGCGGAGTTCGCGGTATTATACACGCGAAATAAACATTCGTTTACCCGCGAGGGACCGGGCAACGGTGGATAAAATGCGCCGAAATGCGAGCCGGGTGAAACCTAACCTCGAAAATCGACGCGAGAACGCGCGGACGTAAATATTAACATTGGAAAAACAATTGGAAATTGAGAACCAATCTCTCGACTTTTTTCAAAGGGTATTCTTTAATCTTGACACTGATTGGGGCAGTGGTTTTCGTAAGGAGAAGATTCTCAACGATTTTAACTAAATCTGGCATGTTTCTAGATCCACGTGTATAAGTGGTTATGAAAAAATAAATGTAAACTTTGTAAAAATCGCTCAGTTCTATATACTTAAGTACTAGAACGTCTCTAATCAATTATAGCGTACAAACATCTCGTGTTAGAATGTTTTTTTCGTAAAGAAACGTAAACATAACATTTACTTTTTCACAACTGACCAATTATCTACAGCTACAATTCCAGTTACAATTTTTATACACTTGGATCTACAAGCCTGTCAAATTTTATCAAAATAGGTGAGGGTCAGTACCAAACTCTTGTCAGAATATATTATTAACGATTAAGGTTAATAACGTACATTATGTATATAACGTATATAATATATAATGTATTAATAATATATAGTAATATATCTTTCGGGTATAACGTAGAATTTTATTGCAACCAAGATGGTAGACTGTCGACCAGAGCGTGGATGCAAACACCGGTCGACCATCTCGCTACGAGCAGTAACTTCTAACAAAATGGCGACACGTAGGAGCAGAGTACTCGAAACTTGGGCGTAACGTGGATCGGAATAGATAAATTTTCACCGGTGGTTTTAAATATCGCCCTCGTTATTCGTTCGTGTACGTAACTATTTGTCGACGGAGCTCAGCATCGGTCGAACGGCCGCCATTAATAATCGCGGATAGATTTTCGCGCCACGCGCGGTTCTTCCCACGGGTTTCCTACGGGAGGGAGGCGATTCGCGACATTCTGGAAACGCGGTTTCCGTTGGAACGTATGGCCGGCCATTTCCGCCATTTTTCTACCGTCGAACGCGCGTGTTTCGTTTCCACCTCCTCGCGGGGAAGTTATCGTTGTGGTAATGTGTGTACCCCATGAGACAAGAGGGTGATGGTAGGGGGGAACGTAAATTGTTTCTCAACGCCGAAGACGCGAGTTGATAACTTATGTGGGTCGCGGAGATTGTAAAATTTAAAAATGGCACGTCCAACTCGCTTGTCCAGTTTCACCTGTGTTGGAAGTAAAGGTTGCTTTCTGGAGAGAGGTTAGGTGCAGGTTAGGTTCGACCTAACCTCCAAATGGCTTTGTAGAATCTTTTCTTCTCGAATATGTATTTCAACGTTTCGTTGTATTTGAAAGTTATGGTCAAAGAATTTAAACCCTCGTGTTTTAACATTTTAGATTAAAATTGCTCGTTTCTAGCGCTCGATGACATTTCTTTTTGCTATGCATTTATCCACGTACGAGGTCACGACGCCATTTGAGAGTAAACTTTTTCAGGGATACTGTCTCGTACGTGCAGGTTTTATTTTTTCATTAGTTTAAACGTTCTGTCGCGAAACCACCATAATTGTGGTTTTCAATGATATCGTACAGTCGCATAATTAAAAAAAGAATCGATAAATGGAGTAGATAAAGTTCGATTGGAAAAGGAATCTCGTCTTTGATTTGCAAAGTCGACACTCGTTTCTATTCTAACCTGATTCCACTTCACTATCAGTTATTTATATATCGAAAAGCAATTTCCAACAAGTGGAAACAACAGATTGAATACACGCGCGTCAATACTACGGTAAGTGAAACGTAATTGAAGTCCTCTAGGAAAACCAGAATGAAACGTAACTTCCTCGCGCCGCTAATAGAGGGCAGATGCTCACGGCAGCTGCGGCGAATGAATTATTGCGCGCCAATTTCAAGTTTAACTCATAACGCTCTCGTGTAAATTCTCGTTTCTATCGCTGCCAAGCCTCGATACCTTGTAATCGACATTTGATACTTTATTTACTCGTACTAAAGTAAAAAATCTTGTATTTCGTCGATCCTTTCGTTATATTTTCCACTCAATTTTCTATAAATTACGAGAGAAAATTGTTTATCGAAGATGTCACAGAATTCGAAATCAAAATTAACTGTAGCAGCCACGAAAAGAAAAAATTACACGATACGAAGATGCAATAGCGAACGATACTTCGAAGCATCTCGAACGATACTTCGTATTTCCGGGAGACTCGTTTCGTTGAAGACTTCTAGCACTTTCGTTAATTTGATTCAAATTTAAGTACGTATTCGCAAACAACTCGCATTATACGCGACTTTTTCCTCTTGTTTTTTTTTTTTTTTTTTTTCTCATCGAAATAGTAACATGCAACGAAGCCTTCGCTCTGTACGCATTTCCATTTAATAAATTAGAGAGGAGATATCCCTCCTGTCGTCCCATCTGAGACGGTTGGAAATTAAATCGTATCTATCGTGCAATTTCTCCGCTGGCATGTGATAAAAACGCGACTCGTTGATATTTCCGACGATATCGACGCAAGAAGAAGCTTGTATCCGTTTTACACGGATCATCGTGCATTTCCATTATTATCGACAGTGTAATCTAGATTCTCTCGCGACAAAATAATCGTACCCGAGCGCGAACAAACGACAGCACTTGGCAAGATTTTCAATGGCCGTGGGAGGAGGAGGAGGTGGAGGAGGAGGAGGTCCCCGTCCTTTCGCCGGATAGGAAGGAAACGATAGACCGATCGATAGTAAACATTTCATTATAACACGAGGAAAGAAAGCGGAAGTATAACCGGGGAGTGGGAGGGCGGATAATCCTCCGATAATCCGGGAATCATTCTCGGGAATGAATCGTTCTATCGATCCGAGGGAATATAATTGAAAAAGTTGTTCCTTTGCTCTCGTCGAACGAGGCTCTGGCTGTCGTTCCCAGCCGACTTTGCCTTTTCCCTATCTCGAATCAAAGGGTGAATCAAGGTGCTGAAACAGGCCCGTACAGCCCGTTTCGAACTCCACCGATATTAATGCAAAAACTTTATTATCGTCGATCGTTTCTCGCAGTGCGCGCACAAATACATTGAAATGTATTTTTCATACAGTGTTCGAACCAATGAACTTTTCTCTACAATAGCGAACTCGTTGATCAAAACTGTACACTATTCCTATTCGAACTTTGCCTCTATGTCTAATGGTTTTCGAGATGTTCGACCAAATAGGTTTTTCACCCACAAATTTGTAAATTTCGCGTCATTATTAAAGATAGAGAAAACACTCGTTGAATTTTTGGGGAGAATTTATACAACATTCTAGCCAAGATTGGATTCTGTAGACATTTCTGAACGACTTACATTTCGAGCAGGCCGAGAAACAGCAGTCTGCTACCGTGTAGGTACTCGGCTGCTTGTTTGACTTTTTTCTTTTTAATACTTCAGGGTTTTCTTTTTTCGTCGTATATTTCTGCGGACATCGATCACCAAATTATGATGCACTTAATCGATTTGAAGCAAGAGACATTTCTAAATTCTAAATTCGCAGCCAATTAGCTCGGTACTACCCGCGTACCGTAGGTCGCGAGTAATACCGATTACCAGGTCTCACCACGTGGAGGTTGCTGCGAGCGGAGACCCGGAGAGAGATAGATGGAATCGAAGTTCCATCGATCTCCCTCGACGCGCAATACAAACGAAATTACTAAACCGGGAAGATGGAAGGAACCAAAGTTCCTTCGATCTCTTGGTTTAGTTCTGCCAAGCAATTACATTGTGGAAAAAATGAGGCAAAATTGGGAAAGACGCGACGCGTACCGTGTAGTTGGTCCTACTAGGTCTATCCCGTATCCCCTCGGTGAACCCGATTCAAGAGGAAACGAACGACGCCATCCACTCCCCTAGAGGAGTGCCCCGTTTCTCCATCTTTACGACGAGAGGGTCTTATTTTGGAGGCTTTCGCAGGGACCAGCAAATATGCCTGCTCCTGTGCTCGCAACATGCCCCCTCTGGAAGCGGACACACCGGAGGAGACGGCGATAGACCGTTCGGACCACCTACACGGAGGAACGACGAAGCGAGCAAAATTAAGCTAAAGATTGGATAATTGCTTGGCAGATCACAGCCTTAAAACTAACTTATTCTAACTGCAGAGATAGAAGGAATCAATGTTCCTTCGATCTCTTGGTTTAGTTCTGCCAAGCAATTACATTATGGAAAAATTAGGCAAAATTGAGGAATACGCGACGCGAACCGTGGAGTTGTTCCTACTAGCTCGGTCCCGTTTCCCCTCAGTGGGCCCGATTCTCGAGGAAATGCGCGACGCCGTCCACTCCGTGGAGTGCCCCGTTTCTCCCAACTCCGCGTCAGGAGCCACGCAGAGCGTGGGCCTGACTCACGGAGGATGACGAAGAGAGGGTCTTATGATGGATCAAGGGCTTCCGCAGGGACCGGTGCGAACACCTGCCCCTGTGTTCGCAGCATATTCTCTCTCAAAGCGAACGCACCAGAAGAGACGGCGATCGACCGTTCGGTTCACCTCCACGGCCGGTCACTTGCTTATGCAACAAGCAGAGGTGGCCGGACTGAGGAACGAGCAAGCGAGCAAAACTAAGCTAAAGATTGGATAATTGCTCGGCAGATCACAGATATTCGTACATGGTGGCCTTAAAATTAATTTATTCTAAGCTTAACTAAAGATCCCACGATGGATGCGACGAGAAAGTCCTCTTGTGCCTACCTAAGAGTAACATAAAGTCAAGGCATGAAAGAAAATAGAAATGAAATTGGTTAGTGGCAAAAAATAAACATGGAAAAACAAGTAGAAATTAAAATCAGAGAACAAATAAAATGAATTAAACAAAGAAAAAATTAAAAAAGAAACAAAAGATGGAAAGAGTGGTCGCCAGTACTGACCACCGCCTACCGGTAGTCAGTACCGGTTACCAAGTTGGAGGTCCCCCCTTCCATGAACCTAAAATGAAGAGATCCGTCCACCTCGGAGGCTCCCGTGACAATGAAATTGTCGTTAACCGGGGGATCCTTATATACCCACCACAAGGTCACTTACCCTCACTCCGATTGTCTTTGTTCGATTTAACCGAAAATTTCAACATATTGATAGCTTGTTAGCCATTATTTACGATTTCGGTAAATGTTTGTTCATTTCCACGATTGTTACCAACAATTATGCATGTTCCTAATATTAATCGAACAATGTGCATTTTATTTATGCATTAAAAATGATCGATTCGCCTACAGCAATTAATTTTGATCGAGCTTCGAGATATAAACGTGTTTCTTAATGTTTCAAAGCATGGAAAGTAGCAATTGTTTATTAGATACATTAATTTAACATTTGTTTAATTGTTACAATTTACACAATACGCATAGAAGTTGTATTTTTTACTCAAAAGCGACGAAATTCAATTAATTACTTTTGTGAATAGAAAAATCTTTGTGATGATCGATACGTGTAGCCTTGACAATGTCGGTTGGATCTCAATGAAAAATTCCTTCGCGAACAAAGAATATTTCAACGAAATGATATTTTATACCATTATTTATACTAGGACATTGTTAGTAATTGTTCAAAATATGTTTCCATGACATTTGTTAATAATTATGATAAATAAACTTCAAGATATTGCGAAATCTGCGAAAGCGAACGATTTCGGTGAATGTTTGTTCATTTCTACGATTGTTGCTAACAATTATGCATGTTCCTAATATTAATCGAACAATGTGCATTTTATTTATACATTAAAAATGATCAATTCGCCTACAGTAATTAATTTTGATCGAGCTTCGAGGTATAAACGTGTTTCTTAATGTTTTCAAGCATGGAAAGTAGCAATTGTTTATTAGCTACATTAATTTAACATTAGTTTAATTCTTATAATTTACAGAATACGCGTAGAAGTTGTATTTTTTACTTAAAAGTACCGAAATTTAATTAATCGCTTTTCTAGATAGAAAAATCATCGTAATGAACATCTGTGAATCGATAAACAATACGTATAGCCTTGACAATGTCGGTTGGATCTCAATGAAAAATTCCATCGCGAACAAAGAATATTTCAATAAAATGATATTTTAAGCCATTATTTATACCAGGACATTGTTAATAAATGTCTAAACTATGGTTCTACGACGGTTGTTAATAATTATAATGAATAAACATCAAGATATTGCGAAATCTACGAAGGCGAACCATTTCGATGAATGTTCGTTCATTTCCGCGATTGTTATTAACATTTACGCATGTTCCTAATATTAATCGAACAATGTGCATCTCATTTATGCATTACAAACAATTAAGTAACTTATAGAAATTGATTTTGATCGAGATTCGATGTAAAAACGTGTTTCGTAAAGTTTCAAAGCATAGGAAGTAATAATTATGTATTTGGTGCATTAATTTAACATTATCTTAATTCTTATAATTTACACAATACGCGTAGAAGTTGTATTTTTTACTTAAAAGTACCGAAATTTAATTAATCGCTTTTCTAGATAGAAAAATCATCGTAATGAACATCTGTGAATCGATAAACAATACGTATAGCCTTGACAATGTCGGTTGGATCTCAATGAAAAATTCCATCGCGAACAAAGAATATTTCAATAAAATGATATTTTAAGCCATTATTTATACCAGGACATTGTTAATAAATGTCTAAACTATGGTTCTACGACGGTTGTTAATAATTATAATGAATAAACATCAAGATATTGCGAAATCTACGAAGGCGAACCGTTTCGATGAATGTTCGTTCATTTCCGCGATTGATATTAACATTTACGCATGTTCCCAATATTAATCGAACAATGTGCATCTCATTTATGCATTACAAACGATTAAGTAACTTATAGAAATTGATTTTGATCGAGATTCGATGTAAAAACGTGTTTCGTAAAGTTTCAAAGCATAGGAAGTAATAATTATGTATTTGGTGCATTAATTTAACATTATCTTAATTCTTATAATTTACACAATACGCGTAGAAGTTGTATTTTTTACTTAAAAGTACCGAAATTTAATTAATCGCTTTTCTAGATAGAAAAATCATCGTAATGAACATCTGTGAATCGATAAACAATACGTATAGCCTTGACAATGTCGGTTGGATCTCAATGAAAAATTCCATCGCGAACAAAGAATATTTCAATAAAATGATATTTTAAGCCATTATTTATACCAGGACATTGTTAATAAATGTCTAAACTATGGTTCTACGACGGTTGTTAATAATTATAATGAATAAACATCAAGATATTGCGAAATCTACGAAGGCGAACCATTTCGATGAATGTTCGTTCATTTCCGCGATTGTTATTAACATTTACGCATGTTCCTAATATTAATCGAACAATGTGCATCTCATTTATGCATTACAAACAATTAAGTAACTTATAGAAATTGATTTTGATCGAGATTCGATGTAAAAACGTGTTTCGTAAAGTTTCAAAGCATAGGAAGTAATAATTATGTATTTGGTGCATTAATTTAACATTATCTTAATTCTTATAATTTACACAATACGCGTAGAAGTTGTATTTTTTACTTAAAAGTACCGAAATTTAATTAATCGCTTTTCTAGATAGAAAAATCATCGTAATGAACATCTGTGAATCGATAAACAATACGTATAGCCTTGACAATGTCGGTTGGATCTCAATGAAAAATTCCATCGCGAACAAAGAATATTTCAATAAAATGATATTTTAAGCCATTATTTATACCAGGACATTGTTAATAAATGTCTAAACTATGGTTCTACGACGGTTGTTAATAATTATAATGAATAAACATCAAGATATTGCGAAATCTACGAAGGCGAACCGTTTCGATGAATGTTCGTTCATTTCCGCGATTGTTATTAACATTTACGCATGTTCCCAATATTAATCGAACAATGTGCATCTCATTTATGCATTACAAACGATTAAGTAACTTATAGAAATTGATTTTGATCGAGATTCGATGTAAAAACGTGTTTCGTAAAGTTTCAAAGCATAGGAAGTAATAATTATGTATTTGGTGCATTAATTTAACATTATCTTAATTCTTATAATTTACACAATACGCGTAGAAGTTGTATTTTTTACTTAAAAGTACCGAAATTTAATTAATCGCTTTTCTAGATAGAAAAATCATCGTAATGAACATCTGTGAATCGATAAACAATACGTATAGCCTTGACAATGTCGGTTGGATCTCAATGAAAAATTCCATCGCGAACAAAGAATACTTCAACAAAATGATACTTTGTGCCATTATTTACATCGGAACACTGTTAATAATTGTTTAAACTATGGTTCTCCGACGGTTGTTAATAATTATGATAAATAAACATCAAGGAATTGCGAAATCTGTGAAGGCAAACGGTTTCAGCGAATGTTTGTCCATCTACGCGATTGTTATTAACATTTACGCGTATTCTGAACATTAATATTACAATACATATCTTATTTATGCATTATAAATGATTAATTTACCTATAGAAATTAATTTTGATCGAGATTCGAGGTAAAACTTGGTTTTCGAGTTATTATTTCAATAAGTACACTTTTAAAACGTGGAAAGTAAGAAAATTACAACAAAATAAATGTTAAATTAATGTGTCTGGTAAACAATTATTACTTTATATGCTTTAAACATCTGCTAATATACCTTCAGGGAGGTATAGATAGACGATTATTAGAAAATTTCATTCTCTCCGGAGAACCATTGCTGACCATTGCTGACCCAGACCTAATTGACCATTGCTGACCACTACTGACCACTGCTGACCAGTGATAAACGGACAACTTTCTAACATTTTTACTTCTCACGTAGTACCTTATTATTGTCGAGAATTCAATGTTTTCACAAAAACTCGTATTTCTCGTGAAAATTGAATTTCCAATCCTCGACTACGCGCAACTATGGAGGTCCACGATATCGGAATCGACTTCTATCGCATTACGTGACCGTAAATTTTGTGACGTCACTTTGGAGTCACTGTACACTTCTGCGCGGCAAAGAGTAGCGAATTCTGGATTCGAAAACGACCACGTTTCTCGTCACGATGACGTTGCATGCACACGAAAGACGACGACGATACGACGCGTTCGAAGGGACACTCGAGCGACTATCGAGGCGCGGGAACGAGAACGAAAACGATGCAACGGTTGCTCCCGATGCTCGCGAAATAAGGTCGTTCACGGCTCACTGGAACCCAATTTCAACGATAGTTACATAACGTAGCTCCCGAGGGAACGTCGCTTCTTTTCCAGTTATTTCCCAGTGTCCGCCGCGTCCTAACGGTTTCCCGGTTGCGCGGGAAACCTGCGTGCGTTCAACTGTTCCACGCGAGGATGGTAATTTGTCCGTCACGGTTGACGCGCGAAATCAAAGAGACGATGACCGTAATTGTACACGCTGTCCATTCTTCCCCGCGAGTCGTTTCCTTTGGTAAAATGCAACCGCGGTGACGGGAATGGATGAGCTCGATGAGCCTGACAGGGAAAACGTTGATAAAGACCGATGGCTTCTGCGTTAAACGCGTGTGGGACGAGCTCGGGGCACAGAGACTGACAACGCAACGTGTACAATGGTCAAACCTGGATAGAACCAAGTATTCGAATCCGGTTAATCAATGTTTCGAAAGCGCGGCAACGAACGTCTCGGGTATTGATCAAACTTGTTGCTCGGATACATGATCGGTAGTCGTTTTTAAGATAGATCTTGATATCTTGATGGATTTTGTTTGTAAATGAACGGTACTTTTTATCAGTGACGTAGAAATAAACTTAGAGAGAAATGCAGGTATACTTACCTGAAAGAGATGACGAAAGTTTCCTTTGTGAGACGATGTATCGGTTGTAAGTAACGGAGCTCGTGTAATATGTGTATGGTGGAAAGAATGAAACGTTCGTTAGCTTAGATAGTACTTGTCAATTGAAACAGAGAAGTTCTAATGAACATGGATCGAGAAACTAATATTTAGAAAATTGTGAACAATCTTTTGTTTTCATTTAAGCGACCTGCTAGCTTCAGGAGGTATTTCTACGTGGGTATCGTAACATAAGATTATCTTATTACGGGTTGCATCGTTGCGCAAAAATAATAACAGGTTCACGAGTTTGTAAATATTTCTCGACCCGTGGTTACTAAGATCTTTATGCTTCAATTGGCAAGCACTAACTTGAAAGTTATGAATTTTGTTTGCATACATTATGTTAACTATATTCTTAGTTAACTCCTTATCTTAACTCTCGAGTTAACGCTAGAGACACTACTATAGATGTTTGAGGACAACCCCAAATGTTCGATTGTGTCCAAAAGTTCAAGACATGCAAATTAGAAATTTGTATGCTCAAGATCACCTGACGATCTTGATCACCAGGTCGTTGAACTGTACTCTACGTTAGCTAGAGCAACTGCGTGCACGAAAACATGTAGACCTGTCGAGAGAAACATCGATAATCTCGAAAATAATAACCCGCAAATATTTGCCACCCTCGATCCAATAATATCTCCTTAGAACATCTTGGCCTTCTGTTACGAACAACGAATATCGTATCCGACGAAAGTACTTTCTTTTTATCGATAGACCACAAGTCTTGTCCAGGCACGTAGGTAGCCTGGCGAGGGTACAGTTGATGGTAGAGATATAGTGAACTCTTCGGGATATACAAGTGCCACGGAAGTTGAAACACGGTACTCGAAACCTGTTAACGAAGGTACCGTGGTTTGCTTGATTGTTCTTCCTTTTCTTATTCCTTACGTCTGTTTAAGTGCACTCTTCCTTGCGCCTTAGTTAATTTACCACTTCGATACACCTACCGTACGAATCTACACCATTTCTTGGAACTTCGTCCGATCTTCAAATCTCAATGTTTTGCATCCGTATAAGAACAAAACTATCATTTGTTTACGACAGGTCTCGAGAACCTTTAATTATTCGAATGTAAAAAATAATTCGATCCTTTTCTCGATATTTTTCCCTTAAAGTACCAATCCGTTAAAATGTTTGTCTAGGATGAAATTGTTTCGTGTATTCAAGTAGAACGTATTTCGAACATCCGTATAAAATGATTTTCTACATCCGAGTAGAAAGTTTCCATGTATCTAGGATATAAATCATTTCATGTATCACGGTGGAAAATTTGTTTAATCTTTTCATTTGATACATCTGGGTCGAAATTCTTCCTACATCCGCGTATAAATTGTTTCATAGATCCACGTATAAATTGTTTCATATGTCTGCGTATAAATTACTTCGCATACCCCCGGTAGAAATTTTTCATACATCGAGGTAAAATATTTTTTGGGATGGATATTTTTCGCGTACCCGTGTAGAAATTACTTGGTACATCCGAGTAGAAATTATTTCGTACGTCTGGGGTGAAAATTCTTCGTAGACCCAACTGGAAATTGTTTCCTCCACCTACAGGACATAAATTTGTCCCGTATGTTCGAATAGAAATTATTTCTACTCGGAGCGATGCATCGTGCACTAAAAATACGTTTCTCTTTCGTCAACGGGTAAACAACTAATCATCGAGTACTCGTTCTTGAAATGCTAACTTTTTCGAAATCTATCCGCGGCGAGAATCCATCGTTACGATTCCAAATAAGAAACCGTTACTTATACCGTATTATGAATTTCCATTTCTGTCGATAATATCGACTTCCACGTTCGAACGGTCCAACTACGTCGCACGCCTCACGAACGACAAACATAGCGAACGCAATAAAGTGGACGCAATAAATCAAACGGTACGAAACGGGGGGGAAAAAAATATATATATATATACATGAAAGAAAAAAAAAAAGAGAAGTAACAAAAGAAGAACAATACGAAAGATAAATGAACACGAAATATTGATGACCAGCGCATGATTCTCTATTTGTCAGATCGTTCTAGCGGCAGTAATGCGCGAATTCAATTAGCTGGCGCGAAAGCACCGGCGCGTTGATAAGCCAAGAGGTCGTTAGGCACGTTGTATTGCGAGCGTTCGCTTTTAAAAACTCTCGTTAACCCGCGTAATTAATTCGCGGCCGACGCGGCCACCAGGACAGATAATTAATTTAGCCGCGATAACCCCGGCAGCCGGATAAGGATTTTATTGTGGAATTCAGCGCTGTATTTAAATTCGACGAACCTCGCACTTATTGTCCGGAAGACATTAATATAAATGAAGCGTGGGTGAAGAACTTCGCGAAAAATGTGAACGCGCGGTGTTAAACGTAATTGGGACGTCGGTTACCGGTAAAGGTGTATAAATTACCTTCGATAATTTATCGTTCGTCTTGGCCGTCTTATCAACGAAAATTCATTGCTGGTTTGTGGATACATTGTACTCGCGTAGATAGCGTTTTTAATCATTCACGAGTAGTCGAAGAGTTGTGTTTTAATACAATGTGTTGAATATAAAATTTCAAGTAACGAAAGAAACGTAAATGTAACGATTTTCTGTCTGTGGAAGCTCGTTGGAAGAATATTTCGACGGTTTTGAAGTCGCTACAGTGAATGAAAAATCTGATAGCCGTTCAAGGTCAAATCCCCACTCGCTTATCGCGTCAAGCGCAGTTACCATTTTTTATTTGTGTACCTCTGGTTAACAGTCTGACAACTTGTGCTTGTAAACTAGCGCGAAGAAACGAGAGATCGGACGATGAAGTAAAAAAAATAATAACAGCGAAAGAATAAATAATTTCTCGGTGTCTTTGAACAGTCGATTGCTTCGTTCCGACTCTTAACATCCGTGTTTCTCGGAGAGGACGTTATTTCGTTTGTAAAAAGAAAAAAGAGAAGAAAGGAATATGTAATAAAACGAACAAGAAGAAAAAAAGGAACACTTTTCGTGGAAATTAAACGACCAAAAAAGATTATTTCGGAATTAAAATTCTAGTTTCTCTTTTCTTTACTCGTTTAATTTCTACAAAATATGTTTCATTTTTCTTTCCGCCTACGTAATTACACATCCTTTTCCAACCTTCTTCTCGTTGCAGAATCGTATTACGTTCCTTCTAATTATTATGGAAGAGGACCAAAACAAACGAGGTTGAAACATTTAAAGCGTACTCAAGTTACGTCGTTCCTTAATTTGTTATTAACGTCAATTTACGTTTCATTTATCATCGAACGTGATTCGTTAAATCGTGCTTTTACTTTTATGTTACATCGACTGATACCAATTTCTCGAACGTAAGAACTGGAACGAAACAACGCGATATACAGTCTGGTGGTTGACCAATGACGGTGGTGGGGGACGAGAGTTGCCCAACCTCGAACGGCCAACACATTCGGCTCAAACCTAACGACTAAATTTTCTTCAGTCCCATTCCACCTGTCGTAGCCCGACCATAATCAAGTTCCACGCCACGATTATACTTATAGACGTCTGTGATATATTCGCGGTGAATATATTTATCCGCGTGCACGGATAAATAACTCTAGTTAATTACCCCATTAACGTCGCGTTGCGTATAAATAACATCGGTTTCTGAAACCGCACTCGCAAAATTGCGTTACACGGTATGATAGCTTGTTTTGCAACTCATACGTTGCCCTTGTAATGAAACTCGTACGTTACGTGAATTCGCCCGTGGTTTATAACAAAAATTATGCGCGAAGCATGCACGTGAACCGTTTCCGGCGAAGATCACGTGTCGCGTATATTCTATAGTGATTTATAACGAAATTCATAGCGGAGATTACGCGTCGTTTCTAGCGGCGATTCGTAGTAAAAATTGTGCGGCAAGTATTCGCGACAAAATTTTCTAATAAAAATCTTACGTCGAGTAGGAATATAAAAAGCGGTTTACGATTAAAATTTTTCCTGTCTCGTGTATACAGCCACGGTGTATAGTAGAAATTCGTGTTGCAAACAGGATTGTGTGTGCGTGTGTGTGTGAACGTGTATGTACAACGTTGGTTTATAGCTAAAGGTTAGGTAGGAAAACTAGAGTCGAGACTTTTATCGACATTTCCATCATTTACCATTTTCACCTCTCAATTCTAGAATTATACCGAACATCGATTACTGTTTGCCAGTGATATATCAAGAAAGGGGGGTAAAAATGAACATGAAATATCGATGACCGGTGTTGCAATAACCTACATGTCACATGCTCACTTAATCTTGGGTGACTGACGAGCGTTGAGCGTATATGTTGCGATACCTTAGCTGCCGACATTGAGCTACATAATTCAGGTATCCTAATAGTCACTATCTAACATGTTCTGGCTTCTGGAAAGTCATTTCGGTTGTTTTTTTTTTAATGAAAATGAAACACGATTTTTTTAGAGTGTATAAACATTTTATTAAATTACATATTCTCCATTTTGGAAAACGAAATGACTTTTCGAACAGCCCAATAGAATGAAAGGGAATGAATGCTTGTGAAGATATAACAGCGTAGTCAGCGTGGTCATTAATTGCGTGATTTGTTAATATTTTGTTCCTGCTACCACGTCATCCAATACACGTACATTCTCGAACTTTATTCACCCTTATTGTACAATATAACCACCGCTACCCACTGAAATAAAATTCCTACGATATATGTATATAAAAATGTGTAAAGCTGCAGCAAAAGTGGTCGTGGTGGTGGTCACTTGGCGGACGTTCCTCGTCCATTTCCGAAGAGGACATTTTAGCCGGTATCGGGCCACTCCCCCCTTTCACGCGCACCGAACAATTACCGTCCGCGTCACGGTCGTATATTAAATGCAGAAACAGGGGTACAGTCTTTATCATTCGAATGCCTTTCTTGAAAACTTACCGGCGATGCCGCGTCGTAGAAGTCTAGCGTCCCGGCGTAATTCGAAAGCGATTGTTCGAATTTATGAAGCCATTACGGTGCTCCGGGAACGTTCGACTAAAGCCCCGTGCCTGATTCCTGGCGCAATAAAAGAGTCTCGTAACGGTGCCATTTTGTCTCGAGCGGCGGCCACGTACATTAACAATATAACTGGTTGATTGCGTGCGGCATCGTTACACGGTCAACGCATGTGTACATAAAAATCGTGGCTCTGGTCTCGCCGGTCGCGACCGATCGTAAACTTACTTCAAAGTGATACCGGGACCCAGTTAAGGTGGTTTAGACATCTCCGGGGAAGTGCTCGTACTTCGTAGGTTAAACATACTTCCGATCGTAAGATACTTTCAAGATTTGTATTTACAAACACCGTTCCAACTGTACAAACCAGTCGCATGGGTCACGAACGCGACCAATCGCGTTTCCGTAATACGCGCTCGGTCGAATCGCTACCGACCCTCGCGAGAGCGATCGTGTTAAAGCGGGAACTCTGTTTTCTTTCCAGCAGTGAGCTCCATGCGGCCGATAGACAGCACGAAATGCGTGGTGGTCCAAGATGTCAAGGCTGTCACTCACGAGAACGCGCACGTTCACGACCCGATATCAACGCTACTACCCACCGAAGGTAAATATCGAGCAGTATCAATTTGCATCCACTCTGCATGATGTAAATACTCCCGCGCACGACGTCTCACGGTAATTGCTTTTGGGTGGCGTCTGCCACGTTCGAATGGCTTCCCCCGGTCTGATATCGGGCGTCGCATACATACCGGTACAATGGCTGCGGCGAGAATAATATCGACCCAGAAACACGCGCGTTCGACGGGCTTGTTTGACTGAAATATTTCTCACGGGACCGGAACAACTGTTGTCGATTTAAACGCGCGGAAATCGAGGCCAAATTTAATCGACCACGGCAACCTGAACACCCCTACCTCCGTAACGCGCGCCGAATATTTTCGGTTGCCTGCGAAAACCTCATTAAATCTCGCTTTGACGGAATATAGGAGAATTTTTCAAGTGTTCACACGCGTGGATGGTCGATCGAACTTTTGGAAGCGTTTCGGGATTAATTCCGCGCGTCGAAGTGTGCGACTAGTTCGTACAAATGTCCGTACGCCATTCATACGTTGCACGGATGAGGTATGTACAGTACGCGATCGAGAAGAATACCGCCGCAGGTCATTAATTCTTTCGAGACGCTTGCCTCGAGGAAAACGGCCCTCTACCGGGGCTTCGAGCGTACCATCGTACGCGTGCACGCGAAAAATATACTAACCCGCGTATACGCGACAGATAGGTCGGTTATTTGTACGATGAGAGCGTTGTTACGATCGAACGTAGAGATATAAAGTGTTCGCGTGAGTGTTTTTGGTACAAATTGGTGCTCACATTCCTCTAAAGAAGGAAGAACGTTTCCGAAGAACACGATAGTAATAAGAAAAGTACGCGGCGATCGTTTAATGTTTATAACACTCGCCGAAACGAGGACGATGGAATCTTTATCGCAGTGTTCGAAACACCCGAACAATATTGTACCGGTATTCCCCACAGTGCCCAAATTACCCCGAATCGCTTTACTCGGCAAATCTCTACACAGTAGTTCCTCCTTAATGCGGAAAAGGCGGAACCGCTGGAAAACTTTAACCGAGGGTCGGTAGAGAATTCTACGTTTTCAAAAAAGTAATCCAAATACGATCGTGTTTGGGCTCATTTTCATCGGGAGAATCTCGCCAATCTATGAACGCTACTTTCGCGAAGATACGACGAAGAATGTAAAATGTTTCGAGTCACGTCTACGTTATCAGTCAGAGTGTACTCTCGGTGTAACTAATTCCTGAAGTTCATCGATGAGTCTCGTGCTTCGAATGGTTCGATCCCACGATCGAATTCTCCACCGAACCCCCGTTGAAGCGTTTCGAGCCTTTTAACGAGGTGTTTCCCCGCGATGGTCGTTTCTCACGTTCCTCGATCGCGCAGAGTCGCTGCCCACGAGCACGGCGGAGCACTCGAGCGCGTCGGACAGTGCCGGGGACCAGCAGAGCGATCCCCAGATCCAACAGTCCGCTCAACAATGGCCGGCGGTGCTCGAGCTGCAAGCTTACAACGTTGCCCACTCGGACATCATACCGTCTTACAAATTCTGGAACACGGAATTCCGGAACAAGCAGCCAGCGTTCATACGGTTGAACCTAACCCTGCCTTGGGGCGCGAACTTCGCCGTTTATGGTAGACGGAACGTTGCTCCCAGCGTCACGCAGTACGACTTCGTGGAGTTCGTGAAGGGTGGCCGAGTGGACCACAGATTGAAACGAGACGCCACCTCGGAGGCGGTGAGCTTCATGAAAACCGCCACGCAGGACACCAGGACCAACCGTCGCGACGTACGCTCGGTCCCGTTGGATCGACACGTTCTGATCAAAAGGACCATCGTCGAGCCGATGATGGTCAACGTCAGTCTGCTACAGTACCTAGACACCGGCCGTTGGTTCCTCTCCGTTTACAACGACGAGCTGCAGCCGTACAAGATCACCCTGGTCGTCACCGAAGCCGAAGGAGTCTCGACTACCTGCCCGAACGACTGCTCCGGCCGGGGATCGTGTTATCTTGGAAAGTGCGACTGCATCGACGGGTATCAGGTGTGTATCCTGGGGTTTCCATCCGAGACGATCAGGGTCTTTAAGTTCGTTCGGCTGAATTCTTAGTCGCGCGGATCCACATCGATGTTCTCGGTCGTGTCGACACTTGGGTTGGGCTGGTGTGGAAGTTCACGGGAAGGGAAACTCGCCTTCGGAGAAGAATCGGATAATATTTTTCGGCTTCCCGAAAGAACGAGGGAGCCAATTTACCCTCTTTTAGATTTTAATCTACTTTCGCGGAATCGTGGATACAGGCCCTTGCTGAACGCATTAAATATTTGTGATTGTACGCAGCTCCGTTATCGCGAGGTAGACGATGTATTGGGGATGATTTCGTGCATTTGGGGTCGCGAGTTTCGATTCTCGAAGAGCAGAATTTTCTTTCACGTTGCTTCGGTTTGCAGAATTACGGTGCTACGGTTTCGAACTGTGGTCGTATCGTCTCGCGTACGTACCACAATTATCTACACACTGGCTCCACGATTAGAAATGAAAATCATGCGGTGCTGTTATCCCTAACAGCATTCGTCGATGATCTTTCAGAAACGATACAGATTATGGAAGAATCGCTAAAAATTTCAGGGAGCCGATTGCAGCAAGAGTGTATGCCCGGTTCTGTGCTCCTCGCATGGACAATATGGCGGCGGTATGTGTCACTGTGAAGATGGCTGGAAAGGTGCCGAATGCGACATACCATTAGGCGACTGCCAAGTTCCTGATTGCAATCAACATGGACAGTGCGTTAGGGGATCCTGTGTGTGCAATCCTGGTTTCAAGGGCGACTTCTGTGACGAACGTAAGTTAACAACCTGTCTTTCGAAATGTTCAATAGTCTTTCAAAATGTTCAACAATTCTTCAACAATGTTTCGAAATGTTCAACAATTGTTCAAGAGTCTTTCGAAATGTTCAATAATTGTGTAATGTCTTTCCTCTCCTACACTTGATTGTTTGTTGAGATCACTTGAGATACATGAAAGTTGTTTCCAACGAACCTGACAACTTTTGAAATATTGTTTCGGGTAATAGATTACTTTGCTTCGAACGTGGAATATCTCGTTTAGGAAACACATCGAATTATGCACGTACGGTTACGACTTATTTGGAATAGTTGAGTTCGTTTCCAGCGAGACACACTGTAGAAAGGAACCAGCAGCAGTTTAGAGTTAGGATGTCTCTTCCGTAGTAGTTGCATGAACTTTGAAGAGTTTTTGAACTACGAGCGAGGGTTTCTTGGCAGGACAAGGTTTAGGAAGTTATGTTCCAATGTGTAACTGGAGTTAGGCAACACGGTTAGATCGATTCGAGATTTGGGTGTTGTACAGTTTTCACGGCGTAGAAAAAAAGGTGATCTGGAATGGAAACAATAATGTTCGAATAATTCAATATTCGAAAATTTTATAGGCATTCGAATACTGCGAGTAAACTTTGAATATTTTAGTAATATACTATAAATACTAATAATAATATCTGAGTACTCGAATATTTTAAAATACTACTAATAATATTCAAGTATTCAAACATTTCAAAACTACTCGAGTAATCGAGTATTCGAAAAGTATTTAAACACATACCTATGCGATCAGTATTCGAATACTCGATCGTTCAAATTCTACAATACATATCGAATATCCAAATGACCGAAACGATCGAACATTCGACCGAGCAAAAATTCGACAAGTCCAAGTTCCAATTCCGATTCGAGGAGGAGAAAGAAACCCCAAAAAAAAACAAAAGGAACGCAAGAAACGATGAAACGTCTCTCGCAGAGACGTGGAATTTGGAAGGTGTCTAAACGCACCGGATGATCCTGGCGCGAGCTCATTAACGAGGACACAGTGTTCGAAGTTCGCGCGACGTCGCGCGATAATTTAACGTTAAAAATGACCAGCGGAAACGCGGCTCGCGGTGAACGTTTACCCCCCCGCCGTACGAGTCTATTTCTGCGTCGGATGTTGTTTCTTCATATTTGTCACAGCGCCATTAATTCCCACCGTAATTCGAGCGTACGTCCTGCCCCTACCGTCCAGAGATATTCAAGGTGTATTAGTAATGCGCGGTCCCTACTGGCAGCCAACACAGGCGGACGGTTCCCGACCTGTAATTAATGCGCGCGCAGCTCCCTGAATTTACATATGGGTGAAACTATGCCACGGTTCGACTCGGCGATCAGTTTCACGTCTGTCTCGCGGTCGTTTGAATTTTCCAAGAGGACCTGGACCGAGGTCATTCAGTCATCTTCTTTGGATGCGTACAATTCTATTCTGGGCTGATCGGTAAGACCAAACGATGGAAATTCTTGTGTGAATCGTGATTGGTATCTGTATTTCAGATATTGGACAACTGTACGTTCATTCTTAGTCAGTTTTTTCACTCCAGCGAAGATCTCGAACTGTCCACTCTAAGTCGTTCGTATCTTCTCCCTTTCTGATAAATAGAGTGTTCTGGAAATGAAAGTTTTGATGTACATTGTCGTGAAATTTATAATTGTACAGAAGGACATTTTTTTTACAATGGAAAAAACGACAAAACTTATCGAACAGCCTAGTATTTCAAGATCCTACAGTCAGATCGATATTAGTTGACCGTTCAAGGTCACCGAGGAGTTAACCCCACCGTACCATTGTTCCTACCATCTCCAATAGCGATGCACACTGGTATGTCTTGAATTAGACCTTCAGTTCCACATGGTTCACAGTCGAGGTGACCTTAGACCAGTTGACTTTGATCCAACTACAATAGTTCCACGTGCACCATCGTAGAATTCTATAATTAAAGTGATAAGAAAGTATTGCACACGAGTAACTGTTACTGCTCCACTCTGATCGTTTCTTAAGTTTGTTAAGATCGTTTGTTAAGAGGACAATTGTTGATAATTTTCTAGGTGGAAAATAAGTAAATCGTACAGTGATGAACAAACACGGGTTTACTCGGAGAGAGATAGACAGGAATTGATACAAAGGAAATTAGCCTCTACTAATTGGCATTAGGCAGCATTGATTCCATCTAGTCTTATACGTTAATGAGATGGAAAATTTGAAATTCAAATACAAATCATAATTGTCCGCTAGATGAGTTCAACAGATCAAGATTGAAGCATCATTTTTGTAAGCAAGACTTCATTCTTGGTACAAACATATATACTTAATCTTCTATTATGTAGATCGCACTTACATCTATAGTAACTATGGTTCGTGAGAAGCAAATAATCAAATAGATCAACATTAGAAGTTTACCTCTGCCAGGTCCACTGTACCGACGCAGAAATATGACGTCCGGAATTAATGGTGAAATTATTCGCGGAAAACGCGCGATTCTTTGTCTCTGACATTCTCACGATTCCGTGGTATCGCATTCCTCCCTTTCATTTTGCCATGAACGAGATGGTGTTCGTTTTCCATAAGCGACGGGGACTGCTTCTGAGAACGCACCGTGTTGTTTAATCGTAGCGCTAAAAACGAATATTAGGCACAAGGACGAGATGTCAGGTTCCATCGGTTAATTTGTCGAACTTCATTTTTGTCCACTTCCTGAAATAATTAATCAACTTCGTTTCAAGTTGACAGGCTAGACTATGAATTTCAAGCCTCACTTCATTGAAGAAACAAAGGAATTCTAGGTTTACAAGTGGACGAAGAGAAACAATTGGATTGTTCGGAAAACCATTTCGTTTCTTTTGTTGAAAATAAAACACAATTTTTTTAGAGTGTATAAACATTTTATTCAATCATACATTCCCCATGTTGGAAAACTAAATAACTTTCCGAACAATCCAATACAATTAAACAGTCCGGTAGGGGTAACTGCTGGCTGACCTTCGATGACCTTCGATGAATCAATTCATTCCGAAGCGAGGGAGCTTAGATGGTCCCGACCGAACACTAGCGGCCCTAAGAACCCGGAAGAATCTCAGAAATTCTCGGCGAAGTTAGCCGACTCACCGTATACTATACTAAAATATTACAAAAATTCCGATCGGCGATCAATAGAGCTCGGGGGTGTCCCCGCGGTTCTAATAAAAACCAGCGAACCGGTGATCTCGTTCGATGAACGCGACGCATACGTAACGGGGCGAAGAATCCACGAGGAATTTCCCTCATCTCGGGCGAACGAACGTCCCAGCCTGTATACACATAACCGGTCCCGCGCGGTACGAATGGGAGGATGGCACCACGCTACGCGTCGCCGAGACGCTTTGGAATTAAGTTTCATAATTTCCCCGGGGCAGCTGGGATCCGCGGGAATAATGCAATTGTTCCGATGCCATAATTTAAAAAGTTGGCCCATTCGTCGGCGCCCAGGGCGCAATCACCGGCACCCCGCCCACCTAGGCGACCTCCTTCAGAGACGCCTTGAAAACAACGTTAAGAAATCTCCCGTTTCTCGCGATTACACGGTTAGCTGAACGAGAAACGATCCTCGATTATTTCATTCGTACCGATAGCTGACTGTCCAGTTTCGTTGCCGTTCGAACTGACGAAACTGTCATTTGTTAACGTACTTCAGTAATTAAGAACGTCACGGCCACTCGGATGTATTATACATCGTGCGACCTGACTCGAAGGTGCGACTCTTAAATAACTGTACGATTGATCATCGGACATATACCACTTCTAAACTGATTCTTCTGTTTGTATTCAATTTGTTCATACCCACTCGCGATACAGAATGTTCGTAAATAACAATCGTTACTTTTACGCCGAAAGGATTGTAGGACCTACGTTGATTTAGAATCAATTGCAGAACATATGTTGTTTAAACATTCTTTACTCCTTTGGGTAAGTATTATAAGCTCCTGAAGTCTTAGTCCCTTTTTTTCAATCATCCTATTATAGGCTCTCTATAGGCAACCTATAGATATTCGAAGTTTCTATAGACAAACTAATGCAACACGGATTAAGAAGCGTGTATAGGCAAGTTGGGTATTTCGATTGGTTGGAGTAATACGTCAAAAGCTATACGATTCCATTAACCATACAATTGATCATGTATTAGGATTAGGAGACATATATAGACATCTTGAGTATCTACGTTTCGAAGCGTCTGTAGTAATCCTACTCGGTAGACTCTCATTTGAATTGGAAACCCTCTACAGGCAACCTATGTATCTCGAATGATTGGAACAGTGTAGTCGATGGAACAAATATAGCGATCTCGTAAAAACTGCTGAGCGCCAAGATGATTGTGCCTTTGACTGCCTCTGGTGCCAACAATTCAAGACTAGCCTGGAGTGATCTTTTTTGGCCGCTAAAAGTTCAGGTGTGTTCCAAAGAGACCAGACATTGTGAGCAGAAAGTAGTATACATTATCCTGTAGCCAACAGATTGCTATCTCACAGGAAAAAGCCTGTTTAAATGTTCGAACCCAACAAGGGTACAGTAAGTGAATCACAGGTAGAGAATTTGTTTTCGTAAGTATATATTCTTGGAAATGACAGTTCCTCGTATTAAAAAAGCACAGATCGCTATATTCGTTCCCACCAGTACTCTGAAACCTTGGGTAGACTCAATGAAACGTACGATAAATCATTTCGATCGTCAATTAAATGTATCGGTGTTAGAAAGAGTATATAAACAACTTAAGCGTTCTCTATAGATTAGAACAATCAGATGTCTGAAACACTCGAAGCCAAACGAACGCATGTCTTTGTTCAATGATGTATACCGTCGATTCCGTTGGTCCCTGACAAAGACAATCGTTTCATTTTTCAGCCAATTGTCCCGATCCCAACTGCAGCGGTCACGGCGTCTGCGTTTCCGGCAAATGCTACTGCAAGGCTGGCTGGCAGGGCGATAGGTGCAACCAGGTCGATCAGCAGGTGTACCAATGTTTACCCCGTTGCTCGGATCACGGCACGTACGACCTGGAATCCGCGACCTGTGTCTGCGAGGGACATTGGACCGGTGTGGATTGCTCGCAGCCCAGTTGCGGCCTCGATTGCGGACCTCATGGAACCTGCGAGCAGGGTCTCTGCAAGTCAGTACACACCGCAAACGCACACATATTATTAGTTACATAACTGTATATACGTACAACGTCAAAATTAACTCCCCGATTCAATTCGTTCGCAACTTTAATACAAATTAAAACACTCGCGTGAGATTCTAATAGGTTTATTCAATATTAACATTTTTCGTACGTCAATATTCCAAACTTCGACCAAACATCCATCTTTCGGTATCTCCGCATAAATTCTCTGTTATTAATCAATTTTCATCCAAAATTGTTCTTTCGTCGATCGAGAGTCTGTAGTCTCTTCGCGTAAATCTTTCTTTTCGTTAACCTCTTGAAAAGAAACTTAGAACTGACCAAAGTGCGATTGTATAATCAAACGCAGATCACCTAAACGAGGAAGTAATCGACTTGGAAGAATGTTTCTCGAGATCTGTATTACTTCTCTGTCAGCGATTAATTCTCGCGCTCTGGTTCGAAATTGAACGAAACAAAAATGGCAGTGAACGTCAAAATAAAGAATGACAGCTTTATCCAACGGGGGAGTTAATTTTGCACCACCCGTTATATATTTCCGCTCGTCTTTTGTATTGTCGTTCTTTATGGGTCCTTGGTGGGCGTTGCAGCGGGAGCTGCCGCGAATTGGGTTACCTGGATACGAACGCGCATCGCGCCGAATTGAATGAGAAAAGTGATGTGTCCGCTGGCCCTCGCTCTTCAGCCCCCTCCTGCCCCCAACCCCCAGCCGCTGGCCGGCCCCGTCGGATCAGAGAAATTTATCTCGGCCACGATTTACCCCGTCTAGCCTGGCTTTTCGGCGACGTTATTCGCGCGCTTGCGGAAAAATTGGATCAGCCGTGGTCGGTGATAGGTGGCACACCTAGGTGTACGTTGAAACGAATTCCTTCGGTTAAGACGCTTCCGGAACACTTGCCACGAATAATACTAAAAAATAGCGACATTTCGATCGGGGTCTTCGTTGGTATTCGCGGACACTGGCGCACGTTACAAGTATGCCTCAAATTTATTGGAGATGAATTTATTGGAGGAACGATACTTCTCGATAAAGTTACACGATGGTACTGTAAGAGCTCCTGTTTTTACTAGAGAGAAAATCCACGTTGAGACGTATTCCTTTGGCTATGATTCGTCAGGATCACTTGCCAGGAACAATGTTAAGAAATAGTGACACTTAAACTGGGAGAATGTTACAAGTATTTTCTTAGTCGAAGAAATGTTTTTGAGATGTTTTGGAGGTTATCTTTTGTAAAGTTAGACGGTAGTTCTATAGAACCTTCATTTTTTACTAAAAAGATATCAAAGTCGTAAGGTTGGTAACATTTTTACCTATAATATCTATCATTGCGAATACGATAGAAAAATAGCTTCCTTGGTATTAATTACCAATAGTGGTAATTAAATTGTAATCTAATGACCTTGAACGGTCAATATATTTTCTCGAAACTGTACCCGTACCAAAGTTAGCGCGAAAGTCGTCATAGAAATAGAAAGTGGTCTCGCTGTCGCGTGACACATGCGTGAACGTAACTCTCCTAAAGAAACAATCTATCCGAGACATCGTTTACTCTCCAACCGTGACTTTTATCCAATCGGTCGACAAATTGCTACCGTCGAGATGTCGTTTGTTTAATTGAATCTCGTCGACTCGGTGGGAATTCCGCTAAAGTGCATTCGGGTTTTTCGCTACAAGTTCGCGGCGGTGGCCGAAAAAAAGAAGGAAAAAGAAAAACGGAAAAAAATCCTGACTGGTAGCAGATTCGAGGGGATGAACGAGGGAAAGAATGCGCTAAAAATGGCTAAATTGCCGGGCGAGATCAGAGGCACGAAAGTTCGGGCTAAGAAGGTGAAAAATTGCAAGAAAAAGGCTCTGTCTTAGGAGGTTCGTCGTGGAAGGGGAACGGGGGGGGGGGTGGGAGGGGCCAACTTATCACGGACTCGAAGGACCGTCATCCCTTCCTACCGTCCCTTTGTCAGAATCAAGGACGCGAAAGAGGATCTCTTTTCTCATATTCTAAAGCTGACGCCTCTCGTCTTCCCTCTTGTTCCATCGGCCGGTAGTCGCCGTGAAAGAGCCTCTAAGTGCAAAAACTTTTCGCCGCGGGAGGGCAACTTCGAAACTGAACCCAGAACTCGAACTCGCGTCCCTTTTCTTCCGTCCCGTTCTCTATGAGGGGTCGGTGGCGGAGGGAATCAATTTTACATTCGACGATAAAGCTTCCTGACACCGAGAGGCTTGTCCCTTCTTCTTTTCTTTTTTTCTTTCTTTCTTTCTTTCCTTTTTTTTTCCTTCCTCCTCTTCCTGCGGAATCTCTGTCGCGTAGTCGGGCCAATCGAAGTTTTACGACCTCCGAGCCGAAGAATGCGTAGGGCCGGAAAGAAAGTCGGGGGCGGAGGAATGCAATTAATCCGATGGACTTCGACTTTCAGGTGCAACGACGACTGGACCGGTACCAAGTGCGATCAGAAACCGTGCGATCCGCGTTGCGCGGAACACGGTCAGTGCAAAAATGGCACCTGCGTATGCAGCCAAGGTTGGAACGGACGACACTGCACGCTGCGTAAGTGAAACGTAACGAAAGTATCGCGATTCTGTTGGTAGTGGGTATAGTTTCTTTTATCTGCAACCCCTTTCACCGAAACGGAATTTCTATTTGACGTTTTAACGTTAATTGTGACATTTCTCCGCGAAGCACGTGCTGTGTGCTGATATCAAGTAGTCGCGTTCGTGCTACGCCTATGGGCGTTCACCGTACGTACCGTACCGATGTAGTTTATATACATAGTACTGTAAAAGTTACACGGAAAATGAGTGTAACATCTCAAAGAAGTCGAAATAGCGAAAGCTATAAACGATGTAAATTGAGTTTAGTACTGTACGATTCCCTTCCAACTGTGTAATATTTAAAAAATATGAATATTCTTCGATAGTAGAAAAATTGTACAAATTACTATTTTTAGTAAAGAAAGAAATATTAAGTTTTTTTTTCTATTACTAAAAAATACTTACAAACTTGGTCAAATCTAATGCGAAATAAAAAAAGAATAATCACGAGCAAATATATATATAATATTTGTATAATATTCGTTTGATCGTCGTTCGAGGATTCGTCAAAAGGATTTCAATTGCTCCTTCGTGTATCCTAAACGCTGTACGTTTGTTTTACCTTCGCCTAATAGATTTCCCTCCCCCGAAACGTCGTGTACACCGTTCAAGTAACCGTAACGAAAAGTACATCGGTTTTCAATTAGCTTTAATCGTCCAGTGACAGTACGGATTAAAGTATTCGTTCTGCTTTCTTGATAGCCGGATGCGAAAACGGTTGCAGCCGCCACGGACTCTGCACTTTGCAGGACGGTGAATATAGTTGCGAGTGCTCCACCGGCTGGGCGGGCAGAGATTGCAGCATACGTCTCGAAATGGAGTGTAACGATTTCATTGATAACGATCAGGGTGAGTGTCGAGAAAGTTTTAAACAACACGAGATAATTATCGAGTTTCCTCGTACATATTATGTCTACAATGTGTCTCAAAATAAGTGCAGATCGACAACACCTAAATTACTGGTGTTGTCAATCAAGAGGTATATTTTATAAAATTAGAATATAGGGAAATTTTTTTATATTTTTTATCATGGTATTCGACAGGACAAGAATATCAATGTCGTTTCAATATCAACTTAATTTTTTTTACGATACAAAGAACTAATCTGATAATTACAGTCAAAATTCTTACGAAATATTATCGGTGAGAATGTAAAATTTTCTTTGAAAGAATTTAATTGATCTCGAAACGTCGTGTTTTCGAGAATCGACAGCTTAAGTGTTGTTAATCGGTATTTTATTCTGAGACAGCTATAGTTGGCCGACTAAAACAGTCTTATTTTACTTACACAGCGCTGCATTAATAGTCGAAGAATCGGTATTATTCAGAAATTAAGCATAGAATACATTCATTTTAATCGATAAACTGTGCGTACAGGCGATTCATAAATACGCATCAATAGTGCATAAATATATAGACCACGATAATATTTAACAACTTAAAAATCGTAATACGCACGTTTTACGTTCATTCGACGTTTTCTACTTGCCTTGACGATGCATTTACGAATCACCCAGTACAATACAACACGTTGAAACTTATTTCAATTAATCCACGGAACCTAACCTAACTTTCGCTGAAAAAGTAGCTCTTCCATTTCTGTTCTTCGTTCGTGACTACATTTCTACTTTCATTTTTCATTTTCTTTCCTTTTTCTCTTTTTTTTTAATCCATTAAAAGCCGTTCACTCGTATTACCCAAGGTACACCACCTACTCTAACCTAACTTTTTAATAACTATATCTCTACTTTTATTTTTCGTTAAATCCATCAAAAGCCGTACCCACTCCAAGCTAACTTTTACCAAAATGTATCTCTTGGGTTTCTGCCCCGCCCTCCCCCCACTGTAACTATGCTTCTACTTTTATTCCAAAAAGAAACCATCAAAAGCTCTTCGCTCGTATTACCAAAGAATACGCTACGACGAAAAGCGTAAACGACGTTAGCGTAAGGTGTGAAGGGAGATACGTGTTCTAAGAAGTAATGTTTCTCAGATGGCATGATGGACTGTTCTGACAGCGAGTGTTGCTCGCACGCAGCTTGCGCAGAGCATATCATGTGCCTTACTAGTAATAATCCCGTGGACGTTCTTCTCCGCAAACAACCACCCAGCGTCACGGCGTCCTTTTATCAGCGCGTGAAATTCCTCGTCGAGGAGAACAGCGTACAAAGCTACGCTCATATGAACGAGTACAGCGAAAGGTAAGATCGATCACTTCACTTTACCCGGTTTACCGTGATTATAATATACAAAGCTTAGTTCCTTATTTTTACGACATCTAAGAGTATAATATTTAAGCGATCGAGCAAGTCGTTGCCCGGAGATATTCGGAAATTTCTTTTTCTTTTGAGAGAGATTCGTACACGAATCGATCGAACGAGAATGAAAAAACTTTAATCGAGGTGCGTACGTAGGCACTTATAAAGAGGACACGCGAGTATCTGTGACGTTTCTGAAGACTGAAATTTATCGACGATGTTTTCGACACTTCGTTTCGCGGTACCGTCGGTGAGGAATTTTTAATAACGAAGTGAAACAAAAATGGATACGTATGTCGATCGGGGGGTGGTTTATTTGAAACTTATAGTCGACGATAACGGTAGAATTTTTAATAACGCGGAAATATACGAAGGGCCGGACGCGTGAAACGTGACGAGTAAATATTATCAAAAATACTGGTAACATCGAAATATATTTTTAGAGAAAGTTACAGTGATTTAAATAATTGAATGGTTAAAATGCGAGTATCAAGAATGAAAATAGCTGAGAAAACCGCCAGTGAGTGTGGTCGTTAAATTTATTATATTTAAGCGCGGACTGTGGATATTAAAAACCGTGCAATTCCTTTTAAAACAAACTTACCGAGCTTGTCATTTTCTTGACCTCGTTCTTGTACAAAGAAATAAATTTGCTGAAAAAATGGGTTCCCAGAAGCACTTTATTCTCGTATAATGACGCTTCTTTTGTTATTAATATTCATTTTAATATTCACTCGCGACTTATGCATCTCACTCTATATATATATATATTACGAAAATAAAACGCGAAACACATTTATCGATCCAACAAGGCTCATCTAGCAGATCCTGCCTAACTCTCTGAGAGCATAAACGACTAATATACAGGGTATCTCTGAAAAAGATATCTATGACTTAAATGTTACAAAATATTTAATCGAAAAATATTTCAATTTATCTTGATTATAAAAATTTAAAGAAGATATTTCTCGTAACCTAAACACTTTATCGAAAAGAATATCGAGACAATTTGAACAAGCAGATAATTTCAATAAATATTCTTTTCTTTGGTGAGAAATCAGAGTTACCAACAATCGTTAGTATCGTATTCCAAGATTTTTAAAAAGTTCAAAAAATCCAAGATTTCTAAAAAGTTTAAGGAATTTTCATATCTTCAGAACGATCAAAGATTTCTCCGGTGTTACGTCTCACACTGTACAATCGACCCGAATCGGAACAACGACTGACTCGATCGATCAATACGCCGATACATGTGACGTTCAACGAAAGAAAACGAAGTAATATATTAATAGCTGCGTGTCATAGTTTGGCCTTTTAAAATTTCAAACCGCGTCGAACCGCGCGGTTACTTTCCTCGGTTTATTATCATCCACGAGATATGCGCAAATCATTGATTTCATTCGATGAGTTTTTTTGTTCGTCGATTACGGCACGGCCCGTGAATAGAACGCTCGAAAAATGTGCAGTATGTGTTTACAAAAAACCAGAAAAGACCATTGTCTATCGGTATTGAAGCGCAGACGTGTTCGATTGCACAGACGATGCGCGCACACGGTCACGATGGTTTCGCTAAACAGTTTGTTCGCGCGTGTTTCATTTTCCCGACGAAGCTTCACGATGGGGCAAAATACCGAAACGAAAAGCCCGAAAGGAACAGAAAAAAAAAAAATTAAAAAAAAAAAAAGAAACAACCAGAAAATATTCCCAATACGAACACCTTCCGTATACGCGTCTTTCGGACGGTTTCAGATTTTTCGTTCCGCGGTGTTTCGTTTACCGATGTCGTCTCGCGCGATTTCGCGCGGCGTTTCTCTTACACGACGTGTCACGAAAGAAAGATTATGCATGGGAAAAATTATGCGACCGACAACCGTCACACGCGTCGCGCTCACACGGTGAGAGTTCTGTTACGCCGCTGAAAACGGATAGCGCCAGCTCGATTCCGAGGGACGAAATCCGAAAATTTTTTCTTTTGATTTCTCTCCATTTTCCGGGGGCAAAAGTACGAAAGATTGGAATCCAAGCGCTGCGAGGAAAGTGATCCGTGACACGATCCGAATTCACGTTTTCCCCATCGTGAGCAACTTTTCGATTGATAGAACGCAAAAAAAAAGAAAAAAAAAAAAGTAAAATAGAAAAAAAAAAGAAATAAAAAAAAGTGATAACCAAAAAAAAAAAAAGAAAAGAGAAAGAAAACAGATTCGATCAGATTAACTTGTACCGCTATACCAATAACAATCCGGTGTATCCGTGACAGCTGAATTATCAAGAGAGCCCCCGGTGGGTGACAACCCTGCCAACCCCCTGACCATCCTACTCCTCGTGTTTCACCCCCTCCCTCCCCCGAATGCCAAACGCGTCAGTGATCATCTCCGAAGCATTGTCGATCAAAGGAGCTTCCTAACGTGCGCGCCAATGTTAATTACTTGCAACTCTATCGAATGTCTGAGCCATGGAACGTATTGGACAGCAAACTCGAAGTACCTATCGAATAGTTGGACATTATTATTATTATTTTCTGCAGTCCCTGTTCGTGGAAAGGACACTGTTCAGTTCTGCAGAGTATCTTGAACTTACGAGTGAGCAACGATTTCTGTTCTCTCTTCGAGAACAAATCGTGGAAAAATCTAGAGAGGAATTCAACTTAAAAAACGAATGTAATATTTTTTATTTCGAAATAAAAATTGATAAAGCGACTACGAAGATGGTAGTGTACTTGGGTGTCGAGAGTTGGGATATGGAGAACGATTTTGCATAAATTTTAAAGATTACAGTAACGTCTCGAAAGATGAAAAAATGTTTTCAACGCAATCGCGTGATTTTCCCGAGAAAAATGAGTCCAAACAAGGCTACATTCGGACGATTCTATCTTGATTTAGAGAAATGAAAAATTTTTTTGAATTACGCGGAATCGACTAAATTGTTCGATTCTGGTCGTGTTTGGGCTCCTTTCAATCGGGAAAGGCGCGCCAATCCATTGGAATTACTCTTGTGAAGATACAAATAAAAAAAGTATTTTTGAGTAACTAGGGACACTTATTTCGCCGTAGCAGATATGCGCATTCGTCCACTATAATTATAAAATTTACAATGTAATAACAGCCTACGTGCATCCAAGTTTGTATTGTCTCTCTCTACCAAATCGTTTTCAAAATACATATAGCTAAAGTTGTGCGTGTAAAAATGAAATTTGTTTTCCTCAATTTGTCGAAGAAAAAAATAGTATAATATATATTGTATTCATTTACAATTCCATTGAACAAGAAACGCAACGTCTAACCTAAAATATTACCAGAGCAGACGTTGACTCATCTGGTAAATTTTCACACGTAAACCCTTGATATACCGAGTGTTTAACTGCAGTTAGAAGATACGCATATTTGCTACGACGCTCGCTTACAAGTGCCATCAAGGACCTGGGAACATCGTACAGAGCAGGTGTTGCACACCATGAGACCCTGTAATAAGTGGCGAAAAACACATTTAGCGGCTTGTATCTCCAAGGTTATCCCTCCCACTCGAGCGTGTCCCGAGTACCTCACAATACTCGTTCCAGTTTTCAACGGTTCCCTCTATCGGCCAGCATCGGGATTACGAACTCTGCGTATTACCATTTCTCGAATCCAAAAAGTGATACCCTCACAGAAATCGCTGCACACTCTTAGGTCCACTTAGGTATAAAACTTAACGTTGTCCTTTCCTTGAGAATTTTAACTTCGAAAGATTAACAACTACGCGATAAAAGCGTAGAAAAATTGTACATTAATTTCTGAGAGTAGTACATTATATTTTTAGAAGAAAAAAATAGTACATTAACTTTTCAGAGAAATATTGTGATCTCCTATAGATCCTCCGTAGGTAAAAATCTTTTTAACGTTAAACGTCTTTAGTTCGCAACACTGGAACGAATCTAATTGTTTTAAAGTAACTTTCGCGACGCGAAATAATTAACTCGACCAAAGTGACTCTTAATCGAATTTCACGAAGAGCGGAAAACATATTCGCGCGTCCATGGTCAGCGGCCTTTGTTCAACACTGATGAAGATTTGCTCAGGACGCGTGCGGCCACGGCGCACCAGCGGCTGCGAGCGCATTTCGGGGGATTCGTGTATTTTGTCTAGTGTTTATCCTCTGTGTGTACCCTTGCCACCACCAGATCACCATTCACCCCACAGCCGAAGACCGAAAGAGGCTCCGTTCTACGTACAGACTGAACGACAACTAAAAAAAAAATAAAAATACCAAAAAAAAAAAATAAAAAAAAAACCGAAAACGGAAAAAAAAACAGAAAAATATTACTGAAACGCAAAGAAAAAAGTCTGCACACGGAGAAAATGCTCGAGAGACTCGCTTTTTTCCGTATCTCGATTAAGTTCTCGCCTCGCGTAAAGTTTTACATGTTCCAGGCACCGATGTTGTTGTTTTATCACGAACTGCGCGCGCAATACCAAGCTACCTTTTAACCTTCCGAACTGTTACGCGAAAGCAAAAAAAAAAAAAAAAGAAAAAAACACAGAAAAAAAGAAAAGAAAGAAAAATATAAGTGTCGTTTTTTCCAAAATTCTTGTGATCACCACAGTTGTTTCGGCCATTCGTTTAAGCAGTTTACCAAAAGCAAAAAAAAAAAAAGAAAAAGGGAGATTCATAGATAAAGCGCACGAGGGCGATCGAATCCCGGCATCGTTGGAAACGGGATCGAAGAACGTTGATTCAAAACCGGTGATCGCGTTGTTTTCGTGTAATTGTAGAGCACCGAAAAAAAGAAAAGAAAAATGAAAAAACAGAAAAAAAAGAAACGAGAGAACAGAGAGGAACGACGACGCCGCGACTCGATCGCTCGAGTAAAATTATTTCTAGAAATGGTGGACACAAGTTTGAAATTGTCTCGTGCTACTACTACTACTACTACTACTGGTTCCTTTGCTCTCGCGCGCGCGCGCGTCCGTCCTCCCAGGAGTTCGTCTCCGCGTGTCACGTTTTGTGCATATATATACGACAGTTCCGTCTGTGTCTGAGAAAGAGACGTCGAGAGAGCGGGATAAAAGTTTGTTTGTCCCTGTTGTGTGTCTGTTGTTTCGCGACGTCTCGCACGATGGTATTGATCACCGTTTCCGAGCACCCTTGCCGTCGCCTTGAAGACGCTCTTCCTCACCTTCGATCGATTGGCACACGATACAGCGTCGTTTTTACCGAACGCTGTCGCTACGTGTACGCAACAGCCTCGCTGAAGTCACGCCGGACTCAATTGGCCGCTCAAGGTCACCGATGGGTTACTCCCACCATATTGCCTATCTATTAGGTTGTTCGGAAAGTCCTTTCGTTTTTTCTTTGGTGAAAATGAAACACGATTTTTTTAGAGTGTGTAAACATTTTGTTAAATTATATATTCTCCATTTTGGAAAACGAAACGACTTTCCCAACAACCCAATAGTTGCCCGTCTGGCGCAAACGTAAAGGTCCCGCCATCTGTGCTCGAAATGGAAAAGCGTGAGAATGGAGGAGGTGGAATACTTATCGAAACTTATAACGGGGGAAGAGGCCAATCGAACGGCCAATTGAGTTCCACGCCACCGTAAGTACAACCGGGAAGACGACAGTTTGCAAAATGACCGCGAGAAAAGACTAAAAAGAAACTAACGGATAAAAAAAGTCACGTCACCGAAAACGTACGCTCGAATAAACGAAAAACTAATTCCCACAGACGGACAAGAGGATCGCCGATCGATCGTTCGCGGCGTGAATTCTTATCGCGGGGTCTGTCAGGACGAAAACGGTCCGGCCCTCCAGAATGGAATCTCGACCGTAGTACAAATACCCGTGGTCCGTGAATCAGAAATTCAGGCTGGCATCGGGATCGCTCGGACACCGTAATCAATATTCCGAAGATCGTCCGCCGACATGGCGGCCGGTTCGATGGAATCTTCTCTCATTGTCAGTCCGGGTCCCCCCTCTGTTCGCGGTGGGCCAACTGGCGATAAGAGAGATCGTCTCGAACGGTGTCGTTTCGGATGGTCGTCGATTCCCTCGGATAGAAGGTTGACTCGACTCGAGACGTTGCATTCCAAACAAAGCGACAAACGGCTCGTTAACGTAGTGCACCGACGTTGGGTGATAGAGGAGAGGACCAGGTCCAGTCCAGCTCTCCCTCGCTCTTTCTCGCTATCTTTCTTTCTCTGTATTATATATGTATATATACATACTCTGTATATACATATATACATGTATATCATATACGTGATTTGTGTGCGTAGTTTCCAACTTGTGTCTGTCACGTGTATACCACTCTATGTTGGATGAGTCTGCGGGTGACTGCGTTCATGTTGGCGTGACTGGCGAAGACCGCGTGTGTGATGGGTACGCTTGATTTAGTGTGTGTCTACGTCTATTGTTTCTGTAACGGCGTGCGAAACATTGCGAGGAGCACTCGATTCCGTGGGCGATGTCGCGACGTGGGAAGGGATTGGGGGTGTCGGGGGATGAAAACGTAATCGCGGTGGGGTACACCGAGGCCAAAGCGATGCAACACCGTCTAGCGCCTCGGTGGCTGCTGGCGGATCTCCGCCCGGGGATCACCCGCGAGACGGAGTCTCTACGATCGGTTCTCCGCGCGCGTTCAACGGGACAACGGAACGAAACGGAACGGGACTTGATCATGGAAACGATTGCTCGCTCAATGCTGCGTACGCGCGTCCGTTTTTTTCCCGCTACACGCGGGTTCTGTGACCGTGGTAACGCCCTTTCTTCTCGTTGGTTTTTTCCCACACGTAGTACGTTCTGGAGTTCCTTTACACCGCGGTAAGTTGCAGCTCAAGCTCTCGCTAATCGTTCATTAATCCAAACAACAAAAAAAAAAAAAAAAAAAAAAAACAAAAAAAAAGTACCATCTATTGCTCGTTTCGCTCGTACATTCATCTTACATGTTTTTTCGTATGTCCCGTATATGTATCTATCTATTCTATATATGTATACGTATGTTATTACCTTTAGCCTGCGTTTTTGTAACTATCTATTCTCTTCCGTTTTCATTTTCTCTCTGTCTCTGTCGTCTGTCTTTCCTGTCGCCTCGTCCTCGTTCATTCGGCCTGTTCATCGATTCGTTTATGTTTGCCAGTTATGTCCGCCAATGTTTGATCATAATTCTTGCTTATTCGACTCGTTCCAAACCCCCCCCCCCCCCCTTTCCCTCGACTCTCCGATCTATTTTTCAATCGCTGTCTCGTGTTCTCTTTGTACTTTGTTTGGTTCTACTGCTCTCTTTCGCTCACTCATTCTCTCTCTCTCTCTCTCTCTCTCTCTCTCTCTCTCTCTCTCTTTTTCTTCCTGTACTTACCTTTCTTACCTGTGTAACTGTTTCTGTCGTTCTTGGGCCCGATGGCTGCGTTTCGCGCGTAGGTTGGTTTTTTTTTTATTTTTTAAATGAAAAAATTATCTTTATTCGCGAAAATATAGAACAAATAACGCCACGGTAGAGCCTAGCATTTAATAAACAACTGTATCGAGTCTAACGTCCCCCGACCATGTCCTCAAACTTTCTCAAACAGACTTTACACTTTTCTTGCCCCAAATACGAACATTTCGTCAAATTAAATTATCGGTTGTGTCCTAATTTTTATAGTTTAATGGCGATTATAGAGATTTAACAGCGTTTGATCGTATTTGACCGTGTTTGACCGTGTTTGCTAGTACGACCCAGCCGTGAACGAAGCCGCAGCCAGCTGACCCTCTTCACACCTACATTAAAAACTACAATCGTACGAATTGTCTCTGTGTTATCTGTGATATGTCGTCGGTATGTTGTCTCCCCCGCCGTCTCCTCCCGTCTATTCTTTTATTGTTTCTGTTATGTATTGTCTTCTCGTCCCTTAGCGTTGAGTTAGCTACTACATCTACCCCCGTAAAATGGCTCTAGTATGTTTGAGAATCGTGTATTTATACGATACGATATATATATATACCTGGTCTTGTGTTGTTTTGTGTTGCCAGGCTTGCATTTTTATGTACGTACACCCCCCCATTGTCTCGAATTTGTCTCTAGTGAACTTGTCCCTAGCATTCACACGAAACGCTGACTTTATCGCGCGCCTCTTGTTGCGTCCAAGACTCTTGCGTTCCATAACCTTTTTTTTCTTCAACTATTTCCTTTTCCGTCGTTACGAAGCATTACGAATATTAAGAACGATAAAAATCGCAAACAGAGTGTATATATAACGGAGAGAACGCAAACAGCGAATGACAAAAAATGCAAACGTGTTTGTTACGTCTTTTTTTTCTTCCGTTCAACCGACGGATCGGCAACATGTATGCAATTACGGAAATCAGAGAACAACCGTACCAAAGCTTTTCTATACACGATGACGATGATGATGATGATGATTATGATGATGATGATGATTATTGTTATTATTATTATAATGATAATGATGATGATGATGATAATGATGATGGTGACGACGACGACGACGACGACGACGATGATGATGATGATGGTAATGATGATGATGATGATAATGATAATAATGATGATGATGATGATAATGATCGTGATGAAAATGATAATGATAATGATGATGAAGAAGATGATCATGAAAGGACCCGAAAGGACCATCCCTCCTTGTCCCTTGTCTACGTCTGTTATCACCTGTCTTATAATGTGCCAACAACCCCGTACACCAAAGCCCTGTGTCTGTCTTGAACCGATCCGTGCTATCTACCCACCGAAAGTGTATCATATACCAAAAACACGACAACCCTCTTTTTAAAAAAAATTCGATTCAGTCAGATCACCGCGTTGGTACGAAAGTTACTCGCTTTCGCGTCGGTACGGCAGATCCGACCGACGCTCGGTTCGCGTCGGTACGACAGATCCAATCGGTGCTCGGTTCGCGTCGGTACGACAGATCCGACCGGCGCTCGGAGCGCGCAGAAGAGAGATGTCTCTGTACGGGATCGCGCGCGGGAATAGTAGAACCAAAATCCGAAATCAAAAAAAATAAAAAAAAAAAAAGTAAAGTAAAAGAGGAAAACTAACAACAGACGAGAAAAAATCGCAAACAAGAGAAAAGAGGAGGGTCTCTGTGACACCCGAAGGAACACGCGAAAGACGAAAAGAAGGCACGAAAAGATCTGATGTACCGTATCCGAAGCGAGAAGAGAAACGAAACAGAGAAAAAAAAAAAAGAGAGAGAGAGACAGATAATCGGCATATTGCGTCGGAGTATCGCGCGATTTCTCTCTCTTTACCGAGACACCGTCCGTTCTCTTTTTATTTTCTTCATTTTCCATCGTACGAACCATACATATGTATATATGTAGAGAAACGGAGATATATATATGTATAGGTTTGGTGTCTGCTGCCTTCGAGATCTCGGTGTGTTTGAGACCGTTAATTACGCATCCGTTCTCTATTTTTCCGTTTCATTCTTTCGATTGGTTGACTCTTACGTTTCCTTTTCTTTGTTTAACCATTCACTATGGTTTGAACTTACCAGTAGTGACGACTGTGCCTGCCACCTTGCTGTGCTCGTACTTGGAGGATCAGCACCCCGTCACGTTGTTTGATCCCCAAGTCACCCGACGAACGGTGGCACGGTGCGCGTAACCGGAAATCCGCGGCCGTGCTCGCTTTCCGGTACGACGTCACGATTAACGACGATCCCGACGATCGTTCGTACACGAATCGATCTTTTAACGGGGAAATATGTGCGATCCTCCAAGAACGAGTCATGCCCCCATATGCAATCCCTTAGGGACCGATGAATATATTTATATATCTACATACCGAACGCATCTATGCAGCCTATTACACACGGTCTCTAATTTATTTTTCCAAAACAAGGTGATTCTTAGTTGCTTGTTAATATTTAGCGGGTATATCCGTAACACCAAGCGGGAAATGAAACGTTATGTTAATTGTGTAAGGTGTACAGGTTACGTTCGTCGAGTTGCGACGAGTTTCTAACAGCGGAGGACTATAAGACGCAATCGATTACCATCACTGTCCGTGTAGCGCCAAATTCTTTGTAACGTCGAATGGTAAATATATATCTTCGTGCAAGAATCTTTCGTACTCGTCAAGAAAGATAGTAGTAAGAAGCAATACTGGATCCACACGAAAACGATAAGTACAAAATTTGATATAAAATCTTACATTCTGGCAATTTTAACAATTCAATCAGAGCGTTCTACATTTATATCAACTAACGGGATTAATTTTCTCTTTACCTTTCGTTTTAATACTTTGTTTTATCTTTAGAAGAATAGAAAAATTAAAATTCCTTTTATTTGTACAATGTTGTGCAAAGATGCACATTAGGTTGCCACCTTTTCAATTTTGGACTCGCGCTAAAGAAAGTCAAGGTATCTTATAAACGAATAAAAACTAATGCTAAAGACCATTGGTAAAAACAGTTCACTGCCAATAATATGCAATTTTTGTAATTTGAGAACGTGGCAATCCTGCGAACGCGAAAAATATATATTTTAAACCAATTAATTGTTAATTCTTCGACAGTATTTTTTTTCTCGAAGCATTCTCGCGAACGACTTGGAATATTTTATTAGTTTCCCAAGAAAGCGAGTAGATCGAAATGAAAGATCGATAGATGAAAAATCAGTAACATTTATTCGGAAATACGAATCATCGTGCATCGTTCACCGATTGCAATTTTCTCTCGTGATTCCTTCGCTGCGCGTATCCGTGCGAACGTTTTCATTGGCGAATTAACCGGAAGTACACAGCGCCGAAATGAGGTTAGGACGCGCACCCGTAGCTCGCTTTGCGCGGGTCTTTTAAATTCGTCGCGGTCCGAGAAGCGTACAAGCTTGTACAACTTACCTACGTATCGCGTGTTCGTTGTTTTTTTACTCCAGATTCGCTTGAGGCGTTGACACGCGACTAAGTATCACCGTGTATATTTATCTTGTTTACAGGCGTCACTGTTATTCAAAAGAAAGGCACTGTGACAGGCTGCGTACGTATGCGCGCGTTACACCACATATTCTGTGTATATATATATAAATATATACAATGCACATATATTTATATAAATATATACATATATATATAATAATATTATTATTATTGTTATTATTATTATTATTATTATTATCTACCTACCTACATCGATCTCATTATATTCAGCACTACACAGATCGCTTAAAATATTCAGCTTAACATACTCCAACTTTATATATCGCAGATAATCCAGCCCTGAGATTTATTACGTACCATACTTTTTCATTACGCCTATTACGTATCTATTACATGATATATATGCATGCGTTCTACTCTCACGAAAGTACCAAACCCATAACCGCCCCGCCCCCTGCCCCTTTATCTACCTGCCTCGGGACGATCGTTCTTTTTTTGCCGAATGATCTTCTTCTTTTCACTCTCCCCCCGCAACCCCAACCCCCAGCCCGGCCCGAAAGACAGTGCTCGAAAATCCAAAACAGTATCCACAGACAAAAAACAAAAAAAAAAAAGAAAAAAGACAAAAAAAAAGTGAATGAACAAACAGAGAAATATGTTCCCGCCTCGCTGCCGATACACGGCATTATTCCCCCCTCCCCCCGCGTTTGTAAAATCAATTTGTATCGTTTCCCGATTCGACCGTAGGCATTGGCTCCTCTCGCGCGAGCCAACGCGCACGCCGGCCCACCAATGGAGTACGCGGATCGTATTGGCAGCGAAGTGAGAATATTGGATCGCATTGAACCGTTGACCGCGGAAGCTGATTTGACAGACGGAATCGATTGTTCGCGCTAGCCGTCCGTGCCTTAGGATATACGTTGCACGACCAGAGAGAGAGAGGTTAGGTTCAGTTGAATTGATTATTCGATCTTTGTCCGGCACCCCTCCGGCGTTAGTTTTGTCGCGTGTACGCTTGTAGATGCATTCGATTGTTTTTCATCGCTCTCTCTCTCTCTCTCTCTCTCTCTCTCTCTTTCTTTATCTCGCGCGCGGATTTTTTTCTTTTTCAAATTTTACGACGCGGGAGTTTCGAATCAGCGTTCCGCGGTGCGACGGATCAACGATACGATCCAACTTCGAGAGGCCTCGATATATCTTTGATTTGTAACAGTCGTGTGGCGGTGATGCGAGGCCAAGTTGTGACCGAGCAAGGGATCGGAATAGTAGGCATCAGAGTATCCGTGGACAGGGACTCTCGCTTCGGATTCACGTTGACCAGAGCCGACGGATGGTAAGTAACATTTTCTTTCTCCTCTTTCGTTTTAAACGTATAGTATCGTTATAACTGAAATGAACGCCTCCGGGTGGAACTCAGTATTCAACGACGAGAACTTTTCGGAATGGTTATTTCACGGGACGGTTCATCGGGATTTCTTATCGTGTAGGTGACTCGTATTACTATCGTGTAGATGACACGTATTGATATAGTGTAGGTGACTCGTATTGATAAAGTGTAGGTGACTCGTATTGATATAGTGTTCGCATCGTGGAAATCTCTCAGAGGTATTCTTTAGAGCTATAGCATCTAAATGATGCAAAACTTGAGAGTCGTGTATTAAATAATTATCAAGTTGTCACTGAATCGTTGATTTGACGCAAATATAGATTTTTTTATTGTCTCGTTTAAAACTATTTGTCCGATACTGTATACACACTACTCAAAATAATTGAAGAATTGTCCACTCAAACGAGTTGATCGTTTGATAAAATATTCAATACTTCGTTGTGTAATAAACGTAACCTATTAAAGTTAGAAAAATAAAATTAACAATATTCAATCCTCAATTTATAGTGCGCAGAATAGTACATTCGATTACAGTTGTTATTCTGGAAACAGAAAGATTGATCGATCGACCGGACTGATTGGCTGGTTCTTTTTTACTCTATCTATACAGAGTGTTTTTAAATTGATGGGTACAAATAAACAGGAAAGGATTGATGAATCTGGGCATTGTTGTCAAATTGTAAAGTGAAAATGCCTGATGAAATTCATCACAGATATTCGATGCGTATATCGTTCATTTAAATACATTACCCTACTTAATATTGATAACATTTTGTAGAATTTTAGAACAGCCTAAAATAAAGAACAGGCCTACTCTTTCAGCTGCGATGACTCAAGTTCAAGGGATGAAATTACCCTCTGGAGTTTCACCCCATCTGATGTTATCTCGAAATCTATTACAGATGCAAGAAAGTTTTTTTACACAAGTGTTTTATGATCTTTGACGGAAAATAACATACAGCACGGACTAATAAAATTGAAAAAAAATGTATAAGAAATCATTCGGAATAAAAATAACACACTTCCTTGTTTTTTGCAAAAATATTGCTAACTTCGTTCACATGGTCGATAAAAATAATTTATTTCATAAATTTCGGGAAACATTTGTATGAAAATTGTCCTTGTATCATGAATATATTTCAAGATATCAGGGAGGTAAAACTTCGGAGGGTAATTTCATCCCTTAAGCTTGAATTACCGCAGTTATAAAGATGTACGTCTCCCTTATTTTCGGCTACTCCACTTATCTGCAAAATTTCATGGAAATGGTAAATATTCGTTGTAAGAAGATACAAATATGATGCAAATTAGTAACAGAAATGATTTACAGTTTAGAAACAATTAAAATTCGAACCTGTATTTATTAATATTGTTAACTAATTTAATTTATTTACAATTTATTATATAAAGTTTATTGAATTCGAGTTTAATTTCTTTCAAAACTCATTAACAAATAGTTCAAGTTCAAGAGCTCAAGTAATAAGTCAAAGGACCTTTAACGTGCGTTCTTCCAATTTGAGGTCCTCTATTCGCAATATGCAAAGAATTAAAGCTCCAAATTCGAATGTTAAATTTTACAATTGGTATACTCCCACGTGATTTTTCTCTGTTGCATAATTCAAACCAAAATCTTAATTCAAACGAAGTAACAATATTATTCTAAATTTTGATGCTCAAATTAAAAAAAATACCAGGTATATAAATTGCTTAAGCTTCTTAGACAATTCTGTAAAATTGTTTACTTCTTTATTCAAGTTTTACATACATTTACAAGTATTATTATTGCGAAATAAATTGCAAAAATTTAGGTTAACCTACCACTGGTTAATTCCACAATGAAAAGATCAATACAATCGGATGTACCCGAAGTGGTCCCGAACGAGGTGAACCGAAATAGCAAAATTTAAAATAAATCCTACGCGGGTTTCCACGTGTCTTATTTGTTCTAAAATCTGAAATCAGCGATGTATAAGCAAAATCCTTTTGCTTACACTCGGTACATTTGCGTGCTGCATTTGCCCCGAAATTTAGGTGTGTCCACATTGTACGAAAGCACTCCGTGCAACGTAACTCGCCATTTTACGAAGTATTTCGCTTCCCATTAAATCGTGAAAACACACCACCCAGACCGTGAAAGCGACTTCCATTTGCCGCTCGTAATCAGACAGTCGAAACGAAAAAGAACCGCGTGCACTCGATTCGCGCGGTTCGGGAGTTGGAACGGGTGAGGGGGGGTGAGGAAGAAATAGTAGAGTTGTCGGTGGAGGGAGGGATTCGTGGATCTCTCCGCGGACGCCGGGTGCACCGTATGCGTGACGTTAGTATTCGTACACGATGATGCGCGCACGAGCGTGTACGGCAGCTTGGACGTCCTTCGTAATAGGATCAAGGCTGCATTGTAACGAAGGGCGGGGAAGGAGACGACGGGAACACCTATATCAACCAGGTGTATAGTAATCCTGGCGAGGATAATCCTGAAACACGGAGCTGGAGGAGTTGGCCCTGTAAACCACATCAAAGCCCGAGCTAATGATGTCGAAAGCTTCCTAATTACTTCGTGCAAACCTGCGTGATTAGTCTGACCTCCGTTACCACCATCGCCTCGACCCTCCCCCCCAACCAACCCTCCGATCGCTGTCGAAATTTTACGGTAATACGGTGAACTACCAACGAGGAACCACCGTGTCCGCAAGAAGGTGGAAATCTCTGGCCAACTAGCTCCAACGACGATATGCCCATCTTCCAAGATGCGAGCAGGTTCCCCTAATTCTGGTGAATCCCGGAGTGTGCCGCACTCGACTCCTCTGTTTCGCTTTAACGAATATCCGTGCCCGAGACATAAATTAACAGTTATTGCCGCGTACCGTGGTGGCGATCGACACAACGAAACGCGAATGTTTGTCGGTGCTTGATCGCGAGTAACCCTTGTTGCGCGGCTTAGTGTTAAGTCCTACCCGCGCGAAATCGGACTACTCCCATCGGGCATTCCCCGGCCATTTTCGAGTCGGACTTCAGAATCGGATTTACGATACGCGAAAGTTGACGGTAACAACGAATGGTAGACCACGTGACGTGAACGATCGAGAGAGATGCATCTTTCGGGGCGAAGGAAGCTGATGTTTGAAAATATTTACAAATTGTACGAAACGTCCATTACGAATTTTTCGAACACGTATTAAAAGTTAACGTTTCGATCAGACTGTGGAAGAAGTACCATTTTAGGGGAATTTTTTAGTAATAAGTAGAGCGGAATTATTTAATGATTAGAATTGAACGAAGTTAGAATTTTTAAATACTACGTAAATTTTATTATCGTTTTACTTATAGATTTGTGAAAATATTGATTTGTTCAAGAACGGCAAACTTATTACGGCAAATTAAACTTTTCCGAAAAGAAGCGAAAAGAAAATTGTCTCTGAAAATAATTTACAACGCACCTGATACGAGCATTTAGAATTCGTGCAAAAAAATCTGTCAATAGCGTTTGTGCAAAATGAACATTGTACCTTTAACATCGGGACAACCGGAAGCGGAAACTGTCTTCGATGTTGCGACAAATATTTTATTTTCTCCCCCCGTCCCCCTCAATAGCCCGAAACTACCCCTTTGATTCGGTCACGATTGAGGCGAACCAACGCGTATCTCTTATCGATCGGACACCCAGAACGCAATACCGGAAGCGGTATAGTTTGAAATGCATTTACCTACTTCGATCAGGTTTGACGTGCTGGTCAACGGCGGCGGTGCAGTGACGCTTCAGTTCCAGCGTAGCCCCTTCAAACCCCTTACGAGGACCGTGTTCGTGCCATGGAATCAAATGGTGCTTCTATCTCCCGTGGTGATGACCCTTAACATGGAAGGCGAGTCCCATAAATCCAACCAACCCCCTAGTCCAGCTGTCGGTAAGTATTAAACCCTGTATTAACTTCTTATTTTCGTATTTTTCTTTTCACGTTATGTCGTGTTAAGCAAACACGCGAGTGTCCGTCAACGCCACGGACCAGCAAGAATAAGTAAATCCGAGACACTTTGCGTCATTCGAGATTCGAATCGAAATCAAGTCGCGCGTAATATGTTTACCGTATCGTTCTTGCGTTTCTTGTTATCGTTTGGTTTGTCACGTTTGGATATAATCGCTGTGTTACTATTCTCATCGTCAACCTAGAGCGCAACCGGAGTCGTCCAAGATACCCCTCAACGTGTGTGCCGTCTTTGTTCCGTCCTTAAGTGTTTTATGTTTTTAAGTTCCTTACCATTTACGGCGTACAATATAATAGGCTTCCCAGGGATATCGATGGGACTCTTTAGCGAGCACGGTCCGTGCCTGGAGCACGATCACGAGCTGCTACGCCCTATCATCGTCAGCACTTGGATGCCTGAAAAAGTGGGCGGTCTGCCTGGCAAGAGTTTGGTGTTCGCCGAAAGTCAGGTAAACAGAACCGACGTAGCTTGGTAGCAGCTTGCCTCTCGAACTTCGTGTCCTTCGTGTCCCGGCTCAAAGCGGACTCCTCCTTGGGACAATTTAAAATTCAAATTGTCCCGGTGGTGGCTCTCCCAGGACCGCGTAAACAACATCGAATTCTCGAGCGAACGCTTCACCGACCCCTCTTTCTTGCAGATCGTGCAGGAGAGCATCGCGATTCCGGGCTCGAATCTACACTTGATGTACCAGAGCAGCCAAGCCGCGGGCTACTTGTCCACGGTGAGGATGCAACTGACCGGCCCCTTCATTCCGAAATCGCTGACGCACGTGCACGTACACGTGGAGATCGAGGGCTCCCTTCACGCGAAAACCTACGAGGCGGACCCGAACTTGACGCACACCTTCGCTTGGAATAAACGGAACGTTTACAAGCAGAAGGTGTACGGTGTGGCCCAGGCGAGAATCTCGATCGGCTATCAACACTCCACTTGCCCATCCGTAATATGGGAGACGCAGACGGCCACCTTGCAAGGATTCGACGTGGACATCTCGGATATCGGTGGCTGGGGACTCGATATACACCATCACTACAACTTCCACGAGGGTATCCTCCAGAAAGGTGACGGCACCACCCTCCACTTCAAGCAGTATCCCCGTACCGTGAAGGTGGTGATGGGCACTGGACTGCAGAGAAGCTTGGTCTGCCAGGATTGCAACGGTCTAGCCAAGGACGCCAGGCTCTTGACTCCGGTTGCCCTCACGAGCGGTCCAGACGGCAGCATTTACGTGGGCGATTTCAATCTTGTCCGTAGAATCACACCGGAAGGAAACGTCTACACCGTTCTGATCTTAAGGTAAGCGTCAAAGTTTCCAACGCTTTGGTCAAGCGGACCCAGAAGCTAGGAACGATGAAGTGGAGTACCCCTCGAAGGTGTCGGATTGAACAGTTCCTCGAATTTGCATTTCCAGTGCGACGCAGGTGGCTTATCAGTACTACCTATGCGTCTCGCCGGCCGATGGCCACCTCTACATCAGCGATCCCGAGAGACATCAGATATTGAAGGCGCTGACACTGGAAGTCGTTCAGAATCCTAGCATCAACATAGAGCCCGTTGTAGGAAGCGGTGAAAGATGCATTCCTGGCGACGAGAGTCATTGCGGTGACGAGGGACCAGCCATACGTGCTAAACTAGCTCATCCGAAAGGTAAAGGAATTTATCAAACTCTAAGTTGTAGTACGGTAAATAACTCGGAGTCATTTGTGTACTCTAGAATACGATACGAGTACGTGTCAATTGTTAGCAAACGAATAACCACTGTGGCTCGTTGCGACTACCTTATACATCGCAGATTTGAATACCCCAAGCCTTGTTCCTAATAATTACGAAACACTTGTGATTAAGAATTTGAGGTGTACAGTCTTAACGAGCTTCGTAACACTTTCGATCGATATTTTCATTTCAGTATTGACTCCCTACGTTAAACTCCACTGACCCTTCGACGGATTAATGATCCAATAAATACACTCTATCCACTTTGCGTTGTACAGGAATCGCGATCGCTGCCGACAAGACCATGTACATCGCCGATGGGAGGAACATTCGGGCAGTCGATCCTCATGGTATCATTCACACTTTGGTGGGCCATCACGGACATCATAATCATTGGTCACCGGCGCCGTGCGTCGGTGCTATACCCGCTCATCAAGCCCAACTGCAATGGCCAACCGGATTGACTCTAAGCCCCCTGGATGGTTCTCTGCACTTTATCGACGACAGGCTAGTACTGAAGCTTACCAGTGATCTAAAAGTGCGGGTTGTAGCTGGTACGCCCCTCCACTGTACCAGCAACACCAACGGTAACGGGAACAGCAACGATGGGGAACTCGCCAAGGTAAACTCATCGACCACCACGAATCTTAAGAAGTCGGACGAGGTGCTCGGTTCCGTGTTGGCCGTTGGCTTCAGTCCAACCGGCGAACTCTACATAGCGGAGAGCGACTCGCACAGGGTGAACTCGATCAGAATCGTGGACAGCTCTGGCAAGATGTCGCACTTCGCGGGACAACAACAGGAACGATTGCGCGGGCAATGCGAGTGCAACAACACGACACCCAGTACCAAAGATCTGGACAGTTGCGCGTGTACGGACGACACCAGCAGCACGGAGACCCTGTTGTCATCTAACGCCAAATTCACCGCCATATCTGCCCTGGCGATTTCACCCGATGGCGTCCTGCACGTGGCGGATCAAGGTAGTCTGCACATCCTCGCGTTGCAACCCTATCTTCCAAATCACGACGAAAGTGGCGAGTTCCACATACCGTTCCCACCGACCAACGAGGTGTACGTGTTCAATCGATACGGTCAACACATCTCCACGAAGGATTTGACGTCCGGAAAGACCCGTTACTCGTTCCTGTACAGCAAGAATACAAGCTTCGGTAAACTGTCGACAGTGACCGACAGCGCCGGAAATAAAATTCAATTCTTGAGGGATTACAGCAGCGTCGTCAGCTCCATCGAGAACACGCAGGACCACAAATCTGAGCTCAAGATATCCGCGGTTGGATTCCTGGAGAAACTATCCGAGAGGGGTAGAGCAGAGATTGCTCTTGGATACGATGGTTCGACCGGCTTGCTCACCAGTCGATCCGGGGTAAGTAGAAGAGACGAGTATTCGAGACGAGTAGTGATTTCTTGGTGTTCCAGTTACGTGACACGGATGTTGCTTGATTTGTTCCAGGGTGGTGAAACGTACATATATAATTACGACAGTCTGGGACGCGTAACCGATGTGATACTACCTACCGGCGAAAAACTGAAGCTCTCCTCGGACTTATCCAACGACGAAGGCTTGTCGGTGAAGGTATCGGCTCCCCTTCAGGCTTTATCGAAAGGTGACAACCAGAGAAACGTCGAATTTCAAATGAAGAACGAAAGGTCGAAGATGCTAAAAATTACCGATGGTGAGTTTAGAATTCTTTCGATAAAATTGCCGACTATGTTAATAGTTAAGCTAACAAATTGTTTTATCACATTCAGGCACAAAGATCAAGCAAGCTATTGCGTTCACGAACAGCAGCCTGGAAGTTCTCCTACCCGGTGGTGGTAGGGTGCTAAGCGCAGCCACTACAAAACACCCATTGCTGGAAGCTGCGTTACCAGTGGAAGCTGAAATGTTGCCTATGTGGAGCTACCAGTTGATGTCTTTGGGAGAATTAACGAACACCATGACTACCACTTACAGCTTGGTCGGTGACGTTAGTCACTTCCAGCAGACTCTCAACAGAGAGATCTGGGTGAACGACACCCGAGTGATCGGTGTGGAATTCGAGCAGGCGTTCAGTCGCGAAACCTTCTACGACAAGACGAGGAATCCACTTCTGACGGTCACTTTCGATCCAGCTGGCCTGCCTCTGACCTGGCAACCGCACGAGCAAGGTCACAATCTCAGCATAACGTACGACAGGTTCAATCGCATAGAGAGCTGGAAATGGGGCGGATCCGACGAAACATACGGCTACGACCGTCACGGACAACTGGCCGAGGTGACGAACAGCCAGGATGGTACGAAACGGTACACGTACAACGACTTCAACATGCTCTCGAAGATCACTCTGGCCAGTGACAGACACTTCTCACTGCAATACGACGACGACGGTGGACTGCGTCACATCATTCTTCCATCAGGAACGAAACATTCGTTCTCGTGTCAAGCTTCCCTCGGTTTCCTTCGAGTGACGTACACACCACCGGGTAGCACCAGGGCGTACTTGCAACACTACAGTCACGATGGAAACCTCCTGCAAACCGTATTTCCAGGCGACGGAGCTCGTATCGTCTACAGGTATCACACGTCTGGACAGCTAGCCGAAGTCGTGCACGGTGATGGTAAGAGCGAGATCAGATACACCGAGAGCGGTTTACCCTCCGAAGTGATACACTCGGAACGAGACGTCGAGTACAAATGGGATTATCAGTACAGCGCTGGTCTGTTGATAGAGGAGCGCATTGACTTCGGTGCCAAGACTGGCCTCAGCAATGCCAAGTTCACGTTCGACTATGACTCGAACTTCAGATTGGTGAACGTACAGGGTAGAATAGGTGGTCAGACTCTGCCCGCTCATACCATGGCGTACAGCCCTAGAACAGGTATGCTCGAACAAATAGGTCAGTTTAAAGTGACCAGACCCCAGTCCAACGAAACCACCGTGTTCGACGGTACGGCACTGTTCTCTCGAATGACCGACAACAGATTCTTGGAAACGCAAGTGACGCTTACGATACATCAGCTGGAGGTGTTCAGGATGGAGTTTGCCCGCGATTCTCGTGGTCGTATCAATCAGACCAGAACCTACACGCGTAACGTCGCTGCTAATACGTACACCAATGTGAAGAATTACACTCGTGACTGTGACGGTCAATTAATCGACGTTGAGGCCCAAGAACCATGGGGATTCAAGTACGACGCCAATGGGAATATATTGTCGCTCACCTACCGGGGCAACATGATACCCATGGAGTACAACAGTATGGACAGAATCGTGAAATTCGGTGAAGGTCTTTACAAGTACGATAACAGGGGCTTGGTAGTTCAGAACGCCGGTGAGGAAAGGTTCAACTACAACGCGAAAGGTCTCCTCGTTCGCGCTACCAAACGCGGTAGATTCGACGTTCGCTATTATTACGATCACCTTGATCGTCTCGCCACCAGAAAGGACAATTACGGAAACGTTACGCAGTTCTTTTACAACAATCAGAAACGTCCCCACGAAGTGAGCCAGATATACAGTCCACGTGACGGCAAGCTGATGTCGTTGGTGTACGACGACAGGGGACACCTCATCTACGCACAAGTCTACAGGCACAAATATTATATCGCCACCGATCAGTGTGGCACTCCAATCATGATCTTCAGCCAGTACGGTGAAGGCATCAGGGAAATCATGCGATCGCCCTATGGACATATCGTTTACGATTCGAATCCGTATTTGTATCTACCCGTTGACTTTTGCGGGGGACTTTTGGATCAGGTGAGATAGGAATTGTTAGGGCTAACGTTGGCGGTTTGCAACCTCGATGTCTAACTCTTCACCGAATTTTTAGGTAACTTCGTTGGTGCACATGCCAAATGGTAAAGTGTACGATCCACTGATAGGTCAGTGGATGTCTCCTTTGTGGGAGAACGTCCTAGACAGGGTGGATACCCCGACGCATCTACATCTATATAGATTTAACGGAAACGATCCTATTGATGTTCGGCACACAGACCGATCGAATCAACCAACAGGTATGTTGCACTCATGACACCATTAGCGTACCCATTTAGGTTACCCATTTAGGGTATGTTAATTCCAACATACAATCGTTATTATTGTCACGCACTTGACGAGTATTTATCTTTCAGACCACATATCATGGATGTCGCATCTAGGATACGACCTGAAAAGCCTCGCACCGCAATTGTTCCCCGACAAGCTACCGGACAGTCTGATACTACCTGCTCTTGGTCCGGGTACCTCCATCTTCGGTAAAAAGAAGAGAACCAGGAACCTGGGCGTTCAATCCGGCTTCCTCGCTCATATCGCACAAAGACATTCCGGCGACGCGGTCAGTTTATCCGCGCCCCCACGTTCCGCATTGAAGAAGGACACCAGCGAGCTGATACCCAGTCGGTTGGGTGCCGCGTCCGATCCTCCGTTCGGGAAAGGAATCCTCGTGTCGAGAACGGCGGAAGGACAGGCAGTCGTGTCCAGCGTACCGACAGCGAACGCCATCTACGGTGACGTGTTCACGTCGGTGTTCAACCGTTCCTACTTCCTGCCGTTCACGTTCGTGGTCCACAGCGCTCAGCAGGACGCGTTCTACTTCGTGAAGGAGGAGACGTGGCGCGCCAGTGAAGATCGTGGACAGCTGAAACGTCTCGGTGGTCAGGTGAACACAACGTTCCACGAGAACGAGAACGGTAGCGGGAGCAGCTCGCTGATAGACGTGAAGATCCACGGAGCCAGCTACGTGGTGAACCTGCGTTACGGTACCACCGCCGAGAAAGAGAAACAAAGACTGCTCCATCACGCCAAGGCGACCGCCATTCGCAAGGCCTGGCACAGGGAACGCGAAGCTCTGAAGGCCAACACGCCCACGACGATCGAGTGGATGGTGGCCGAGCAGGACGAGATACTCAAGTCCGGTCTGGCGGCCAACTACGAGGGCGAGTACATACACGACGCCCAGCTGTATCCCGAACTGGCGGAGGACCCGTACAACATCCGATTCGTAAAGAAGGCGGTCGATCCATCCAGTAAGAAACGACGCAGAAGGAGAGGCGCGCCCACCTGCAAACTCTGGTGGCTGGACAAAATGTGCTAGATCGGACGGTGATCGACCTTAGCGAGTGTCCTCGTCCCCCGTGCCAGGGGGAAACAGTCCAAAAATCGTAAGCAACAGGAATTTTCGAACGTGGCGTGAGAGAGAATCCAAACGAAGGATGGATGAGAAAGGATCGGCAGCCGCTATGCGCGCAGCGTTCGTATGCACACGTAAACGTACTGAACACTATCAAAAAAGTTTTATACCAAAGTCTATTTGTGTATTTCGAAGATGCCAAAAACATTAAGGTTAATATGATTATATTGTACCGTGATAGGGTGTAGTGTGTAAGGGTTCGAAGCACGCGGCGGCGCGGGATACGAGGAGGTTTGTTCACCGGCGCGGATATCACGTGACGATATCTCACGTCGGTCTACCGGAGAAGGACGCGAAACGTTCCGAGACGATGCCCCTCACCCGTTCCGTAATGGGAATCGAGGTTACGGGGCTACGATGGAGAGTCCAGATACTCGATGTTCCTCGTCGCTAGGGGTGGAGTTCCAACCTCCTGAACGACAGACGCTCAGCCGAACCGTGGAGTTTTAGACCTGCGCGACGAATTCGCGGCGAGAAGAGCACGGAACGTGATCGCGAAACGGTGGTTTACGATTCGCGACGTATACGCCCGATCGATCCGAGAAACCGACCCACGAACATGGAACGACGCGAGCTGACGAACCGGGAGCACGGCCATTCGTCGTTGAGGCGAATCGAGTGAGAGAAACTAGTCAATATATAGCTTTACATTGACATAGAAACATTTTCCAATAGGATAAGAACGACGTGGGAAAGTGACACGAGCCAGCCGCGATCGTCGATGTACAACGCGAGAAACTGTGAGCGCAACCCGATCGGGTCTACTCGCCTGTTCACCGTTTAACCGCGCGATATCTTAGCCGTACTTAGATAACCGAACAGGAGGATCGACGATTCGATTCTTCTAGAAAAGGAGAAGAAGAAGAAGAAGAAGAAAACGAGAAACGAAAGAGATACGATGGGTAGGCTAAACAAGGATCGCAAGTGGATGTGGACGTGGACGTATCTCAACAATGAATGGCCCCGTGGATACAGCAGAAGAGGATCGAGAAGGTCCTTCTTTTGTGGTCAGCGCGAGAAACGAAACGGAAGAGGATCGTGTTCAGGCGCGCTTCGAATCGATGCATCCCGAATTTAGGCGATCGAAGGCGGGGAGATGTTAAAGGTGTACTATAAAGTGGTGCTTTCTCGTGCGATGAGAATCGGTGCGACAGTAAACGAGGGTGAATAGTTAGAGGACATCGGAACATACTAAATAGCGTGGCTAAGGTATTTTTAACTGATGGATGTGTCCTAAAAAACCCCCCACTCCCCCTTTAGCGCTAGCGTCCACCACTTCCTCGAGGATTTCTATGTCGCGTCGCGTACGAATTATTCGAAAGGGAGGCTTCATCGTTGCCCGAAACGGAGGACCATTTATTTGGTAGACGATAATGGCCCTCCCGCGAATCGACGACAGTGACAGGGGCAGAAGGAAGCGTCGGGCGTGCGAGCCAATGTTTGTCTGTTTATGTAAGCCACGCGAACGTGGACAAACTCATTATCGGTAAATAATACGTATACACAATATGCATATTCGTGCTTGCTGGATATGAATAACGAACGTTAACTATCGTTTCTTCACCGAGTAACTAAGTGTGTATATCTAAATTAACGCTGATCAGTACCGATCGTTTCGCTGTGTACTGAACGCCATATACGTCTCTACGTGCATAAGATATTATTTAGCACCACCCCTTGCTGGCCCCTCCCACTTTTTCCAATCGACCCTTCCGGTCGGTACGCTCGCGTGCGGTGAACGCCTTGAGCGCGTCGGACGAGTACGCTTGACGAACGGGACTCGGGCTTCTCCGCACGAAGCTCGACGCCGAAAGGGTTCAAACGTGTTATCGAACCTTCTCCGTATTCACTGCCCTCTACCATATCCTATTCTTATCCACCCCCAACCCTCACCCCCTCACCGGAGCCACCCGACTCCCTCGTTTCCTTTTCTTTCGATAATTCCCTTCGATTGCCTCGACGCGTTACTTTCCCGCGTTTTTCTCGAACGTTCATATAACTCGCCATATTGAATACTTTACGACGGCTTTAGGCGGCGCCGTTTACGGGATAGATAGTTGCCACCACAACGACATTCGCTGTCCGGATAGATGAGAAAACTTACAAAATGAAAAAAAGATAACCTATACGCTGAGTGTATAAACAGAACAGAAGAAAAAAAAATGAAGTATATATATATAGAAAGAGAGAAAGTCGGAGAGAAAAAGAGAGTTATATAGGAAAGCTTCGTAATGTATTTTTGACTCGAAACTAGAGTGTTTAGAGCTACGACGGTAACACCAATATTCTTCAAACTCTGCGGTCCAAGCGAGCTCTCGTCAGTAACGCTCGTGCCCTATCGAGGTCGAAGGCGGTCCTTTCGTTGTTTCTTATTTTCATTCTTTCTTTTTTTTTCTTTTTTTTTGTTCTCTCAAATATATATATATATATATATATATATCTGTACACTGCGTCGAGTACACCCGTGTTTTTCAAAACGTGACCGTTCTTTCGCGTTCTCTCCCCTCTCTAAATTAACGCTGCCAACACGAATTTCGACGAAAGAACGGCGCATCGCGCGACGAAACGGACCTCAAGTATCTTTGGTGATCGAGCCACACCTTTCGACTCGTGGCCCTCTAAACACTCACACTACCCGCTCCCGCCCACCCACCTACCCCCCACTCCGCCACAACCCCGCCCACCGTGCCCCTCCCCCGTCTCTACAGTCACAATTTATTCGTATCTGTAACCGTATATAATTACCATTGAATCGGCAATGGCGTTCAAAGAATCGACTATTTTTTAAAACGAGAAGTAAAAAGTATCGAGTGTCAAATTATTGAGAAGAGAGAGAGAGAGAGAGAGAGAGAGAGAGAGAGAGAGAGAAAGATAGAGAGGTTAGGTCGGCGTGACCTAAGGTGGATTCTCAAACGTGCAGGGTCGCGAGAAAACGGTTTCGCAGCATGTTCTTCGCGTGCGTTCCGAACCCGTGCCAGGAAAACGGGAACAGCCGAAGGAGCAGCAAAAACGACGAGTGGATTCGCTCTCTAACTTCCGTGAAGTTTCGTCTCGTTTCGCGGGAAGAAGAAAAATGAAGAAGAAGAAGAAGAGAAAGAAAAAGCAGAGGAAAGAACGGAGAAAGTGGAACTGTTTTTTCCCCGTACGATGTTTTCTCGACCGCAGGGGAGACGCGATTAATATATAAATATGAATATAAATATGAATATAGATATGAATATATATATATATATATATATATATATATATATATGCATATAAATACATAAGTATAAATACTTCTGGAATTAACGGGGTAGAAATTGCTCGAAGAGAGCAAACCGATTATTAATTACGATTAACTACGATTGTATCGATTACTGCTACGACTACACGGGGATCGTATACGCGAAATGTGAAATTACGAGATCTATGGCCGGGAAGCTAGCTGAATCCGTCGGACCACGTGGTGTACGGTACACACAGATTCTCGCGAAGCGAACCTCGCCCTCGGAGGGGGGGACGAGTCGAGATAAGGAACGGCACAGAAGTTCGAGCACACGGGAGAGAGAGTGATATATATGATGAAAAACGAACAAAAGAAAAAAGAAAAAAAAATTGAAGAAAAAATAATTGAGTGTGAGAGAGAGAGTGAGAAAGAAAGAAAGAAAGATAGAGAGAGAGTGAGAAAGAGAGCGAGAGAAAACGAAAGAGAGATTGAGAGCGACAGAGAGAAAGGAGAACGAATGAATGCAGAAGAGTCACAAGTCATGCTGCAGCTACTACGACCACTACCCCTTAAGTAGATTAACGCTACTTTGCCGCTGATCTAATTGTTTACCGTCACGTGTTGCTGTAAACCTAAACTAACGATACGATATATTTTATTTATATAATCTAATCGACTGTATTTATTGTAAATAGTCACGATGTTTGCTATGATATAATATATCTGTAATTGGATGGAACCTGCCTGAGACTGCGCCCAAGCCCTGTCCTCTATGATTGTGTCTCACTGTACACACGATTAACACACGACGGACATACACAAACACACACGCGCGCGCGTACGTGGACACGCAGTATATTTATATGTATATACATATATACATATACATATGTATGTATATATACATATATATGTACGTATATGTATATGTATACAAGGTAACGAAGCGATGGGAACGATTCCAAGAATTGATTACCTACAATTTGTGGACGAGAACAAAAAGGTGCGAGCACAGGTACCCAGCTTATCTGAGCGACGATGGGAGAGATAAAGACAGATCTGTAACGCGTTCGACGAGCTATTTACGATGTCAATATTTCGTCTCGTATCGAACGACAATTGGAAGCCCCAAACTTAACCCCCCCCCCCCCTCAACCCCTATATCGATTCCGTGAATCTCACTCATTCGGGATACCCTTACGAGGATGAAAGCGAACGATGGTCACAGATAATTTTTATAAATGTATTTCCACCCCGTCCCTCGCAACCCTACTCCCTCTCTCCATCACCATCTCTCCACCGGTACTCTCGACGAACTCCGAATCGATCGATGGTCGTCGCAGAGGCGCTCGAAAGAGTTGGCAAACTAAACAAAAAGAAAAATATGCAAACGAGAGCAAATAGAAAGAAGAGAGAGAGAGAGAGAAAGAAAAAAAAAACAATATTAAATTTCAATTGACGAACCGCTGCCACGTCTGGGCACACTGTGTCACAACCCAACCAGCATGTCCAATAACTTACAATATTACTATCATAAGTACAATATATTAAGTGTTTTCAGAAAATATATGATCTATATATGATAATAAAAACGGGAAAACGTTTCATTGGTCCGAGTACTCTCATTCACGCATTTTGATCCTCGTTCACCTTCGCCCTCATTCGTTCCGTGTACTGTATGCATTTAGTGCATTAGTCCCTCGATGACGAATCAACTGCGACTGGAGCGACGTTCTTTCATCGTGGCAAGAATGCAGAGCGCCAGGAAGAAGCTCAGCAACTGGAACGAGAATCGTTCACGATCTGAGAATAATTGGCAAAACGAGAGATTGATACAGCAGGCGGTAGTGAATGTTCAGAAATGGAAAATCCAAGTTTTAGTTGTTGTAGTATGATCAAATTTATTGTCAGCTGAACCCTCGAAGCCAGTGTCTACTAGAAACAAAAGCACAATCAGACATTTCACACATGAAAGTTAAATTATTTTATTTTTCATGCGAGGGGAAAATTCGTTTCTGTTAACGTTCTTTAAATTTTTATCGAATAAACGGAGATACATCACCACACGTTGGTTGTATTGATTTTTGTTGAAGAAGCTACGAATGAAAAGTTATTTATCTTGTATTTAATGTCCGTGATTAATATCTAGATCAAATTTTTGTCTAGTTCTGATAAAAGACAGAAGAGTCTTTTTCATCGACACATTTTAAGATTAATGTGGATGCTGACAGGGTCTGCCCTCTATTCATAATATACGGAACATGAAAGTATCTCGTTCCAAACCTGCTAGTGGACTCGTCGGTAAAGTAGATATAAAAGACTACCAGTGTGGCTGCTGACAGAGTCTGCCCTCTATCAGCGATATAAGGAACATGAAACGTATCTCGTTCCAAACCTGCTAGTATACTCGTCGGTAAAGTAGATCTAAAAGACATTTAAATTAATTACTTAATAATATGTTTGTACGAATTCAAAGTACTACCAGTTCGAGTCCTTTCGATTTCAAACTCTGCCCGCTATATCAATCGTGCATATTTCATCTTATAATCACAATAGCTTACTATGATCACAAAGATCAAGAGCGCTGATATGTTTATCGCGGGAATGTAAGACTTGAGTGAAAGTACAGCATTCTTTAAACATCCTGCCTTGAAAGATACAGCATCCGTCATTTGTATGCACTATAAATAATTGTTCATGTATACGTTACGCAATAACGAGAGCATCTCTTTCGAACTTCTTTTTAAAATCACTCAATTATCACCAGTGCTTTTGCCCTCAATATTCGATTTGAAATAGAGAAATTTTTTTTAAATATTCACGTTGTCGCAAAAATCGTCTCGTATATTGCAGAAGAAGTTACAGAAATTGTTAATCGAAAAGAATTCGCTAAAAGATTACTTGTCAAGGAAACATTACGTGTTCGATAGCAATGGCGCAGCAACTTTTCGGAATATTGATACGATACTTGATCCAGTCGCTCGAAGACTTAATTCCACAACACTTCAGCTAAAACACAGTTCTTTCTTAACATCTATCTGTGGCGTTCGAAAGAAAAAGAGGAGAGTAAAATACAAGACAGTTTGCAGTAGTAAGTACAGTACGTGCGCGAAAAGATTGCATCTAGAGTTATGGCGGGTCCTATTCGTTCAATGAGTATTATATTCGTCAAGTAACAAAAATGTAATTCGTTCAAGTTTTCTAGCAGTTCTCGTTTATATAGTCAAATTATATCTAGTCTGTACGTGTCTATGGATATGACCCCTAAACGAATAGAACCCTCCATATTCCTCGCGCGCGTATAATGGACGAAACTAATTTCTCACGTGTCGTTGAGTATTATCCCAAGCCTCTTTACTCGACGACAGGGAATTATAACTTTTGATGGAGGTGACCATATCATTCTGGATATTTTTCGTGATGTACTCGACAATCCATAAGCTCAGTAACGCGTTGATAAATATAACGCCAAGGAAAATCAAGCAACACGTAGCGTACTGAAACGACATAACGCTCTTAAATTTCTCAATGCACGGTACAATAGTGCATTCTTAATTGATGCTATTCGTGAAATTAGGTATTCTGAGAATTGTATTTTATCTCGTTGCGTTTGTTAGCTTCTCGAGCTCGTCGAAGACAGGTGTAAAATAAAATATGAGTGAAATAAAAAAAAAAAAAGAATTCCTAACCTAGAACCGTTACGCAGTCCTCGAAAGTGGTGAGGATAATTTTGTATGAATTAAGTGCATCGGTTAAACGTGTATTATTATAGTACGTTTGTTTCTGAGTGTGCAACCTACGATGTTCAACAAGATCCTTTGTTTCCGTATCAGTCCAACAATTCCGAGCAAGGACGTTAAAGAACCAACAAGACCCGTAAGCAATAAAGTAATCAGGAAACACCGTTGTCCCATTAGTCTTGACATTATTTTATCGTCAATGATCGTCCATATCGATGTTACAACACCAACGATGCCTGCGAGCTTTATTTATTTCAAATCAAATTAAACCAGTATGCATTATTTTAAATTAATTCACCGAGTGATTGTTCGACAGTTCACTTCGGTTACTTACGAACGTTGTTGCGTTGATGGTTACAAAAACAGGTTTACCGCATCGTCGCGACAGATAACCGTGCGGAAAATCATGGAAACGTATTCCAAGAAAGTGTGGCCTTTTGTCGGTCGAGATGGTTCCATTACTATCGGTGACATCCTCGTCCGTTTCTGTATCATCCTCGTTTCCATCGTCTTCGTTATTACCGTCACCGCTAAAAAATTTATTCCAGTTCATGTGTGTTTATGTAATCTGAATTTGACCGAGGAAATAATTGAATGAAAACAAAATGAAAGAACCGACGGTTCTCTCGATCTGTTTTATCGGACTGATACCACTATTACTTGACTAGATAAAATATTAGTAATTTTAGAGCGACCTCTTCGTTATCGCATGGCGATTGCAGAAACTACATTCAACTAAGCCATAAAAGTCGGTAAAGATGGTTAATGCAGAAAACTCGTCCCTCTATATCATGTGAGGTCGTATCAAACTTATCAGATTTAGAAAATGATGTAACAGATGGAGTTTGAAATATTTTAGCAACATAAAACTAATTATAAAAATATTTTAAAAATTTCAGCAGTTTAATAAAATTTGCCAAGTCCCAATTATTTTCAGACCGTACTTTGGATTAATTCATACTCTAAAGAAGAAATAATTGAATAACATTTGGAACATTCATATTCTTTTCAATGACTAATAATGTAGAATTACATAAAGGAAATGGGAGAAAAGTAGAAAAAGAAAGAAAGCTATTTTCATTGCATGAAATGTATTTATTGAAATGTATCAGAGTTATATACTTATTCGTTTGTTTCTTATGCGTTACAAAAGAGCTTTACATTGTAATAGTCTATTTATTGAAATAAATAATATTTATCTGTTTACTATAACAAGAAATTATATGTGTGGTACAGGCTTAACAATTTAATAAAACTGAATATTTGTAGCGATTGTGTAGTATTTTCACCATTATTTGATGGAAAATAATATGTAACAATTGTTCGATAAAAAATTTAATTCAAACAGATAAAACATATAGAATACTAAAATCTGAAGTAAAATATTGAATTATATCTATATAAGTCTTTAATTCATAAAATTAAATAGTGTGTACATTTGTTGTTTAGAACTAAAGGAACTAGATATTGAAACTGTTTCGCGCCGTTTTTACTTGACACGGGCTAGAATTTGTAATCGAATTATTCGTGAGAAATGCTCTTTGTTACACTGATATTCATGTGCATGTCATAAACAATTTAACACGGCAAAATGAACAAAAAATTCTTTTCAACACCTTCTGCTGCAAAAAGGACTAAATATCGGTAAATTTTTATAATACTTGTTGAAAATTTTATTTTAACCTTATTTCGCGTACATTATGTGAACTCATAGTTGCCCTTCTTTTATTATTGCGTAAAGAAAATATTTTACTAGCGTAAACTGAGTCTAGAATTTTTAAGTGCATAGTATACAATCATTTTTGTTGACACGAATGTCATAGTCAAATTAAGAACCTTAATCAATGTCTTTTTTCAGTTCTTTATTTAGCACCTATTTTAAAATATTTTTTTTATTAACAGAGACGAAGATGAGGATGATTATCCTGGTTCCTTTGAAGCCGAATTGGCTAATATGGATGAAATGGATGATGATTTTGGAGATGTATCTCAAATGATTGAGGAGGTATATAAAAATAAAATAATCGTACTTATAATGAAAACAAAATTGATTATTATAAATTTAGTTTAGAGTTTAGAGTTAATATCTGTGTTTAAATTGTTATATACAAAATGATTTAGACACATTATTGATCAATATTTTATTATTTTAGCCACCCGATGTACCATTAATTAATGAACGAAAAGCAGTGAGTTAATGCCTGTGATAGAAGTGTTTATACGTTAATGTATGTTTTAAAGTCTAACTATATTTGTTCAATTTGAATGTTAAAATAACTTATAACAGTTTTCATTGATCATGTATTTCATTGATTTAGACATTTTTTTTCTATATATAATAATGTACTTCTATAATCACTTGTGTATATACTGATGCACTACATTATATTCAAAACTTCATAGACATTATGTTTGCAAATCGTATTAACTAATGTATCCCAACTATATACACTATTTTTCATTGTTCACTTGCTGCTTTTCCTATGTTACATTTTTGTTGCTAAAATGCTTTTATATGATGTTCTTTAGGTTTGTAACAAAAAACACTATCAAATGTAATTAATAATTTTAAGTTACTTTTAATAGGGTCCAGAACAAGAAAACACATTTTCAAAATGGAGTAGACCTCCTCCACCACAATTAAATCCACAAAAAGATGCATTAATTTTTCAACAAATAGAAATTGATCATTATTTAGGTAAATTAATACTACTACAAGAAGAAATGAGAACAAAAAAAAATGTCCAGTTTCTAATACATCTGTAAAATTATCTTTATTCAGGAGCACCATTACCTGGAATGCCAGGTAGTAAACTGGCTCCCGTACCAATAATGAGAATGTATGGTGTTACGGAACAGGAAAACTCTGTTTGTTGTCATGTCCATGGATTTTGTCCTTATTTGTATGTTTCAGCACCATCCAACTTTACAAATCATCATTGCAAACCATTTAAGGTACAGAATCATGAAAACCATTTGTATTGTTCAATTTGAACATTCTGTAAATTGCTTGTCTTATTACTTATCCATACATTATTTAGGATGCTCTGAATACAGCTGTGTTAAAAGATATGAGGTCAAATCCACAAAATATTCAGGAAGCTGTCTTAGCTGTGGAGCAAGTGTACAAACAAAATATGTATGGATATGCTGGAAGTGAAAAATCACTATTTTTAAAAATCACAGTAGCAGTTCCACGATTAATAGCCCCTTGCAAAAGATTGCTTGAAAGTGAAAACATTTTTTCTGATCTTAAACACCAATACAGTGCTTTTGAAAGCAATATTGATTTTGATATTAGGTGGGTAGAATAAATTTTAATACAATTTTAATGTTTTCAGTTACTTTCAAGTAAGTTTTTCTGTATATTTCAGATTTATGGTTGATAAATCAGTTGTTGGATGTTCATGGATTGAATTGCCACCAAAAATGTGGAAATTACGTAACCATTATGGACACATGTTACCATTGACTACAAGATGTCAGTTAGAAGTAGATGTTGCATGGGATGCTTTCATTTCTCATGCACCAGAAGGAGAATGGTCAAAAATTGCACCATTTAGAATACTTAGTTTCGATATTGAATGTGCTGGACGCAAAGGTTAGCTTACTTTTCTTATATATATTTCTTTCTCTATTATATATAAAACTGCATAAATATATATATAAACTTTATTTATAAATATAGGTATTTTTCCTGAACCAAATCATGATCCTGTTATACAAATTGCTAACATGATAATAAGACAAGGAGATCCAGAACCTTTTCTACGGAACATTTTTACACTTGATACATGTGCGCCTATTGTTGGCTGTCAAGTTTTAAGTTCTGATAAGGAAAGTGTAATGTTAGAGGTACAAATACATTCAAAGTTTTATTGTTGTATCAATCATTTTTAGACTAAATCACTGTGTTAATTTTATTTTATTTTATTTCTGTTAGAAATGGGCTGATTTCGTGAGACAATCAGATCCTGATATTTTTACAGGATATAATATAAATAATTTTGACTTTCCTTATCTAATTAATCGAGCAAAGCATCTCAATGTAAAAAATTTTGAATTTCTTGGTCGAATAAAGAATATAAAGTCTGTAATTAAGGTTCACGTTCTTCAGAGTAAACAGATGGGTCGACGTGAGAATAAATCCGTAAATTTTGAAGGAAGAGTTCCATTTGATTTGTTATTGGTAAAGGCAATCATTTTTAATTCTATTCAAAATACTAATATAATGTAATAAAGCTAAAATTATGTTTATATTTAGGTTTTGGTTAGAGATTACAAATTAAGATCTTACACTTTGAATGCAGTTTCTTACCACTTTTTGCAAGAACAGAAAGAAGACGTTCACCATAGTATTATTACAGATTTACAAAATGGTAACGCGCAAACACGTCGAAGACTTGCTGTCTATTGTTTAAAGGATGCATATTTACCGCTCAGATTGTTAGATAAATTAATGTGTATTATTATTTACATGGAAATGTCAAGAGTTACTGGAATTTCTATTTACAATTTATTAACCCGAGGACAGCAAATAAAAGTTGTTTCACAGCTTCTGAGGAAGGTTCGTTACAATAATTATCTTTTTATAGTTATCAATACAAATTGGCAATTCGAATTACAGACATATTATTTCAGACTCGGGAGAAAGATTTTTTGATGCCAGTACATCATGGCCAAGGTAACGACGAACAATTCGAAGGTGCAACAGTTATAGAGCCAAAACGTGGATACTATAGTGATCCTATTACTACTTTGGATTTCAATTCCCTATATCCAAGTATTATCATGGCACACAATTTATGTTATACAACACTATTAAACCATGATAGGGAAGTTAAATATAAAGTCAATACTGATGATACGACTAAAACCCCAAGCAACTCAACGTTTATCAAAGCTAATATTCGAAAAGGAATTCTTCCTGAAATTTTGGAGAATCTTTTATCCGCTAGAAAAACAGCAAAGGCTGAATTAAAAAAAGAGACTGATCCATTGAAGCAAAAAGTTTTGGATGGCAGACAATATGCTTTAAAAGTATCAGCCAACTCTGTCTATGGCTTCACTGGTGCACAAATGGGAAAATTACCTTGTTTGGAAATATCAACGGTAAAATTTTATAATATATAAATTTCTCTTACTGTTAATGTGTATTTTATTGAACGTAAATTATAGAGTGTAACTGCATATGGACGCGCTATGATAGAACAAACAAAACAAGAAGTAGAAGAACAGTATTGTGTTTCAAAGGGATACGAAAATGACGCTGTAGTTATATACGGAGACACTGATTCCGTTATGGTTAAATTTGGTGTTAAGACGATCGAGGAAGCAATGCAACTTGGAAGGGAAGCGGCAGAATACGTAACGTCAAAGTTTCTCAAGCCTATAAAATTAGAATTCGAGAAAGTGTATTTCCCATATTTATTAATTAACAAAAAACGATATGCTGGTTTGTATTTTACGCGTCCCGATAAGTACGATAAAATGGATTGCAAAGGTCTTGAAACTGTGCGAAGAGATAATTGCCCTTTAGTAGCAAACATGATGAACACCTGTTTGCAAAAGTTATTAATTGATAGGTAATTGAACATTAAATTTATGGTACTTATAATCTTGGAGAAGGAAAAGTATTAAAATTATTTTTTATGCTAGGAATCCCAATGACGCCCTAAATTATGCGAAACAAATTATAAGCGACCTTTTATGCAATCGTATTGACATTTCTCAGTTAGTGGTTACGAAAGAATTGACTAAAACTGACTATAAAGCCAAACAAGCACACGTTGAATTAGCGGCAAAAATGAAAAAACGAGATGCAGGAACTGCGCCTAAACTCGGAGATAGAGTTCCATATATTTTCATTAAAGCTCCAAAAAAAACACCGGCCTATCAAAAAGCAGAGGATCCAATCTACGTATTAGAGAACAACATTCCTATAGACACAAATCATTATTTAGAAAATCAATTGTCCAAGCCACTTGTGCGTATTTTTGAACCAATTCTTGGCGATAAGGCAGAATCGCTCCTGTTGAAAGGTGATCATACACGCACAAAATCTATTGCTACATCCAAAGTTGGTGCTCTCTCTGCTTTTACACTTAAAAAAGAAGTGTGCTTAGGTTGTAGAGCTGTTTTGACATCAGACAGAGAGAAAATGGCTGTATGTAAATACTGCGAACCAAAGGAAGCAGAATTCTTTCAGACTGAATTATATGCTGGTAGGCTATTAGAAGAAAAATTCTGCAGATTATGGACAGAATGTCAGAGATGTCAGGGAAGTCTTCATCAAGAAGTGTTGTGCACGAGGTTTGTTTTATGAAAATCTATATTCTTACGAAATTTTATCGAATAACAATAATTGTAAATCTGTTTGTACTAGTAATTAATTTAGAATTTATAGACGCGAAAATTTTAATTGTAATCGTGACTTTCTTTTTCAGTCGTGACTGTCCAATATTCTACATGAGAAAGAAAGTTCAGATGGAATTAGACACCCAAATGAAACGTATTGAGAGATTTGGAATTCCAGAGTGGTAACATTTATGCATTGGAAAACATGCTTTAGGTATATATGTACAATAATTATTAATAAATACATAAATGATTATTTTAAATAAATTTATAGTTTCTTTATACTGTCATACTTTCTGCTCCCGTGTTTGAAAGTATAAATTGTTATTCTTAGTGCATTAAGTTGATTCAACAGATTATTAATTCTAATCCATAAAAACACATGATATTAAATTATAATAAATTACAAGCATAGAAAAATTTGCATAAAACATTTAATTGTTTTGCAAGTTCTTTGTACAAATTACGTGTAGAAAATTAGTTTATAACTTTCACTATCAATTGTGTATAACATAAATGGATAAATATTTTGTAAATACATAGGAACATCTTCTACTTTAGAAAATTCTAAAATTATATATTCCCTTTTTTTAAATAATTTAAATGACTGGTCAAACTGCAATTGATACTTGGAATATTTATTATGAAATAGTGTCTATATTTATTTTAAATACATAAATTATCAAATCTCAGTACACTGCTCAGTAAATGCGTTTGATCAACGTACTTAAATATTATTTAGTATTATTTGGTATATGAACTGAAACAATTAAAATCAAATAGTTCACTTTTAAACAAAAACTAACAACATACACTTAATTTTCTTTTGTTGGGTATTGTTTTGAAATGAATGACACATAAAATACTAATCTCATTTTTGTACGGCAGTATTAAGCTTTTCCGTGATTCCATGTTACAAATTTATAAGTATTCAAAGTATTGTGTTTCAAACGTAAATCAAAATTTTTTGCGTTTACATGGATTCTTTTTTTATAGAAAAAAAACTTTTTACATTTTAGTGTCTTACATTATATAAATGAAATTAAACCAGTTACACATATGTACATAATTATTCACACAGTGTGTCATTGACACGTTAAACGATTTCCAATTGTACTGCAATGTCTATGAATGATAGCCTTGGTTAATATCATAGGAAAAGTAATATACAGGTATTTAAACAAAAATGGAACAATCTGATGCATACAAATTCTGCATAAAGAGAAATTCAAAATTTATCATTTTGTAATCTTCGTTATCAGAATATAAGCAGTTAAAGTTTTTACATGTATGAACATCATGGATATATATTGCTTGTGTTAGTGCGGGCATGTGTGACTGCGCGATTAGCTAGTTGGGATATAAATAGCGCATGTCAGGAATCACATTAATAAACTGTAACTGCTCCTACCTTAAAAACAAGATTCCAGATTACAAAATGATACAGGACTTTTTTAACTCTTTTCATATGAGGAAATTGCACGTTTCAATTTATTCCATTTTTTTGAACCCCCTGTATTTATATTAATGTACACTGTACTTTTTGCCGCCAATTGTAAGAATGAACTTGCATTTTCCTTATAGAATTTATTAAAAAACTTGTTGAAAGTTTTGTTGTATTGCTTTGTGAGTGGCAAAAGTCACTTAATTACATTATTAAAGTAATAAAAGCAGAATTGTGGTAACGATAAAATATCAGATACTAATGCACAAAAAAATACTTACATTTAAAGATTTTCTATTTTTATTTCATTTTAAGTTATGTAAAAAGATAAAATTTTTAGTTCACTTTTATTCCGTATTTCATATTACGAAAAGTATGATAAATCTTAGATTAGATTCTTGATGGAAATTGTAAGGCTATTTAAAATATAATTATAATAAATAAACGTAATGATACGCCCAGCTCAGCATGGGTGATTCAAAGTGACAGTCGTGTGACTAGTCTTCTCAGTAAGGCTTGGGTAAAAAAGATTTTCTTCAATAACGTTAATCATTTTCTACTTTGCAGTGCATTCGACAACCAATCCATCGCTTGATCAAGTCCCTCGCCTTTTGTTGCAGATGTTTTAAATATTTGGAATGTTCTGTTTTTAAGGGCATCCAACCCAAGTGCCTGGTGTACTTCTGCAACACTTAAACACCCTGCCATATCTTGTTTGTTCGCCAAAACTACCAAGATGGCACCTTGTAATTCTTCTTCCTAAAAGCATATAATCAATATACTTTTATATAGGATATCGATAACTTTGTTGTATCTTACTGTTTCATTATCATGATATTACAAATTTTGTTCCATATTTTAGGAACATAATATTTTTTATTGCAAACGGTGATTGAATAATATTGATATTTAATAAAATATAATTTGAAATTAAATTATTTAGCAAAAGTACTTTATTAAGTCCACCACTTCCTAATTGTATATTAACACTAAAAAATACTTACTCTCAACATGTAAATTAATTCATCTTTCGATATACCTATCCTATCTTTGTCTGCTGAATCCACAACATAAATTATTGCATCTGTATTTGAGTAATAACACCTCCAATATGGTCTGTAAATTTAAAGGAGGTCATTATTGATATGTTTTTGTTACGTTAATAAATTCACAAATCATGACACTTATTTATAATTGATAAACATTGTAAGTAACATTTATATACATTATATTAAACATAATTTTTTTCAATACATAATGATACAATCAACATACCGTATACTAGTTTGACCACCAAGATCCCATACTTGAAACTTTAAATTCTTATATGTAACTTGTTCTACATTGAACCCTATAGTAGGTATTGTTGTAACCACTTCGCCCACCTGCAATCTAATAAATACAAGATTGAAGAAAATTCACAACTTGTCACACAAAGTCCAACAAGCTTGTCTTAAATTTTTCATAAATCATACACACATATCTAAATCTTTGGTTATAAATGGTAATGTAAAATAAACGACGTTCGTCGAATAAGTAAATCAATCACACAAACTGATAGAAAATAAGAAACAAATGAGAATGTAGTGTTAATTTTAATGTGTATAGAAGTATGTAAAACGTAAACTGTCAAGTGCTTTGTAGGCGAGGATGTCAATGTAGACCAAACCTGTACAAAATCGTAGTTTTCCCGGCTCCATCTAGACCCAGAATTAAAATTCGCATTTCCCGGCTCCCGAGCAAATTGCGAAAATAACTAAGTAATCCTCCTGGAAAGACGAAAGTTTCAGAATTGTGTACGAATATTATAAAATACGACAAACTGTCCGCTGATCAACTCAATATTTGTATTCATTTTGGAGATTCTGCGATCTCAGGAGCGTATATCCATGAAAATATATCGCACGACTCACCCATGTCGATAACGTATTATTTCCAATTCATATAGTATGAATTAAAGTTTATTGTCAAATATAATAACCACACTTGTGTCTAAAGTAACCGGGGCGCACACCCCTTTAAGTGTCCACGGATGCGGTTCCTTTTGGATTACTTGCTGACTTGTATTTCAACTCGTGTGAAGTTCGTTGCTGTTCCTTGCGTTTTCGATATACCAACTTAGCGTACAAATTACTACTATATTCAGAAAAATTTTTTGTAACCTGTTTTTACCGAGTAAATTTATTTATTGCCATCTCTATTCTTTCCTAAAGTTTTTCAATCATTTTTCGTTTTTAACATATGTCTGATATAATTATGAATCATGATAGATGCAAATATTTTTACATTATAATGATTTTATATTTGAAATAACGTCTTTTCGCCGAATTAATATACGAAATATATTAGACCTGACATTTACTATCTTAAGATTTATTCATTCAAATTGTTTAAAAGCCTGTACGTATATTGTTTACGTAACATATGTTTAGGAAAATGTAATTGTAATTGTAAATAGTTAGAAACGTATATAATCATATAAAACTCTTTTATAAAATATATTTTTGTACAGACCATTTTAATTAAATTTTTTAATTTAAAGATATTTTGTATAATTCGCTATGTACGTAGTAGATTTCTTCTTATTTTATTCGGAATAATAAATTCTTCGCAAAGTTACATATTTCGTAGGCAGTCTTCTGTTTTGTTGATCCTCATACAATAAACACTATACTTTAATTGATAAGTTAATAAAGTGCACTTTGATATGCCACTCCCAGTCATTTGAATGAGCAGTGACGAAAGAAGAATATATAGATTCATATACAGTGCGTTTTAAATAAAGTATTAGTTTAAATAAAATTGTTTGCTTAGAAATTATTCAGCTTTATTTTTTTAAATAGTTTATATAGTGAAGAAAATGTAACAAAAAACTGATGTGAAGTACATCAAAAGCAATGTGTTGTTAACAAATGTTCAAATAACATCAGTAAAAAAATTAATAAATCTTTACAAATACAACTTTATAACTCCCATGTTCACCCTGATATGTTTCACTCCCTCTCTCTGCAACTCCCAACCTTTGCCAGCTCTGCTTGTGAAGAATATTCTTTATCCTATTTCTTCATTATTGTAAAATATTGAACATTGTTTCAAGTAAATAATATATTTTTTGTTAGAAGAACTATCCAAAATTATACAAAAGATTGATGTGTCATTTAAAAGAATAAGGAAGAAACCACTCCCGCCACCACAGGCTAGTCCTCCAAGCTTACTCTTAATGTCATAGACAAGGGACTCGATGAATCTAAAAATAGAAAAAAGAATTTTGTTGCTATCTCCGCTAATTTCTGCAAAAAAATCTTATAACACTTCCTTGAAGGAATCTTATATATCACACTCGACTTGTTGCGTAAATATACATAGACACTTGTGACATAACTGACATTGAAAAACTTTCAAAGATGAAATAATCAGTATACTTCAAGCACTAATCACGGTTTATATCACCTGTACATTTATCTTATTTTAACAATGTCTTATATCAGGTATTGAACTTTAATTATAAATTAATATTACAGTAGTTCCATAATAATTAAAATGGAACAGTTAGACATATGTATAAACACATTCGACAAATGTACAAAAACAAAAGTTATAATTCAACGAAAATAATGTGTGGCATAATATATTTTCATTAATTTTACTGAATATGAAATCTATTCTATTTCTTTTCTAAATAATGCATGTGCTATTAAATATTTAAAATCCAGAGTATTTTCCGAGATATATTAAAACCGTGATATCTAATCATGTGATATTAACACGGAAAGTTTGAAATAATTACAAATATATATAACATTCCATGCCGCAGCGAAATACATTAACGCCGTTGATAATTGTCGTGACGTTATTGCTGTTCGTCACGACTGCTAACAGATGGCAGAGATATCGTCTTCCACGTTCGTCTCTCACGCAACAGGTTCTTTTTTTTGTAGCCTGGACCGAAAGTGGTTCTGCTGGGATGCTGCACAAACGCGGCGCCTGTGTTGCTAGTAATTGACAGCTGCCGAAAAGCGGCGACTCGGTTGGACGTGCGTGCGGATACTTTGCCTCATAATGAGACGAATGATATCGCCCGTAAAAATTTGAAATAAACCAAGTGAATCTGTTATCGTTCTCGCTATCGCGACGCGGTTATCGTCGATCACGCTACATTATGTATTTGCGCGAACATCGTCGTCCGCGGGGCACCGTTTAAAAAGTTCGTGTGTGTTTACAGTTTCGCGAGATATCGTGGTGTGCTTTACGAAGCGATCATGTATTCCATCGTGGAACATTCCGTATATTTTACGTGTCCTTTGGACGAACGGTGAGAACCAAAATGCAAATGCAACGCGAACACTAATTCGGGAGAGTGAAATTTCTGTTAAAATTTTCGTCAAGTGTTCTTCGAGCGCTCGTCATGCCGGAGATATACATATGTTTGTCCCCACCAACACATTGAAGGAACTTCGGTAAGTCGCGTACAGAGACACAGCGATATCATATGTATTTATGTCAGAATACAGTTTTAAGAATTATTTTATCGTTTTCAAACTACGTTAATACGCATCATTGATAAAATTATTTAAAATACATAATTAATTTATCAATTAAGAAAGAAAACTTGCAGTCTCTGTGCTGGATATATGCTCTTTAAGCATTCCAAAATTGTATGTAGCAATGATAACGATAAATTAAATATTGGCAGTAAAATAGCGTTATATTGTTAGTTAGTAAAATAATTTTCATAAGGATATAAACGAAATGCTGAAAGCAATCAATAAAGATCGACCGTGCTCATTTTATAAAATCGAAAAAGCTTGGTAAATTGGGCTCGTTCAGAAAGTTTGCGCACTCTAGCTTCTAATAACCTCCGGGAACCGGTTTTCCCGAAAATCAAATTTTTTCTCAACTGCACTGGATGTTCTCGTACGCCCGAGGCAACGAATACCTCCGACATTCAGCTTCTCTTTTGCCCAAAGAGGAGCACCGTCTACGATTCGTCGGGAAATCATAACATGCTGCATAAACCTTTGAGAAAGAACGATTTGGGTCTCTGAAAGGATTTACAGCTAACCGGTTACCGCGTAGGCTGCACACTCGCGAGAGCCCTCGTCTGATAGATCGTGATCCTCCTCGGACTTTCGCCTGTTCACTGACGTACACGGAGACATTGATACAGGCCCGCATCAAATGTCCCCATCTAACGAATGATAAATAGTCAAAGACACTGTCCCGTGGGAATCAGCGTACCTACAAATATAATACATCTTTGCCGATAAGGAGCATAAATTCCAACCAGTAGCGATACTCCTTACGACGCGTACTCCTGACGCGCAGTACTATGTATATTACACGTAATTTCGTATCGTGTTTACCCAGACTCTTTGAGCGATCGTAAACACAGTACCTGCTACCATAAACTCGAAGAGCCGCGTCATACAAATCCCTCTACCGCGCGTGCAACTTATTAAATCGTCGGCCGTCTACTTGTGCGGACCGCGTCCACGATCCCCCCGATCGATAACGATCCCATAAATCGTATTGATCTACGGCCCCTAGGGGGACCGTTTACGTGCATCCTACTAACATCGGGGGAAGAAGTCACGAGAAGAACTGTTACGAGCGACCGCCGGTAAGGTACGCGAACGATACGCGACAAAGGAATGCATCCGTGTTTCTCCCGGTGGATCCGTAGGATAGAATTGCCTGGCGTAGCGGGGAAGGGGAACGTATAAAGCAATAATAACAAATGGGGGAGACTCTGTTCTAAGAAAGGTCATCGGGGTTTCGCGGGAGGAAGAGGACAGCACCGGTCCACGCGTTCCATCGTCCCGATCGATTGCCAAATACGCGACTCGCGCGACACGATCGACCGACCGACCGATCGAGAAATTCGTTGCGAGATCATGGCAAGTGTCGCTCACGATACAACCGTGCCCGGGAGAGAAGGAGAGAGAGACACAATATAAAGCCGCGTTTCTCCTGAGAAGAGGATCGCGCGCGGTGAGGGTTCGTATAAGAGAAGCATACGAGTGGGGGGTAGAAACAGATCGAAGGTGGGGGTAAAGAGTAGGACAACGAGGAGAAAGAGAGAGCAAGCAGAGGAAAGGTGGTGAGCCGAGCGAGATGGGTGTACGCGATATAGGTTTCGGTTTGGGCAGCCGTTGGAATGCGGCGGCAGCGGGGCGGACGCATGGCCGTACGCCGTGCCATGCCACGCCGTATGTACGGACACTGAATGCCGTACGGCTTGGCCGGTGTATGTACAGGACCCAGCGCCGCGTCCAGTGCATTCCGCGCCCCAGGCAGAATCCGTACTTTTGTTTACGCCCACGTGCGCCTCCCTTCGGACACGAATTTTCTCCTGGTCCGCGTTAAATCACGCGCACGGTCCCCATCGTATTATTATTTTTCACTGTCGACGCGCACGCGCGCTGCATATCGCACGTACCCGCGCACGAGATCCACTTGCGTGACATTCGACGGGCTTTGCACCAGTTTTTCCGAATGTAAATTTAATTGGAAGTTCTTCACCTTTCGTTCCTAACCTTTTCACTGTCAAATTAATCAGTGATAGGCTCTGTGCCGAACTAATTTCATAATTTATTTTGTAACAATGATTATACTTATGAATAAATGGAACAATCGATGTTCGTTCGTATTTAGTTTGTGATTTATTCCACCAGCTTGGTGTTAACCTCGATAGGCCATGTGAGTATCCTTCGGTAATAGGACAACTGTCCATTGCGCATGCAGATTGCGCACGCGTCTTGATTATTTTTAAGTTAGACTGGTATCGTATGCACGACGGGATGTGGAAATTATTTTATTTATCTTTATTATAAAGCAATAGAAATATCCGGTGCATTGCCATTTTCAAAGAGGGGTACATTAAGCATGTGTTATCGAACGCAGAAAACTTATACAACCGCAAAATATTATTTTCGGTTACATCACGAGATCAGAATCATTACATGTGCACATCCGCACGAGTGATTCAGCTGGTCTGAAGTTATTTGAAGCACGATTTCTGTGTTATTCTTTGTGCTACACGTACTTCCAATCGGTTAGAAGTAAACGCAAACCAAGGACATCTGCCATCAATTAAATACGGAATTAAAATGAAATAGTGTTAATTTAGGAGATAAAAGACGTTAAATGGGTAGTTTTATTTTACAAAGCGAGACTAACTCTCGACACCACGGAAAGAATCATACACGCTTATATATTTTCTTTCGAAAACAGGTGCCTCTAATCACGAGAGCTGATTACAAGAATTCATATATATCTAGGTAAAAAACTTTATCCCTTTCTTAACGAACGGGAACGCGCGAATGACGTGTTTAAATTGGACTTGGAAGTTATTACGCACGTTTAACTATCATCGCAGCAAAATAACAGGGATTGGATATTGCCTGTAGTTCGTGAGCTTAACGAAGGCGCCAAGAAAAATAGTCGCAGATAAAGAGTATATGTAATACAAGAGCAAGAAAAGAATGATAACGAGTGGAGTGGATGTAGAGCAGAACCGAATACGAGGGGAAAACGAGCCAGTAATGTGTGGTACGAATAAAAAGTCGCAGCACCGGTTATTTTATAAGAAGATGATAGAGAGTAGAATAAGGCTAAGACGTTCGAATAGCTAGATCACAAAGAACTGTGCAAGTGAAACAAGTAGCATATGATGTACGTTTAGATACGTTATATGAAATGGTCTATACGCCAGCAACAAAAATTTGTTATATTTAAAATTAATAAGGAATGATTTACCTCTTTAACGATGAAATAAAATTAGACACAATTGACGAATAGTACACGATCGAATATTATACGAAGAACGGTGTTCTTCCAAGCTCGTAATGCAAACGGCAGCCATTGGACGGACGAGGAGTTCTTTTTTTTTTTTTTTTAAGCTGCGAAAGAAGGAACGTCGGAAACAGTTACTTCCTCGTAAAAACACTCGAACGGTAAAAAACACTCGGAAGGATCCTCAAGAATGTCAGCATTCCGCGAACATCTCGTGGATGAAAATTCTACGAAAGGGCAGCCAACATTGCACGCGTGCTTTCACTTTATGAAGAAACGGGGCGCGGGAGGGGAAGGGGGTGACGAGAAGGGTGGGGTGGGGGGGAACGAAGCTGTTCTTGATATGCACGCTTAAGGAAGCACTTTGGCTGCCAGCCGGAGTAATTGCATACAAGGGCCCGTCAAAGGGAGCAACACGATGCGTTGGCTCCCACAAAGTTTGCGGGACCGATTATTTCGCGAATGAAAAATATTATTTGCAGACACGTGAAAATTTCTTTCGACGAGGATGTTCAACGGTGACTTGAACTCGTATGTCAACAAGCTGCGAAATTCGAGTCACGAATCGAACGAAACTGTTAACATTCGTAAATAAAAGTTATTCGGTTACTACGCAGATAATTTTTTCTCCGTTCTTGGCACATTTTTTACATTGACATTGCAAGTTTGTTTATATAACTATTACAAACTTTACAAAGTTTCATTTTTATAACATTTTGTTTCATTTTTATATGTATCCCGTTAATGAAAAATCTGCTCGAAAATTTCTATTAAATTTCGTTCAACTTATGGTCCGGTTCCATAATTCAAGAACTCGATGCAACGCGTGTAAAGGAGAACAGGTGTAAAATCGCGCGCCGAAAATAAGATTCTCAATTTGAGACTCGATATAATAATTGAAATTCAAAGAATGAAATGAAAACTATTACAATGTTGTATATAATTGTAATTATAACCTGAATCAATCAATCAATTAAAAACTGTAGAGATCGCAGGACGATATTTTAACGAACGACAGATTGGTGAGGAGCAGCTGCGAAATATTATTGTCGTGTCGATTCTATGTAACAATGTGAAAACGGTCCACCGATGCAACGTACGCCCACGCAATCGAATAAAATGTAATTCGTATGATTGACTAAACGAGCTACAGGCTCTCTCCCCGTGCCACGGTTCGTTGAATTATGAGATCGGTCATGCGGGGAGAATCGCCATTCTTCAGAGGGTTAATCGAAGTGCACTGCCAAGCGCTGCTGTTCGCTTACGCAACGATAGTACCGCACCCACGACTGTTTACTCTTCAAGGAGCAGAACTCTTGTAGACGGACCCGAGCCAGTATCTCCTCGATAAACAGCCGCGTCTTCCCTCTTTAAAACGTCTCGAATCATCCCTACCACTGTTCGTGGTCTTCAACTCGAGCGAACGTCGACCAGAAATGGACAGAAGTCTCATCTGAATGGAACTCTCGAACAATAATAAATAATAAAGAATTTTTCATTCATTACCAATTGAATCAAAGTTAAACCATCGTGCTTATAATTGCTACAATTTATGGATTCAATTATAAACGTTATATCGATAGTAATTATGGAAAATGTTAAATAATATCGAGTCAGGTCACTTTCATAATGACCGATACATAGTGCTTTGCAAGATGTTTTTTGAATCTTTTACCAGTTCAAATTAAGTTGTAAACTCTTTCGATATTTCAAACTTTCAAACTCTCGACATTTACGATTTTCGAACATCGTATTCTTTTCGTGCCACGAGTTTTTCAATACTATTGTTAGTCGAAGTTGCCACTTCTTACGATTATTATCTTGCAAAACTCGTGAACCTTGTATAGTTTAATAAGCCTTCTATTAACTCCATTCGGGGTCAATTGCTCGCGCCAGTACCCGTTCATTGCGCAACCCGTTAATGACCAAAAAGAAAAATGGAAAATAATCGATTCTTTTACAAGCTGAAACAACTCTCGCGATCAGACCGGTCTGCGAATGCCTTTAAGAGTCGCACGCGTTGACTACGTGTCAATAGGTAATAATATGGTCGTAACGAGCGACCGTCGCGTTTAGGGTGCGGTCGAAATCATCGTACAACCTAAAAAGGGTCCGTTCCCTGCACACCCTGAAAAATGTCAGGAAGACTCTTCCAATTGTCCGAAAAAAGTTCCCATCGAAGTGTCTGCTCGTCTCTTCAACCTTATTTAACCCTCAAGATAGTAATCGAAGTTCAATATCTTGAAGAAGAACTTTCAAATTTGTACATATTCCAATAGCTACAAGTTTTTTTACTCGCGTGTCGTACATCGAATAATATCCAACATTCACTGTACAAGAGTGGATGTTCTTGACTCACGATAGACAAAAGAAGAACATCGATCGAAGTAGGATCATTTAATAGGCCGAGCGTGTCTCAATCCTCGCTAACAAAGTGGAGTGTACCTATCGGGTGCGCCGATAATTATCGCTGAAAGTCCGTCATCTAGGTGATCGGAGTCTGCACGCTTGCCAACGACTGATTGAAAACCAGTTATCGACTAGATCGCCTCCCGGAACAGCATTACCAATACATAGAACCAAAGGAGGCAGAGAGTTCCATTCGAAATGGGAAAATTGAAGGCTCGCGGGTTACGAGATTTTTTTGCGACCATTCAGTCGTGACTGCTTACATCTATTTGTGCGACGTTATTCTCTTATGTGAAACGAGGACCGTTAGATTCTCGATATTATTCCAGCAGATATCGTTCGTTCTGTTATTATTTTACATTTGGTATTATTGCTACGAACCTTGTACAAAAATGGACAAAAATTTGTATTCGAACGAAAGACGACGAATAGAACCAACCGTGTAGATACCGTAACGTTAATTCGATCGAGCAGTTAAATTTTTATTTATTCGTTGCGAAGTATTTCTTTCTATAATTGAAATTCGTTAATAACGATCAGTGTATTATATTTTTTAAATATCCTGCAGTAACGATGTGTGCTTCCACTGGAGAAAGTGCGTACGAATTTCCACGAAAGTTATTCGAAATCGAGCGGTAAAAGGCGACTGTGACGATACTTCTTTTCCTTATTAACATATGCGGTGCAACCGCATTTCCAACGATAATTGACACTATCCGCGCGACAACAGACACCGCGCGACTAAATAGACGAAACAATTGTTTCCACCAGGCCGCGATAGTAATCTCGGTGCTAATTATTTGCCTAGAATCATCCAGCCGCTCGTTAATGACCTTCGAGACCGAGAAAGTTTCACATAATTACTTTCCTCCAAAGATTTTTCTCAATTCGCGCCGATTTCGCGCGCAGAATTTCTACAACAGATCTGGCGTACGTTCACGCTACCTTTGCTTTCATTCATACGAAACTGAATATTATTATGTTACCCTGGATCCTTCACCGACGAATGAAATGACAACAACGAGACAAAGGAGTTTCTATTTTTCTACAACAGTGTTCTCCAAAGTGGATGATGCAACCTTTGGGAAGAAGGAAGAAAGACAATGTTTAATCTCTTTAATCTAAATGCGAATATCTGAAACATCTCTTCTTATTTGTACATTGATCATAGAAGCGTAACAACTGTCGAAGTAAATTTTTATAGTCCCTCGAAACCATGTACAATTTTTTACTCTGTACGATACCGTATTACTCACTACGATGAAAACGTTGACTAAACATTGAAAAGAAGAATAATAGCAAAGCAATGGAACCTCACCTTTTGCACCATTCTATCCCCTAGTTCACCGTTGCACGGTGTAACGAAATATTGTCATTGTCGTTGATTCGCAGGTCTTCCAGTGCAACGAGCAACGGAGGACGGAATGAACGTCGAGCGGCCCACGATGGACGGCTGCGGTCAGCAGCCGCTGTTTTTGACCGGGACTTCCGGTTCTGGCGGCATCTCCAGCCCCCAGCAGCAGACCGTCCAAACGGGCGCGCCCCCGGAACACTACGGGGGACCGTTGAGCCTGAGTATCTGCATATCCGATTCCGGCCACGAGATACTGCGACCCAAGCCACGCCGGTGAGTGTTCTTTATTTTTCCGCTTCTCGATCCCGCAGTACTCCCCCTCCCCCCTCTACCCTCTCCTCGAACGTACGCCGTGTAATCGATACCGATCTTAACGAAGATCTGATTAATGGTCGCGTTCACGGTGATCCGCTAGTCCAGATAAAGATCGATTAAAACCCGCCCGGTGGATCCTCCTCGGGGCGGAACGTTGACCCCTGCGCACGAAACTAGATATTACTGTCCCGGCCGACTATGCCATTACGGGACAGATTCTCCATTACTGGGTGTTCGTTCCGTGTAACGCGATAACGCGTCGGGTAACGATCTTATCGAGCGACTATTCGTCTCTTGGCTCCCCGCCACGTGTAATTTCACTCGTACCGATCGCTAGCCACGGGCTGCCAATAAATATCGCCCGGATATTTTGTCGGAAGTCGTTCCGTCAAAGTGATTCCCCGTTGGTATGGATGCAGTTTGTTTTGCGAAACGGCCGTGAAATTGCCCCGGTGAACCCCTGGTTAACACGATCCACCACTGTCCCGATGTGTACCAGAATGGTTCCACCGGATCCGAGTAATGAGACACGTGTGTACGGAGATGATTATAGATTTTAGTTGAAATCGTGCGACGTTACGTCCAGGTGTCTCGAAGGAACAATTAGAAGAACGATAGATCGATTAGATAGAAAATTCACCTCTCCTGCGGCGATGCGTACGCTGAGTCCCGGGAACCGAACTGTGTAACGCACGCGACGAGTTGGGAACAGTAGGGGAGACTGGGACTTGTTGCAATTGGTTAATTTTTTTTTTTTAACTATTTTTCTACAAAATGTTTGTCGTCAAAGATCAATTCGAACCAATGATACGGCAAATGTTTTACGGTTTGTATTACTACTTATTAGATTAAACCGAAATATTGTCGATACGACATCTTGGATATTAATGGTTGCCCCGTGTGTAACGTAATACACCATTACCGAGTATATTGAAATAAATCATCTTAAACTATGCCGTTACTTTATCTCACAAGTTTACGATTTCATTCTTTTCGTACAACAGAATGATGACAAATCGTCCACGAACCTCGATCGTCGAGTGCAGGTGGCCCCGAGTGGTGTCTCGCTCACTCGAGTCGATTCCAAGAAATGGTGGGGATAACACACGCGCATCTAACGGGTCCGCTCGGCGTGCAACTAACGAGTTCCCATTGTAACAATGCACATATGATTTCGAGAACGATTGCAAACTGGACGCGAGTGGATTTCTGGTGTGCACCGAAACAAACAAATCGAAACAATACACAAACGTTTATTTGCACTGTATTTTGTTTTATGTGCGTGAAACCGTTTGGAAGTTTAATTAATTTTCGAACGTCTCGGTTATCGAATTAACGAATCGCGCACGAGTTTCTATTGCCGGAGATTCGCAATAAGATTCTGCTCCAATTGATTATCGAATTCGAATTGGAATCTCTCGTGTTCGTTTATCATCTTACAAGTTAACCGTTGTTCCTGAGTGCACCGAAACTTTTTAATCGCCAAAGGAACCATTGCCTTTCTCGTCGATGCGACACGGCTCGTCGTGAGCGCTCCGCGATGTTTTCGTCCGACGAAATTTATATATTAATTCACAAACGGGTCGGTTGCGTGTACACACCAGGGTGAACGAACCTCGAAATTTGTGGACCTATTACACGAACCCTTAAATTTCAGTGCCTATTTGTATGCCGAACAGATTTTTTTCAGTGGCCCGGCAGAGGAACGCGAGAGTAGTGTCGATGAAACAAAATGACGATGGAAGGTAGAAAGGGGAGGTGTGTCTTACGAATATATGCTCGTTCGACATCGTTAATCGAATCGGTGGTAATTACGTACATCGTAAATTTTAATGATCCTTAATCGGATCGGCCATGGACTGGTCCTCTTTTAACGGCGATGTTTTGAGATCCCGCTAAACACCCGGAGTGAAGGAGAAAGAGAAAAAAAAGAGAGAAGTCTTTGAACTACTTCGAGAACAAAAGATCATCGAACAAGCAATCTTCATAAATAGCGGGAAAGTTCTTCTTTTTTTCTTTTCCTTTTTTTTTTTCATCTCCATTGCGCGAAAAAACACGACGAACACCGCTAATTAAGATTTTGTTTATGGTCGCGGAAGAAATTAGTTCGACTCGTGGTCGTAAAGCTTTAAAGCTTTCCGTTAGTTTCCACGAGGGAGTAAATTTTGGTTAATTTTTTAATAAATGGACTTACAAGAGTTTGTAGAGAGTAACAAAATTCGGACTACTTTATGATTTTCGTTCAAACGGTCGTATCGATAATATTTGAACAATTCATGATTATTATCTTTCCGTGAAAAAAATGACATTGCAGATATAAATTTTGTTTCACTTATTTCGATTTCCTGTTATCGCGGACAAAGTGAAAAAGATGATAACTTAGCAACAAGTACGAATGCATTAATCAGGTTCTATGACGCAGAGTTTAAATGACGTAGTATTTGAATGACGCATGGAAAGGTTGACCTAAAATAAAAATGTTTCGCTTGAAAAGTTTCTAGATCAAATCGTTACGAAATACTGAAGTCATTCGGTGGACGATCTCTCAACCATATCGGAGACAAAGTATTTTTATCGAAGTAGACCCAAATTCATAACGATTTTTACCCAACACTGCAATTATATTGATTACTTTCACGTTGCAATATTGAGAATAGTTTAGAAACTAAACTAAATGTGATTACATTTCGGTAAAATCTTTCGGTAAAGTAAAATTTAAGGTGTACGTGACTACTACGGTGACGCAAGATTTGACGAGAGTACCTAATTCATATTTTCAAATATTTCTTTTATTTACGAACGTACGAAAAGTTTCGAACTACTCTGTCGCGCGGTCGGCGGCATACTGAGGTCTGCGCATCTACGTCGCGCAGCTTTACACGCGCCATGAAGTCTTTTAGACGCGCGAAAACTAAATAGAAACGTGTCTAGAAGGAGTAAGAGAAACATAAAGCGAACTACATACATTTGGAACAAGAGAAATCCACGTTCTCCACTGTATACAGTCGGAATATCTCAAAACCAATAGAATGATGTCGTGTCTGGTCTCGTTTTCACCAGAAAAACTTCGTTAATACATTAAAAATGTTTTCGTAACGCTGACACGAAAAAATTACAATAATTTATGTGAACAGAACGTTTCTTTTTCTTAGTTTAATAAGGACTGCAAGACTGTTTTTGAAATCATCTTTCTGGCTTTGTTCGCACTGTACAAATTTTGTTTCTCTGTCCTTTTTCTATTCTAAAATTCTTCTGTGAGATCATTCTAAAATGATCGATCAAACGAATTGTCATTTCCGTAAGTGTTCAAACACACGCTGATATCGTGAAACAGCAGTTAAGATTTCTAGGTCGGCAATCTTCCAGTTCTGTACGCTTGGTTCATTAGTATTCCGGCGTGTGTCCATATCATGTGTGTACACTTGACGATACGTATGCAAAACAGGTCCCATCATGGTCTTATCAATATGTATGGCACCGACTTATAATCGATAATAATTGCCCATCGATACGTAACATTCAAATTATCGATTCCGTATCGAATTCTTCTCGATTTTTATCCGATATCGGTTAAAAATAGCCTACGCGGTGTTAAAGTTCAGCTATCTTTGTCTGAAACTATAATTTTCAGAACACAGTCATCATTGAACAGCGAAATTTTTGCACGATTAATAAAATTTCCCCAAATTCCCTATGAGTTTCTCCAAATATCGCGTTGGTTAATTGGAACAAATTTCTTTTTAAAGAATTAATAATACGATCTGATAAATCGGAGTTAAATATGATGTAGCGTATAAGTCAACAGTGCTGTTTAAATTCCAGGACAGGATGGATTTTGTTTATTTGCAAACCCTGTGTAACGTATCGTGCATTGCTTTTTATCATTAGACTCCTCCTAGTTTTTTCATCTCGATCTCCGATAAGTATCCCCTGTCGTTACAGAGAGTCGTAACGTCAAAGTTGGCAAGCTCGTCTTCGTTCAGCTATCTGAAACCTTGATACGGAAGATGTTCTTTTTCTCATGGGACGTAAGTACTTACGTACTACGTAAGTGCTGTCCAAGCAGGGCCTAGTGAGACCTCTGGGATTCTCTCACTTCCGCCTAAACCGCGATACTGACGTGTACCTACGTCGTACACAACGTCTGCGAGGTTTCTTACGACGGAGACGCTAGCTTGCTTGGCTGTCTCTAGCGTAGCGCAGTTCTTTGACTACGTATGCTGTGTAAGGGGAAGAAACGATTGGAAAGGGAAACAAGCACGTGAGGGGATCCTTCACTGAACAGAGCTGAACTATTCGGTCGAAAAAAACCTGACCGTACTACTACAAACGATAGTGGAGAAGCGGTCCCTTCCTAAGTGTATGTGATGCGCGAGAAGAGATGCGCATAAAACTATTGTCGACTGTTAGCTGGTGCGGATCGCAATGGCAGGCACGTGCGTTGCCTTGTCGGTAATCGGTATACTACTTATGTCGTTTTTAAATAAAAATGTTCCTTTAATTACTTTCTTTGTGCGAAATGTTTACATTTACCCTCGTATAAAATGGACTGCTGTACGCAATGTTATCTCAGGGTGTACAAATCGTTGTGCAAATCAACACGAGGCAAAGTAATGATATAGGAAGATTGAATCTTTTTAATAACTCAATGCCATTTGGTTTCGAAGCTCGAGAATAAGAGCGAATGTAAATGATACCACGAGAAAATTATAGACTGAAAAGGACGTTGGCAATACGGATTAAAATTACGGTGTGCCGATTACCGTTTACCGACAGGGCAACGCACGTGTCTGCCGTTGCGATCTGCACTAGCTGGTTGTCGACGGTACAATAATTTTATGCATCCCTCCCCTCACGCATCACGTACGCTTAAGAAGGGATCGCTTCTGCGCTAGTGGCGACGGTACGTCTGTCGTACTGCGGTCATGTTTCTTTTGGCCAAGTGTACTACACTGGGCCCTGGTCCAAGCGAGATCTCCCAAGACCCTAGGATTCACCCACACTAAAAGCAACACTAACGCGTACTTATATCGTGCACAGCAACCGTGAAGTTTTTCAGAACGAAAACTTACTTTTGGCTACCTTTTCAAGCGTAGTGCGGTTTCTGTGATAACGTACACGTGCTGTTTAGGGATAAGAACGGTTGAAAGGAGAAACAGGCCCGTGAAGTACTCCTACGTTGGACAACCCTGTACCCTGTACTTATGGTTACCAGTCGGAGATAGATCCAGACGAGTTCGCGTTGTATAAAACGACTCGTGACAAATCGCCAGATATCGAACGCATCAATGAATCGCGAAACGCGACGGGGCCTTGCACGCGAGCGAACAACGAAGATGCGCGTGCCGTAAAATATTCCACACGGTCGACGAGAGGTTATCGGGGGGTTATCGAAGAGAAAGCCTGTCCGTGTAAACTCGTTGGCTGACCGATTTACGGTGACGCGGTTCTCGGGTCCCGTTCCGCTGAAATGCACCGGCGTGTACACGCGCGCGTATTTACCCGGCGGAGTTACGTCGTATTACGTAAAACAATTACGTTCACGAGCAGCGTTAAACTGTACCGCGATCGCGACGTACACCGCGCGTCGAACATTCTCCCCGACATTACGGTGAACGGCACACCGGCGCGCTATAAAGTTCTCAACGGGCCGGTCGAGAGAGAGAGAGAGAGAGAGAAAAAAAAACGATAACAATGGAGGAATTGTTTGATACACCAATGTTTTTTCACTATTGTCCAACATTATTTTTTGCGCGAAAACCTGGCTAGCCGGCCTGTGAACTCACGAGTCGATAACGATATTTCGTGCGATTCGTACCACGCGCGAGTGTAATGGCGGTGTCGGGTGTTATTCGAATAGTTTCCAGTGAGTGTTCGTTTAAATACAATAGCTTTTATTCCGCTATTTAGTGATTCTTCGTTGTCCCCGATCCGTTTAATACGTTATTTATATAGAAACCGACTGGCAGCGATTTAGAAATCAAACGTCTAATGCAATATTGATATAGAAACGAACTGGCAGCGGTGTAGAGATTGTGCGTATAATACCGTAATTATTCGAACGATACCGAACTTTTACTTTTCTCCTAATTAGGGTTGTGGGTAAGTGACGCGTAGCTATCGTTAGTGTTGGCAACTTCATATTCGAATTATGAGCGCGATTCCGCCACATTTGCCGTGTAAAAGTACGGTTCGGAGTTTCCGAAAATGGCATTGATACACTTACCGTAACGGTATAGATTGATAACAGTTTTAGGGAAACGTGAAATGTAAAATATTTCCATTATTGCAAGTGGTACTTTGCTTTTGCATACAAACTCGTATTTGTCGAGAGAAACGTGTAAGAATTCTTAACCCTTGATAGATTTTTACGCTTTATTTTTCTACTTGGAAGAAATATTCCAATGATCTTCAAAACGATTTCGAATCCTCTCAATCCGATCAAGTTCGAATTCTGTCTAGATCATAATTGAACAACGTTCGAATTACCGTTCTGTGCATTTTACGCGTTTCGATTGTTCGCGTCCCGTTCTCTGTGAAAGAAATCAGCGCTTGCCAGGCGTTAAAGTCTCACGCAATACTTTCCCAGTTTCGTTCGATTGAACGAAGAGGAGAAATGAGCGCGCGCGAACTTCGATTCTCGCTGTTTGCGCACACCGGTGTCGTCCAACCGAGACTTCGTGAGACCTCTGAGATTCTTCCACTTCCGCCTGAATGCGATACCAACGCACACGTCGTGCGTAGCCTCTGTGAGCTTCCTTACGACGGAGAGGCTACCTTTTCGTGTCTACCTCTTTAGCGTCGCGTGATTTCTCTGACAATATAAGTACGCTGTACGGGGGGAGAGGAAACGATCGAAGGGGGAAGCAAGCACGCGAGGGTAATCTACAGTGGACAGCTCTGACCTACACGTTGAGAGCTCAGACGCTCTCCAACGTTTCCGATTCACTCCAGCCGACAGAATTTATTCGATACGTTTTACAGAGGAACGACACGACTATTTATCGAGAGGATACTGTACAAGTTCCAATCCTAACTTTGTGCACAACAGCGCTGTTCAAGATTCATCGCCCCGTTTATCGAGGGGTCACGGTACCAGTATCGCTCCTATCTCGCTTTCAGTAGCCCGAACTGTTGCCTTCTCGAATCACAAACGGTGGGAAGAGCGACCAGTTGTCCGCGTGTAGACCGAATCCAGTTCTCAACGAAGGTATAACGTATTTCCTTTCGTTCGCATCGTCTAATCAGCCCGCGGCTCGAAGCAACGCGCGTTGCTTTCCCCGTGGGTGAAAAGAACGCGATCTTTCTTCCGGTGGACGAAGATGAAATAGAAATTATCCGTGACTGGGTGATGAATTTCGCGCGATCGTGCGAAAGGAGAGCCGACCGCCGCGTTCACCGGCGCGCGTTTAATTAGTTATCCGAAAGCCGGGAACAAGGGGGAACGTTATCTGGGAACCGGGTGATCGCGATAATGAAACGCGCGTGAGAGGATGCGCGCGGATATGCTTAGGCTGATTCTGCGCGAGATATTTGGGTTAACGGCCTTTCCCCGTTTACTTCCTCTTTTCTTCCGGCCGCGACGCACTTGGCAAGCTTTTACTCACTCTGTTGACATCGCTAGGTCAGGGACGCGATGTACACTCGGTGAAAAAATAAATCTGCCCGCATTACTGCACGCGCACGGTCGTCGTCAACGGAGAAGGACAGGTCCCTTCCTAAGCGTATACTCGGTCAAAGAAAGAAGCGTAACGCGTTACTACGGATGCACGGTCATCCCTAGCGGACGAGAGACTCGCTAAGTGTACGCGATGCGCGTAATGTGCGGCAATAACGAATCTATGGCACTACGAACAGGTTATTTTCGATCGAAGGTACTGCGAGCTCTTTCATTGTATCGCTGATCGCTCGTGACACGATGAAAGGGATGTACACGAAAGCAGATCGCTCTTATCTGCCCTAGAGACGAGGCCTGCTCGAGCTACGTTTACATCGGGGGAGATACAGTAAACTCTCGTTGCACCGATCACCAGATTTTATTCGTTCTACGATCAACGTTATCGATTGGGTGATCCCCGATGGAATCAATGTAGCGTGAAATAGAACACGAGCCGGCGGCTACTTTGCAAGAAAGCCGCCACGTGGCATTTAAAGATCACGGATTTAACAAAAAATGAAACTTCTGATGCTTATGGTTTTATTGAGTTGTTCGGAAAGTCATTTTGTTTCTTTTTTTTTTTTTGGTGAAAATGGAACAGAAGTTTTTTAGAGTATGTAAACATTTTATTGAATTATATACTCTCCGTTTTGGAAAACGAAATTACTTTCCGAGCAACCTAATAGTTTTATGGAAACATTTGCAACATATTAATGAGATCCGAGGAAAATAAGACCGATGGATAATTGTTGATTGTGGTAAGCGAGTTTTACTTGTTATTTGAAACGAGACACATTTAACGAAAAGATCGATTTATATTTTAATTGAAGATTAAACTTAAAAATTAAGTTTTGTTCGATTGATGATTTTAAATCGACACAACAGACAAAAATTTACCCGTGTTTCGTTCACTCTCATTTTCTCAGATTGTTTCTTTCTTCCTCGTATGCTTTCACTCTTTCTCACGCTTTGTTCTTTTCTTCGATTGTCGACACGATATAAAGACGGCCGAATCGCTCGCGTTATGCACGCTATAAGGCCCTGTTCAGGCCCAAAGTGTGTAAGATGCAGTTAAAATCGTTCGAGTACGTTCGTGTTTGGTATTGTTTTCATCGTAAGAACCTAACGGATTCGATTATAAAGGAAATATTAATTTTATAAGTAATTTTATAATTATAAAGGAAAAATACAAAACTTTCACTTCTCTGCTTCGATAATTTATTAGTAACCCGAGATGAAAGAGAGGAATTATGACACGATGATAAAAATTACTGTATAGAGTATCTCAGTTAGCAATCGAATCGATCCAATGACATACTAACAAGTATTAACAGTACCCATACGTACTAGGTTGAGTTAATAAGAAACTGAATGTAACCTGTAAACTTTGGAAAAAAAACCGATGAAAAGTATACTATAATCACCCTAAAGACCTTTTCAAACCATGTTACGTCCACGCACAAAATTTCGAAGATTTCACTAACGACAAAATAATCCAAGGTGATCGGGTCACACAGTTCAACTTGGACAGAACGTATAGAAAAACGTATGGCTTTTCGTTTGAATATCTGTTATTCAAGATCACGCTAAGATGAGAAACAGATTGTGGAGATACGTGAAAACGAGGTACAGGCAGTCTTTCCTTTCTTTCTCAACCTTTTTCCTTTCTTTCGTGATCGATAACATCTCGGTTGTTTCTCTGTTCGGTAGGTCAGGAACGTATCTCCCTCGCTCTAGTTGATCCCCATGTCTGATTTCACTTTCTCGAATTTCGCTGGCAATTGAAACCTGATTGTTGTAAACGCGAAAATGAAATCTAACGTGTAACAAGCACGAAGCATCGTAAACATCTATCCTACTTTTCATTCGCACTGTACATTTATTTATGTAAAGAAATACGTTGAATTAAAGAAAAAGAAAAAAAATATGGGACGCTTTAGAATCTACGCACGTCAACTGGCAAGGAACGTTACTCGATTAACAATTTCCAATTTGTGTGAAACTTGGAAGGTATTTCATCCGTAACTTCTACTCGATTGACTTAAAATTTGAACACTACGTTTGCAATAATTTATTCTGTCGTTGCATGTACGAATTTTTTTCTTTTCTAATAGTTTAAAAATAACCATAAGAGATACTTGAACCTATTGAAAAAAATTTGAACGTTTCTCGTGGAGTATAGGTTGTTGAAGTAACAGGATTTCCAAACTGGACATTAAATCGCAGAGACTCGATAAAGATACTGGAGAAGATTTTTCTTACTACTAAAACTGCTAAAACATTGTAGTATCGTGAAGTTTCTTGTTAAAATCGTCCAAGCCACTGACGCAAGGAAGAGAATGTTAAAAGAGCCATAACTTAGTTTAGAATGTCTTCTAATCTAAAGTATCGGTAGTTGTGTGATCCGTGCAGTTTTATGGGGAACACCAATAACCTTCAACTGGCTGTTTTATGGGAATATATGCGAGTACTTGTTCGAAATTGTAGGGGGCATTCTGGTTTGAAAGGCTAAAACATATGAAACCTTCGAGAACATTTTCAAGGAAAGGATAAGGATATTCTAGTTAATTATTCGGGCTATTACTGAAAATATTGCACTTCCTGATCCACTAAACTTAAATCCTAGATCTACTAAACTTCCCTTAGAACAGTACTATGTTGTTCAATAAATTTTATCGAACGACAAAATTTATCGGACAACCTATAAATATATATTTTACGCATCGAGGAATATCGTGACAAGCACTTGGTTTCCGAAGATTATATAGGTGAATGAAGAGCCGATAAAAGGGAAACAGAATGTATTCGCGTTAGAGCGTTCTATTATACAGAAGAGGCACTTTCGGATACAACACTCGTTTAAATTAATATTAGCAACGAGACTTGATTTCAATTTTATCGTAGACCTCATTAAAACCATATAACGTGAGAGCTGTACGGTCGGCCGAACTCGTGAATCAGTTACCCGAAACGTGCCGCGGCGTGACCTTTAATAACACGTTGAAATGTTAATTATGAAATGTCCACTCTAAAAGTTACTTATTTTGTAAAGGAAATTTCGAAGAATCGGTGCATATTTTTTCGAGATTTTCAATCGGTACACTTCGTCCCGAAATTTGCCCAATAAATATTAGTTCCAATTCCTTTCACAAAAGAATTTACTTAAAATTCTACAGCATGTTTTTTGAAGACACAACTTCTTCTATTCTGTACATATACGTGATCAATTTTATAAACGCCTTTTTTCCTCGTTCATTGCTTTTTCCAAAATACATACAAGGTATACCTTAATATACTGGAATTTGTCGGTTGTTTCAGTGTTAAACGTAACTTTCGTTTCTAACGTTACGCGGGGATGACGCAATCGTGACTGTTGCTACAATTATAATGTACGACCCATTATCGTGCCGCCGGCAGAGGACACGGTTCGGTAATTAATTTAATATCCCGGTTGTAAGTGCTGTCGCCCTTGACACCGGAGTTTCGCCAGATGAGCACGGACAATGCGCGCCTTGAACTCCTCCTTGCAAAACCTTTCTCGTAGGGGGCGCGTTATGTTATAGATTAAAGACTTCCGTCGATGCCTTTTCATTCTCGGAACGGATTGCTCTAACTTGGGGTGGTGGACAAACGTACGTCTGTCCCAGGACAGGCCGTCTGACCTCCGAGTTAAGAATTCCGAGAAACGATCGTTTGCCCCGGTTCCGATCAATTTAATTACCCTCAAATTATATTAACCCCTCGCCTCGCGATCTGCTTCGAAACAAACGTGCTCGTTTAAACCGTTCAATTTCATCTCCAACTTTGTACGCGCAATCGTTACGAAGAGAAGTTAAACGTCTCGTCCTGGTTAGGTAATCGGTACAACGAAAATTAAAATATTCACACTGCGCAATTTACAATGAATTTTAGTCACGATGAAAACTAAAATATTTCGCTCACAAATATAATGAGTGAGTTGTTTATGGATAGACACTGTGATTCTTGGAAATTACCGACTTTGAGGAAAAGAAAGAAGTTCTTGTTCTTCTTTCGATCGAGTAATTAAGAATACGAATTGTCGAAACGACACGAGCGTAGATTTTCGTGAAACGTAACATTGTTCGGTGCGAGATAGTAAATCGGTGTAAATTCGATGTGATAAGTGTACTTATCTCCCGAGAAGCAACTAACACATTTCTACGGTTAAAACTACAACCGCAGAGCAAGATATCTGCCAAGTTCAACGTTCTCGAAATTCGAGAAGCGTCTCAATTATAGCTATGCATCGTATCCACGTTCGAGACAATTAAAAACGTGCCATTATACTGTATTAAAGTCTCTGCTCAAGGAGGGACACTTCCTTTCGAGCCATAGAAGAGATCGATATTTCAAATATTTTTCCGACGATACGAAAATCGATCGAGATTATCGTCGAAAATCTAAACACCCGTAATTGAAAACATCGGAAATGTTTAATCGTAACGTTGCACGCGCTCGTGGTCTGGCTACGGTATAGCACACAGAATGCAGTTCGTGAAGAGAGGGAAGAAAAAAAAAGCGAAGACCGGTTTGTCTAGGGGAGTAAAATTATCTATGACTTTCACGCGAATTTATCATACGGTGTGTTTCAATGAAAACCACGCGGATTCGTGATCAATTAGTACGTTCGTGGTATCATTTGTATCGCTTCTACGTTTTTAATGGAGGAACAGGCCGTTTTTTTAATGGCAGCCTCGGAACGGTTCTGGCCTAGTTAATTGTCTACCTTCCGCATTGTGCACTCTGCACCTTCGACGTTAATTACGGCTAGAAAACTCCTGAGAAATCCTCTTCGGCTTTGTGAAGGTGCACCGGAAAACGGTGACACCGGTTGCTTTCTTTCGCTCGCTTCTCCCCCGTGCAAACTGTTTCCTTTTTTTCCTTCGTGCACGGTACCTCGTCACGAAGTGTTTGTTTCTCGGTGCACGCGCGTGTGTACGAACCGCTGTGTGCACCCTATCGGTGTGCTTGATACGCAATTACGGAATAAGAATATGCAATCGCGATGTTCTAACACCCGTGTACCGTAAATTCGGAGTGACCGACTTTTTTTTTCGTTCTCGTTGCACACCGTGTTCTATTCATAGAAAAAGAAGAAAAAATTCTGTTCCGCGAAGCATTTATTTCTTCCGTTCAATAAAGTAAGTTTCTGACAGAGCGTATCGAAAAGAAAGATGAATTTTGAAAATAAAGAATTCGATACACGACGAGTTCGAGTAATCTTTCCTCGATAAAGGTAACTTTTCGACGAACTGTAATATTGTGACCTTGAAACGACCTTGACGATGAAAAATCAACATGGAGTATCGACTCGAAATAACGTGAAACATAAAAATCGTTTTGTCGTAGCGTTTGGCGCATAAATTGTTCAATTTTTGCTTCGTAGTCCGAGGTTCGTATCTTTCGAACACACCGTATACTGATAACCGTTTCGGTTCGCGCGTTTCCCAATCCCCATTAGCGATTCACGCCCTTAGATCAAGATAGAAGAGCCAACCACACGGCGGAGCGGTTTGCATAGAAAGGGAAGTCTCTCTGACGAAAGGATCGGGCACGGTGTCCGGTAGCGATGGAACTGAGACGTGTTTTGATACCGTCCATACATTTACGATTGAAATCGATAGCCCTGTGTCAAACCATTTTGAACATTTTATATACAGGGTGTGCGACAACTGGCGTACGAAACTTCGAGCGACGATTCCACGTGCCGAAATGAAACGAAAATTGAGAACAAGGAAATTGCGTTTCGAACTTTGCGACCGAGTTATTAATTGATGCTCGTAGCGGCAGAATGTGTATAGAAAGCAATAAAAAACCATAGAAGACGATCCAAATAATAAATAGTCCACCAAGCGTAGCTATTTAATCAATTGAACCTTTCGATTGTACAAATCTTGATTCTGAATAAGTATGCACATATAAAAAGTTAAAAAATTACCCCGATATAAGTTCGAATGCGATCGGCTCGGTCCCATCGCTACCGGCCAGGAAACATCAGAAGTCGCGGTTAGGGCGACGTGATTCGAGCACACGGCCGTAGGAAGTAGGATGGTCGCCGGAAGTCCTCCGCCGAATAACGTTCAGCACTGGTGGGGGCTTTCCAAAGACACGCGTTCGCGTTCGCGCTGGCCACGGTTTCCTGGCGGGCCCCCGCGGGTGAAAAGAAGCGTAACAGTTTACGGAGTGGCAGCCACCACTTAACCGCCTCGCATGAGGGACAGGGGACCCCAGACGCAGCCATGTGATACGCATTCGCGGATTAAAGTGGAACGCTGGAAGTTCTACGCGTCGTCTACGAGAGCGCGAGCCAACACGCTCGAGCGTCGCGAGTTAACGGCGCGGGGCCGGTCCAACGTTGTTTTACACAGTTTCGCCATGTGATCGTCCGTTTTAACGTCGCGCTCTGATAGACACGCGAGTGAAGCAACGCGCCGCGTTCGAAATTGTTCGGTTTCGAGTGAAGTGAAACGATACCCGCGTTAACGTATCCGATCGTTGATTTCGATCAGCGATTCCAACAGGGCCGGTGTTTCGTTCGGGGCAACTTAGGAGCCTGGCCGCAGCTGGCTGGTGGTTGGTTAGGCGCAAAACACTCGAACGTAGGAATCGGCGATAACCTGCCGCTTTTGGAATCAATTTTACACGGACCGGAACGGTGAAAGTCGCGCGAACTCGCCTCCGCGAGCGCGTAATTGCTCTCCGGGCGCGTTCTATCTTTGGAACTACCCGGAGCCGCGCGAGATCCGCGAATATTTTATATGTACGCGCGTTAAATGGCGCAACCACCGTAACATCGTTTCTTAATTAACGGAACGTAACGACCGATAAGAGTTTTCGGCGCCGGGTGTAACGCGCGAGTGAAAAGAACGACTACCAGTGAATTTTTTCCCGATGAGAGAGAAATCCGTTCCTTCACAGGTATTGGATCTGCGTGATGGAGATACGAGCCGCGCGTTTGTCTCACCGATAAGAAGTCTCGACGATACTGGAGAAACTTTTTTCGAAAATTATGATCGTTGAATGTTGAATTTCATCCGGAGTTACTTTTTCTAGATGGGCGTTGTACGCGATATTCAAATGTTCCGAGTGAATGTAAACGAGCACGCAAGCGGAAGATCGGTGTAAAAGGTTTTTTATTTAGAGCATTTAAATATCGTGTACACAAAACGATCAAAACTTGTACAGGAGAAGAGTTTCATTTTTAGACTGCATATTGTTTAGATTCATTTTTTATCAGATCAAGCAACATACGAGCATCATTTATATTTTGATATTCAGAGATCATAAATTTATAAAATATCATTTTTCGCAACAAAGAAATGCAAACGATGAAAACGAAGTCAATAATCTCCAAAAATAAGCTTTCTGTGACGTAAAAAAGGTGGTAACTCTAATTTACACTTCTTTGGTTATACAAAACTGTATAGAAACAAGTAAACGTGCTCACTTATTTGAGAAACCCGATAAGAATAGAAAAATTAACGACAAAAGTTCATCTCAATAAATGCTCACAATGGTATCTATTAACGTCGCGAGTTTGTCCGGAAAGATGATACCTATCGTGACATGTTTCCATATACAATTAGGTCGGCTGCACCGAGTTTCTTCCGGCTTCACCACAGATTAGAATAATCATTTGTTCCACTCGACTTTAAAGTACCATTGTTCCACCGATCCGATATAATCGTTGACAATCGTCAACTGGATCCGATAGCAATCAGTTCCTGAATGAAACTACCGAACAAAACGATAAGGTAATCAGTATTTTATCGTTGAAACACTACCTTAAGAAACACTTACAAACGTTCCCACATTAACGCTAAACGAAACCTATGAGGTTGTTCAGGAAAATCATTCGCTTTTCTCAGTGAAAATGAAACACGATTTTTTCAGAGCGTACAAACATTTCATTAAATCATATATTCTCCATTCTGAAAAACGAAACTTTCCAAACAACCCAACAGAACAAGATTCGTGCAATCGCACATTTCAGAATTTCACGATCGTTCGAAGCTCGCGTTGTCTCTTATCGTTCTTTCGTCCACAAGAGCAAAAATCAAAATTCTCGTTTGAGGAAACCGATAACCTTGAAATCCTGTGAAACGAACTTTCCTTCCAACGAAAGTTCATCCAATCGTACAACGAAACGTTCCAAACCCTTTGACATTTGTTCTTGGCACGCAGAAGCAACAGAGCCGTACAAACCGCCCGAGAGGACTCGGACACCCCGTATACCGTCACGCGTTACTTTCTTTTTCTATCTCGCGTATCGGAAGGCACGCGCGGTGACATTCGCCATTAAGCGTGACTGCTGGGGAAACGAAAAAAGATGGTATTCTCACGCGATATATTTATGTACCGTCGGCGTTCACGCTCGCGATAAGCCTTCTCTCTTTCTTTCTTTCTTTCTCTCTCGCGATGCACACAAGCGCACGTTACGTGCAACGTTGACGCCGTACTACGCACGGCTGGAAAGAAACAACGAATGGAAAGTGATACCGGAGAGCCCTCTTCTATTCGCCGGCATTGCGGTCCGCGGAGGAAGTGCACGCGTTTCACCTGCCGATCCACGGTGATCCGTCGAGTGGACGTTTCAGTCGCGTGGCCGCGCCAGAGTACTCGGCAAAAACGCGCACCAGCACGCGCCGATCGGTATTCGCTCTCTACGAGCGTAACTCGCTTTTCTTTTCTGTTTTTTTTTTTTTCGTTCTTTCTCCTCTCTCGTGAGAACGAGACACGAGCGAACGCGGCACGAACGCGGGAAATTTACGAGACGTATCGCGAAACGTCACCCCGAAACGCATGGAAAACATCGCGCGAACAACATATGTCGCGTCTCACGGATTACCGACCTACGCGACATTGTACGAGACGTTTCACGGTGTACGCGTGAAACGAATGTGTTCCGACGTGTAGCTGCTATAAGTGTATTTCAATTCGTCCTTTTGCTTGAAATTATTGTTTTTATTCGATTCGAAACGTACTGTTGATACAAACGATAACAGTGATTCATATAACGTTAGAAAAGTAACGCGTATAAATGGGTTCAATTATGTATATACTACAAGTGTATTTTAGTATACTTTTATCTGTTATTTAGTTGATTTTAATCGGTAGTAGAATAATATACACACAACATAATATATGAATATGTTCAACCACTGTGACAAGTTATGTAAGTGTATCGAAATTTGTTTGAATAAGTCTTTCGTTTTTTATCGTACTTTTCTTGTTGCATAAAAAGTTGTTTCCGTTCATGTTGAGAAGTAGTAACAACACACGCTACACACCATATCGCACGACACAAAACACGCACATCGTACAACACGTCACGTACAACATAGTGGACATCACACGCCACATCACGGAGCACACATACGTACGTATATCGCGTAACACATACCACGTCGTAGAGCACACAACGCGCATAAGATATAAATTTTATAGAATCGAGAACGCATTTTCAAGTAGCTGTAGACAAAGTATCGGTAGATGCGTCTGAGAATTGACACTGTTCGTATCATTGGAACTATGTCACGATAACGTGGTGATAGAAGGAAAAGTTAAGTACAGAAATATATTTTCAATTTTTTGCACTCGATGTTAAGTGATCCGATAAGAACGATTGCTGTTGCGACTCGAAGTCCGTTATTAACAACAATCTTTACTTTTCTTTCTCTTGCTTCGATGCGAACAAACAAGTTCAGAATCTACCAAATGTCGTATCGGGTCACATTAGATTGTTCGAAAATTTGTTCCAGTCGATTACGTAATTCACTATTACGAAAATTATTTTACAAACTGTCGTAGCTGAAAAATCAATCGGAATGTATCTCTATCTTGTACCGATGAATTTCAATGTAGATGTCAAATTAAACTTACTTGATTTTATACGATCAATTTCAAAACGTGCACATTATCAATTATCAATTCTTAATTTAAACTTTACCTCGTTTGAGAAAACGTCGCACTGATAAGAAAAGAACGAAAAATTAATATGTTCCTTGGGTAGAGATATTGATATATACTTTCGTCAATTTTCTAGCGATTACGGAATGTTGGAATCGTTAAAAAATTAACGAAAGTACATTTCAATATCTCTATTCAAGAAAAATACGTCCCAAATGTGCACGTATCTCCTTCTGTAGGTCTCCAAAACTCCACCAAGTTCTTTAACATATTTACCACCAATGAAAATCATCGATCGACTCGATTAGCCAGAAAAGTGTGACATTCTCGCGCACGTAAAGGACATCTTAAGGAGGGATAGTGGCGAATTTGTTCCTGAGATCGATCTTTCGTATCTCATGCACAGACTCAGCCACGTGCGAACCGTTCGACGAAGAGAATGAACGAGATATAACACGAGTGAGCGGGACATTGAGAGAGTCTCATATTACAAGCGCCTGGTCATCGAGCTACACGCGTACAGTGTAACAATGATCAACGCAACCTGCAAATTTTTCCATTTTCCATTTTGTCTTCACGAGAATATTTTTAATGGATCGACGAGATTTCCACCGTAAGAATGAAACCAAACACGACCCTATTCGGACAATTATTTCTTAAATATTATACAAGTTAGTTTTCTTTAGTTTTAATTGCATATAATTAAAAGTAGTCCGATGAAGGTCGTGTTTGGACTTATTTTTTACGGGAAAATCTCACCGATCCATTGATAATACTCTCGTGAAGATATATTGAAAAATGTAAAAGTTTTAGTCTGCATTAGTCTAGTCCTTGCACCGCTTTGAAGCGCGACTAGTCGGGATGTTTGGAATTGATTATACAAAATGGACCGAGTTTAGTTTAACGTCTACATTGAAATTGATTAATGTATGTAGGAACGTTGTTACTTATTTTATTAGAAATATTGTTTGTACATTTTCAAGTTAAACACGGTGAAACAATCGCAATTTCTGAAATTTGAATTTCTCTATCAGGTTTGCGAGTGTTCGAAAAATAGTCCGTGTTTTCGCGGAAAGGTATTTTCTGTCGTGGTTCAAGTCACTGAAAGACTTTCAATCTCGAAAATATTGTCTGCACACCAAAATAAAAACGTTGTCCTTTCCAATGATTAATTTACAAACCCAACCACCTTTTAACTTCGTCTCGTTCCCAAAAACATTACACCACGCCACGCTAACACGATACCAGACTACTGCGATATAAATGAAAACTCAAACAGAAGAACTCGTTTCTAAGTTGCAATTGGCCAAGTATCGGTCACACTTTTTCAAATCTGGAATTGTCTGTAACGTTACCGAGTAACGTGATTACTGCAGTGCCGCGCACCCTCTAGCTGAAATCACTGAAAAATCATTCGAGATACGGTTCAAATTACACCTTTCCTCGCGCTGATATACCCCATCGCAGCACCGTAATAATAAAGAAACGAACTAAGAAACCGCTGAACGCTAAATTACCATTGTCCGACAAGCCTGTGACTGTACCAAGAACGTGCGCTCCTATAAAAAACGTATTCCCATGCAACAGAAACGCGTAAAAAAATTAATCACAGCACCGTAACACCGGCTCGCCTAAAAATGTCGTCATCGTTTCGCTTCAGTCGTTCCCTGCGTCTCTGAATCGATACCAGTGTGACTTAAAAACGAACTCGAAATTAATTTAAAAAAAAAAAAAAAAACAAGAAAAAAGAAATAAACATTCACAAATTCGAGTCAGTGAAACATCCAGACCTTTCGAAGTGCAAGATTCTACTGTGTCTCTGAAAACACACTACAAAATATTCGAATCGCTGAAAAGTTGACCATAAGTGCAATATCTTCCTAAAGGAAGATACGTTCCAAATACGTTTCAATATCACCAGCCAAAAGAAAGATACGTTCCAAGTGACCGTACCTCCCCCCACCGGGTCATCAAAACACCATCAAGTGTTCCAACGTACCGACCGGACGAAATCGTTGGTCAACTCGATTAGCCAGAACCGTCTTTCCGCGAATTGTCAAGAAAAGTGTACCTCGTGACATCCTCGACCAACCTCGTAATCTCCTTTCCGAAAAAAACCTCTGACTCGGTTTCCGGTGAGCATTGAGCAACCACTCTCCTCCTCACTGCGCTCGCCAGAGAGAGAGAGAGAGAGAGAGAGAGAGAGAGAGAGAGAGAGAGAGAAAGATAAATTACCAATAAAAAAAAGAAAGAAAGAAAAGAAAAAAGATGTCGCGCGTCGGCTGAAATGCCGTCGATCGAACGTGGATCATGCATCGACAAGGACTGCGACTGCGGGCTGTGCCGTGAACTGACTAGCTGTAGGATGATGGCTATGAACAACCTGGAGGGCAACCTGGCGCGCCGCGAGGGCGTCAATTTCATTCTGCGTCGCGGTTTGCCCTTCGCGACGAGGAACCCGTCGAAGGAGTGGCTGGAGACGGAGGACCAGGACTACGCGGACACCTTGGAGGAGAATAGCCGCGAAACGGAAGCGGGAGGAATGACGACGACGACAACGCCCGCCAACGCGGGGAAAACCGACCGAGACGTCGGTCACAAGACGGTGATTTACTTCGGGGACACGAACCAGAGGCAGAGGGATGCCAAACCCAGAGAGACTTCCTGCAGTCAAACGGTGGCTGTAGAGGAGTCGAGGATGTCGGAGACGAGGCGAGAGGTGGATCACGAGGAGGCCAAGTGCTCGACGAAGTCGCAAAACGAGAGACAACGGTCGACGGTCAGTCTGGTGGAGAACGAGGATCCCAAGGTCACCCACGAGATCGTCGTGAACGTCAGCCCCAGCAGGGAGGATGTGCTCAGGATCGAGGAGGACGAGAGCCAGGTCGAGGATTATTGGTCCTTGCCGGGGGACAGCAGCGGGTTCAAGGCGGACTGGAGCTTCGTTCAGCAATGGCGCCTGAGGAGGTAAATCACGCTCGTGTTGTTGCGTTAACCCGTGTCGATGAGAAACGAGTGGTAACCGCGCTGCCGAACGATGGAAATGCCCGTGTGTACGGCGAAATTTCGATGCTTTTGATCGAACGTTTCCTACAATCGACGATGAATGATTCTTGACCGGTTATTCGGGAGAAACTCGCCAAGTTTTATTCTTAAACAGTGCTCTTCGGCTTTGTAGCTCGCCTTTGGATACGTAGCTTGAGACACTTTCACGGTGGGGACTTTTGCCTTAACGATTGTGTCGAAAACGGATATTTAGAGCTCTAGTGTAGGTTCTAGGGAAATTGGAACTATTTTTTAGAATTTTATTCGGGACATTTTATGAAGTGAACGAGATTTTAAATTTATGGTAGGTTGTAACAATTTTCATTGACAGTGTGATATGTTTTAGAAGATACAATAACGTATTATTGGGCTTATTTCGAATACGAGGTATGAGACAACGAGAGAGTGGTTTTAGTACCGAACGGAAAAGTACATTTGTCGAAAGTAACAGTCTACATAACGTTTTAAGTGAATCTGTTCTCGTTGGACGAGAACTTTTAGTTTTATATCTTGAAAATTGTATTCGAACTAGAACTTTCATTTTTAGAAACACTTACTTGTCTGTGCTCATCGGAACGTGTAATGTGAAAATTTTGATTACAGCTCAATTTCCACTGTTTCAACGTAACCTAATAAAAAAAGTTTCATAATTGTTTCGATCCCAGATAAAAATTGCAATCTGAATTATAAAATCAAGTTATTGAGATTCGTATAAATTGCTGTACAGTGTTTCCATCTCTACCGAATACTCCGGTGCATTCGTACAGATCGAGATTGTTTAAAAAGTAAAATATAAAATGCAGCATTTGTTAGACCGGCTATTGACTTGTTACAAGTTTTAAATGTTTTCGCAGAGATTCGTGTAGTTCATTGCACATACGTACATGGTTAGTCGCGTCGAAGTTAGATGTTTGGAATGTTTCATTTACCTGTCATGCGATCTGTGTCATAATGATTCTGCGCGTACGTCACACCGGTGTAGTAACGCCATCTAGCGTTTCAGTCGCGCGACAACTAGAAGCTTACCGTAAAGTGAAGGGATGGCACGAACTAATGTATTGACTCCTCGTGAATCATTGTCATCAGGTATACTGTAATATCACACACTTCACAATTATCGCTCAAACAATCGAATCAACTATTATTGCACTAATTATCGTATAAGTCGTTACTTCGTAGAGATCCAAATAACCGCTATAGACGAAGCGATCTGGACTAGACGTATACTATCGATAATTCTGTCGATCGACAGTTTTATCGATGTGTTTAACAATATGATCGCAAGGATAAACAAATTCTTATCTAAATAATAATTCAGTACAACTAATAACAAAATAAACAACATTTATGCAGTATTCGTTCAATCAGAATTAGAATTTGAACTCAAAATTTAAATATTTAATTGAACATACATCGCGAATAAATCTCTATACGTTGTTTTTATTACTTGCGTATTATTTGAATACAATTTTACCCATCCTTTCATGGACCGATGTATGTGAAAGTGTGAATGCTTGTTAACTATTTCTCGGACTCGATGACACAATCAAGGTGGATCACCTCAATAATAATTGCTAAAACTATTCTTATTTTTTCCCGCCAATTTCTCACTTCTTATAGACGGTGAGAAAGCTCGAATCGATTTTTAGAACCCTTTAATTACAGTAACTATCGCTATAATACAACGATTCGAAAGAATTATATAAAACACAGAAGTTTTACTTTGCAATTTCTGCCAATTTTGTAATTATTCATATTTAATGATTAGCAATGCAACTAAGGTATACGAAACCATTTTTGAGCTTTGAAAGGTTTTTGTTGCGTGGCATCAAACTTTGTTGTGGTAATTATTTTGAAAAAACAACCAATGTATGATCCTACTTGACTGGTAAGAAATTATGGACGTTGCTCGATTCAAATAAACAGTTTAATCAACGAAAAAGTCAATAGTATGCGCTTAACCTTGATGCACGAATTGTACGTCGAGTTACAACGACAGTCGTATGGTAGCGCTGCACTGACATTCAACACGGCCGCGTCGTACGACAGGTTATACAATAACCTCGTACACTTTACAATTATCGTTCGAACAATCGTATCGACTATAGTTGTGCATATCGTGGCTAATTGTGTCGGTACATCCTTCCGTTATCGACGTCATCGATGTCTATGACCGTCAGGAATCGAGTCCTTTGTAACGCGCCGCACGCGGGATTGAAAAGAGTTCGCAGTAACGGCACGCGTACGCGGAAACCGAGCCTCTTCGATTAATTACGACGCCCGTAGATTTTCGGAACACGATACTTTCCTCCGGTCCGAATTTATTTCCCTCGCAGCAACCGTTTCGTTTCCAGAAAGAATTCGAAACCCGTGAACGTCCCCGAGGTCCCGAATCCGTTGGAAACAAAAGAAGCGAGGGCGATCAAGATCCACGGGCACCACACGTGGATCACGATCGCGCCTCCCGCCCCTCGTTGCTTTATCGTTCACGTGAATCTCATTTACGTTTCGTACGCCTACTGTTAATTTGCACGCTGGAACCGCGTTCGCATGCAATCCACCGCGTTATGTAACCGCGACCCGTTCTTAAAATCGACGGATACGCGAGAAACACCGGCGTGCTAGGCGATTTTCAGTGGCGATACACGAACATTATTCCCGCGTTTGGAAAACGTTTAAGGAATCGACGAGCTTCAAATATCCGGTGTGAACTAATTTCTAAATTAGCGGAACGCGCCGCGGGTTAGGTTAGGTTAAGACGACGCTAAAGATTTCTGAACGCGATAACGGGGAGTTTTAAGCGATCTGGATATAGGGAGGGTTTCTAAGCAGCCGAGAATACAGAATTGTACACGGTACAATAGAAATCGAGTTTCTAAGGAGAGGTATGAATAATAGGTGCCGGGGTTTCTGAATTAATTTCTTAAGAATGCAGATAACATTCCTGCTGGTGAATGTTTCATTGAAACGGACTCTCGAATCTCCCGAAGCGATCTCTCGAACAACGGGAGTGAAATTTTTGCATGAAATAGAAAATTTTAATTAAATATCCTAGTACGAGAATTTTATCCCTCGGATTTCTTTTCATTGTCATTATTATGTTTTGTTCGCGATTGGAGTCAGGTGATTCTTTCTACTTTTAAATCGGTAAATCTTTTGTTTTCTTCACATCGGGGAAAACAAAAGTAAAATTAAAACTAAATAATTTCAATGTATAATTTATCATTTTCACAGATACAAGTGTTACTTGAATTTGCTGGAAACATTGTTCAACTCAGATAAGCGTTCTGCGGATAATGGATTTCAGATGATTCCGTAAATAAAAATCTAACGGTTTTAAGTCACGTGTGATAATTTCAATCGGGACATCTTAACTACTATCGTGTCTAACACAAAGTATTACAACGCTGATATGTAATACTCTTGTCGAGACAGTGAACTGAAATGATTCATAGAACTATATGGAACAGTGATTCCAGAATAGTTAACAAGGTCGTACGTAAGATAGCGAGCATTGTTTATAAACAGTGAAACGTAATCGGTTGTACTATAACTTAGTTCAACTAGAGAAATACTGTTACATAAAACTTGGAAATGTCATATAGAATATCTATTTACACGACTACCGTTCTCAAGTGCTAAATCCGCTCTACATATTACGGGATACCCCGCACGCGTGCATAATTATTATATTTTGAATAAATTGTCGTACCCTATATTTATCTGGCGCATCTCCGATGAAAGGATTAAATTTTTTGCTGCTCCACGTGGATTACGAGTCCTCGGGAATATAACTTTCCTCGAGCTGCCGTCCTAACGGAATACGAGCCTTGGGAACGAATTTCTTATTATGTGCTCGCTTTCTCGAGGCACGGTCAAAAAGAAGAATCGAAAGCGAGTCGGTGGAATTATTTGGTGGGCAATTAACGTGAAGCCTACCCGACAGGATATAGCGTATCGTTTGTTTAACGTTTCGGTAGACGAGAGTATTCTCTATTTACGCGACGTCCACGCCAATGGCCGCTGAAAATGTTTTGTCCACAGCTCAAAGATATTACTTGGGTATTTTATTCTCTTTGTTAATCCTCAAACGGTATCATGATATTTTCTGTGCATTCTCTGCTGAATGTACGTTTTAAACTCATCTGCACTAAAAACTAGAATCTATTTTAATCTAGAACATTAAAGCATGACTAATATTTAAAATTCTCTCAACAATACCTTTAATAATATACAATACGTAATGTAATAAAGATGTTCCATTACGATTATCATTACCAACAATTTAATAGAACCTTACATCTTGCCTAAGAAATTACCAGCAACTTATTATTTTAATTTATTCAACATCGCATGCAACCGTTTTTGAATAAAATCTCTGTTTACATCGAAACTTGAGATTAGATTGTAAACAATAATTTTTCGAACTTCGTTCTTTTACCTTGCTCTCTTGTACAATATTTTATGCGTTAAATAAGAAAATAAAAATTAAAAAACACATAACGAAGTAACTTGCCCGTTACTTTTTTGTTGCTTTGGATCTAGAAATTTCATTCCCATAATACGTGACGCATTTGTTAAAACGATTGTAGAGAATTTGAAATACGACAAGCGAATATCTAATACTTTCTTTCTCTTCATTTAATACGCATTTTCTCGAACATCTAATACTTATTCTCGTATATTTATTACACGATCTCCATTGTTGCAATAAATGTAACCGTTTGCGAGTAGAACAGTGTTTGAAACATAAATATACGAAATCCTCGAGTACATGACACGAGTTACGCCACTGTATTCGTTCGTGTTACGTTAATCTGTAAAATTATTTTTCTCTTTTGCAGACCGGGCGGTGGCAGTGGACGAGATCTATATTGTCCTCCGTACTCGAAAGACTTCGCGGAGAGTTCACCGAAAAACGGTGTTCACAATATGGTTCACATGGTGGCGGAAAGGGACACGGACAGCGTGGCTCCAACGCCAACGCCTCAGCATCCTCATCACTCACAGCATCATCACCTCAGTTTGCACGAAATCCGCGCCCTTCAGGTACATCTAATATTTCTGTTCGATTGAAAAAGATTCGTACGGTTGAAAAAGATGTATGTGACCCTTGCTTTTGGTCTGTTCGACAAACGCGCGAAATTTCGTCAGTAATCGTCGTCACGGATGTTGCTTGTCGAGCAATCTTCAAATAACGTGCTGTAAAACATCGATAACTTTTCCAGAGGCGGCCAGAATGCACCGGTAACAGCTCGTCGGATGAGAATCGATCGTCGGGACACGCGAGCATGTCGGACACAGGTGGCCACACGAGCAGCAGTTCACCACCGCATCGTCACCACAGGGCACACAGCCCTCAGCAACTGAACTCTGTGCCCGAAGACGATCGTTTATCTGCTTCGGTTACCCAGAGAAATGGCAGGAGTAGATCCGGACAGAACCGCAACCGACACAGGGCTACACCCGCCAAGGTGTCTTTTTCAAAACTCATATTAACCAGAAGTTCACATTTCCATTCACTCGACCGTGTAACGTTACTAATTAAAAAGTCCCGCTATCTCGTTTGATTAGTAAATTTAAGAACCCGATAACATCCACGATAATATTATAGTTGCAGGTGCCGTGGTCAGGATCCGGTTTAGAAGACATCAAACTGGCGATCCAACAGCTCACGATGCGTTCCCATAAGTCATCGTCCACTTACTCCTCCTTGAGCGGCTCCGAGAGCTCGGAGCCGGCTGTAAGGAGGCTGATGCGGCATTCCAGCTTGGAAACCATCAACACCAACGTGACCAGTGCCGACGAATTCGTCTGGGTGGACTCTCACAATAGGCTGGTGGAGCTGCAACAACTACCTTGGACGCATCACGACGTGCTCCGCGTGTTGCAAAACGGTCGTACCAGGGAGCACATGGAGCAAGTCTCTATGGAGACTATACCGCGTCTGTCTTACTTGCTTCAAAGGGCCTTGGTTAGAATCGGTCGTGAAACCCAGAGACTGGCCAAGCCTGTTGGTCTTTGCAGCAAGCACGAAGTGTACAGCGCGTTTAAAATCGTGCTCTGTCCAGCCTTGGCTGATTCTTGTACCAAGGTACGTTGGAAGGATCCGTCGAGTAACAGTAGAGCGTAGTTTGCATCGACGCGATGATATCGTTAAAACTAACACCGATGCGACAATATCGGTAATATAACAATAAAGCTGAACTTTGTGTCTCTGAATCGTACATGTCTTGCGTACAGTGGAACTCGAAAGGTAACGATTCATAATTTCAACTACTTTGTATAAAATAAACATTAAAATTCAACCGGTAGAGTTGAATACTTGTTTATACAGTAGCTAGTGAAACGCACCAAGTTGTACCAAATTAGGTCGCGCACAATTTAAATAACCGTGGTACGCAAAGTTATAGTCGAACCAAAGGATTTCATTCCCGAAGAATTATAAAGGTAACACGGAAATTCTGTAATTGTACTGGTAGCGGTCTAATTGCAGCCTACCAGACCGCTTGTACAGTTATTACTAAATTAACTCGTCGAGTAAAAGAATGTAAATTGTGAAATTAATAGGAGATGTTGTCAATCACCTTGCTGGCAATTCAACGTCGAAATACATACAGGTCGAAATAAATGACTGTTGTAATTGACCATGCACAACACTAAGAAAACATTGTAGATCCTGTTCACCTCATTCCAGGAGTTATGAATTAAATCTTGTAATGTGTATCCCATACTACTTGTAAAACCGGTGCTAACATTCATCAAATTTCTTCCTTTTATAGGCTTGCTTACGAGCCGCCGCAATGTTTGCTGTATCCGGCGACCAACTGAAGCAATCGAAGGCATCTCGATCAGGATTGCAATTACCAGTTGGACGATTTCTTCGTTGGATGTCGGACGTGCGATTAGGAAGAATGATACACGAGTACGCGGCCATATATTTAACCGCAGGAATTGAAAATCTCTTGGAAGAAATACTGTTACAATGCATACCGACCGATCCGCACACAACCTTGACGGCAACAATGTTGGAGCATGCCATAGCAAATAGTGGAGATTTATGGGGTCTTCTACAGCCATACGCACATCTTAATGCTGGCCGAACAGCATCAGGTAGAACTGTTTTATATCAGATAACTAGATCTGAATTAGTTTCAGCCACTAAGCGCGCAAACTATTTTCCTATTAATGAAACAGTTACTAATTTAACCGAGTACTGAATGTATAGGGTGTTTCATTTATAATGAAATCTTCGTTGCTGTTGAGAAAAATAAGGGAAAAATTGCACCGTTGAAGGGGATGAATACGACGATAGAAAAACTGACCTTCGAAGTTATTTTCAAGGTCGTTTCAAAATTACTGGTGCGTTTTTACACGAGAATGCACATTACTGTTTGTGTAATGTCGTGGTCAATGTTGAGAATAGTGTATCCAAAGACAGCATAATGTTCAAAGGACCTTAAACAGAAACGAATCAATGTTAAATTATTTATTCATTTTTCACTTCTAACGAGTTTCAATATCACATGACACGCTTAGAATCTAATTTTGATCAAATGTTTGATAATCTTATTTACAATTTCCTAATATTAGAACAAAAATATAACAATTCGTTAAAAAAAAAAAGAACACCAAGGTAAGCTTGCCGTGACCTTGAAAACCGAGGAAATATATTCTTGTATGACTCTATTAAATTTTATATTCAAAAAAAAGAAAAATAGAACCTTCGTTTTCGAAAAATAATATATCCGACGAAAGAGAAAGGTGTCGAGATTATGATTATATATTGAATATGAATTCTTTGTACTGGATGTTGACATTTCTGGCATTTAAAGGTCGCGACATCCTTTTAAATAGTATCTTACAACTTTCCTCGCATAATGTTGTAGCTTTGGATAAATGCTCTGCGCAACGGGTGAAAGAAGAACAGGAGAACGATGATTGACAACATTCGCACGGATTTAGTAAAATAAGACACCCTATGTATACCCAGAACCAGTCCTAATCAAGGCCCAGTACAAGTTCAACATTCCTAATTATGGTGTATAAGAAATTAAAAATTGAAAATATTTCCAGGTGCTCTCGCAATGCCTCGTTGGGCCAGCGTAAGTTCCTTAAACTCGTCGTCGTCGTCTCGTAGCGGGAGAGACGCAGCAGGCTCTGCGTTGGAACCGTCGCTACTTACCACATGTGTGGGATCAATGTCGGAACTGTTAGATCTAATCTCGAAAGTAACCCAAGCGGGACGTTCCCCCATACCTCTGACTGCCAAGGCGTTGAACGCCTTATTTTATTACATGAGGTGTTCGCAGGTTTGATCGTTTGCTCATATCTTTTCTCTTATACTCGCCCATTACAACTGGTTTCGTCGTAATCTAACGTAATAATATTCCCATAGTTGGAGCACGGCGAACGAGGTTCCGGGATACAAGAACTCGCTTACGAGCGAGCGTACGTTGTTCTTCCTCCGCTGGTCGAATGGCTGCGTGTCGCGACTGCTCATGCAGAACACAGGCACGGACTCGTTGTAGATCAAGATGATATTAATCAAGCCGCCAGATTGTTGTTACCCGGCGTAGACTGTCCCGTTAGACCGATATGGTAATACACATCAGTATTTATATTAGTCAATGCTATCTTTGAGATGTTTGAGGCTCTCCGAGCTTAAGTTCTTACCAATTGATTTTATACGGACTATAATTTGCATAAACTAATAAGTTAAATAGTAAGAGAACAATATTTGAAAACATATACAGATTTATATATTTAAAATCTTAAAAAAGGTGACTTTAAAAGATACGTTTTGTTTACTATAACATTTACTTACTTGAAACAGATAATTTATTTTTAAAACATATTTTTATATAATGAAAGACAACTGAGATATTTCAGTTGTTCGAGTCAAGTAAAGCACACTATATTTTCAGTTGCAATCTTCCTGTTCAATTTAACATTTCGTGTGAACCAGTATCGATATCTACTATTTTTGTTTGAAACATTCTATTTACAAAAATGATGCTTCCTGATGCTTATAGCTTCGAAGAAGTCGCCGTATGCTCAAAGCGCATAGACGATTCCGAGTACGTTCGTCTTCTCACGATGGATATGGCCTTCAAAATGTTGATTAGTGGACGCGCAGATCTAATCGCTCAAGCTATGCCCCTCTTACCATCCACGAAAATCAACACGGTAAATGACAATGGCTTCACCGCTCTGATGATAACTTGTATCAATGGGGATGAAACGGCTGTGCTAGCTTTACTGGATGCTGGCGCGGACTTGAACATCGAAAGTCCACCACCACTAACCGGTCAGTCAGCGAACACACCTTCTAAGGTTCCCGTATCACTGGGTGTGTCAAGTGTCAGAAGTCCAGTCACACAATCCGCAATGATATCTCCAGGAAAGAATATGCAAACACCAAATTCATCTTCTGGCTCGCCAGGCACATCGAGCAACTCTTCCAGTAACATGTGCTGCAATCAAACTGGATTCAACGCAGAAACTCAGCATTGGACTGCTTTAACTTATACAGCATTATTAGGCCACTGCAACATTGCCAGAATATTGTTAGAAAGAGGCGCTGCTGTCGAAGGTGGTGCTAAGCTCAGTGAAGACAAATGTACAGTTACACCTTTACAAGCGGCCACAGCGTCTGGAAACAACGAGATGGTAGCACTACTTTTGGTCCATGGAGCACAACCGTTCTTGTCGACTTTAATAAAAGATTCATTTTCCTATTCTGGTTCCGCTCAACGCGGTTGTTACAGGCAAGTAGAATGCGCTCATGAGGTAGATTGTCCCATAAATATTGCGAATTTTTATGAGGGCCGTTCGAAAAAGGGGCAAACGCATAATACATCTTGGTACAAATTACTACACTGGTGGACAAAATTATAAGACACCTCATTCAAGTATCAATAACGTATATATAAATTGAACAAAGAAGGAGGATCAATGTAAGAAGTGTTCCTAGAATATTACCACAATGTAAACAAACAGAAAATGTGAAAACAATTTCTAATAATAAGATATTTTAATATTGAGGTAGGATAAAATTATGATATTGCTATTAATCTATTATAGAAAGTTATTGTGTCACATTTTATTTGTGTATATTGTCTTATAAATCTTTTATTGGAGTAATTTTATTAATATAAATTAGAAAGAGAATTAAGTTAAAAGCATGGTACGTGACAAATTATTAAACAATTCTGTAACTGATAGCAAAAAGAAAAAATTTTAAATAAATTTCACTCACGAGAAATCGTCATTTGTTCAATAGACAAAAGGGCAATTGTAAAAAGTGCATCAAATTTAGCCCTTAAACCTAGATAAATTGTAGCAGAATATAATCTAAATGGGTCAGTACAAATTGTAAAAAAATGATTCAACAGACAAAACACCTGAGAAGAATAAAATTTGCTATTAAACATTCTTTAACTACAGTGCACATATAATGTTGAAAAATAATCTTATAATTTTGTCCAAGTGAATTTGTATTATTTTGATTTAAATTAAAAATTTATTGTAATATTTGCTTAGTTTATGAAGATATTAGTTAAAAATAAATGGTCTTATTTTACATGTAACATTGTGTAATATAAATACAATACTAAGCCTTTATCCCATTAATTCTCAGGATGTCTTATATTTTTGTCTACCAGTGTAGTTTAAATAGAGATTTGTTTTCCATGTCTTGCTAAACGTAGGGCGAAAAATTATAAAATAGTTTCCACAGAATCATTATAAACAATTGTAAAATATATATAGTGCCCATGTAGGTTCAATGCATATGTAATATTTTATAAAGCAAAGATTTTTTATCTACAAAGCAATTAGATTACTTATTGGATGATTTAATATAATTTGGATAAAGCACATGTAATTGATTCATCTATTTCATATACAGTGCAATATCAGTAGCAACAGCTCATGGCCAAAGGAGTTGTCTTCATCAGTTACTATCTCATCCTCTAAACTTTTCTGCAAAACGAGGAGAAAAAGAAGTATTGTCGTTGGAAGAAATCCTTGCAGAAGGCAGTGCAGGTACTAGTCCACAGCAACAAACTGCAGATGGAAGAGGAAATCGAAGAGAAGGCAAAGAGCCAGTTTTTAATAAAGTGCAGACAAAAGCTTTACAAGAAGCTATGTATCACAGTGCTGAGAGTAACCATTTAGGTAAGATAAATAGATACTTGTAGTATTTTTAAACACAAAATTTTGCCGTATAAATTTGTTTCACAGATATCACAATGGAACTCCGTGGATTAAAAGTAGGCTGGACGTTACATTGCTGGATGCACAGTCTCGCAACAGCCCATGAAATGAGACTGGATTCAGTGATAGATCAATTGCTTCAAGATTTTCTTCAAGTGTGTCCAGATGACTATTCAACACAATTTGTACAAGAATGTCTTCCTTTATTATTTAATATCTTTAGGTATAGTAAGGTAGGCTACACTTTAAATCAATAAAATTCGTTTATATAGAAATAATTGAAAGTATTTCTTTAATCTAATATTGTTTTCATTTTGTGTACAGAAGGAAGGTACGACGCTTCTTCTTGCTGACATTTTCTGTACGTGTTTTGGATGGGAACCAATAAAACCCATTAGAGATACTACTTTATCAAGTGGATCTAGAATCGATCCCAAATTTGTAAATAATCCGGAGTTGAGCGATGTACAATTTAGAGTAGAGGGCAGAGTATTTTATGGCCATAAGATTGTGTTGGTTACATCGTCTCCAAGATTTAGAAATATGTTAAGTTCGAAATTGTGCGAGGGAAATCCCCCTATTGTACAGATTAATGATATTAGATACCACATTTTCCAGGTATATAACTTTTATCATTTTTTTTTGTATGTATTAAATAAAATCAAAAAACTTTGTAAATCAATTTTCCTGATAAAGATCAAGTTTCGTTTTAATTTTTAGATGGTTATGGAATTTTTGTATCATGGCGGATGTGCCACATTGGAGGTGAATCAAAGTGATGTTTTGGAATTAATGGCTGCTGCAAACTTTTTCCAATTAGATGGTTTACTTAGATATTGCGAAGCACAGTGTTCTTCGATGGTTGATCTCGACAACATTGTTTCTATGTATATTCACGCAAAGGTGCGCTATATTATTGAATTCTCATACCTCTTCTGAAGTAAAAGACATATCATTTTAACAACTTACCGTTTTGAATAACCTTTGGAATCTTATTATTATTTTTAGGTTTACAATGCAACACAGCTACTAGAATACTGTCAAGGATTTCTACTGCAAAATATGGTCGCTTTACTTACATATGACGACTCTGTTAAGCGTCTACTGTTTGCGAAAAAACTACCGAATCACGATGTTCTTGCTGGTCTCCTTCTTACTTTACAAGCAAGAATAAAAGCTAGACGATCTCAACAACAAAATAAAATGAAAACTTAGGTATATAATAGGCATCACATACAATGCAAGAGTATTGTCACTATCATTTCATTTTTGCTTTCTTCGCGTGTAATTGTCAATATATTTACGTACATTTAAGTGACGTAATTTACAAAAAAAGAAACGTAAATCAATTAAGACTGAATATTCGATGATTTATCTTTAACATTTTATCAAATATATTAAGTATAAATTCCCCGTAATTCATGTCAAATTATTCCAATTTTATTGCGACAATTATTCTTGGTCTTAATAGGACTTAAAAATTATGCTTTTACATGTACGAAATACGCATTTGTTCAACCTTTGTTGTATAGTATTTTTTTACTTATTTACTATGAGTTATAAGGTATAGTACATAATGTACATTATACAGTGGTTAAACTATAGAAATTCATATATTACTGCTGTAAATGAGTCTCGAACGTATGTAATAATTAAGAAATTTAATCCCTACAAATGAATGTTTTCATTATAAATTTTAAAGTAATTGTGTAAATATAAAATTATATTAATTATCATAAAATACCCGGCACGATATGCACTATATGGATTAAGCTTCTTGCAATAGGAAACTATTAATATATACGAACAAGTGAACATACATTTTGTATATAATACAGGCCAAGCAATTTATGCACAATGCAAAGAAAAGATAATACAAAATATTAAAGTGTTCTCGTGTACTGGTAATACAATATACTTTGTACATCACGATTGCAATAAATTATAAATATTGTGATAATAAAAATTTTAAACAATAATTGTTTTGCTTTTCAAAGGATAATTTACTTGGATAATTCATTAAAACTGTATAATTGAAAGACAAAAATTCATGCAAAGAGAAACATTATTCAATGACTGCCAAGTCTTTATACAACACATTACTGTTTTTATTCTCTCTTGATTCAAATAAATTAAGCTCGTGTTTCATAATAAAGTTTTATAAACAGTGCAAGGCATTACAAAATGAAAAAGGAATAAAACATAATTCATAATTCTTAATACTACTTAATAGCATACAGTTTGTTATTGTTGTAACAAAACTATTGCTACTGGTATCCGCGATATGTTAACGACGTAACAATATTAGTATTATATATAATATGATTTATTTAGAATGTCAATGGTTAAGTGTATATACAATATTCAAGTTATAACCTTAATGATAATGTAATCACTGGACTTTTTAGATTTTGGAATGCCTAATAATCATTATAAGAGTCAAATCGATCTTCAGAAAACGGCTGTCTCAATCTTACAATTATCTGTGTTGTATTTCTTGTTATTAACATTGTAAGCATCAGCAGGTATATAGACAATTCACAGTAAACAATATAATTCTTAGGAAAAGTGATTATAGGAATTATAGATATTTACATCTAGATGATTCGATGCTTCACAAATCAAGATTTTTCATCATTTCAAATACATTCATATATGTTCCCATTTCAATGATTTTTATACATGACTAATAGAAATCGCAATAATATATAATCTGTAGCAAAAATGTAAGTTTGAAGACAGTTTTGTCAAAAATTTATCATAGGCATCCTTCATATCCTATAACATAGATAATAAAATTCATTTCCTTAGTACCTGTGTTTACATAGAGGTAAGAAAGTGAAGTTTTAAACACATACAAAATGTAAATTATTCTATTATTCATAAACATCATATATTTTACAGTCAAAATTCAATATGAAAAAGAAAAAATGCTGAATTTAAAATAGTTAACATAAAAAATAAAGAAGCTATATAGTAAATTCAAATATTAATATTATTTATACATGAATTTAAATATTTCTAAAGTGAAAAACAATGAATAACAAAATTTATGTATGACCATAGGCTTGTTTACAACTTATACAAATTTATATGGAAAATTAAACAAGAAACATAATACGCAATATTATGCAATATTATTATTATAAGCAAAGCATGTAATAAATAACACGCTTCAGACATTTTCATTGTTTAACAATACGAACAGAATTTTTTACTTTGAAATAACAGCATGCGAAGAACTTCAAAATACTGAAAGAAATATTCAATTCACATAACATACAATGATTTTTAGCTACTGCTTTATGTTACATTTATTTATTTGATACAGATTGAGCAAAACCTGTGGATAATATTTGTATTGGTAACAAAATACATGCAATAGAAAATTAATGTTTTGTATAATCAAATAGAGAACATATGAAAAAAAAATATAAAGTATTTATAACTAGTACTAATTAATTATGTTGATTAATTTAGTACCATATCGTTTAATCTATATATTCCTGAGATATACTGATATTCCTGAAAATTATTTCGTGCATTCATTTGTATTTTCTTAAAATAATACAATGAAATATTGTATAAAAACCTTTGAACAAATTTAAACGTTCCAGGATGAACAGTTTAATAAGTTTGCTCTTCAAAATTAATAACTGTAACTCACTGTTTTATAGTGATAAATATAGTGGATTATAATGTAGCTAATTAATAAAAGGTACACAATTTTAACATGCATTTTTAACAAACAATATACGTTGCCATAAAATTTGAAGTTATAAAATAACATTAACAGTTCCATTTAAACTTCATTATGTTTTTCAAACGGTTGTTGCATTTATAATGCTATACAATTTATTGAGAAACTAATGTATAATACAATTAAAGTGATCCATTCAATTTCCCGCGAAATATTAGCTTGCAGGTACAACAAAAGTGACAATGATTGCTATACATCATTCAAGATTGTGCTAAACGTCTCTCAAAACGAAAATAAAAATTTATTTTTGCCACTATTATAAGTCTGCTGTAACAAATAATACAGGTATCTATATGCCTTTGTTATAGTTCATTTTAATCCCATTTTAATAATGTAGATTATTTTAGAATGAAGATTTAAAAAAATAGGTATGCAATAAGAACAGTATAAAATGTTCCAAAACTTTGAAAGCAAGAATAATACACTCGAACTACGTATCGATCGATTTACAAACAAATATAAAATAAGTCTATCCTCTCCCCACATGGTGTATCCAATATAGAAACTGGCGAAATTATATTTTTCTTGATATTATTTCTACAATCAGTATAAGATAGACTGAGACAACCCTTTTCATTTGCTCGCGATACCTACGATGATTAGGAGCGCTAACTTAATTTAATGACTAGAATAATAATTAATATAACAACGACTATAATCGCGAATAACAACAAGATAAAAACTTTTCGCCGATATTTACTTAGGTATTTACTTCCCTTATCTAATTCTTGTACTCCCAACTCGACATTCCCATATACATTTTCTATGTGGTTGTCTATTGTGTCTGTAATACCATGGAATAATAAGAAATCAAGACACTTTTGTAATATTTTCACAAAAAGAAAACAGAGTTACTTACCAATTGATTCATCTTGTTGGTGTATCAATGCTGCAAGTTTACCCATTATTTGATTCACATCCAAAATAGTTTCTTCAATCTGTTCTATCCTACTTTCCCTCTCTAACAATAATCCTTGTTCATGCTCAAGATTCCTGAATATGGCATAAAAAACAATCACTTACAGATTGTATTCTATGCAATCAATAACATTATTTATGAATTTGTATTGATATGTATGAAACAAACATTCAAGTACATTTATAATTCCTCTATATTAATGATATGTTATATTTATTTAATTTTTTCACTAAAATTTAAAATTCAACATATTTTCATTTATACTATAAATTCTACAAATTATGTTCACCTTAAAAATATCATGAAAACAGCTAATTGAGATTTTATTTCTAATGAGATTCATAACAACAGCTGTTTCTGAACCCATTACTTATACACAAACTGTGAAAGTTGGTAGAGCATTTTTTACTACTTATATATGTGAATATTTATAAAAAATGAAAACAAAGTATACTTTCAAACCTTTGTGTTGCTTTGTATTCATTTTCCTGAGCTTGTAACAGACATTCCAGTTCCTTATCATCTGCATCCACAAATTGTTCTATACTAGTTGTACGCAAAATATGTCTCTTCATTTTTTCCACAGTTGACTATAAACATTATCATGGAATTTTTTAAGTATGTAACAATGTTACCCAATATAGTAACAAATGAAATATGAAATATTAAGTACCTTCTGCATTTCTGAATATCTTAGTACAGCATCTTTAAAATCGGTGGTAAGTTTTTCAATTTGCAATTTTTGTTGCTTATCCCCCTTCTTCATTAGCACCGTCAGTCTTGCAATATCTTTGCTTATTTGACTTACTACTTGATTTGTGGTTAGCTGTGTAGCATGCCTAATCAAAAAATATGCAAATAAATGCGTAGTTTATATAAAACACATGAAACATTTACAAATTATTATTTTATATGCTTACACCTTATCCCTTAGATCCTGATTATCTTTATTGGTTCCAATATTTTTGTATGCATATTCAAGTTTCCTCCAATTTGTGTTAATTGTGTATATGTTAATGGTAATATTCTCACTGAGACTATAAAGTTCAGTAGGGCTAAATCCCACATCAGGTATATCTGTCCGTTGATCTGTGGACCCGTATGTTTGAGAACTGTGAGCCATTCTAAAAATAAATGTAATTTTGATTAAAATTTATTATATTTATATAAAAATACAGAACATCTAAGAAGAATTTAATAACACATTTATAATGTTGCTACATACTTTTTTCACATATTAATGTATAATTTCACATATAAATATTTGATGGAATTATAAAACCTTTATGATATGTATATATGTACATAACATTTATATATTATACATAATTTTTTAAATTGTAATGAGAACAACATATAATGCAAATATCTTTACATTACCTGTGTCAATTTTTTATTTGCACGATTTTTACTTTGTACCTTTAAGATGTATTAATAAAAAAAATGTTATGAAAGAAATTAGTAAATATAATCGGTTTTTTACAATGTACGCTCGTACAGTCAAATATATCTTAGTGCACTTATGTATCATAAAGTACATTTATAATTTTATATCTCATGTCAATAACGATATTGTGAATAAACGCAAGGTTTTGCAAGCCTCGTAAAATAGTGTGTAGATATTAAACGTACGTTTTCGAGATTGTTATAACAATGCAACAACATTTAAATCGGAAAAGTTGTTGCATTGTTATAACACAAGTGAAACAGTAAATTACAATTTCTTGAACGCGTTAAATCATTCTACACAATTCTATGTAGCTTGACTCAGCATTCAGATCTAATGGTGTACAGCGAATACGTATACTCAGACAGATAAAATTTAATGGAGATGATTATATGTAAACGAATACGGACATCGCTAATTGTGTAACAAACCTGATTCGTTTTATCACAAGTGTTCTTACTATCTAGATAGAAATTCCTTTATTAATTCACATTTAAAAATCAAGAGAACTATTTTTATGTATCGAATCTTAGAAACTGACAGTTGCCTAAACGATCTACTCGACCGTCCATGTGAGAATAGTCTCTTTGTAATCACAGCCGTGCATGTAACAGTCACCTACATTACCGACATCCAATATTTTTTAAGCTTAAATTTGATGTTCGTAAACATATATTTTTATTCGAATACAGTAAAAATATACGTATCCTTCAACAATAAATTTTTAATAAAATAGCGTACAATTCATACATTTCAAATTGAATAAGAATATACGAATGATTTAATATATAGCCTAACTGTGTCTACAGTACCGTCAATACTACTTGACTCAAAATAACGTCTAATGATATTTGTTATATCTTATTGCAATTTAAGTAAGAAAAAAGTAATCCTTCGAACGGGGTTAATATTTTTCCTACAAAATCTGTAATCGGAATAAGTTTCCAAAATTATCAATAAACTAGCGCAAAATTATTTTCTGCAAACTCATGTAAATGTGTCTACAACACCGTCTTGTATGTTGCTACCGCTAGAATCAAAATTAAACCTGGCGATAAATTCATTTTGACAACGTTTCACGCATTTGCATTATTAAAAGGAAGCGAAAATAGTAATATATTTTTTTTATTGGACAGCTGGAATCGTTGATGAGCCAGCTTCCCCCGTAACCAGAGGTTAGTCGCATGGCGGACGCTGGCTTGACAACACGTACCGCACGGAAGTTTCCGAGTACGACCGACAGATTGCGAAAGCCTTCAGAAACAACAACCGTCGGCCGTAAGTAAACGCTATTGTGATTTCTCATCGCTTTATTTGCTAAAATAGTACATCTTTAATTGCGTGGTTGTTGCAATAGGAAAGTGTAACGTTCGATTACCATGCGGCGCGTATTATTTTTGACAAAAAGTTGCCCGAAAGGTCGTAAATTCGAGATGGAATTTTCTCGAGGGTTGCTCAGAGCAGTCAATGCTGCACGTACATAGGTCGTGCGTTATGTCGGCTCTGAACGCATCTTCCGTTCGACGGTTACCCATCGCCGTTTTACAGTCGCTCTCGAATTTAACCACTTTCATTTGATGTAGTCGAGTAGTCCTTGTCTCGATAATAAAAAAAAAAAAGACGTGATATGTGCGAGTGATAATCGAGCGTTGTTTGTGAGCACCTACGCAACTCCCACTTTTGACATTTTAATCGGCGTGGCTTTTGGAATAGGTGGATTCTCTATAATTTCTCGCATGCTTATCGTTCACTTAAGGTATTCAGTACCTTTACTGCGAAATGCTTTGTCTCCTTGTCTGTTGCACGAGATTGCTCTGATATTTGTCGTTCACGGTAACTCTCATTGCGTCGCGCTTAGAGCTTCCCTTCCGAAGAATTCTAAAATCTGTGCGTTCCGTTTTTAATGTCGATTGCACCTCGTTTTCCTTGTTCGGATATAAAGCAATTTCTGTTTGTTTATTCTAGACGTCATTGTGCACATTGCTTGCGTCAAACGTTCCTTTATCGTTTTCAATGAATGCTTGTACTTCTTCGTATGCTTCTCAAATTTCTAAAATTTCTCCTTTACTTTTCTCTCTCTCGCTCCGTATGTGCGTGCGCGCACGCGCGCATGTGTGTGTGTGCGCGTGTATATATATATATATATTTTTTTTTTTGAAACTGCTTACACAGTTTCTCATACGATTCGACGAATTTTCTATCTTTCGGGGGCATTTATTTTACAATAGATATTCGACAGGCATCATCTTGTAAACACACGTATGCACACAACACGCATACACGTTCGTTTTCGTCGATCGATGTGCACGCACGCATACGCATAGGCGTACGCGAAACCAAGCAGGCGTGTACTGTCATGTTTCTGACGTTTCGATGGAATTTTCGTTCTCCGAATGCGATTATAAATCGCTTTCAAATTCGTAGAACTTGATAATATAGAAAACGATCAACACCATTAGTACTGTATTTAATATGTTTGGAAATTAATGTTCTACGGTTTCATTTTTTATCAAAATTTAATATTTTATTTTTACGACATAAATTGAAATTCTTTTACTTTTGCATAATTATCTTAACGAAGCGCAAATATCTGGAATCGATTGAATGAGTTTCTAATTACTGCTTTACTGTATTTTGTATAATAGGCATTGTTCCGTACCCATTTCATCTATTTTATTGTGACAAATAAAAATTCGTTAGAAAAATAGAAAATACGTTGTTCTCAAGGTCGATGAAATTCGTAATTTGAAAACGAACGTCGCGTCACCGATATTTAACGGTCAGGGAGTAAAATGGCGATTTTCGAGGCGTGTACGCAAACAAGCGGTGTAACTTTTGCGTTAACGAGTTTAATTACGCAGATGAGAATGTACTCGCTTGATTCAAAGAAAAAAGGAGGAAGAACTTTTGTCAGCCTAGTTCTGTAATGGCGTACCAACGATCCCGAGAGTTCTAACGATTACAACCTCGAAACGTTTAATACTTCAGTTACACACGCGCACCCATCGTCGGTGAGCGTGTTCGCTTCGTGCGCCTTTAAATGCTCGGCCATATGACTGTCCTACGTCGAACGTGTGACGGCCGTATGCGGCCTCTTTGTTACAGGGCAGACTTGAACGCTTATCGGGCTATGAATAGACGTACTGATTTCCTTTCAGCTGTCCACTTTGTTGGGGTCTGGTTTGCACCTTGCTACGTAACTGTGACACGTTAAAATAGTCTAGTTCGTTAGGAATCCTAGTTGAATTCCGTGTATACGTGCGTATCTTACTGCGTAAGTGCATCGAATAAAATATAAAGACAATCTGCATGCGTTAGTACAAAGAATCTTAGTTGCATGACAATGAGCTCCTTGTTCAAATGGCATCTTGAATGACGAAAGATATTGAGGGCACACAAAATTAGTCGAATAATGAATATGCTTATATAAATTACATTTCTAAATTTGGAAAATAGTATTCACATGCTTTTCTTGCGTCTAGATAGTATATTTTGTTTTTCAATTGTTTTATTCGCAAAAGCTGTTCGTAGCATTATAGTAGACACTTTTATTCGAAATAAATTGAAAAATACTTTGTGCTTATTTTTTGTGTAACTTTAGGTTAGAAATATTAATTTGAATCGAAGGAATTATTTCACTTTCTTATTTCTACAATCTCCATTAATCTTATGCATTATCGGCCTTCAAAAGTTGGCAGCCTTGTTCTAACTCGTAGAGAGCAACCGTCACGGCGCATCAGTGACGTGTTACGAAGAAACAGAGTAATGGAGTATTCGAAGTTGTTCGGGGAAGGATAGCGACAGCTCACTTTACGTCATGTCAATGCTATCTCTTTGTTTACTACCGACACGAATTTCTATCTTGCGTTCCATCTTGTAAAAATTTTTGAAAGACCTAATTAAAGTTAGATTGCCTCAAAAATGTGGACATTCTCTCTAACGTTCAATTCAGTGTTACTTGATTGATAACAATTATTTCAAATGTAATATTTATCTAAACAAATTTACCGACTCATAAAGTTCTCAATAATTCATATTTTTTTAAGGTTCACTATACATATCTCACTAATGTAAAGGCCTTGTAATTATTATTTCGTATAGAAGTTTTCAATCTATTCTCTAGTGATCGCCAGATGATCAATAAATTACTAAATAAGGGTTGCTTTGGACTACATGAATGTAATAATTTGTATTATATTCAAAAATAATCATGGCATGATTATATGTTCAAAAATATAATAAAAATAATATAAAATACGAAGGTGAAATATTTGGATTATCTTAAATTGCTATTCACAGTTATTAAAGGTTAGTTTGTATATTTATTCTGATCTTATAAATAACAAGTTCTCAATTTGTCTTCACACACGAATATCTTACAAACTAAAATTTAGTGCACCTCTTAATTTAAATATAATAAAAATAATAATACATAATGGTAACTGATATATTTTTAAATTTTAGTAAAGCGCGCACAAATTTTAATTTCGATTTTCTATTTTGTCCTGTTTATAATTTACCCTCATGTTGTATTATTACGGGAAAGAATAAACAAATTAAATTTTTTAAAGAAGTTGATAACGTCTAATTTAGTAAGTAAAACAATTTAAATACCTTACGAATATATTTTGATAATTATGAGTAGCAATGGAAAATAATTTCAAGACATCATTCTCACATTCTGTATTTCGGCTGAATTAGAGATTCATAATAGATATTTCTCTATTGCGATCGCATGTTGTTTGCGCCCAGTTATTAGAAAGTAGTTCAAATTTAATTATTTATAAAATAGTATTTTCGTAATGGTTCTGTGCCAGTTTAAAACACTATATTTGTAGATACTGTAATCATGAAATATTGAGATACATGCATACTGCATCACTATCTAAAAATCACAAAATTGTTATAACTGTTTCCATGGAATCTGGTACTTCCGGTGTCATGATCTCAGAATTCCACGGTTCTTTAAATCGCGAGACACGTTATCTTCGTAGAACGTGCACTGCAGTACGAATTTTTATCTAGAAGCTACATACCAAAGAGATTATTAACAATACAGAAACTACTCGGTCATTGCGAGAATGAAACAAATTATACAATTATCGATATCGGTAAATTCGTCTGGCGTCAAATACTAAGGTCGTTTCAAAAATATTTACATGTAAGTGTTTCGTTCGTTGAATCCGATCGAGACGTTCGACAAATATTTAAATTTAAATTCCGAGCAGATAAATTTAGAAGAGTAAAGATTTTGATCGTTATTTCGGTAATTCAACTAGTCAAGTGATTACCTTCGGGGAGGCCTTCGTTCACGTGTCTTGTATTGAAGGTAATACAAATTTAAAAGGAAACGAGATCGAATACCGGTTTAATGCACCAAACAACATTTTCAATGTCGAAGCGTGTTTCAGGCGACGACCTTCGGTCGTGCAACCTTAAAGTAACGCCACTCGAGACACACGACGCGTCGTGTAGCTGTTCGGCCGTATATTTAGCTTCCGCTTTGGCCGCTGGGGGCAGTCTCGTATCTTTTCGTACATCGATGTTGGAAAATTTCACGTTCAAACGAAATCGTTACAATCTGTTCGATTCTCACGTGCACAATATCGAAATAGTCGGAAACAACTTCGTGTGGTTTCCTTTGTTGATGTTCAGTAAGTTGCATATTTGTTGAGTACCTCGCATCGCGCTGCCACTGCCAAGAATTCTAATCTGCTTTCGTAGTTCTTTTGTTCTGATCAAGTCGAGTAGCTTGACCAGAACAAAAGAGCTTTTATAGTAAGTTAGCTTCTTACGAGGAAATTCAGTATTTATATGGATGAAACATTGTATGTATACGTAGGTATATTATTGTTAGAAATTATGTTGATCAAACAGCACGATAAACACTTTAACGTTAAAAATAAATACATTCAAAACATATTCCAACAGTTTTCGTAATATCACTTCACTAAATTTATTCATGCAAGATGTACATTTTAATGCGTAATAGTAAAATAATTATATCAATTTTGATGTGCATATTAAAATTACCAACTACATGATGATAATTTCTTTTCGAAATACAATCATTTAAAAAAAACTGTTCAAGCTCAGAGAAAATTATTGTACCTTGAGAAAAGTATTAAAACAATTTATTTGACCATTTATTATCTTAACTAAAAATACTTGTTCCAACGTTCTTATGCCCAGTAGATTTAATAATTTGTCCATAGACACGAACATTTCAACATTGTAATATCAACCATGCAGGCAGCAAATCTTAATCGAATTGTTTCTAATTTCAAGTTAAACTTACAAGGTAAAGATACGAAATAATAAAAGTAAATTCAAAGTGCATTAGATTTGAAAAGAAATATAAAATTTGGAGGTGAGTGAATCCTTAAAATCAATACCAGAATATAATATTATGTTTTGCAAAAACCAAGATCTTGGAAAAAAAGGATCCAGAGCAACGATATTGAAATTTTAATCCTCGAGACAAAGCTATTTTGCTTTTCATTTTACTACCCGTAGTAATCAAAAACGAACCGAAGCTCTCCCAGGCCACGATCCTAAGTGCACGGGACGCTCTGCAGAGGCGGTCAAAGACGACCTTAGTCGAACCACGGACGAAGTTATCCGACCTCGCCCGATCAGCTTGACGATAGAAGCCGAGATCGGTCGAGGCGATACGACGAAAGGTTCATTGACCGTCTGACCATGAGCCGCGCCCCACATACGCTCCTCTCCACGTTCATCGTCCACGGCTTTTGGTTGTTTTGCTCGTAACCGATACCTCAAGATCAAAGCCGTTTCCCTGGAGAAGGTCCTCGTCCTGCCCGTTGAAGACCTTCACCTGTGAGCGCAATAAGCTCGCATACGTTAATCAGTGCCTGCTGGCGCTAAGATCATAATCGTTATAAGATTGAAAGCCAATTGGTCATTTTTGTTTTCATTTATTATGCGAGACATGGATGCAACATCAATTTTATATAATCAAATGTTTCATTTCAAACGTGTTTCAAATTATATTATTTCCTTTCAAAGTGACTCTTAAAATTGAAGAGATGCTGTAGCTATTGAGAAGTCTAATCATGTTATGAACATTTAAAGTATTGCTTGCAATAGTTGCTCTCACAGTGATATCATTTGTTACTTTGTTGATTGTGAAAATGAATGTTAATTGTCGTTTGTTTTGCATGATGCTGTTTGAGAAATATTTATAGATGCTTTATATACAGTTAAAAATTACTTGTGTATATTGTTTCATTTTGATGTAAAAAAGATTGTACACATCTAAGGACTTTATTTATCTTTGGAAATAAATCTGAATCATGTAATTTGCATGATTATTTTATGTATTTAATGTATAAGTAATGAATTAATGCAAAATAAGAAATCCAATATTTCAGATAACTCCCATTAGGGAATTAAAATTTCCCCACTCTTAGATTTAAAAACTACACCGTTTCTGTACATTACGTATTTCTTTTTTTCATTGTACACTGTTTTAACTTATACTATTATGTATTTTTTTCTCTTTTTATCATGTAAATCTTCATACATTTTCAATTTATAAAATACTACAGCATGTAACAGAAGATATTCAGTGTAAGGTAATGAAAGAAGATTAGAATACCAGTGGGAGGGAAACCTTTACATATTTTTCAACAAAAATAGTGTATGTGTATTGTCGTATTAACAACAATTAATATCAATAAAATTGATATTAATATGTATCAATTAAAATTACTTATGAAGATGGTTAATATGAAATTTAGTATGCGAATCAAAAAGAAGCTGTTACGAGGAAGTAACATTGGTACATCTTATAGAAAATCTACAATAGACAGTACTTTTCAAGGAATTTAACTGCATGGTTGTTTTTGACTGTTTGTTAATACATCATTTCTGTATCATTAGGTACAAAGGCTGCATATTAATAATCAAATCATGGAAGGAGTAGCATGCGTGTAAGCAATTAATCACTGACAATTTGACTTGTATTTTTATTGTAATCTTTTCTTTGTTTCAGCTTCCTAAAGGAAGATCTGTGTGCTGTGATTTATCACTCAGGGGGCCGAAACACGCGCAACAACGGACAACCCCATAGGACCGGGGGGTGCTTCTCGTGTCTCGGGAGGAAGGTCAGGGTTTAAAAAGTTACCTTGACTGTAACTGTCATACACGAGCCGCTTCTTTTTACACCCAAACAATCCTACGTGTTGCACATTTACTTGTGATACTGAAATTAAAAGAATTCGATGCCTTCCAGGGACGATATTCGCTCCCTATCCACTGAGCAACGCTGGATCCCTCCTTCAACTGTTAGACGCGATGCACTCACCCCAGAAAGCAGAAATGATCTCATCTTTAGAAAGGTGCGGGGTATTCTTAACAAGCTTACGCCGGAAAAGTTCGCAAAGCTGAGCAACGACCTGCTCAATGTTGAGCTCAATTCTGATGTGATTCTCAGAGGTGTCATTTTCTTGGTAAGTGTATAACAGATATCAATATCTATTTCATGCATTATTCCAAATTCAGAGAAAAAATTCTTACTTATACAATTTGATATAAAATTCCTAAACATTTTAGATCTTTGAAAAAGCACTTGATGAACCCAAGTACAGTTCTATGTATGCACAGCTGTGCAAACGGCTGTCTGACGAAGCTGCAAACTTTGAACCTCGAAAAGCTCTCATTGAAAGTCAACAAGGTCAAAGCACATTCACACTTCTTCTTCTTAACAAGTGCAAAGACGAATTTGAAAATCGTTCAAAGGCAAGTGAGGCATTCGAAAATCAAGATGAACTCGGCCCTGAGGAAGAAGAACGCCGACAGGTGGCTAAGCGCAAAATGCTTGGCAACATCAAATTCATCGGAGAACTGGGAAAACTGGGAATCGTATCAGAAACGATTTTACATCGCTGCATACAGCAATTATTGGAAAAGAAAAGGCGACGGGGATCCCGGGGGGACACTGCTGAGGATATCGAATGCCTCTGTCAGATCATGCGTACCTGCGGCCGTATCCTTGATTCGGATAAAGGTCGCGGACTCATGGATCAATATTTCAGACGTATGAACTTATTGGCAGAAAGCAGCGATCTTCCTCTACGCATCAAGTTTATGCTGCGTGACGTCATTGAGCTACGCCGTGATGGCTGGGTACCACGCAAGGCTACTAGTACCGAAGGTCCAATGCCCATCAATCAAATCCGCAGTGATAACGATGAATCTTCGAGGGGAAATGGCTTCCATAGGCAGGATCGCCTCGGAGCTGATTTTTTAAGAAAGATGGGACGTGGCGGATTAGAAATGGACATGATGGGAAGTATTCCACTGACTTCCCCTTCGTTTGGCATGCCATCTCCATTCAGCCCAAATGGATTCTCAGGAACTTCCGGGGTTGGTTATGGCCGCCACACTCAACGTAACCAGCCAGGTTACTATCAGAACCAGAATCGTCACCAAAATAACTATCAAGGGAAACATAATCAACAGCAACATAACTCACCACAAAATAGTATGTATTCTTTACCTTCCTTCCTTTGGACGATAAGTAATAAACAAAATGTTACTTCTACTTACGGACGTTCTCTGATGAATTATAGATAGCAATAAAGAACAATTACGTTTCAATAAGAACAAGATGTTGATCGAATATCCAGAAGAAGTGTCACTGAGACCATCAGCTAATTCAATGATGTTTAAACAAACCAAAATGAATCGCAACGTACTTCTTAACAGTGGTACGTATTTTATGGATAAAATATAAATATTTATTATCTTGAACATACGTAGCAGCTAGTAGAAATATGATTTGGTTGAAAAAATATAATAACACAATATGGATCAACCAAATCCATAGTCTGTAAATTGTAAATGTATCAGCATAGATTTAATATAAGAAAACAATGTTTGAACACCCTCTTATTATTAAAATAATAGATCTGTTCCCAGGACGAGCATCAGAATTACCTCTGTTACCTACTAGCACACTGAAACCTAGCTCGCCCTTATTGCACAAGGAATTGCCACCAGCGATTGTGATAAAACAAGGTCCTGTAGACAAACGAGAGAAAGCCAGAGACAGAAAGGATAAAGGAACTTCTAGAGAAGAAATATTGAAAAAGGTTAACGCCTTAATGGATGACCTTGCCGTGCATACTAACACACAGGACGCAATAACAGCTTTTCAAGATCTTAAGATACCCGAACGATTTTTACGTCATGCAGTTTATACATTGTATTCAAATACATTAGACCGCGGAGACATGGAGCGCGAACTCGCAGCCAAGCTTGTAGTTGAGTTGGAAAAAGCAGAAGCATTTACTGTACAGCAAATGCTAGAAGGATGGAAAGAACTAGTATCCAATATACCAGAAAAAGAGAGTACTGTGCCTTGTGTAGCATCTCATGTTGCCTTCCTAACAGCCAAGGCTATTGTGGATAATTTAATTCAGTTAACAGATCTTGTTGCTGTGACAGAAAACGGCCAGCATCATCCATTGTTTTTGCTCACTCTTCAGCAGTTGCATAAAAGCCAAGGCAAAGCAAGACTCACACAGATATTTAACGAGAGTAAGGTGAATCTTATCAGCCAACTTCCCGAAGCAGACAAAACAAAGGAGAGATTAGCGGAAATTTTAGAGGACAGAGAATTGACCTTCCTTTATCCGCTTCTTAAGATCCAAGGAGATATATGGCGTCAATTAGAATATGACCCGAACCCTAATACTCTTTACAAATGGATCAAAGAAAAGTTAGAACCTTCGCATCATTCTGATTCAGAGTTCATTAACGCTTTAATGAACGTTCTTCTCAAGTACATTACACAGGTTAGTGCGCAAAATTTTATAACTATTATTGTCTGTTATCATTATCACCTATTCATAAACATTTAATAATACTTTAACTGTTTTATGTGTTTTGCTTATTATTAACATATGTATTATTTTCAATTACACGAACATCAGTATTTTGTTAAAATATTGAAGTTCATTTCTTTTTTCTTTAAATTTCTATTGCTTAACTTCAACAGATTTGTTTCTGTATTTTTAATAACCAGCGTTTTTGTATTTATAACAACAGGAAACAATACTGGCACCTGGCGTTGACCCATCTAACGTAGGCAAAGCAGTGATAGATAAGGAAAAGGCATTACTGGATAAATATGCACGCTTGATGCGCTTACTCTTTGTCGATATAGAGTCTCAAGTAACAGCTCTCCATGCGCTTCAAGCATTTTGGTTCTCGCACAATTTTCCAAAAGGGATGCTGCTGCGATGGTTCGACGGACTTTATCGATTGGAAGTGATCGAAGAAGATGCCTATTTCAAGTGGAAGGAATGTGTTACTGACGCTTATCCAGGCAAGGGCAAGGCATTGTTTGAGGTAAATAAAATGGATTTATTTAATAATTCGAGTATTTAAAGATTTGTATAAACGTATAAAATTAATATATTTTTTATTAATTTTTTTTTATCAGTTCGTTACATATATGTGGTGTAGTCCATTCAATTATCATTTTATATAACAAGCAATGAAATAAAATCGAGTAATTAATTCATAATATTTAAATGGTGTAGGTCAATGGTTGGTTAACGTGGTTAGATAACGCGTCTACAGAAGAAGAAAGTGATGATCATAACGACGACGACGAAAGCAACAAAAATGACAGAATGCAAAAGCTCTGAGAAGGATGCTTTCTTCAAGCTACACTATAATTTGGAATAGGGTTTTACTATCTATATTGCTGAACCAGGCGGTTTCAGTTTACTAATTGAGTTGTCTCCATCCAATGCCACAAACATCTTGTTAGTCTGTGTCAAACCCTCGCCGAAACAAAGAGGATTTTACAATCACGTCCAAAAAGAAAATGGATAGTTCGCGGCTCTCGAGTGGTTTGCGGCAGACTTTATAAAGCAAGAAGTTTTAGAATGTTTTTAGATAATTGAATATTGATATGATTTTTAATCATATTGGGCCAGCAGATATCAACCTATACGCCGCTGTATGAACATCGGTGCAGAAACAAGCAAGAAAAATTAGTCTGGTGATTTGTGTTGTCAAAGTTTTTGTCTAGTATTGTGCATGTGTCACGTTTTGTAAGTCTTTTTGTCCGCGGCACCAGTGAGTCGCTTGTTATCTCTGTGTACCAGCTTTTACATTTATTATGAGGAATTATTATTATCTATTATTATTAACTATTATTATTATTACTATTATATAATTGATCACAACAATCGAATTGCATCTTACCTTCCTAAAGAAAAAGAAAAAAAAAGGAATCGATCAGGAAACAGGACTGACTCGGTAGTATAAGATGTGAAGTGTGATTATTGAATTCTCTTTGAAGCTAAAATGAATTTGTAGATCTTGAAATGAACGCTGAGGTAAAGCTCTTACACCAATCAACCAAATACCATTTTGCCCATGTACCTACTTGCTGCTCCATTAATTCTAACGATTATACTAATCAGTTGTCGTTGATTAACAACCAGCAGCCAACATCACAGTTCACTTAACGTAACATAATGAAAGAAATTAGTGACACGACTAAATCGTATTTAAAATAAACATACCATGGTGTAATTTATTACAGATGGCCCCCTGGTTGTTCTGTCAATGACCAACCACCTTTACCTTCATCTCCTGCCTGTATGACATGATCTTTATTAGTGCGTAAACCTTCAGACCGACACGATGCCATAAGTTCGCCTAAAAAGTTAGTGCAATATCGCAGCTTTCGTGATCGGCGAAGAAGCAGAGATTTTTTTTTCTCATTTAGGGATGATTCATCAGTTGTCGTGTATATTTTCACTTCCATAGGTTTCAATTGAGTATCTTGTTAAGCTTGTACGTATCACGTTATATACACTGAACATAAATATAAGAATTTGGATACATTTTTCATTGTTTGTGGATAATCTGCTTCAGTATGATGTATATATTATTATTGTGATTATAATTATTATTGTCACATCACTTTCTAATATCTGTTGCCGGACTGAAGTGTTAAAATTAGACTGCATTTTTTCATCTAATAGGTGGTTTGAAATCAGAGCGTCATCAGTCCAATTATTTATGTACAACGATCATTTTCAAATCTGGTTTTCTCTTTAATATACATTTACTTCAGATACACATCATTCATAAATTGTAGTGACTACAAATTAAAAAAAAAAAAAAAAAAAAACAAAAAAAAAACAAAAAAAAAAGCAAAAAAAAACTAAAAGAATGGAAAATCTTTTTCTTGAGTTTATCGAATCGAAAATTATATTTCTGATAAATTGATAAGTTGAATCATACGTGTTCAATGTGTATTCATATCTTTGTTTTATCATACTCTCGAAGGTAATGACCTGATCCCCGCTGCGGAGAATTTAATATTAATTTGAAAATATTCTTTGTACGTGGAATACATTTATAGTGACATTAGTGTAATATTTAATGGGTATTTGTGGTATACTTACGTGTTTTGCTCGTTGCCTTTTTATTATAAAAAGAAAAGAAAAAAAAAACATACGTAAACGATAATTTAGCCACGGTATTTAGCGAACGAATATGTCGGTCGATATTCCAATTTTTCATCCGCAATGTCACATGCGATATTGTACTTCAACTTTGTTAATTTATTTTCTCACGTATTAATTATAAATTTAATTGAAAAGAAAGGAAAACGAATACGAATCATGTATAATATCGTCAGTATTATTTCTCACGTAACGGACTACATTATAATCGTTTTTAATTGATCATAGACATTAAAACTGATAAAATATCTTTTATCTTTATCAATAAAAATTTGTTCCTAGGATTATCATCTTTACAATTTTGTGTCTCATTGTTTTTTCTCACCAGTCACCGTTGGTTGTTTTGGAAGATTATAAACGGAAATCAGTCGACAATTTTTTATTTCTCACTGAATGTATACCTAACTTGTTTTCGCGAAACTATAAATTCTCTTATTCGTTTTGCGATACATTAGTCACATCATACAGTTTCATAACATTTTTACACAAACCCTCTAAAGTGTCAGCACAGTACTTGATCATCTAACGTCATTTTCACGCTCTGTGACGTGAATTCATATAATGTATTACAATGTTTATATCTTTTTAGTAACATAAGAATTTCAGTTTATCAATGCTAAACTAACATACTTCACTTTAAAAATTAACTTCATACTCAGGGTGATTCATTAAAATCTATAATCTGAAACAATTGGTTATATAATGGTTTTAAAAAAAATATGCGAAGGAAGTTTTACCTACCGATGACCGAAAATGTTTAAATCGCACTACATATTTCTTTTGCATGGTTTCACAACCGATGAAAACAATTCGATGATATGTTATACTGTCACCTTGAAGTGACGACATTTCTAAGGACGACAGAAAAATGTAACAACTCGAAACAGTACTGTCTATCGTACTACAATGTAACAAACGATCTATAGTTTCGAATTTTTTGTGTCCTCGGAGTTAGTTATTTCAAGGTCAAATCATCGCATTCGTCGTTTCATCGACTACAAAACTATATTTAAAAAGCAAAATATATACTGCCATTTAACATTTTCTAAGCCATTTTAAGATTTTCGAAAATATAAGATGTTCGACAAAATTAAGGATTTTTATTCAACAGTGCCCCCCAAACACATTCAATATCGCTCTATGCATTGTTTTTCTTTTCTCCTGAAGTCAACAGGTATAATGTTATTTCAGATGACAGTTTCTAGTGAGTTACCCTATAATCATCGATATAAAGTATTTTTTAAATATCCTTTCATCGGAAATATTCGATCGTCTACTATATAAATCGAAGGATATGTATTTAAACGATTATTCAAAATTAACATTCCGACTTTGATCTATATCATTTAAACAAAAAAGAAACAGCAACACATGTAACAGCGACGCTTCGTTAATCTGGCGCCGTCGACTGACTTTATGTAATTTGAATAGTACATAGTACGCGTGAGAAAGAGCATGATCAGAAAACACGATGCATATAGTAGTACGTTAGAGAGCTTTGTTTAATCCGGCTTATTGGGAGATGATTTACGATCGAAAAATTTTCATCCATCGTTGATGGATCGATTGTTCGTGGAAAGTATCATTTTGATTGTAAGAACAACAATAATAACAATGTAACAAACGATATATTGTTTAAATTTCGAAATATGGAAGCAATTGAGCGACAATTCGACTGTGGGTTCGAATTCTGTTTGTGGTTTCACGATTCGTTTTGCGAATATGAGTCACGATGTCTTTTTATATATTCGTACGATATTGAAACAAAAAAAAAACAAGTGCAATCGGGAGACATGATCAAATTCAAGTTTTATACGCATACTTACTGATAATTCTCTTACGAAGCAATAATAAGGCACGTAATTATCATGAATATTTACGTTAATCAATAGACGAAAAATAATGAAAACTGTTTTTACAGTACTTACCTTTTCCTTTTGCGAACATTTATGACGAGCATCGAACAGAGGAATGATAAAAATTAATGTTTCCTTGTTGAATTATCAATAACCTGAGATATAAAATACTGTCGCTGAAATGTAATCGAAGTAATTGAAAACGAATACTTTGTATAAAGTTCGTTTGTACTTCGTGGTTTAAAGTATATTTAACAATTTCAATAAAATAAAAAATATTAGTGTGCAATAATTTCCGGGACAATCGATGGTTGAAGAATTCGCCTTAAAAGAAGAACAGTTAATTATGTTTTGAAAATTGAAATCGCAGAGATAAATGTGTTTGGCACATTATTTATCGCGTGCGGTATAGCATTACACGTATTTGGCTCTAATAAACAGTGTTTATTTGGTATACGTGTAGAGCCTTTTTTAAAAACACAACTGCGTACATATGAACAAATTATAATTAACTATTATAATTCTAAATACGCGACGTATTTCAGCGATTTTCTCTCTCTCTCTCTCTCTCTCTCTCGCTCGCTCTTTCTCTCTACGAATATCTTATCTTGCTATACACTTACATTGATAGATGTAACACATTACCAACTGCCATTAGTATTTATCTAAGTAAGCGAAATACATACTGCCCTTGTATCGTAAAAAGTTGCCTCGAGTGCGTGAAACGTTATTTTAAATCTTACCTTTTTTTTTTTGTTACTGATCCCTTACGACAGACTTTCACCGTAAACGTGAAAAAAAAAAAACAACACACAAACGGATTTCGAACTGTCGGAAACATCGTTTCTTATGCAGATCCCGCTTGTATCGTGTCGAGGACACTAATAATCCAGCTTACGTTTCGTAAAATGGATTCGTCGCTAAATGTATTACAGCGAATGTAGGCTAATTTATGTACATACCAGCGCTTTCCAAACCGTGTCCTACGCGATGCAAGTATGTTGTAGAACAACATACGATCGAGATATATGTTCGTTTTTAACTGACATGTGCAAAATACGCATCTTGCGCGCCACCGATTATAAGTTTTCTTTCTACGAGTGAACTATAATTTGGAAAACGCTGCTACATATTATACATGAACAAGATTAATATATGTATGAGTTTTTATAATCTCTGACTTGTACCTATAAAAAAAAGAGCTGACCAGCAGTGTAACGTATTAAATTAATTTTATAATCAGACCTTGCGATTTATAACTCAATACGATTATCGCTGAAATACAAATATAATATAAAATAAACTAATCACAGACCATCTTGATATATTTCTTCAAATATTTACAGACTTCGCAAGATTGTAATAATTAAAACAATATTTTTTGTTACCGATTACGCCACGTCACAAACTCCACGGATGAACGTCCAGTAGTCTGGTTAACAATGATAATGTATCTTCGAAATCAGAATAAGGGGCGTGTGTAACTTACTTTTTAGAACGACCTGAATTTATCTGCCGTGTACGGCGAGTGTAACTGTCCGTAGCATGAGTCGATTACGTAACGAACGTACATTTCCGTTACATGTATCTTTTTTGAACAGCGATTTTCGTTCAACATAAATTCAATGTTTAACGTTCACCGAATGTTATATAAACAATAGCTTTACATTCACAGGCGAGGAACGAGGATTCGTAATCGAATAAACAGACAAATCTGATACCTCGTTTCTTTCATCATTGAAAATTAAAGTGAAACGCTTGGTGAATTAATGAAAAATCGGTTTCTTGAAAGTGCTTTCCTTTGACTATTTCTGTACTTAAAATTTGTAATATCATCAACGCGTGTAAAAAGCACATAAGATTCTTCAAATTGAATGGCAGTGATAAAAAAATGGCTCATCAACTTCATGCGTTTAATTACTCTTACCACTAATACGCTTCGATGTGTGTGTGTATGTGTGTACGTGTACGTGTTGTGAATACAGCTAGGTTAAATTTCGATGATAAAGTGAGTACTGATACTGTTTGTCCAAATTAAATTTTTATTAAACACGGTTTTTTCTGTAACATCGAGGACGAATTATAACATAAATAATCATTATTATTATTGATCAGTATCACTTTTTTACGCTCAACAATGAGTCTATTTTTAGTAACACTGGAAGATAGTACGTGGGGGGCGGCGGCGGTGACAGCGATCTTTTTTCCATCAGCCAATGCTTCTTTTTTGGCTTCCATTCACTCTTGTTCACTCGTACTCGCATGCGCATCGTTCTCACACTCTCCCTCTCTTTTTCTCTTTTGTCGGACACGCGCGCTAGCACACACCTTTTGCAACATTGTATGTGATACTTTATCTCAGCTACACAAGGTTTTGGTATACAATACCTAACCTAATCTAGCCTAAACTTTTAATCGTACAGTGTAAAGCATGGCGGGTGATATATACATTACACGCGCTCAATTTATGATTAGATAGCAGATGTTTAATTATCGTTATTAGAGATAGGAAGGTAGGTAAAGGTGGTAGGGGAAGAAAGGTAATTGGCATACAGTATATTCGTGTGCTTGCATCTTCTCGAATATGCATGTGTTAAGTGAAGATTTTTCGCTCGTTCGCTCGCTCGCTCCCTCTCGTTCTCTCTTTCTCGTTGCAGAAAGCCACCACCACCGCTCCCCGGCTCGCTTTTGCGTTTCGCTGATTACGCTAGTTACGAAAGTTTTTCAAGAAGTTCTCGACTTTTCTTCCATTTCCATTACGCCGTTTTCTATTCCGTTTTATTTTTGTGTCGTGTCGTTGTTAAGAATTCGAAAGAGCAATTCAATCGTTTGGTGTCGGTTATCTGGTTCGATTTTTCACGATGCGATGATACATAGGTGCATTTTCAAGCGAGGGACTAACGGCGATCAACAAAAAGAACGTACCAAAGCTTAAACGACTGACTTCTTTTCTATTTCGCTCGTAGGTGTTTCTCTTTCCTGGATATTGGTTTCAAAAAACCATACTCCCGCTGATGCGCGTTATTTTGTTGTGTGGACTGAAAAGTTTTGTGACATTCAGTGTTCCTGGTATTTTTTCTCTCCCGGAAATGCGCCTACATGTTGAGCTTTGTTGTTTCCTTTAGATAGAAAATACTGCGCAGTCAATAAAATCTGGCAAGCGGGCGCAACGAATCTTCTGTCCTCGACTGTGACAATATTATTTTAGGCAGAGACAATGGCCGATCAAAGGGCCATGTACGTGCAAAGGGTTCACTATCAGCTCCCATGACAATGAATCCTCGAGTAAATTTCATTTACATTTCACAGCTGCCTTGTAATGCATTGTTGAAAACGCTATCGCGCAAATTGTTAAACGCACTTCTTTGATTTAATTCTTTCTTTTTCCGGTAAAGGTTATCTTTCTCGCTCCGTTACAAGCGCCCGCTCGCCTGCACTGAACGAACTTATTATGGAATGTACAAATTATTTTTTTTTATACCATTATTATCTCGTAACCCCTTTTCTTAGGTAGTCATACATCTGCTGGAACGCACGGAATCAGTTCTGTTACCTTACATACTCATCGCTTCATCGACATGTATATTTCTATATACGCATTTCCAATGACTGCGAAATAAGTATGTTTGGCTCAGACAGGAGAATTACCGCCGGCCTTTGCGGTCACCCAGCTAATTCGTGAATCGTACAATGTTGCCCATAGTAAGTGCAATTTCCTGTTACGCCCAGCAGCCACTGAATTGACTTAATACTATCATGTATCTGTCCATTGTCTACTCACATTCATTTCATGTTTTTTTCTCTAAAACTCCATCCCACATACTATACTTTGTGTCTTGTAGCTTCGATCGTACAATATTTGTTTTTTTTTTTTTATTCAAATACAGTTCGTACAACCATCGCGTATTATGCTGTTTCCCACACGCAACTTGCGTATTTTTCGCACTTTTCCCATTCGAATATCGTAATTTCATTTTTTAGACTCTTGTCATAGAGACGTTCATCTGCAATCTGTATGTTGCCGCTTCAATTGCATTTAATACATAATTGTGCTAAATATTCTTTTATCAATAACATTTGTTTGTTTCCTTTATACACTCAGTAGAGCCGATTATCTTGATTGATAATTCAATGTCAAACTACGCTACAAATGATTACTATACAGTGAAAGAGAAATGTTCGGCATGGGATAATGGGATCTTTCTCCTCAGTGTAACTCCCTGTCGCCTGTCGCTTTTCATATCTTCTGTACACACATCCTCTTCCTGCAAGACTGAATTATTTTTCTTGATTCAAATACTCAATCGATTAATAGGTTTTAGCACTCTTGTTACTTGTTTGCAGTATTTTCGATAGTTGTGTCGTTTATGTAATGAATATGTAGTTTTTAAATGCTTGGACTCTAATATATCAACTTCAATACAGTATTACAGAAGGATGCTTAGATGACGCGATGTGAGTATGCATGGAAAAATGTGTTTAAGTAAAATGTTGAAACAAGTCGTAATATTATAATAGTCGGGGAGCGCTGTTGGTTGCAGGCGACGAGTCTTGCATTCCTGCCACTAAAATTTGTTTACTTGGTGTACAAGTAGATGGCAACGATGAGACCGTAGAGACCCAATACTTCTGCGAAGATTAGAATCAAGATCATACCGACAAACAGGCGAGGTTGTTGAGCGGTACCTCTTACACCTGCGTCACCAACAATACCAATGGCAAATCCAGCAGCTAGACCAGAAAAACCTACGGCTAAGCCAGCACCCAGATGAATAAAACCCCTAGTAAAAAGACCAAAAAAATTGCTTGTTAACTATAAGAAGAAAGTAATTATCAATTATATACAGATGTACTAACGTTAAATGAAGCAAATGAAATTAGAACTAGTTAAGCCCCAATCTAATTAAGTAGAAGATACATAGAGAAGCATTACTAAGATTTGTATGGTAATTACTTATTTTCTATAACAGTCCAGCTAAATATTTTTTAATATATAGTTAAGTATCAAAATATGCAACAAAACAATCATAATTTTAATGGTTTCCTTTCAAAAGTAATTCATATTTTCAGTACCTACAAGGTAATATTTATAAAGCATAATTCCTTATGAGCTTTACTCTATATTCTGTCTGATACAATTGTATGTCCGTGTCTCAGAGATACATAGGATAATACAATACTCAAAGAATAAATGTAACTTCTTTTTTTTGTTTTATAGTGAATCATTATACTACCACTGAGCTGAACTATTTCAACTTAAGTTAGATTAATGAAGAAAATTGTGACATACCTGAAAAGACTATATTTAGAAGGTTCTTCTAAAGTACCAGCAATAAGAACAGCTACTACAAGACCATAAATGGCAATAATACCCGCCATGACAACTGGAATGATGGACTTCATAATAAGTTCTGGCCTCATGACTGACATTGCTGCAATCCCTGTACCTGACTTTGCCGTGCCATATGCTGCTCCCAGAGCTGTAAGTAAAATAGACATCATATTGTATTTATTTTATTCATAGTTGTTCAGCAACAAAAGATTTACAATGTGTTATTATTCAAATTATTGACAACAGTTGTAACAAAATATATACCATACAGATGTATAACATACATATGGTGTTTCGTACAATCTAAATGGATTATGGTATGCAAGTATTCTAATATTATTAAAAATAGTTTAATCATGGAAGAAAACATTATAAACATTTTATATTTCGAAAATACCTGTGTTTCTATTAAGTAAAATATGATAAGGCATCAGTACCAACAAATATTAACATTTGGTTCGTTTGTAATTAATATAAACAAATACGATGTTTAAAATGCTTCCTTCTCATAAGAAAAGATGTGACAGATCCTCGGTAATTCATTAGAAACACTATTAGCGGGCCACCGGGGGCTATCGATCTCGTTTAATATTGATCCCCCGACGAGGTCGCGGACCCGATTTTGCTGTTGGTATTCGGCTCTGTAACCTTTTTTGTTGATATCTCGTTCGAAATTTCGGGATGCATATGAAAAAAGAACAAATCCATGATCAAATTACGGGGAATGATTCCGCCTTGGTTGGAAATCGCAGTCACATGATTCTCACGTTGGCAGTCACATGATAATCATGTAAGTCCCATCCCGTGAGTAGGGGGCGTGGCACAAGCACGGGACAATCGTGCTTCGTGCTTCTCAATTTTCATTTCTTATCATTGTTATCAAGGAACTTGTTCAGGCGTTTAGGCAAATGGACCAAGAAGATTCTTCAATAAGGTTTAATTGAAGGGATGCGCACGAAAACGTAAAACCTCGATTAGATTTCTAAACATGACTATCAATTCAGACTAGAATCAAAATCTGTTGAACATTCCGAGGCTCCTCGTGCCTTTGATTCGTAGGTCAATCTTCCTCGTGTGCCGCCGTCCATTCAAGACTGGCGCACACGGGAAAAGGGAGATTCGTATTGATTTCCTTGATAGGAACAGAGACGCACGAAAACTTTAAGTATGCGCGTCCTCGGGTCCGTTCTTTCCCCCAGCAAATGCTTCCAAGAATTCGGGAATCAATTAAATTCAGCCGATAAGTGATATATATATATATATATATATTACATATGTACATATATGTATGTATATATATATATATATATGTATATGTATCGATTATCTGGTGGAATCTACCACTGATCCTCGTAAATCCTGTGACTTCTTCCGCGCGATACCGGACCTTTCATTGAAAAGCATTCAACGAGGTCAGCATTACGAAATAACCGTGGCCAGGCTGAACGCCGCGAATGCGTTTCTCTCGTAATGTAAAATTAAGCTCGGTAGGTTGGACCGCGTTTACGGAACATTACGAAATCCCAGATCTACGTGCCTAGAAAAATGGCGCTTCAAAATTGAATCCGTATCCTTGACATCTTCGGCGGTTCGGATTGGAACGTGCCCTTATTGTCGCGCGACATTATATATCACAAGCTGACAGACTTGACAGCGATAAATAGAATACGAAAAAAATTAATTCTACGATCGTACGAACATAGTCGTTTATTATCGTTGATCTTTTTACATTTTTAATCGATGATGATCATTGAAGATTTAACTAGTCATGTCTCGTAATTAAACGAATTTAGATTTTTATTAGGAGATTGTCTTGCGATAAGGAGACAGTTTAATCATTGAGGTTTACTCTGTTTTTGATACTTTACTTCGTTTGTGGGGAAGAAAATGGCGTGTGCACAAAGTCGAGTCCTCGATGTTAAGTGCATCTCAATAATCATGATTCGTCGCGATCGTGACAGATTTTTCTCTTATCAAATACATGTCACAGAATTGTTCACGTTTGTACCAGGTGCAAATTCGAACAACTGAAACTCACCAGAAAATATGATGGCTGAGGCGGCGCCCATAACTCCGAAGAAGGGCGCGTAAACAGGGTGTTCCTCCGAAAGTTGGCTCATTGTTACGTGCTCGTTAAGACCTCACACCGTCAATCGAATTGTACACGAGTATTTACAGGTTGTCGAAACGCGACGACAGTTTGAATCAGGAGCGATCTTCACTCACGCTCACTTCGCTAAACTAGTGCCACTGTCAAATATGGCCTACCGTACAGTAGTGCGGGTCATGTGACGAGTGACGAGCAAGAGAAGAAGAAGCTGCCACGACTCGAGGATGTCTATCCGCTTGCTATTGGCTCGCAACTGCGGGCTACAGTGTCGGAAGCGAATCCCGGCGCGCGTCTCATCTTTTATATCTGACGTCAAGCCGCTCTATAGGTTCCGTACGTGGTTACTACGCATCCTCGTCGCGCAGGGCTTCGCTGTCGAAGCGCGTGACACGCGTTTCCTGTTCTTTTACACGTTTCAAGAAAACTTTTATGCCTTCAACCTTCGAGAGAAGATGTTAAATATTTCTACAGAAACGACCTTTTTTGACTTGAAAGTATTGACCAGAAAACGTATAATACATTGAGGTTATTTTGCTTAAACACATTAGAACACGTGACTAGATTCAAACGTAGCTAAGTAAACATGTTCCCAATTCAAAGTATTAGTCAAAATTACAATCATTTCTCCTGAAATAACTATTTCCATTAGAAAATATAAATACCTTTTCTATATTCTTATGTATTATATGATAACGAAACTTAATATACTGATATTTTACTTTTCATATTTTGCGGCTTGTTCTATCTTATGAGTACAAAACTTCAGATTGTTCGATATGTTGTATTCAAGTTCAATGCAAAACTATTATTTTTCGAACGTTTCATTGATGTATTATTCAATGTATTAGCGTTCTATATGAATTAATACAATTTTATAATATTTTTCAAAGTAATACTTAAAACCTGTATTGTTTCAAACGATATTAATATTAATTAATATTAATCTAATATATTATAGAGGTTTTGATAGTTTGAGGCAACACCTTAATTTTAAACACGTGATCGGACATGCGGTTGAGCGGAAATAATACTACAGCGGCTGCAGCACGCTCGATTTAAATGTCATGTTGAACGTGCTTGATGGAAGTAAAAAGTATTGATAAGAAAAATTGTATGCATACGTATTGAAAAACCATGAGGTTTGCATATAAGGTAAAAGGAAATTTTTTAATAAGAATTTCTTAAATAAACCGAAAAAAACGGTAGAATAAATATCAATATTATATACATATTATTTCTAACCTAATCCAGTAATATATTACAAGTATCTAATATATTATGATTGTTGATTTATAAATATATGTATATATATGCATATATTTAACAATATATCATATTTTTATACAGTTATAAAAATTATAACAAAAAGAGTTACAAACACTGCATATTTTTAAATGTTTTTTATAGTTTAGTAATCTGCTTGGTACAGTTTACCGCAAGGGAGACTTAGTATTTTCTCCAGATGGATCAACACTCATCAGTCCTGTGGGAAATCGGATAACAATATTTGATTTAAAAAAGTAAGCTTGATAATTTATATGAAAGTATATAGATTCAAATAATTATAATAATGTACGTTTATATTGGTTGTGATATTTAACCAATTGTTGCAATAGCCATAATTTGCAACAAGCACAAATAGGTAATGTATAAATAAATAGAATAATGTATAAAAATTGTGTTTAGCAATAAATCAAGTACAATACCTGTGGAAAGCAGGTACAACTATACGTGTATTAATTTGTCACCTAATGGAGCTTTATTAATTGCAATTAATGAAGGTACACAATACTTTTTTATACTTTATACACATTAATCTATTCTTAATATGTCTATATGTTTTATTTTGAATGTGTTTATAGTGGGTGAAGCTCATATAATTAGTATGGTCAGTAAAATGATTATACATACATATAGATTCAAACGACGTGTTAGATGTGTAAAGTTTTCTCCAGATGGGAAACATTTTGCAGTATGTAAAGAAAGTAATGGTATGGTTTTAATATAATTTACATTTTCAATGCATACATTATATTTTAAATTCTAATAAACTAAAATAATGATAATAATTTTTTTAGTGTTTATTTTTAATGTGCCTGGTTTACAAATGGGTACATACAATCCATTTATTATGGAACGTGTATATCATGGAGCTATGGATGATACAACATTTGTTAATTGGTCTTATGATTCAAAATTAATCGCTGTTGGTTCTAAAGATATGGCTACAAAAGTATACAGTTTGGAAAAATATGCAAACTTTAGATATATAAATCTTGGAAGTCATTCTGATGCAATTGTAGCATGTTACTTTGAGAAGAAAAGTTATGATCTGACTACGATTAGTAGGTAAGTATAATAGTGTTCCTCTAATTGGAATAGTACCAGTTAGGGGAACACTACTGTATCTTAAGTATAACTTATGTAAAAATATTCTACTAATATTATAATCGTGCATGTATTATACAGAAATGGCCAACTCTGTATTTGGGAATGTACAATTGATGCAGAAGATTTAGTACCTTGGGAACCTCCTGTCAAGAAAGATAAGCAACAAACAGATAGTGATATAGAAGATGATGTTGATATTGAAAAGGCTATAGAGAAAACAGACAAACAGACTAAGGCTTATGAGCGTAACTTACAAAAATCACGTAATTTTGATTTTTAACTATTTTTATCTAACATATATATGTGTATATATTTGAGTATATAAAATGAATAATAGTATGAAATGTACATGGTTCATATTTTAGGGAATTCTCGGGAAAGAGATCATGACAAGGATAGTGATTCCGATTCCGAAATTAAAAAATTCCGTTATAAAAAATTATGTCGTCATTATTTAACTAATAATGTTCAAAAGCAGCAAAACGAGAAAGTTATACTTAGTGCAACTGCGTATCATCAGGAGACTTGTATTTTGGTGGTAGGATTCAATAATGGTTCATTTTATTTGTATGAAATGCCTGAAGTGAATATGATTCACTCTCTTAGGTAACATTTAACAATTTACATTATCAATTCTTTTCTATATTAATATAATATTATTTAGTAATACGTAATTTTATCATTTTTATAGTATATCAAATCAATGTATCTCATCTATTGCAATAAATTCAACTGGAGATTGGATAGCTTTAGGATGCTCTATGGCTGGACAATTACTAATATGGGAGTGGCAAAGTGAAACTTATGCTATGAAACAACAGGGCCACAGTAATAACATGAACTATCTGGCTTATAGTCCGGATGGTCAATATATCGTCACCGGTGGCGACGATGGAAAAGTTAAATTATGGAACACAATGAACGGATTTTGTTCTGTTACATTTCACGAACATACATCCACAGTAACTGGAGTTTTATTTAGTCATAACAGAAAATTTATTGTTTCTGCTTCTCTCGATGGAACTGTTAGAGCGTACGATTTAGCAAGGTATAGGAATTTTAGAACTCTTACTTCACCGCGCCCAGTACAGTTTTCCTGCGTTGCGTTAGACTCAAGTGACGAGTTTCTTGCAGCAGGAGGCCAAGATTTCTTTGAAATTTACTTATGGAGCGTTAAACTGGGTAAACTCTTGGAGGTATGTATTCAATCAATATTTTCATATTCATTACTCTTACAATTATTACTAATTATTATATTAAATAAAAAATTGTTTGATAGATATTAAGTGGACACGAAGGTCCGGTTGTCAGTTTGGCATTCAGTCCAAGTGCTATTAGCACCGAGTTGGCATCAGTTTCTTGGGATAAGACATTGAAAATATGGAATGCAATCGAAAGTGGTTCTTCACACGAAACAATACAATTAACTGCAGACGGTATATATGTTACGTACAAACCAAATGGCGAAGAAGTAGCGGTTGCTACTTTGGATGGGCTGATCTCATTTTTTCAGTGTAAAACGGCAATCCAAATTGGCAGTATTGAAGGAAGAAATGATTTAGGTAGTGGAAGATCTGATACCGATCTTGTTACTGCAAAGAAGAGCCTACAGGGCAAGTAAGTGTTTACATAAGGATGAAATACAAATTATTTAGTATAGCATGAAGAATAATTATTAGTAATTTTTAGATTTATATTGATGAAATTATATTTTTAGGGCTTTCAATACTTTGTGTTATTCAGCTGATGGTACATGTATATTAGCTGGTGGCCAATCCAAGAATATCTGTATTTATAACGTTCAAGAATTTATACTTGTTAAAAAGTTTGTTGTGACTCAAAATAGATCGTTGGATGCGGTTGATGTAAGTAACTTTAATATACTAATAAAACGTTGTTTTATTCTGCCTATTCTTTGAATAAAAATGTTATAGTTTTTAATAAAAATTTGTTTATGCACAGGATATCATAAACAGACGGAATCTATCAGAATTTGGAAATTTGGCTCTAGTAGAAGAACGCGAAGAAAATGAGGGAGGAAATGTAACGTTACGTTTGCCAGGTGTTAAAAGTGGGGACATGGCAAGTAGAAGTATGAAACCAGAAGTGAGGGTATTTAGTTTGCAGTTTTCTCCAACAGGTAAAATTAGCTTTATAGTATCTATTGAAAACGTTTTAAATATTCAGTATTTACCATTTTTTTTTCTATTATGTAGGACAAGCATGGGCTGCAGTTACAACAGAAGGTCTATTAATATATTCCTTAGATGTTGGCCTAGTATTTGATCCATTTCAATTGGAATTGGGAATTACACCAGAAACTGTGAAAAGGACTCTAATGGAGAAGGAATACACAAAAGGTTTTAATTGTTCATATACATATAATTTCTTTTGTTCAGAACAAACCAATATTGATAAAAGATATTTTCAGCATTAATGATGGCATTAAAACTGAACGAAAAGTTGCTAATAAAGTGTGTCCTAGAAAACATTCCATACTCAGATAGTAAGTTAACACTAATTCACCGATGTTTGTTAATAGTTATCCAATGCTTGTGTATATATTACATATATTTTCTTTCAGTTGAATTAACTGTGACGAATTTACCTGATATCTATGTAGAAAAGGTACTGAAATTCATAGCATCAGAATTGGAAGTGACTAGGCATATACACTTTTATCTTCTTTGGATAGAAACTATAATGACCAAACATGGACCGAATTTAAGTTCTGCATTTCAAATGCCGATATTACTGATGCTGCAGAAAAATATGCAAAAGAAATACCACGATTTGAGTAAAATGTAATCACTACACTTTTATGTAATAATTATTTATCTAATAAGAAAGAATTGTTAATTTGTTTTTTGTCATTACAGATGTGATTTTAATCAATACACCATAAGTTACTTGAAAAAGGTGGGAGAATACAAAGCTAAAAAGTCTGTTTCTAATAAGTCAACATTAGAAATAGATGAAGAATCTGATAAGCTTTCAGTTGAAGAAATGAATCTCGATTAGAAGTATGAACACGGATTATATCGATGATAAATATAAAAAACTAAAAAGATAGATCATTTTTAAATGCATACAAATATTTCACGTATATAGTATGTACAAATTATATGTATATAAGTATTTTGTAATAAATTTACTAATTATTCTTTAAGGATGATTGTTTCATTTAATGTTCTAGATAAATTTAGCTTTTGTTTAATATATACTGTATATTGAGCATCAAAGGACATGTATTTAAAAAATTAGATACTTCTCTTACAGAGGAAATAAAATATTAACATTTATTAATTACATGATTTAACTATGTGAAACTTCTATGTGATACTTTTTACCCGAAAGTATTGCGTAAATACTGTTTAAAATATCTAATAATAAGACAATAATGTAACAATAATGTATATCGTGCAATGAAATGTTAATAATAATTTACATGTGTTTACCTAAATATACTGTACTTAATTTTATGCTGTTTTTTTAAGTAGTAGTATTGGCCAGTATAAAATCATAAACAAAAGAAAAAGTATAGGGAAACCCATTCTACTGTAAGTGTCAATTTCCTGTGATCGTGTTTTGTTTACACGTATCATTTGATATTCAGGATCCAGCCAAGTAGTCTGCAGAAGATGCTTGCTACCGGCTCTTTTGTTTTTTATTTTTGGTATATATGTTGAGTCATAGTCCCAGATGCTTTGGCCTTTATCCATGAACATTATCCGCTGAAAATAAAATAAAAATTCAATCTTTTTTAGACATTTTGTTTTGTATTCTAATTACTTTTATCAAGTGTCTCACGACACGTTGATAGTTCATTAATACGCATTCATGATGCCAGATCATTGATACATATTAATGCTGATACATATTTCATTGTTGCAATAATTATTGATAATCGGTATACCGACATGCACTAATGTTGACAGTCAATGCATCAACAGTACTCTGTATAACTGTAGTGATTATCATGAAAGGAATAATGTATTTTCGACCTTGATAGTTCGTTTTAACAAACGGAAACTCGTGTTTTACATAAGTCTTGTTTGCTTTATCAAATGAATAAATTCATTGCCTCAATCTATCTACGTAACGTTAATGACACAGCCGTTATACAAACTGTTGGGTAGAGCTGGGATATTACTGATGCCTGTAGGTCGTATTCCAACTGATATTGTAAATCGAGCACCTTGACCACCACGAATTCACCGAGGGCAGCGAACACGAACATCATGCAACCCGCCATCCACACATCCAGTGCCTGGGCACACAGAAGTATGTTAACAGGTTGCTTACCAGTTGAGTAGGTGACTTAGTTTCTGGTATATATACACATTGTTACATTATCAGATTATTATAATAATATATATATATTATATTACAATTATACACATTATGTATAAGAATACATGGTATAGAAAAAGTTACGATTGTTAGCGTTAAAAATATCTTTATTAAAAGTCTTCGCAGCATTTGCAAAAGAATGCAATTTGGCATTGTAAAAAGAAATTGTTACTTAATATTACTCATTCTTTTCTGTTATTCGGCAAAAATGTGAAACGATGAGAGTCGATATTGGAAAGAATTTTCTGTAATTTAAATTTGAATTATGATAAGCGAATCTACGTGTAGATGGCGTGAGGGGTACGTGCGAGAGAAAAAGATCATAGATGAATGTTGGAGAAAGATGTCATGTGCCGAGTAAACGCTGTTTTTACCCTAAGAACCTAAAGTTCATCTATGAATGATAATTAATTTTTTCAAGTTTGTATTAAATCTACATGTATTTTAACAGATTCGCTATTTTAAATAATAGAAAACACTTTTCTATAAAGGGTTTATACTACTCATCAGGAGTGGATCCTTTCGGTGTAAAACCAACGTGATCTCCTTTCGACGAACTTGAATCGATACTTTTAAACCAATTTTTCAGTTCACGTTCAGTTCCTTGCAAAAAGACTTACGATATCAAATATTCGTAAACAACAACAATTAATTTTACACCGAGAGGGTCGATCTTAAAATCTACCTATGAGTACCATAAACTCTTGAAATCTTAAACTCTTATTTCTTACCACTTGTACATCTTCTTTCCTATCTTGGTAATTGTTCAGCACAGAGAAGAATATTTCAACGACCCAGTCCTTCGCATATGTCATAACACATTATCATACGTAAAAGTCAAGGTCGTTAATGGTAACGTTTCCCTCCGAACCAAACAATTACCCTTACTTTCGTTGAAGCACGATCTTATTGAAATAATTCGAACGATACTAAAACACGAGTAAACATGTTCGTACGATTGCTCGTGACGGGCTACATGATCGTTCAATAAAAAGATTATACACACGAAAGCGACATTACTCGGCGGCCAACACGACGTTCACGCGTTTCTCTGTCTTTCTGGTATCTGACGAGGAATTAGCGAGGGTACGCGAACACTCGTGAACCTGAATGAAAAGGCCACCTTGGGAAAACGTACTTTCACGTACGCGACCGGTGGAATGTCGCTTTTCAGACCGGTGAACATCGTGACCAGGGTGAGCATACTGGTGACCAAAAGGGCAACACGACCAGGTATCGCGTCCAGACCCAACCAGAAGCTGAACCACGAAAGCATCACGACCAGCGTCGAGGGTGCGAACGTTTGTATCAGATGGTGGCCGATTTGTCTCTCGAAGCGGAAGTAGACCACCAGCCGCGAGAAATTCCCTGTAAAAATGTCCACGGTTCAAACACCACTCGTTCAAACACCTATAAACTTAGGCGTTCACACCATCACGATCGTACCACTCTTCTCGAGCATATAGTCCACGGTTTCCTCCGCGACCATAGGTCTACCGATGTCGTACTGCAGCAGCTTCAGTTCCGGGTTCACCGTGACGCTACCCGCTCCCCATTGCAGACGTAACTTCTGGTCGTTGTATGAAACTAGCGCAGTTTAAATTAATCACAAATGCTCTGTCCAGCTTGGATTTTATCGACGTAATTTCATTAACATTGTTCCGTTACGAATTTCGCTTCGATTCTTTCGTCCAACTTACAGCTTTCTATGTAGATAGGGCATATCTGTATGTCCATCGGGTAGAGCTGAAATTCCATTTGACAGGCGATTATCGCGTGCATTCGCGCCGAGTATTTCACCGTTTTGTTTCTGTAGAGAGTCACCGAGGAAAATTTGTGATTCAGTGCCGCGATCTCTGCAAGCAAAAGGGTATATCATCCGATTCGGTGCAACGCTGACCAGAGTGTTCAAAATTTGGAGTATTTTTCGGTGAAATCGAAGGAATATCGAATAAATTGATTTGATAATAGGTTGGTACGTTTGTGCGCGTTTGTGAAGAATATTTAAGGTACCAACGCGTTAAATATAGTTTCGAAGCGTCAGAATTGTTTTTATAATTTTTATTCGTTTCTTTCCAGATCCGTAATTCAGGATACAGCGACGAACTTGCAAGACGAAAGAAAGTTATCGAAGATTTTAAACACGTGGTGTATTTTGAAGAAAATAAACATTTGAAAAAATACATAGCCAGAATTATGGCTGTGCCGTAATTGCATCATCGAGCTGTGTTTATCGATGAAAGGTGATCGAAGAAGGGAGAACTGAATTTTCATTGGTTGATACGGGGTGCATTTTTACTCATGATTTCTTCGAGACAGAATCAGTTCACGGAGAACTTGGGATTATTTATGCGACTTGAAAGTTTCAACCGTCAAGAAAGAGCGAAGAAGGACGAGCAGAGAAATCATCCTCTTCATAATCGTAAAACTTATCCAATCTACTAATCTAAATTCCATATCCTAAATCTTAAACCTATTTGTTCAAACAAATGCAGAAAATATCCCACAAAATACGTTATACGTGTAGAGTGGATGGACAGTACTTTGTACGTAACTGTAAAACTAGAAAAAGTTATATGCAAGAACGTGTCTAGATATTTTTACACCTGATGCACGAATGGAAAGCCAATCTTTCGCCTATTCGATTCGCGATGTATCCATATTGTGCATATGAAAATGGTTAATTCAGCGTTTCTTTTTACTTTCAAGAAAACCCTTGAAAGTAAAACCCTTGCAATACGACACCCTGGGGCACCTGTTGCACCGATTTCTACGTTAAAGAAAATCATCGAGATTGTCCGAAAAAAAATGGAACGTATCTTGGTCGAATGGACGAGAGGTCTGGTAACACGTTTAAAGGCAAAGTAGGTTGGTCGGACGTAAATTTCTGAAGGAACGTAAATCAAATATTTACCATAAACTTACCAGAAACTTTCGCGTTCAAAAAGTACAAGTCAGGTTGCCACAAACTGTCGAAGAAGTCAGGGGGGAGGGTCACGTAATCGTCGCCCTCCTCGAAGATTTCGTCCGGCATGTCTAGTCGAGACTCAATCCAGCTCTCACGTACGAACATGTCCACTCTATTTCGACAAGCAATTTCGTTATTTTTGCAAGTCTCGCAAGAGCAATAATTTAGCTAACAATTAGATTGGACAGGGAACAGAAACATTCGGAGAAACGTGTTTCGTTTACACGCGTTGAAAACGGATTTTTTGATTCTTTTTCTCTTTTAAATTATACACTCGATCGCTCGTTTCGCGATATCAAGGTCAACTAAATTGCCCAAAATGTAACATTCGTTTTATCGATGCACCGTTGGATTCACCGCGATGATTCTTTTCTCTACTGTTCTCACTTCGTACATCAAAGAACGTCACGTATCGTATCGCGTACAGATCTCGTTTATTGTATACGAAATCGTGGATAATGTTTTTGTTCCATATGTTTCGAACTCACCGGAAGTCCATATCTTCTACGTTTATCGAATTAATATCCGCCACGAGGATATTGAAATCGACTATCACTGGCATGCCTTGCTTCGACGGTGGCCGGATTTCTGCACGCATATGTATTTACATATAATTAATTATTCCTTTTATTAAGCGCTGTTTCCATGCTTCGGTAAATGATGGTAACAAGCGACGTAACAGTAGTCCAGATTAAGGTAACTGGTTTTGCATGATCGTAAATCTCTCGTGTTATTTACACCGTGTTCGAGTAGAAAATTTGAAAATCGACGGTTTATCGCTACCGTTCAATCTTTTTGCAACATTTACCGTGAATTGTAGCGACGTTGCATCTTGATTCAACTTCAATAGACTACAGATATTGCAACTGAGTTGCTTTTGGAAAGTAGGATACCATGTGCACACCTTGAGAAGCGATAGAGTTTCCTGCTGGTGGCTCGTTTTCAAAAGTATACCAGCTTGAAAGCTTTCATACTTGCAAGTACGAACAATTCGATACGATTGAAAAATTGCACCGTTCGAAACGATGAAAAAATGTTTCTCGACAATTTTGTAGTACCGATCGCGCGATACCGATTGTTCAACATCTGCGATACGTTCAGTTTTTAAATTATTGCACATTCGAGTGACTTGACTATATTGTTTGATTCTTGACTGTATTGTGTATAATTTAGAAGTGTAAATTCGAAGGACATGGTACTACATATTTTATCGAACGTGTCACAAACCTTTCACATAATGCTCCGGTAGAAGTATCACCGACTTTAGCGTGGAATTCTTCGTGTCATCGGACAACGAACTGTGAAAACAAATAAAAAAACAAGAGAATATACAATTTAATAAAATGTTTACACGCTCTAAAAAAATCGTGTTTCATTTGCACCAAAAAAAAAAAAAAAGAAAAACGAAACGACTTTCCGAACAACTCGATATTCATAAACATTTCCATCATACTAATCGAGCGGTGTCCGATACTCTTGCCCGTCACTGTGTGCAACTACCCGCTCACGCGAAATTTGTACACGGTGCGAAAGAAATTCACAGAAAAATACCGGCGTGAATTTTATAAAAAGAAAAAAAAGACTTGCACACGTAAGCGGATTGAAAATGAAACGACCGAAACCGGTAGCTCGGCTCTATTTGTTCAAGAAACGCTTATATGACTGTACAGTTAGGATACGCTATCGTTCGAATAATTATGACCTGTGTGCGACAACCATGCGTCAAATTTTCTCCGAGCGGTGAAGGTCGAAAACTAAAATAAAACGAAATTCGGTGTCGCGTATGGCGCGCCATGCGGTAAGGGATTAGTCGTTAAGAGAGAAAGAGAGAGAAAGAGAGAAAAAAAGAAGAAGAAAGAGAGACAGAGACAGAGAGGAAGCGTTTACCTCGCGTGAGAGCGCACTTCCGTGAAAAGGTTCAGCCACGAATAACAGAGAACCGTCAGGACCGCGTTCTTCATCCTAAGATTTCGACAACTGTCGATACGTTTTGAACAGCCTTCCTGTCGGCGTACAGACGTTCCAATTAATCCATTAGGTGGCAGTTACACGCAATCTACTTCAATTGCAAATATCGTCGAATACTTCGGTCCGGTTGTCGCTTTCCTACGGTTGCGTAACGATCCTAAGGCTAACGGAAGTTACGTTAGGTCTAGGATTAACCCTTTGGACTTTTCTGCTACCAGAGACCAGCACCTCGACGAGATCCTTCGAATCGTGTAATTCATTTAAAATGGAACGTTTTCGTTTCGACGTTTTATATAAATATGTTTACGTCTTACAATAAAGGAGTAATTGAATTTTAATTTCAATCCCAAACCACGATGGTTTCCCAGAATCGAGTAATTCTACTCGAACTTACCTTTCTTCCTTTGGAAAATGGATACCTAAATAACATTGTAAGTTACGCGAGAACTTTTATTTTTATTTTTCACAAATTGTATTTACTAACTGGAACTTCTGTTCGTTCATTCTCATTTTAACTTACAATGGGAGTATTTTTATCGTACAAGTAACTGTTAAGATCTCTAGGAAAAAGTAGATTCGACCGATCGAACGGACGACAAAACAAACAAGTTCCTCTTTTTTATCATTCAAATGACGAGAAACAAAGGGAATTCATTCGTCGTAGAAAGATTCATGAACTCGATAACGACACCTTTCTTCCGGATCTCCATGCAACAGTGACTGACTATCGAAAGGAGGAAGAGAAAGATCAGAGAGAGTGAGGCCTCTTCTTCTGCTGAAAGAGGCGTCTCTAAACAGTCGATGGACCCAACAGTTAGTTCAAGATTCCAGTCTCGTGTACCACGTGCATACACGGTGTGAAAAAAGTATGCACCGTTGCTCTTGCATTTGAGCGTGCGTACTCGAATCGTTGGACATTCGGTCGAAAAATATTTTTCAAAGTTATCTTTCGTCGCGAAAATCGATTTCCCAATTTACACGATCGTTACTGCGTTCTATTCGACGAGAGGGTAAATTTTGAAAAAAATCACACATCGCGAACGAATGTTTCCCCAACTGGTGTTCGATTGTTAAAATTTTGGTTAATTAGAAGGTACAACATTACCAATAGAAACGATACGCTTTTACCGCTTTGCACTGCCCACTTCCACGCAACTTATCGTGTTTCTGTCAAGCATGTCGGAGTTAAATGAAGTGTGACCGAATTGATTTATAAAACACAGTAGAAATAATCAAAGCGAATATAATCGTCCGATATGATTAACTTATCGGTTACTAATTACGGGGTAATTAAATTTTTAGAAACTGCTAAACACCTTGCATAAAAAGCTTCAAGCAATTGAGTTGTTCTTATATTTCGACAATTTAATCAAATTGTTGATTTATGTTCACAGATTACAAGTTTGGTATAATTGGTGATCGTTCTTGCGAATTTGTTGATCGATTGCAAAAGTGAAAAGAGAAATAATCGATAACTGGGTCGTATCCCGTAACACTTGGTTTATTTCCGAATACAATTTAGAGTGGAAACTTGCCAGTAATTTGTCAATATATTGACAATTTGTAGCTCGAAACTGTTGGTGTCAATCTGCTTCCGATGACGATTTTAAAAAAATATAAATACTGTAGAAAAATACTAGGGGTTATCTTTAGGCTTAGGTTTGGTCAAAGATGACAATGAGTTTGAAGTTTGGATGAACAATAGGTTGAGGTCATGGATTTGGGGAAGAATTTTCGGTTTTTTAGGAAAAACAATCCAAGGCGAGGTACTATTATCGAAAATAAATTTTGCTACACAACTGACGATCTTCGACACGTTGCACGACAACGACGCGTATATAAACACCGGAAGCAGAGTTAGGAGGGCTCTACGCGATCTCGTTGTTTGGAAGGTTAACAATCTTTCGCGAGAGAACAGTTTGTTTCCTCCAGATGGTTTCTTCTCAAATTTTGAAATCCTCCTGGTCGAATTTGTTCGAGTTTGTTCTTAGGAATCAATAACAGGAAACACAGGTGAATATTTCTTTCACACCTTGTACAGATATGGTTCTCTTCTCTTTGCCCCCTCTCCAGGATATGACCCTTATGAGAGGACAACGGTACCAGCATCATTCACATGCACCGCGATTAGACGTCACACTAGTCTAAATGTCGACCTGAATCGGCGGCCTCGATGAGTCCTCTCCTCTACTTTTCTTTCGTTTCTTCCACGAATGTTGCCTTTGAGTCATACTCGTGCAACGCACGCATGTATATGCACTTGCATATCGTGGATTCAATTCCAATGGACGCGTGGGTGGTCTCGGTTGTCGGTACAGGAGGATAGGTTCGTGTCAGGGTCATTTCCTGATGTTGGAAAGCAAAGTTTCAGAAGGTGAACACTGGAGGAATAATTTTTGGATTTGTTGGATTAATTTTTATTTAATTAGTGCTGAAGTTTTTATTCAATTTTTGCTATTTTGTAACGCGAAATACCACGGTTCGATGCGATTTCGTGCACTCGGCTATCACACGTTGTTATTATTTAGAAACGTTTCACGCGTGGACGCATTACTTTATGGATTCTACCGTGATACTTAACGATTAAGTTAAGTATAATAGATACTTTCGAACCGTAATCAATTTAGTGTTAAAATACCATTTCGTGTGCAGTAAAATAATAATAAGTAATTCGCGAACGAAGTTCCAGTACTCCTTCACTTTACAAAATTAACTGTGTTTCTGTATTCTTAATTAATTCTGTTTCTGAATTAGAGTACATTAACACTCACGGCCACTTTTATCTCTGAATAGAATAATTGAACAACTGGATCAGAGGTGATCAGCGAAGAGAGAACCGACAGGGTAATTAATAATGTTATTCATCTAGTTTAATCACTCGAGGTATACCGGAGTATACGTGTACCCATAATTGGTATACACGTAAGTCATTTTATTAATAGCCTAAATCAGGGCTTCTCAACCTGTAGAAGGCATCCAGAAGTGTATCGAGGTGTTTACAATATAAGTTGAATTAAAATTTTTTAATAACTCAGATTACTTACTACGAATATATTTATATTGTATGTAGAGAAATTAACTGATTTGCAAGCAACGTAAGTGATATCGTTTTTAAATTGCTTTACCGTTTTGTTAAGAATTTTACGGTAAGTCTGAGAACACTGTATAATTCGGATCACACTCTGAAAAATTTGAGAAGCACAGGTTTAATTAGATTGAATACACATCTAGAAATTCTGTGAAAGATGCACCTTATGAAAGTGTCAAGTCACCAGAATCGGTGACAAGCGAAAATCGTCAATCGCTTCTGTAAACCATCGAGGAACAGAGATCCATTGATTCGGACAAAATCATTTCTTCCAGAGAGACCTTTATAAATACCGCGTGTTGAATTATTCACTATAAAATTATTCTTCTTCTCGTCGATCATCAGAATCGCAAATTTACTTTTTTTCTTTTTATTTCATAGTCATCGATTATTGTATAGTGTGCAATTTTCTTAACTACTTTATTACTATCCCAGGAGAAAATGTCAATACCTTGTTAATAAATTGTATAAATAATTCCGAGTAAAAGATGTTATATCAACAACAGAGTGGCCTATAAGAGATAGGATACATTAGCATGTTTGTTATTTTAAGTAATAGAAAGTGTTGCTTACAAAAACTATTTATGTGGCTTCGAGGGAAGAATAATACGAGTTATACTTTATTTGTGGATAACGTGGAGAACTTTCGACAGTAAATTTAATTTTTTCAAACGGAATCTCTGGTTTTCTATGTAAAAATTCAGCGAACTATAGAATTCCGAGAATAAAAGTGTAAACCCTTTCGAAACTGACATCAACATACATATATACACCATTAAAAGGCAAATTATCCGAATTTTGATTATACGAACGGATTTATCTCCCAATTAGTTGGGATAATCGACGTTCAACCGTATACGGTTTGAATTTCGTCGCTAGATTAAAAATTTGAATTTAATTCGCGTTTCATCGATTCTGAGCCGACGTGACCGCGGAAAACATTTCGGATGTCCAAGATTGCGAGGAGGAAAGGACCAACTGTTACCGGTTACACGATAAAATGTTATACCGATGGATAGAAAGTCATCTTATGTGGCTATTTAGCTTCCACAGCTTGTCCTATTTAATCTTCTCTCGCGATGGACGTAAAAGGCGCGTGCTTAAACATGCGCGCGCGTGGTTCTTTTTTCATGGAAATAACGCCCCGAATGCGGCGTGAAAACTTTTGTAACGCCCGTGGGGACCGGAAATCTTATTGGTGTATCGGTAACGCGGAGAAATCGGATTCATCCGCAAGAACGTTTACATGTAATCGTCTAGGACTCGGGACAGTCTTAACGACTTTTGTTTACTGTCGTTATCGGTGATTTCGTTTTTCGAAAAACGTAGCACCCGGTTTTGAACTAAGTATGTTGTCTGCAACCGGATATGCCTTCGTTAACGAGGCGAAGCGTTTAACAAAGCTTCTACGTAAGGTACTCGCACACGAGTAATATTATCGAAACAATAACATTGTCCAATGATATTGTGACACTAATATGATGTCAGTAATATCGGGTCAATAATACTGTGACAATAGTATTGTGTCAATAATATTATGTCAATAATATTGTGCCAATAATATTATGGCAAAAATATTATTTGAATAATATTGTGCTAATAATATTGGAGCAATAATATTGTGTTCATAATATGGATTATCATCAGGTATCCGATGAGCAGGTATCTTTAAGTCGCGTTTCCATCGAGGTGTGTAACATGTGGCGCAGTACATTCTTCGTACGAATTCTTGGCGCGCGTTGTTTCTGAAAATACATCATTTCTAAAACGCACTTGTAACTCAAAGTTAAATTAACGATAATATATTTAAGAAGTTTGAAATGGCTTTACGAAGAACCTTTGTGAATCATCTTCAGGCGCTGATGCACCAATTCATTAACGAAAGATGAATTTCGATTTTACGATTCTGATCGTATCGTGCACCAGAATTCATATCTAAACGTTCATCTGCGTTCACTTTCTCTATTTAAAATTTCGTATTAACATCGCGCAACGCACCAAAATAACGGTTAATTCGTTCCATTAGTTTTCCACTAAAATCGAATTGTACAAATACTTTACGAGTACTTCCTGTACGTCTCATGGAAATGATTTCACCTTGTTTGTATACACTCTGTCGAAGACAGGTGGGTTTTTAGTGGAACGATAATGTTCGTGCTCTTGTTGCACAGACACCAGATACCGTTAATTATAGCTCGTGAAAAGTGGTGAACACACGCTTTTCTCGGTGTCCAAGCAAAAAACCGATGCAGTTGAGAAAATCAGTGAAACTCGTTGCAACGCAAGAACCGGACACTTTTAAATGCATTCTCGGCCGAGTGTTTCCTATATACCGCGCGCGTTGTTTACTGAAACAGGTGACAGCTTCTTTTAGGTTCGCCAAATCTGTCAAATCTGACATATCTTAGAGTTGATTTACGGGTGTCACCTAACGTTTCGGTGTTCAGTGCGGGCCAAATGTTCAACCGTGATGTAGTACGCGACGACGAAAGCAAAAATGAAACGAAACTGTGTATCGGCAAATATTAAAATACGGCTATAAATTTCAATCACTGTAAGATTACAGTCATATTCTTCGAGAAGAGTTTAGAAATTATTTTTATGGCTTACCAAGAATTTTTTTTCTGGATTCCTAGGTTAAGCTTGCCATTGAACTTTGCCTTAGGCGCAATTTGCAGGTTGAAATTGACTTCTATACGACAGAGTCACTTGTTTAATGGACTAGCGGAAACAGGTTTAACTAAGTAAACAGCTAGTAGTGTTATCTAGAAAGGCTTATGAATATTAAAGTCGTAACGTACGATTTAAAACCGTATTTAGTTCGGCAATACGTAGACCGAAACTACGACATTACGAACTTGGAAAATTCAATGTCGAAAATTATGCATATTCGACACACTTATCCTTAAAATGGGATTTTTAACGATAAAAGCGAAAGTTTTTGCGCAAATGGATTGTACGAGTGATCCAAGCAATGAAAAATATTGTAAAATAGTATTGTTTCTTATTTATTGGACACTGTTTGTCCAAACGCGACAGAATGGATACATTCCGTTAAGAGATTCGTACGAATTTGTTATTTTAATCGATAGAATGAATTTCAGTACACGTGTCGATGTTTACGGAAGAAACAATTTTGAAATTCAATCGAATGCAATTGTTAAGAACCAGAGAATTCATTATAGACCTTTAATATGCCCGCATACAATATGTATAAGGCCCTAGGTATGCGTAGTTCAAGAAAGCGTAACGTAATTTTTAATTTTTTGTTTAGTCTAAGACACTGCCATTACCGTTACATGTAAATCTGTGTTCGAATCAATGGCGCGCGAACTCCTGCCAACTTGGACCGACTTTCAGATATTTAAAATGTATCGATAATTTTATTTCATAATTCGATGAATATCTTAACACATTTTTCTGACTGTCAGAGGTTTCGAGTGATAAAAGAAACGTTAGCTTTCTATGTTAAATTTCAAGCAAAATCACTTCACATTATTATTAATAGTAACGGAAGAATGATTTGTCGTTGCAATAAATAGAGAATGGTTAAATATCAGAAACAAATTATTTATTGGATCATTTCCATTCGTAACGCGATCAATTATATTAATGTATCATAAGTAGAAATATATCAATTATATTATGGTATTATATATCTATAAGTAGAAATTAACCGTATAATAATTGTACAAGAAGGAAAAAATTAAAAAAGACAGCAACAATGTACACCTCCTTGTATAAGAAGGAAAAAGTGAAAAAAGAAAACAACAATATACAAGTGAATTAATAGAAAGTATATACATAAATCAGGTCGACGTCTGTCTAGAAGAATCAATTTCCTTTTCCTAGTCGCGCATACAATTTTCATCCTACCTTACAGTTCCTGATTGCTGCACCAACAGTCAAATTTCTTGCATCTTGGGTTTATTTCCTGTTGAATAAAAAACGCAGTGTCCGATTTCTCGTGGAGTTTAATTATCATAGAAATTATGCCGAGCTCGAGACACAACTCGAAAGCCGAAATGGTCAGGAAGTTGAGTTTGAGTGCAGAGTGGCCATAACCAGGACATAGACCTTTATCTCCTGGCGAAAGAGTGCTATAAATCGAATACGAGACAGAATCTGTCGTGATGCTGACAGACGTTTCTCAGAGTCTTGTAGACGCTCGAAATCTTTACGAAACCGACGATAAATACATTAAACCCTCGTTAAAACGTTGTGTTTCTGCCTCTGTAAAACGTACCGAATCATTCCTACCGTTTCTTAACTTTAATTGTAAGTTTAAAAACTTACTAACCGAACTTCAAAACGATGCACTCGTATCGGTACACCAGCTGCTAATGCAAAATGAAAAATATTTATATTTCTCATTGTAAAGTCACCAGAATATTATCAATGGATTGGTGTTAAAGGTTGTCTCGTTAAAAATAAACCCAAACGCAACTTTATTCAAAGTATCTTTAATTACATATAATTAAAAATGATATCCGTGTTATCCTATTAAACCTGATCCATGTTTCATCGCAGGAACCAGTCGTCTACTGGACCGTGTACGAGTTGCAACAACCGTGAACCGCGAAACCGTCCGTTTGATCAAATCCCATACGATGTAAGCTCCCCGTAAGGGTTGTATTGATTTCTATGATGGCGGCCGGCCGGCGCCTGCACCCTCCGCGCCCGAGGAACCAGAAAGAACACCGCCGCGTGTTTTCCACGAAATACAACGATGAAACGTCCACGGTGTTCTAGTACAGGTGAAAATTAACCGGTCAGTGAACGAAACGTTTGTTTCTCGGTTTCGTGGAAGGAATTCCGGACGATTAATCGCGAGATTCGTGAAACCGTGGAAGAGTACCTCGCGACGATGCGCGTGCCTACGAGGTCCTTGACGTAGACAAGCAGTGTCAAAATTCTTGCGATGTCTACCGTCTAGTTAAAAAAACGTACGGTGAGTAATCACGAAATTCGACATTAATGTATGCGTTTCGCGAAACGGATCGCTTCGATTCACGTTCAACGTTCAATTAAATCGACCTCAGTGCGTTAGGATTGCGAGCGATCGAATTGTTGTCTTATCGTTAATCAATCTCAGTGTACACGGTTCTGTTTGGTATTCATCGCGTTAAAAGTAATGCAAATCTTGATCCCATCGCATGATGTGCATCGTAAATAGTAGTTTACGGGGGAATGTGAACTTGCTCTCCAATTTGTTCAATCGTTTCGTCCACCTGGATTATTTTGAATCGTTCACTTCGTGAATTTGTGTCACGCACTCCTTGCTTAAATACTGGTCCTCTTTGTTATTTATATATATTTTATCATTGTTGTTCTCGGATTGTGCAACCGTTAGAAATCTATTTATTGTAAAATAATGAGCGTTACTCTGTTTGTAATAATAATTTCATAACCTCGTCGTTATTGACAGGACGCACGCACTATCGTTCGAAAGTATTTGTTGACGCATTTTTATTTAGCAAACGTAGTCGGATCGTTGAACTCGTTTCATATGTTTCATTTATTTCGTTTGTTTTTATCATTGTAGAAACGATAAAAGTGTATACACTTCTTAAAAATGATAACGAAACTTTTATGTGTTCCAAGTCGATTTTTTTCGTAACATCTGTGCAAAATTTCTAATTTTGGGCTTTCCGTTGCAACGGAAACACGATATCAACACTAAGAGTATTCGATCCTCGGTGGCAAGGTCAAAGTGATTGTTTTTAAACAGCATTTTCAACGTGTTTCTTGACATTCGTTGCGCTTCGTTGCACTTCGTTGCACTTCGTTCCGGAGCGGAATTTTTCCCTCGTTTCTTTTTGCAATTGGAAATTTAAATCGAAACCTCGAAGATAGGCTCGATAGTTTCTGAGATTAGACATTGTCAGGGAAAAAACGTGGGCGTGGGGCCAGACACGGGACAAAAGAGTTTGAGAGGCTTGTAGCACATGGTAACAAAGGACACGGCCTTCTCAAACGCATTGGACACGACCACCGGAAGCCTGTTGTAGACAAGTCTCTTGTCTCTTTCTTTTTTTTTTTTTTAAATCGATGTCACTAAAATCGTACACAAGTTTCGTTACTATTTCTTTTTTCGGTACTTTTCCTCCGTATTATTGTTTAATTAGATTGAATTTTCTCTGGGAGACCAGGCCGATGAATGTATCACAAGAATCGACGTAACACGTTCTACAGTTGTGTTAAATCGCGACAAATCGATAGCGGTATCGTTATAATAGAAGAGGCAGCGGATTTGCTTTAGTAGGCCAAACGTGGACATCGTCGTTTGCGCTTAAAGCGTTAAACATTTACTTTGTTGTAAAAGTAAATATGCGGTTTCGTATCAAAGCTATTTACACGTCTCACAAAAATTTCGTTCCGTGTGAAGAACTTTACGCAACTTAAATGGATTTACTCGATAAATAATTTTTCGAGACAGGAAACTGAACAAAAAGCTAGTTTCTTTTCAGGAAGATATAATTAGTATTATACTTGTAGCTAGGGATACGATTTTTTCAATTTTCGTGTTCAACAAAAAACAGAAAATTTCGTTCGGAGAAGGGAAAAGAAAATTTGTTAAGTAGAAAACGACGCTGAGATCGTAGAAAAATGTTTAAAGTACTTTCTCTTACTTTTTTTTTCTTACACGTATTTTTAATAATCGCGGTTAACGATATTTTCCGTTAATTAATGTCGTAACAAATTAAAAGAAACGAAAATATTGTGACTTCTCGATCATAAAGATTCACTTTTGTAATTCCGAATAATTAACAATTTCTAGAGATGCATTCAAGCTATCATTTTCCTTCTCTATTATAAGAACGTGTTGTAGTTTTCAAATTTATTTACACTCATGTGTACCGTGTTAACTATTGCCAGAATATTAAATTTAATTTTAAATTTAAATCTAAGAAGAATTGTTTCCTCTACCGTAACCACGAGTACAAAGATCATCGGGTAAACTTGTAAGTTTGTTACAAATATTTGCGTGCTCGAAAGCATTTTTCTTCTTAAGTAACTTTCGGTGTCCGGGCACTCGACTGGAACATTACCATCTCGAGGTTATTTAAACAAATTACGTTCACGATTAGTTGCGCGAGAGATCTCTCTCGTGCCTGTTGCGTCTAGGAGATTTCACTTTCGCTGCTTCTTCAATCACTCGTTCCACTGGAAATGCAAATATCTGCCACGGGCTGGAGAAATCGGCTACGAAAAAGACGATTGATCTTTCGAAAAAGTCCGGGACATGATAACGGACCAGCTACAGGATAACTGACTGCGACAAAATAAGGCTCGAACATTATAATTACATTTGATCGATAATTACAATTTAATGGGAAGTCGAAGAAAGCTTGCTTTGTTCGAGAAAATAATTTCTGTTATTTATCATAATTTGAATTTTATGCGAAGAACTATTAATTGTAGATCTGTAGATTTTTGGTTACGAATTACCATTAACCTTCGCGTCGTTTAAATAACATCCCTACGCTGATAAACATACTTACTTATCTCCAGAAATTTTCAACTTTTCCATTTTTTCTTCGAACTATTATGATTTCTTTGATTCAAGATCATTTTTAAGTTAACGTGTTGTATATTTCTCATCAGCTGCAACTACACAAGCTCAATTACATACTTTGCTTTCTCATAATCTTTCTAACTTATACTGCTCATTATACATTCGTTATCTTTCAACATTTATATTTCGTTGATCGCTCGTTGTTGACCCAAGCTCAGTCGCATACTTTGCTTTCTCATAATCTTTCTGACTCGTGCTGTTCATTTTATATTTGCTATTATACAAGTACAATCGTCAAGCGTTCGACAGTTACTATTGAAGAGTAACAGAAAGTTACCGTTAATGCAGAACTACTGAAATCTTTTGTGCGTATCTTGGTGCTCTCTCGGGCCTAGACATTGGCCTCGAAAGCAAGGTGATCGTGGCGAGTTCACTCGCGTAGAGAAGAAAGTGCTAGTCAGCCTCCGATACATTGTGGATATACCGCGCGTCTAATTGCAGGGGAACCGAACCGAGCGGTTCGCTCGGCTGACACATGCTTCGCACGCATGCGCTGACATTGGCATTGGATGTGCAACGATACAGATGCGGTTTGCAATGTAAAAGGCTCGTTCAGATAACGCGAAGCAGTTTCGCGAGCCAGTACACAAACGTTTCGTTGATCGAAACTGAAAATTCAAACGCGTATTGAGTTTCTCTTTTGTACAATCTGGGTCGATAACGATTGCCGTTTGTAACTTATTTATGGAATTCAAGAGACGTTGCATTACATTCGATGAGATTGTTCGAAATAAAAAATTACAGGTTGTAGTATCTCCTTGTAAGGTAGGAGACGTTAAGGTGACCTTTAATTTTTCAAATGGTAACGCTGGATGTATTTACTTTCCAATGTATATATTAGGAAGAGAATGTTTCTAATCGAGACAAATTCAAGAAAAATTTGTTTACAGTGAAACGTTCTAGAACCCCCTGATCACGTTTTGAATATTAAATAAGAAATTTTATTTAGAATGTGCGCGTGTATGGCTGTTAACATGTTTAGGTCTAAACAGCTGAATGGACTCTAATGAGACTTTATATTTAAGTTTTAGATTCTCACCTTAAGAGCTGACTAGATTTTTATCTAGTCGGACCTTGAGGTAAGCAAAATTGGTCCACGGGTAATAATGATTACCTCCTGTAGTTTTTTTTTAGTTTTTCTACTTTATAAAGAATGCGTTGAATAAGTTTTAAAGAGTGTTAAATTTTGTCCACTACTCCTAGACTTTTAAGAGTCTAAAATTTTAGATAAAATTTAGATTTTCGATAAATATCTTATTCATTGCTTAAAACGACGAACTCGATGACTCAGTAACAAATTGATAATTTACAATCTGGAGTACCAGCAATGGTTAACTCCATACGTTTGTCGCTCCATTGCGATTTATTAATGTTGTGCAAAGTTACTTTGTTAGTCTGATTACCAGTGAGAGAATACTGTACTAAAATGTAAACATGTTTAAAATTTAATCATTTAAGATATCGAAAGTCACCTTGATATCTCGCAAAACGTAAAATCCACTTCAATAAATAACGAGTAATTTCACATAGCAATTTTAACATGCCACACTCCGTGAACATTAACTCCTTTCGGATTTTAAAATGTTTTACAGTAAGAGATTCGAAAATAAGATCAGAGATTCAACGGTTGTCCAAAAGGAGCACAAAAGTAGCATTCACCGTGTATTTAAATTGGGACGAAAATGATGACGAAAAATGGCTATAATTAGGATTCTTTGAAAAAAAAATGGTATATATATCGCAATTCTGCTACTTTCATCGAGAATGACCATCGAGTTCATTTATCACGAAACTGAATGGCAAGTTACGATTCAAAAAGTGGTTCTCGAGCGACCGACTCGAAATTTATAATTTTGAAGAACCACCATCCGTAAAAAAATGAGAACGATCTTGAAAGAGCGTTTAAAAAAAACTTCGCAGTTTAAGAAAATAATGTGACATTGAAATATGGGAATTGGAAAACAAGGTTACGATAAGATAATTAAACACAAGAACGATCAAACCAAATCTAGTCGTTCAACTTTTACTCTTCTAATAAATAATACCAATTAAATGCTTATGTGAAATTAGATAGTTTTTAATTCGACCACTCCTTCAAATTTCCCTTTCCACGATTACTGTTAATCGCTGGATCGGTCAATGTTAACTATTAGAGATAACGAGATGCTGCAAGTCTTGTACTATGTATCATTTCTAGCCTAGATATACGTAGAAAGCGAAATTTAATCGCGTCGGATATTCATTGGAATAGAATCTGAGGACATCAGTAGAGAAATTAATTCTACCGATCAGAAATATGAACCTGCTTAGCGTGTTTCGTTTCATCTGTGGTGAAATGGACAAATGTTTTATGCTGGGTGTACGGAGTTGAAATTATGATGTACGACTAATTGCTTTAACATACTTTCTCAAGTTCTCTGAAAAAAACATTTATGTTTGATAACTAAAAATTGTAGCACTGAAATTTGTATTCGTCTCTTTTAATTATTCGTCAAAAATGAAAGTTTGTTCATATAGTATTCGAGATTGATTTCTATTTCTATCAGTTTTCCAAATACTTAATCAAACAGGTAGTTCGTTCACAAATTTCGGGGTAGTCCACATCCCTTAACACTAAATATCAAACTGTAGTAACGAAGTTAACAAATCGACAAAATTTTTTGCATTCAAGGTATCTAAAGAATTTACCTTACACGTTACAAATCACATTACAATGCACAAAAAATTCAAATTAAATAAATTAATTACAATTCGCATTAGAAGCAATCGCCTAAGAATTTATTTCGATCCAATCTATTAAACAATGTTTCAAATATTTCAATACGCTTACTACTTTACAGTTATTCCTCCTATATCGCTGTTTGTGAAAATAATTTTTATCGCGTTGTAGAATAACAGCGATTACCGAGACCACTCGTAATAGAAGTTCTTCTAATTGGCTGTCATCGATTTCTACTTTACATCGAGATCTTGTCAACCGTACTTTTGTCCTCGAGTTTCTCATTCTTATCTAGATTACCTGACAGACCGTGCAAGTAGTCGCGAACCGAATCACGATTAGTGTGTAGAATGCTCAGATATACCCTCTTATCGTTTTCCACGTTCGACATCTATTAATCAGCGAATGATAACGTTAACGGTTTCACAGCTAACGATCCATAGAATTCCGATGATCACGATAGACACGGGGCCTGACTCGTCGATACAGGAGAAAGGAAGGAGAAGAAAGGAACCCACTCTCTGTCAGTCAACTTTTCCCTTCGTTTCGATCGAATCCTCGTCGACTATTCGCTATCGTGGATCGTGTCGTTTAAGAACAGTTTCGCTCGTGAGAATTTATATCCGACTTCGGATAAAAACCTCGAAACGATGGACCGCGATTAGCAAGTTTTGATTCGTAGCCGGATAAGCGAGGAACAGCGATGAAACGCAGATTTTATGTACCTGGAATTAATTTTTTAGCAAATTTCTGGAATGTCGAAATGAGTATTACAAGGATCCGGTAATTTGTTAGAAATTCACTGGGACTAATACGGTGATCGAAGATCTCTAGTCAAGATCTATGATCAAGAATGTCTAATATGATATCAAAGATCGATGTAAACTAAAGACCACTACAGGACTGTTTGTGTCTCCGTTAAAGGACTGACAAATGATAATTTTATGCAAGATTATATTTTTCGAGATTTCCAGAACATCGATATTTTCTTTTTACGAGACTATGTGTATTTTGTGCCTAGTGTGGCTGCTGATAAATTTAACAGATAACCTTCGAATAACCTTGAGTACGAGGTAATTTTTGTATTTTGTGTAACACCGTGTACGAAAACAGATCTAGTTGATAAATATCGATACCTTCGAATTTTAGAAAATATAGTTTTGTAAATGTAGTCTTGATCTGGTCAATCGTATTATTTCGTATTAGTAGAGAAAACAGAGATTTCAGAGATGGTAAGATTAAATGCTTCACGCTGTGCAAACGATTGAAACGAAAGTAAACCTTGCGTAGTATATTTTTAATTGCAAAATTAAGAGAGAACAGGAATCTTGTTATCGTTGATGACGCGTGAGGACGAGAAACTAGGTCTTCGTGTTGTTAGTTGTTTTGAAAGATATCATTCCGTAGATAACTTGGCAAAATACGTGACAAAATTTAAAAAATCATTTTACAATCGTCGGTTCAAATGATTCGAAGTACTGAAACTGCCATTCGAAACAAATTAATAAGTGTTAAATATATTACTAATAATATACATTTATTATTATCACTTGTGTACGTAATTGAAATTGAAAGATTAAATAAAATATATGTTTAAAATATTGGCACTGTAGAGGTACTGTTCAAACACGAAATTTATACCGATGTTATTTTCGCACCGACAATTTCAATTTCGTTTAAGCTGATAGTCGCATTGAAAAACACATCATCTCTGGAACCTTGAGACCAATAAATACAGAAAATTGTTTAAAAATGTCGACGTTTTCAAACTTCTTATCAGAGGTGTATATTTGACAGACATTCGCTATCTTTTAACAATGAAATGCTCGTAGACAGATGTTACCGATTCACGTCTATAAGTGTTTATTTGACAAATAAGCCATAATCGACAGCTGCTGAATCATTCATTGATATATGACACGCATAGATAAATTCATTTACTAGACTCTACATCTCCCAAGACCATAAAATAATAATAATTTTAAAGAGATAGTGTTAATACTACAATAATTTACTAAAGTAACACAAGTAGTCATTATGATAAAAATAAATGAAACATTGTATATCGTTGGTCTATTATTATGATCTAATTGTAATATACTTAAGAATTATGATTAGAGTCATAAATTATAAGTCAAACAATTATATAAGAGGTGAAGCATTAACAATACCTGCGTAGTTTTATGAACCTCAAAACTTGCAAAATTATTCAACCTTTTTTCCCTTCAACTATCGAGGTTCTATTGCACCGAGTGCATCCGCAATGTAACAACTATAAATACTACCATTACATACTACTACTTACATAACATTACTTTGCAAGTCATATTTTTCAAACTTTCAAGTTGTATCGATAAAATAAATGATCAATTAACAACACATTTCCAATAATAATAATCATGATAATTATAAATACAGTGAAATAAAGGAACAATACTGTAAAATAATGTTTATTATTATTAATGTCATTACCTGAAACAGGTAAACAAATTTTTGTTCAAACGACCCGTAAGACGAGGATGCACGCGCTAGTGTGGATTTATAGAATTTTTTGGTAACGACGAGAGGGTGATGATTTTTAAACAAAGAAATATTTACGCTTAGCGGCACGATCAATTCCCGGAATACTCGTAACGCTTGACAAATGTTTGACGAACACGTCAAATATTATTTCATAGGTGTACGTACGGCCAACATTCCGCAACATACGTTTCCGCGATACGTGATGACGATTCAACAAAATGTGTGCCAACAACCATAGTATCGAGATGTCGGAGACGTCTTTGGGAGAAAAGGTATAGCTGCCCGGTGGAAATAATCGTTGATTGTACTTTCTAAAATACGAAAATTCGCGAAAATCCACACGCAGTCACTATCCTTTTAAAAACGAGCTTCACCAATACCTCGAAAATTGTGTCGTTTGAATATGCAGCTTGTACCTCTGTACACCCACTTCAGCACAAGGTTGAGAGATATCGAGCATTGTATACGATATGTCCAGTAGAATTAGTTACATTATATCGGTGATAAAATGGTTATATAAAGATCAAACAGGACATGTGTTTATACGGATTTCGTCTCAGTGTGTTTGTGTTCTCGATTCAACGCAGAAGTGGATCTCATATATTACAATACACCTCGTACCTTTGTGCAAGTTTCCGCTTCGATCGTAAATTATATAACCTATAAATAGAATTTGTGCGTATCACTTTTGTTACCATACAATTTTGTTAAAATAATCATGTCCTACATTCATGGCAATGCTTTACATATTATACGTTTATGGTGAGAGCGTAATAAATAATAGAACCACCTATAAAATTGTACTACGTATAGTATTAATCGCAAGCATGTCTCTTAAATCTATAAAGTTAGCTATGAGCATAAACTCATCGTTGTCATGATTAATATTTGTAGATTAATATTTTAGGTTGATTTTTCTTTTAATAATCAATATTAGACTATCTTCGCACGTGTTGGAACTTGAAAGAATAGTACACATGAACAACACTCGTAACGCAAGTAAAAATTACAAAAATTATACTTTTGAAAATAAGTATAAATATTTTTAATCGCTGCACTTTCTTGCTGACACAAGTTCCGTATAGTATATAATACATTTGCAGATAATAAAACGACCGTGAATTTGGTCACTTTGGCTTATTTATTGGCTTGTTAAAAATCATTGTACAGAGTAATTCAAATACGGTGTCACTAAATTTGAAAACTGCATCTTAAGTGCACAAGTTTCCATGTTCTTTGGAACTCGTTTCTATAATTACTTCTGAAGTGCAGAGTACACTTTTTAATTCTGTGACATAACTGTCCAACTATCCTATACAAAGAATTCTATAATAGTACAAGTAAACGGGGCTGTTACTTGACTTAAGTAGACCATTCAATAACAATATCATAAGCAATTAAACGATTAATATTTATATTTTAACGTAAAATGCATTCAAATGATTTTTCTTTCAAAATTTTTTCTTTACGATAACACGTTACTCTGTAAAATTATTTCTTAACATCGATACGAAGAGAATTTTATGAAAACGAAATTGGTGATCACATTTGTTATATAATTTTCAAAAAGAAGTACGTACGGTCACTGATAAAATCTTTAAAATAGACAAAAGCAACGATTTGCATTAATTAACGTTTTTCGAAGTCGTTTCGCTAACGTTGTTCAAAGTAGTTTTATCTTTATAAAAAACACAAACTCACTTTGCCCAACTTTTGAAACACCTTATACAACGTCGAACAATGCCACAAGTAGGTAGTGACAAATGGATAACGGAGAAGTCAGTCGAAGAGAAAAGAAAATTCTCTTCGTCTGTACAATACGAACGAATTCTCTTCAAACATAAATGTCTTACTCGATAGTTATAATAAACGCAGTCGGGGATGTTAGAATATTAAAGGAGCTAAACAGGAGCGCGTTCGTGCGTCGTAAAATAAATCGTTCGTCGAATCGTAGTCTGCAAAATGGAGATCGTAAAACCACCGCACATTTCTTTCGCCGCGATGAACGAGGTCGCGTAACGCGTGGCATTCCGTGATCCTACATCCTCGAAAAGGTGGAACACGATGCCATAATCTTAACGAGATTTTCCTCGGGCATAAATCGTGTCGCAGACAATCGTTTTGCACAGTGGGTCAACAGAAAATGTTCGAAAAATTCCGTGCAGCAGGATATGAAAGTTATATTGACGTTTTCAAAATATCGTTACGGCTACGATATGATAAAACAATTCGAATTACACGGAAAATATCATTCGTTTATTGTACGAGATTCTGACAAAAGAAAAGGAAAGCAATGCAATGGTAAATTAATTATCACTCTTTGATATTTAATTGAACATTTCCCATGTGTCTTATTACATCAGACACGTACATCCTCAATTTTTTACAATAGGTGACTCGAGTATTCCAAATTCGCTTAAAAAAAAACAATGTCGTTCATCTTGTAGCATCGTCGAAACTTTCGCTTGAAATAAAAAAATATTTCCACGTGATGTTACCAAAGCGCTTCTGTCCGAGATATCTTTCTTCTACTACTATGATTGAAGATCGCGATAGTTCACTGCACAAGTGCATCGTGTGGTTGGGATAGGTCACACTTTCTGATTCGTCGAAGATAGACAAAAATGATTGCGGAAAATACGGAAAATAGCCCAACGGAGAATAAAAATTTGTTGTTTCGTCTGTCTCGAAGATTTAATCCGACACCTGGTTTAAATGAATTAATTTGTTCTCGCTAATATTTAATTACGCGTATCGGTTATGTTCCTGGCCTAGAAATGACCCAGCCATTAGGCCACTTCTAACGTGTACAAACCAACTCAGCATCAGGAGTGCTTAACACTTCCTGAAGATCATAATTGAACATCATAAAATCTGAGCGGTTTCAATTCTATTAGGTCAGTGATTCTTAATTACAGTGCCGTGAAGCCACTAACACTTTGTCACCTTAACGACCCGTTGATTTTTACTTTTAATAGTTTTCAACACTAGGATTACAATTTATTACTCGTAATTAAACGATGTCCCATATTTCTTTCTATAAATTATACCGAGAGCTTGAAAAGCTTAAGAACCACTGAATTATATTTCAGTGGCGCAACCAAAGAGGGACAAGAGAGAAAATAACCATCGCTCCCCGTCTCATAAATAAATTGAAAAATGTTACTTTAATATTTATCAAAAAAAAAAACTGTTCGAAGAACGACTATAAAAATAAATAAGAGAAAATGTTTTCCTACCAGATGAACAAATTTTACCTCCCTTATTTGAAATTTCTGATCGAGTCACTCGTCACTCACTGAAATCGTTGTGACAACTTTCTAACCACTATCCGAAGAGTTACGAATTATTTCATAGAGTTAAAAAATATGCATACATTATTTGTATCGACACTTGTTACGCCGCGCGTGGGAGCAAAATCCAGAAACTACGGAGAAAGTTTGCTCCGAGCTATACAAAGATCTATCGATCGTCTCCTATTCTTTTCGATACTTTTCAAATTTCCTACGGCATAAAAAAAGAAAGGAATCTAACGATCGATTAAGGAAACGTCAGGTAATCGAGTACAACAAGTTCTCGATTTGTGTCGACAATTCATTCTACATAAATGGAATTCTACAAGTATGATGTATCACAGGAAGAAAAAAATCATTTCAGGTTTAAGGTTAATGTAGTATCATGAATCAGGGGAACGTGGATAATGTCGAATAATGTTTGCTTATTATCGGTCATAAACCTTACAGTAGTTGACTAAAACGAATACATTTAGTACCCAATTTTAATATCAAAATTAATAAAGATTATATAGATACGTGTGTATTTCTTCGCGAAAAGAAACCTGATGAAACGATAACTTTTTTTTTTTTAGTATGTAAATACATACGTACAAAATATGTGCAAGGTCGTAAGATGGAACATAATCGTGCATCTACAAATTCATGTAACTTGAGACCACGTAAGTCGAGACTGTGTAACTCAAGGACTTAGGTATACAGGGTGTATCGTAACGTACGGTATCCATTTCAACCGTAGATTGAGTTAGGTTCCTCTTTAAGCTTCGCAAAGCTTATCTAAAATAATTTTACTTAAATTAATTTCATTTTACACAATCTTCGTGAAATCTGAAGAGGAACTTTAAGGCACGGAAACATTTACCATTTGATCGTTAAGACTGACGTACGCAATTTGTCAAATAATTAAAATTTAATAATACTCGGTAAACGAGAAAATAATTTAATTTATAATAAACGCCATTTCGAGAACTTAATAAAGTAGTGAGTACTAGCTGCGCACTACTTCAACGCAAAAATAGCTGATATACGGAAACAAGGTCAAAGCAGGGCACATATTTTTACACCGCCTCTTTCCATTGTTTTCGCGTCCCTCGTTCATCGTCGGAGCCGGTTCCAAGTGTCACACCCTGTATAATTGTGATCACGTGGTAGAACGTACGGAAGGAAACCAATTTCAGTACGCGACACCAACGGAACCTGCGTTGAACGAACGTTTCCGTGACCGAGATTTCCACGATAGAGTCGAAATGAATCGCGGCGCAAAGGGTGACGTAGAAATAAAATCACTTTACTACGTGCACGAGCGCGTACGTCGACGAAAGTAACCGAGCTCGCTTTCACCGCTCGCAGACCAGATTCCTTTGGTCCATTTTTTGTTTTCCCTCCGTCAGAGAACTTTTGTAGGGTACGCGATAAAAAGGGTGATCGGAGCGAACACAGAGAACGATCGTGAACATCCGATGGCCACGTGTTGATGGGACCACCGCTCGAAACTTCAGACCAGTTGGCCCACTAAATGACCCAGAGAGACCAATCGGAACAGGTTTTCCATTGCTTCCGTCCAGAGACCCGTGAAAGATGCATGTATCCTCTCGTCAATCCACCGTGAGCCTAATGAAGTTCTCGGTACGGACGTTTACAACCTGTGCAAAACATTTCGACAAAGTGGAACTTCGGACACAAAGATACCATCTAGGATCGACTAATTAATCGACGAGTGAATATAGAGGGTGATTTATTCGAATAGAAATATACTAAGTATCTTCGTTGCTTGTACGAAGAAACTACCGGGACAAGGTCATCGTAAATTTCAAGGTCATTGATACTTTTCTCAGGGAAGTTTCTATCTTTCTTTCTTTTTGCTATACACTTCTGTAGTCTTACGGAGAATAAGGAAAACAAAATAGAGGATTTCGTTGAAATTTGGAAAGAGTGATTGGATACCATTTGTGTTCCTTATTACCTCTGTATTTGTCTCTTCGAACAATTGAACTCCGTTCTAAACACTTTTTGCATATACCCATACGCAACGAAAACATTTATATGTTCTCGTTTAAATGTTGCAATCTGTGCGTTAATATGTACACATTCACGCTTTAATCTTATGGGAGAAGTAAACCACGGTTATGATTAAGAGACGACCAGATCGAGGTTAAATCGTGATTAATTTCCTATTGCGCGTTAACCTGAAATATGAAATGTAAAATTTGAAATCTTAAAGTGTAGCCGTCACGGTCACAAATGATCGAGAGTCTAATTCTACCGTTAAATGTGTTTTAAATGATAAATAATCTCTATTTATGATAATGCAGAACAAGAGGGAGGAAGCAACATTTTTTTTACCCCGTCGTGATAAATCAAACTGAAACACGGGACCGTGTTAACACTCTTGTCGGTACTGGGTACAAACATCTTCATAGATCTTCCATGGACCAATTAATAATACCTTTTAATTTTTCACGTAGCGAATCTTTCTATTTATTTATGGGTTACATTTATTAGCAACGGAGACGTTAATTATAAACCGCCTCACCTGTGAAATAAATAACGCGAACACCTTCAACAGGTTTTACAAATTTTGTAGATCCTATGTGCCTAGTAGTTAACATAGCGAGCGAGTACACTGTACCTATTATACCCTAATGTTTGATGGCCTAGAAACAGGCGAATGGTATTCACAATTACGTCATTCGTTGACAAATGATAATAATGTTTCTATTATAGCGATGCCGTTCAAATTTGAATAGCGCTACATTTATCCTTTTAAGGCATGGCATTCATAGTTTCGTATGTATTCATAACTTTGAATAGAAAAAAATAAAAAATTGATCTCGTACAAGGTGTCTCGGCCTCGTAACTAAATATGTCGAATGGAAAACTAATTCGTAGACGAACGACGTTTAAATTACAATTTTTTCGAATTCCGAAGTATCGATTTATAACGAATCACGAAATAAACTTACAATCTACGTAAATTAAATATTACCTTGTTTTTGCTTCTCTCGTAGGCAATGTATCAACGGGTTGTTAAGTTTTGTACAAAGAAAAACGCGTTTGCACGTCCAAGTGGAAACGCGTCTTCTTTTCATCTACAATATTATTCGAAAGTTAGACATAAACAAGATATTTAAAAACATTATCTTCGCCGCGGTGGTATGATTTGGAAAAAAAAAAGGAAAGTACCGTTAACAATGATGCTGTTCGAGATAAATTGTTAATAAATAATCCGTTCCTCGCTAACAAGATTTCACGTGTAATTTCAGAGAAGAATTTCTTGCATCGAAATTTTTATCGTTTCAAACTGCTGCATTCCGATGTTGCAACGATCATTGAAAGCCTTCACGAGCCTAATTTCTACCTCGCCGAACTGCAATTGATATCTCTGATCGAGTTTTCTCTACACGTTGTCAATTTTCTTACAAATAATCGCACGTTACGATCAATCGAATAACTTTGTACGCAAAGTATTACAAAAAAAGATTCAAAAGGATTCAAATTACTTTTTGAATTACGTTTTTATTCTATTTTCTTTTCCCTCGCTGCACAATTTTTACTTTTAATACTATTTTATAATATTTATTCACTCCTCCGCAATTACGTTACGTTGTTTATCTCAAATAAAACAAATCTTGCTCAAGGAAAACGTTTAAAATCAATTTAAATTTAACTTATTAAACGCTAGATACACGATCGCTCGAGTACTACAAATTTCTGTACTTCTTATTCATCAATATAAAGACCTCACGCAACGTGTCTGAAATTTACGTCAAATTGTTACAATTAGAAGGCTCGAGCGGCCCAAGAATCCGACACGCGGGTAAATGAATGACGGTCGCGAAAAATAAATTTTACGCGTAATTGTTGTCGCGCGTGTCGTTCATTTATCACATTCCGCGATATACCCGGATCAGTAGATGGTTCCGTTGCGCGTGAAAAATCGCGGGAACTCGACTATTCGAACAGATTCCCGCCAATGCGCAACGCACTCGAGTCACGTGCGCCACGCGGACCCGAGGATGATCTACCCGCGAATGAATCGACTCGATCAATTCTCAAGTTTCGCGCTCGGGGCGCACGGCCGACAAGTAAACGTTATAATGGAGTTCCGATGAGCGTATTTGAATATTTGGAAACGCGTTTCACGGTTGAAGGACCGCTGACCCGTTTTAATCTGTCTCTAGGTGGAGACGACTTTTGTGCCTTGCATCGCTTTCTCTTGGATCCATATTTACATCCTCGCGTGCGGTCGCGCGACCTCTCTTAAAACTGTCGTGAAATAAGTCGGAGGATTCCACGCGCATTCACACCGCGCACGATCTTCGTTTCAAGTAGAAGGCTGAGCGAATAGAGACGATAGAAGGCAAAGAGACCGGAAATCAGTTGCCGTTTACGTTATCGACCGAGTCTGATGATCGTTGAGTCCACTCTTAATGTTAGAAAGATTAATGGTAGGAGAGGGGGGATTCGTCGAGCACGACAATCAGAAAATCTGAAAAATATGTCACATTTCTCCCGGTGTAAAATATTTCCAAAATATTGTTTATCATCGCAAAAATTTGAAAATTAAAATATTTGAAACTTTGAAAATTTGAAAATTTTTAAATTTGAATATTTGTTTTCAAGTTTGAGGTATTTCAATATTTGTCTAGATTCGGCGGGAATAGTAATGAGAAAAAGAAAGCGAGAGGAGAAGAACCTGTTCGCATAAACGTAGAAATCGAAGATAATAAAAATTAATATTTTATACACTACATACTAAATATTGTTGCTGTGAAGGCGTAGTTTCTGTTTTGTAACTAGTCATTAGAATGCTTGTAGAAAATGGATGAACGAACGATCTTTTTAAATCAGTTTACCCGATGAATTCATTAAAAATTAAATCGAAGAACTTGAACTTGAATCATGAATAACGTAGGTAGTAGGCTCCAGATAACTTCTCCCTCCTCTGGTTTTCAATGTGACGACTCGTATTATCTACTTTCTACGGCCAAGAACGGGATTGACCGTTGATTCCTGATAATAATGAGTTATTTATAAGTTATTATATTTCCAAAAATTCTCGCAATATTTGATTCTTAAATTTTTGAAATGAGAGCAAGTACTTCTATTTATAGTATCTTTTATTTAAAATTTATCACCTCTCACGACTTTACATATTTCTTCTTTTATTTGTTTTTACTAAATTTTAATAACGAAGTTAAAGAAAGTGAACATTATCGGTTCTCAAATGGTTATGGAGATGGTCATGGGATAATGGTCATGGAGAACCTTTTCAATATTCATCTCGTTAATATTTTACAACAAACGACATAAATATGTCCCATTAAGTTAATGACACGATTATACGAGTTTCGTTAGGAAGCAAATAACTCATTTTGCTAGTTTCTTTTCGATTCAACTATTCACATAATTTCGTTTCGTATGTTCCGTTACTTGTGATGTATGAAATAATCAGGAATATCTCTTTATTGGCCAACTAAAATTTTAATTGGCAAACGGTAAGAACGAATACAATCGGTCAGTAACGAAACTCGACTTAACGCGAATGCAACGACGAAATTTATATTACTTCTAACTGTACCAAACAATTAGACATTGTTCGTAAACAAGTATCAGATACAATGGTCGTCAATTTTTACGAGAACAAAGTCTTACGAAAACAATTTTATTCCTTTTTACATTTTTATTGAAAATGGTGGAAAATTTCTTTTTCCAAAATGGAGAATATATAATTTAATAAAATGTCACCTCCTTTCTACACACCCTGTATAAATACTACAATAGATACTGATCGCACAGGAAAGGAAATCGTGTATATAAGAAATATACTCTCGTGCGAGTACCGTTTAGATACCAAAACCATTTGATACCTATCAAATCGTTTATCCACCGTCATCAATACTAATTAAGAAATAATGTTACTGTCACTGTACAGGATGAAAAACAGATATATCCGTTAGAGCTGTCACGGACGAAGCTACACTTGACTAGATTTGACCTTAAAATTTCAAGGTCAAATTTTTTCTACTCTTCCCTTATACTCAATTCGATAAGAACCGGTAGACAAAACATTTTCTCGCGAAAAATCGTACACGTTTTGTACCGATTGAATCGTGCAGAATCAATTTTGGCAGCTTCCCCCACTTATTCTCTCTGTACACGTCATTAGTGTCGTCTAAGGGCGGAGCCTGCAATTAGTCAGTTTTGTCCCCCACCACGTATCGCGTTTGTGAAATCGGCGCGCGCGCCTAGGTAGTCATCAACGTTCAACATAGAAACGCGAAGCAAAGTGAAAGAATTACCTCTCGTATGAAATCAAGTTTAAAAACTTTCAACAATTTTTTTGCGAAGAAACGATTCATTTGCAGCGTACGAACCCTTTCTGAAACGTTTCATTCACTTCCATTCTCTTGTTCTAGTATATAGGGACAATAAAAATATTTTATCTTGAGTATCAACATCAAAATGAATTTTACGACATGCTTCTTCAACAAATCTCTACCAATTTGAACACGTGTATATTCCACTACTAAAAACCATGACGAATTTTGTACCATATCCTGTCCATCTTGTTCGTTTCAATTTCTAAACGAATGTCAAGGTCGACTAATTAAACTCATCTTCGTTCTCGATAACTGGTAGGATCACCTTTCCTTGGTGACTATACTCCACTCAATATTGTAAATCTTCCAAAAGATGCCCCGTGGTTCCGTTAAAGTACCGTTTTGCTTTCTATTAGATTACTTCATAAGTAACGCCGCTTCTCATAAATAAACACATACCTTTTTCGTCGAGACTGTTCCCGTATTCTTCGTTTAATGGTGATCACTAAAACTACGCGTCTCGTTTAACACGTTTCGTGTTATACATAGCGAGCCAATTAAAATGATCTCTTCTGGTTCGGGTCATCCGGAAATGATTGCCCGAAGCGTCACTCCCATTTAGGCGGCACTACATTAAATAGTCTTTAACTGGCCGTCACGCATGCGCGTGAGAAAGTGTCGATGTTTGCTTTCACGAAATTTTAATTAACGTAGCGCTAAATTCAATCCTTCATCTTTTATCTTGATTCGTTGATGAGCTTCTGTGCAACGAATTCGCTATACCTTGAAAATTTAACCAATTTCGATACACTGAGTAAATGTTAAACTAATACTACAAATTATTGGGTTGTTCGGAAAGTAATTTCGATTTCCAAAATGGAGAATGTATAATTTAATCATATGTTTATACACTCTAAAAATATCGTGTTCCATTTTCACCAAGAAAAATAAAATGACTTTCCGAACAACCCAGTATTAATAGATAATATAATTATTAAATGAAAATGATAAGAAATGGAGCAATAAGAAAGCGTTTGCATTATCAAAATGACTGAGGGTTTAATAGTAGTAGAAATTAGGATCATCGTCATCGATAAGATATTCCAAAGGTGTCCAAACATGGCCAATGGATTGCATAAGTGAATTATCAATGGCGTATTGTATTCAACGAATGAATTATTGCACTGCGTTCGGAAAAGGACAAATTAATTGGTCATTTATTAATCATATTGCCATTGGAAATGAAAAGTGGATTCCATAGAACGATCCACCATGGACAAGACAATGGGTTGCTGTGCTTTATAACTGGACCTCACTTTAAGCTTTCGTGTTGCTCCTACTGAGAAGTAAGAAGAAATAAACCATTTTGAATCCTCGCAACGAAACCAGACAATAACAGTAGAAATTTACGATCAACGGTTACAGAAATTACACACACCGTTGGCACGTATTTCAAAATTTATTGAACCGGAATAGTGTTCCTTTTCACCGTAACAATGTTCGACAGCGTATGACAAAAACGGTGTGAAAAAACATCAAACGGTATAATTTAGAACTCGTCCAACCTACTCTCCAAACTCATCACCTTGAAACCCTGTTTGAGTCTTTCTTCGATCTGTATAAACACCATTCCATTAGATATCCTCATTGTAGTTTCCAAGAGTAATGAATTTCTAAAGAGGATCCCCGATTGGATCGAAACGCGATCACGATCGATAGCCCAATCTAACCAATGGTGGTATCAACGTATTCAATTAATTTAATGTGTCCAAATTCAAACGATTCTGTTCGTACTGTCACAGAAGCGAACTCTACAGAATTGTTGGAAGCGGCTATTCACAGTACGTTAAAATCTTGTCTCCACTACTATGATTCGCAACATTAGAGCGTAATTAATGATCTCTGTAATAGTACGAACACGTTTCTTTCACGGTTGGAGTACACACAACCTGACTCGATGCCACCTATAATTTATTAACTCGATTTTTCTATTTCTTTTTTCGTATGACAAACGATCCAAAGAAAAGTATAAACTATGGTAAGAATAAGTGACACTACGCCAATGACACTCGCTATTCTTCACTAGGCGATGATCCTCTACTGTTCAACGATGAGAAGTTGACTATCTACAACCTGAACGGTAAGAAGAACGTAAGAGTAGTCCGTTCTACCTAATCCCTTCCAGAAAGCTAGACATCTAGGTCCCAAGAGAACAAATTCCATAGTAGTACTTTGTATGTAAAAAGACGTTTCTGTTTCACTGCAGCCAATTAGATCGACTCGCCATCTTTCCATCGTTGAACAGTAGATACTAACCACTGTAACGTTACTAGCGGACTCTCCGCTCCTTCAGCTTGTGGCTAGTGTTCTCACCTTTCTGCGTTACAAGACACTTACCCAGCTTCTACCATACATAGTGAAAATAGACAATTGTCGAATACCAAGATCAAACGAGACCATTATCGAAATTATTGTACATTTACACCACCCGTAAGGCTGGTGCACCCTAACGTGTATCCTATGTATCAACATCTCGTCTCTCTACGCTACAACTATCGTGATTCGACCGTATACGGTTGAATGGTCGAGTTTGAAGAGCTTGAACGAGCCAATTATCGAAATTACATTCGCACAAGTCTGGAATGGATCCGTAGTCACACCGACGAGAGTAAACTTGAAAATCCGGAAGAGGTACACGCTCCCCGTTATCTCGGCCGAAAGTATCGAAAGTACGGAAAATACCGAAATACCGGTCACCGATGGATCGAATTCGACATCGTCTGTAAATGCCCGTGGCGCACGTGCGTCCTCGTCTACCCGTGTACGTCCTCGTCGTGTCCAGACGTAGGAATCGAGGCCACGTCGGTAGTCGTGTAGCTGGTGTTACACAAACGGGTCCCGCGCATCAAGTGGTGGGCAAACCGTGTAGCAAGTTGCCACGAGGGGGATTCCACTGTTCATAGGTGGATCGTTTCAAACGTAAACGGAGAGGGAGAGGACCCAGCAGCTGGCGGTGGTCCGATCGTTTCGTCTTGACCGATTCCGACCGATCTATCCCCACGATCGATCCCACCATCGGTCGCTTTTGGCCTCGTTTGCTTCTATGCCTTTGGAAATCGTACCACCACCGGAGACCAGGCCAACCACCGGGAGCATCGTCGGAGACAGCCGGTGGAGGATACCGAAACGATACCCAGACCAAAGTTATAAAGCGGACCGGCGAAGCTGGCAGAAAGCGCTGCCACTTTGCCGATCGACTTCACCGTGTCACGATCCTCTCCGCGTACGTAGTGAAGCAACAGGGAGTCGACGAGATTTTTCGGGGTTTTTTTTTTTTTTTTTTTTTCTTCTTCAATTCTTGTCTTCCCGTCCTCCCGGCGCCACCACCGCGCGCTGGTTGTCACCTGATACACGGCTAGACGCAACGGGTCATGTTCCTTTGCCGCCTCACCGTGTAGGCGATTCGTCGTGCGCCTCAAGTACCGTTCGAAACGCCGATATCTCTTGCATCCGTGTCGTCCGTCCGTTCGCGAGCAAGCTGAGAGAGCAGCTCCCTGGGCCAGTTCCGGCTTTTAGGTTCCCGACGTCTCCAGGTCGTCGTCCGAGGTAAGATTACTCATTTTTTGCTCCAGCCCCCTCCAAACCATGGCCTATCGAATTGGACACCCTTCTGGCTCTACGGGATAGACTTCGCGTAGACTTCGCGAATAATCCCCTTATTAAACGTTTCGAGGCACCTGGAGCTAATAGGGTGTGATCGATCACCGAGGGGAAACTTTACCGTGTGATCAGTGTCTACCTTGTTCGTTAGGGAAAAAGTTGACGAAGATGACTTTTACGTCGTTGTTGTGACGCGCCGATGCGCGAGACACGACAGGATGTTGCGTTGTGTACGAAGATACGGACGAAGAGATATATAATCGTACAGAACTCGTTTAACTCGATAATGAGTATAACGATCTCGTTGAAAGTTCCTAGGCTCGTGGTTAGAGTATTCTTAGATGTAGGATAGGATAATGTAGACACGTTCGGTGTGATGGTTAAGTATCGGATAGTACGTGGAAATGTATCTACATGTGTGACATACTGATCTCTTTAACGCGACAGGCACGATATTGATTTCGTTGAAAGTTATCACCGAAATGTATCTAAGTATTTGCTAACTTCAATGTCGCGTATGAACATGATGACAAATGTTCGAGAGAGAAATGTTAATGATTGCATTCAATTTTGAAAAGTTTCGTCGAAAGATAACAATTACGTTCTTCAAATCAAATGTAATAACAATGTAGTAATATCGTTACAAGAAATAGTAACGACCAATAACGTTCGTATACCAAATAACTGAAACTTAGTATCTAAACTGATCGCGGATATTACGTATTGGTAAAATACTGTTATTATTTACGTGATTGAAATATTGGAAAAAGGAAATGTGGGAATGTCCGTGTGTCGTATTTGATCATTAATTTATGTTTCAATCGCGACCTGTTTGGTGCATCGATCATTGAAGCGTTCGGTTGCGATACCACGTAAAAACCGGATGCACGGATGATTTCACTCAGCTTCCAAAGATTACGAATTGATTTATCGTACTTTCACCGGAATCATTCTTCCAACGTACACTGTTGGAAAATCAATGTCATTATATGGGAATGATACACGTTTGGTCAATAAGAATCGCGTCGTGACTCGCTGGCGGATGATAATTGAAAAGAAAGTATCGAAAAACGTATTACAAAGCAATCAGTTTCGATAATTTAGTAATGAAGAAAAACTCGCATTTCGTCTAATTTAGTGCTTTTATTAGTGTCTTTTTCGAATTCGACACTTCGGTGGTTTCCGCGCCTTTTCTTCCCCTTCGACAACTTCGAGGATTGTGTTTTATAGTTTAGAAAAATATATTTTACTGAAAGTATGACGCAAAATAATTAATTCTGTTCGGATGCTTTAGATATACTAAAATAACATAATGCACGTTTTATTGCAAAATTTTGTTAGATTCTCGATATAGGTCGCTACAGAGTCATAATTAATAAATCGATTCCTACACAATTCCTTATTGGAATTCTAAGAAACGGTATAAATAAATATAGGGGAGTTTCTTGGATAAAAACGTTAGAGCCAGAGAGAGCAGTCAAAAATTGACAAATAATTTTATAATCACCGTGTAATTAAAAACCATAAAGTAAAATAATGACCTCGCTCTCATCGGTGATTTATATCATGAAATATATTTTATAATGCTTAAATGGGAAAGTTGACAAATTATTGAAAGGTATCCGAGAAAATCGTTACAGCGGATAATTAAATCGTTCCTCATTAGAAGACTATCGTTAAAAAGGAAAGACATACATGCGCTATAAACGACAAAATTAAGAGGAGTTTAAAGTATTTGTTGGAAGTTTCCTTCGCGCGGTATAACGTGAGCAATATATTATTAGGTTGTTCACAAATATCGGAGATACTTGGAATTTATCGTACATATAAATGGAACTATAAAATTTTACGCACATAAAAGCCAAACGAAGCATAACTGAAAAATGTTTCTGAAATATATGGGAAAATGTGGATAGACTAATAAGTAAACAACTTAATTATACCATAATATAATTTATATAATTATAATATAATTAATTATTTTGTATTATTTTACGTCAGGTTTTATGAGCTCGATATACTTTGCAATCGTTTGCTAATTAATTATTTTGTATAATTTTATGTTGCACTAGTTTTACATCGGGTTTCATAAGCTTCGATACATTTTACAAATACCTATGTGAAAACTCGTGTAGACGCATTTAACGAATTGTGTTTAATTATGAAACTGAACTTTTTTCGGGTATTCACAAAATTTAAATGTACACGTGAAGTGTCTTTATCACTTTGATGCATAGAACTGATACTAGAAAAAATATTCCCGTTATTTGTCAATACACTGTACAATACAAATAACAGCAGAAGTCCATTAACTGGTGTCGAGGCGCGTATCTTTATCAGTGTTCCTCGCGTCAATGACAATTTTGCTAATGCTTAATTCTTATTTCTTCTACTTTCACGATTTTTATTTTCATTCACACAGGACAATCGATAAGAGGACCAAGTCACGATCGAAACGTTTAATCAACAAATAAACGCCTATACGCTTGTCTAACCAATATAAAGTTTATTTAAATTTAAACCGTTATCGTAGCAACGTGAAAAGCTGGAGCATCGGTAAAATTATGTGATTTTTTTCTCCTAGTCATCTTTTTCTATTTTTAAACGCTTCGACGTCACAATCGGAACCGGTTACTCGATACACTCCTGTATACGTGCACGGTCGATAGTGTGTGTCAGTTTAATCCGAAACTAGATGAAAGCTAAGTCGTCACCAGAGAATGTGCACTTGCACTTGCTACAAGATCACAGCGAAGCTAGACCGCAAATGAAAGTAGACATTCCAACAACCACGATGGGGGAGCATCGAACGAATCGAAATCCGAGCTGTTCGAAAGATTATACGAAACATGTTTTCCCGCAGATACCAACGGATATAGTGTTGGGCTTCACGGTAATGTGAAAGTTAAACACGACGATTCCATCTTTAAGTGAACGACCGGATAACGTGCATAGAAGAAGTGGCCATTAAGCATTGGCTAATGACAGTGCATCGCGCCACATCGAAGAAAGCTTCGTTCGCTTTTATTAATTCGACGAATGTACTTTCCGTTTTATCGAGAGTTCGCGCACGCTTTCCGAATAATTGGTATCTTTGTCGACAACCAGTGATTAAATGTTTATCAAAACTCCGCTCGTCGCGCGAACTATTCGAACGTCTGTTCAACGTGTTGGACACGGTAAGAGCGCTTTTAGATAACTGCATCTGGGGATACCAACCGTTTCTCCGATGGTAAAATCTCTCATTTCTCGTTCAGTTGATATCCAAACGTGCTCTTTTCGAAGGGAAACATTGTTAACGATAGTAACGAGATTTACTGTCTCACAGTGAAATTAGAAAATGAGATTATCCGACCTACGTTAAATTTTTATTTTTTCGTCTCTTTCGTACGCATTTCTAGATAGGTATTGATTTATGATTTGGTTGATTTGGCCGGTCCAAAGGTTCTAAAATACGAAATTTTTTAGTTACATTGATAAAAATGATGTTCTAACGAATTAAGATTTCCCTTTCTAGGTGCATCTTGTGCATAAATAATAATCTCAGTTATACAAATGTTTCGAATGATCTCAAATGTTTAATTTATCACTAGCGGATGTGATCCTAAGGTCGCATATGAATTATGCGAATGGCAGTGCCCCAGCATATTTTCTTCTCAGAGTTAAACAAATTTTATTTCGAATAACAGATTCAACTTGAATTTTCATTTGCAAATAACAAGTAATTGTGTACTTTCACTCGTTATTTCTTCCTTCTTAGAAATTAGTCGTGTATGTATAAACGATAACACTTTTACATTCACATTTGTAACAAATAATATTCAAGTAAATTCTCGTTAGAAAAGAAATTATTTGTCACTCGTTAATAACGTACGCTTTATTCGTACAACTTCAGACAATGTACTCGAACGAATCTTTATTTAAATTTTTATTCGACTCAAAATTGGACCAAACGTTTCCCAATTTAGAGGTCTGGGTTAGACTGAGCATTGCGAGCCCTTTTCATAAGCACTCTATCTATAAAAGAATCGAATCCAGTTTTTCTTAAAAAGAAAAAGATACGTCTTACAATTATTCCTTGAAACAAGTATGAAACCCCCCCACGTTCCTATAATCGTTCTAATGTCACCGCACATGAATGATTAAAAATAGTAACGGTAATTATTCCAGTAAATGATAAGGCACGTGCACGAGCTTATTTCACTAACGCGAATTATCCCCAGGCTGTACTCGCTTTCCTTCAGCTCAAAACAAACTCCTAAAGCAGCGAATTCGCTTTAATAAACGCGCTGTGGGTTGAGTGTTTTTTTTTTTTTTTTTTTTTTTTTCTAATAAGAGTTAACCGACGTTCTTTCTCATATTTGCGAAGAGCTCGTAAGACGAATTTTCTCCACAATTCTGTTCCAGGCAATGGCGAACTTAATTAATTCCACAGCGACTCTAATAAATGACGCCTACGATTACTACCTCTGGACGCTATCTCTCGCCGGTAAGATTCAATATAAATTTACATTCACACAATATTCGTCTTAAAAGAAATATTTGAATTACGTTGCACTTACATTTGACATTTACATTTATCGAAAAAATCGCGTATCGTACAAAGCATCCGTGAACGCAACTGTCGGCTATATTAATATTACGGTTAAAAATTACAAGTTTTTCAACTTACTTCGTAAAAGGTTCCATCGTCTCGCTATCTATTCGTCTCTACAGATTCAAATATCTGTTCTCGATATTTATTATCATAAATATCTACACATATCCGAAGAAAATTTACAAGAAGTTGAACAACGTATCAACGAAAAACTACTTTTAAATTCTTTAATTTTCTTCTGTTCGAAGAATGTTCATTCGAAAACACTTATACTTAAAAATGAGCAAGATAAATTGAACGATGTTACCGTTATCCTGTAATTACCATTATCTTTATTTTAGAACTTCTGTTTTAAACAAATATAATCTTCCGTCGGAGCTCAATTTGAAATGCATAATACCTAAAAGTACCATTCTTTATCCTTGAAAGAAGTATTGAAGATATTACAATAAGAACAATGACTTTCATCAATTGATCAAACGAACGATAATTATTATTTATATTTGCGGACTACTTTATTCGTTATTCAAAATTTCTATCTAGATAAGGATTTTAATTAAATATTTTAACTAATTAATAAAAAATTTATTATTTTAAACAATTAATACATATTTAAATATTTTAACTAATTAATAAATAATTCAATATTTTTAATAATTAAATATTTTAACGTTGCAATATTCACATCTCTACAGATGAACGAACGAGAGGATGGATGCTGGTCGATTCGCCGAAACCTACTTTGATATACACGGTATTGTATTTACTCATTGTATGGTCAGGGCCGAAGATCATGAGAAATCGTAAAGCCTTCAAGTTAACGTGGGCTCTCGTACCCTATAATCTTGCGATGGCCTGTCTCAACGCTTACATAGCCATTCAGGTACTTTCCTTATTTCCACCCTTTCACATCGGTCCGATAAATTCCACTCTTGTTCCCAATTTATGAATTAATTTCTACAATTCTCGTTTACAGTTATTCGTAGCATCTACCAGGTTACGTTACAGCTACGTCTGCCAGCCTATTAGGCACGTAACGCGTCCTGATGAATTGCAGGTACGTTAAAAATATGCATTAGATAGCAGAAATTGCTCTCGTAACCGATAAAGAGTTCGGTAATTTTGTATTTAAATCATTTTTCTATCTCATCGACACTTCTGAAAATGCTTTCGATAAAGCACTCCCACCGCGATACAAAATGGCGGAAAAATAGTTCGAGTTTGAGTTACATTTCCACGTGTATATAAAAAACAATTGATTACTTTTTAATACACCCAATACGAGATCGCGTTGTTTACAGCCACGAGAGTTTCATATTTCGCACTATTTCTCTTCTCGTTCAGATCGCTCATGCTGTTTGGTGGTATTACTTCAGCAAGCTTCTGGAGTTCTGTGATACGTTCTTCTTCATCCTACGGAAGAAGGACAATCAATTAAGCTTCCTTCACGTCTACCACCACTCCACCATGTTCTCGTTATGGTGGATCGGTATCAAATGGGTTCCAAGTGGATCGAGTAAGTGCCCTTTCACGTGGAATTACTTCTTACTACTGTGACGCGGACAATCTCTCATCTTTGAACGATCTTACGAGAGAACCCAGGTTCTCCGATGATCCTGACTTTTAAAGTTTTTAAAACACAGCGGAGAAAGTGTGGGAAAACTTGGGCACGAGTCCCCGCGTGTACACACTCGCCGACACTCTGATATTAAGTGTTTGTTCAATGTCAGTTTTATTTTGTTTTAAAAATATTTGTCATCCTTTTTCAAATGTATCCTATGATCTATAATATTAGATTGTTCGAGAAAGTCATTTCGTTTTTTTTTTTTTTGCTGACAATGAAACACGATCTTTTTAGAGTGTACAAACATTTTATTAAATTATATATTCTCCATTTTGGAAAACGAAATTACTTTACGAACAACCTAATATATTTGAATATAGTAACTTGGCTCGTTTCCGCAAAAATATAACTCATTCTGAACGTAAGATAAATTCGTATAAATAAATTGAACGTAGCAACGAGAAAGGACAAAAATATTGCAAAGACCGAAAGTATACAGTCTTGTTTTTTTTCTTTTTTTTTTGTTCTTATTAAATTATTCTTTTTCACTGGAACAAAAATCTTCAATAAAAAATTCGTGTCTTTCAGCTTTCCTGCCAGCGATGGTGAACAGCTTCATTCACGTCCTTATGTATTCGTATTACGGATTGGCAGCATTTGGTCCTTCCGTGGCTAAATATCTTTGGTGGAAGAAATATTTGACGATTCTTCAACTAATACAGTTCACCACTGCCTTAATCCTTGGCATCAACGGTATTCGATCGGGATGTGACTTCCCACTTTGGATGCAATACGCTCTCGTCATTTACATGATCTCCTTCATCGTCCTGTTCGGCAACTTCTACGCCAAAGCGTACATCGCGAAGGTAATAATTCTAAAATGGCGTCAACTACAATACCGACCGATCGTCTCGAGATATCGAGCTCTTTTACTTTTTATACGTTATGTATTATCTACCGATATATTATTCACTAATATAGTGTATTTTAAAGATATTACATAATTCCAACTGCTTTACACGTATTAAAATTACAATTCTAGTGTAATCAAATATCTACGATCAATCGAGATAATCACTTATTCCGGTTAAATGAACATATTTGGTGTATCGAAAATTATTCGTGCAATACCCTCGTAACAGTATTGCAGTGAATGGATATTCGTTCTCGTATTATTAAACATGAATTTTTTAATACTCAGTCGGTAATTAGAATTGCAAACAACACTTCGGATATGGATTACGATTAATTAACATATAATATCGATTGTGCAGGGCAAACAAGCATACGCGAAGAGACAATTAGGAAAATTGAAAGCGAAACTCCAATCGAAGAAAGAAGTTACCGAGGGAGCAATTTGCAACGGAAACACCTTGAATGGTCATGTTAACGGATACGCGAATGGAGTGTCCAAAAAGACTCAATGAATAAACACATCTCCTAAGTTCTTCGTTAAAACATTACTGTCACACGTGTTGCAAGCTATAAAGAAATTCAAACAAAAGAGAAACGAATAGAACGAAATTCGCGAAAGTGTCAGTAGTAGTAACGATTACCTCGGAACCGAAACACGTTCGACCAAAGTTTTAATTCTTGCGAGTTGCCTCGTTCGTGATCGAGACGACACTCGAAAAACACTTAACGTTGAAAAAATATCGGATTCAACGGAAACCCAATGTTTCTCCGACGAACTGATACAACGCGATTGTAAACTTACCGGCCTGCGATTTTGTTCACTTTTGGACCGGTAGCACAAAGTTAGGCGCATTGCTGGTCCAAGGTATTGTAAATACAAGATAATGGAGTGTATAGAGTGTCCCAAAAGTCCTTATCTCTTTTGATAAAGTAGGAAAAACATCGAACAAATGTCTTTAAGATTTAGTTATATTTATACTTTTATAAAGAATGCTAATATTTCGTTTAAAAAGTACACAGCTAAACAAAACTTTAGAAACAACTCCATTGGAAAACATATTTGTAAATATTGTTCGTTATTTTTTGATATCCAATCATTCGATTTAAAATCAAACTTTTTCTTCAGAGTTAAACACAAGATTTTGTAAACTGTTGCTTTGCATGATTGCGGCCAGAAAATATTAAGAAAGTAAAAAACATTAGAAATACAATTAAAGTACATGCATGTAATATAAAAATAGACGTACTAATCGTGTTATAAAGATGTTTGTTTGAGATTCAGTCTATTTCGCTAAAATTGATAAAAACTCTTAGGACACTCTGAATAGCAGTTTAGTCGACAAAAAAAAGTTGTGCGATCGAGTACGACAGCGTTGCGTAACGTAGCTTAAAGTAAGCGATTTTTTGATGGTCAACGGTTAAAATCTGCCTTGTAAAAAGATAATGACAAAGGATCGTCGAATCAGGGACTGTCTTTAGGTTTTGTTTTTTCGCGATAGGTTTAACATTAGAATTCAAATGTTGACGGTCATGTTAAGGTTGTACCTACATTTGCACATTCGACGTCTAGTTAATATCGTATCGTGATATACAGATATCTGACGAACGATTTTTTCGAATAAATGAGAAAAAAAGACATTCTAATACGATCGTAAATTATTAACCAAGGCGCACGCATAATGAAAAAGTCATATGCATTTTGCAATCAAATGCCTAACATGTATTTATAGAAGAATCTTATTATTTAATGAATTTTTCCTTGGCAGCTGTAGAATAATGAAACACGTGCATTATTAATTTTGCTCGAAGATTTATTTGTTTATGAGACGGATACATTTATGAATTTGCGTAAATACTTTTAATCCGCGAATTTTATCAATTAAATTAATTTAATAAACGTTTATATACGTAAACATTTTTCTACAATGATTTTACACGATGATTACACGCACATAGCCAAAAAAAGAAAATTCGAATATAACAAATTTATTCTACTTTCTTCGAGAAATCTAAACATGTTACACTAATCAATATTCCACAAAGGTGGAACATACCTGACGTTCTTGTGAAAAGATGACAATTTTTATACATAATTTCGAGTCAAAATGCAATGGAGAACATATGCAATCACTATCGTCTATAAAAATGAATCGTATTGATTTGTATACACCTGTTTGTTTCAACTATTTCTACAACCTTTTAGGCAATATAGTACTGTTAATACGTTTTATTATTGTCGCAATATGTAAGGAAAATTACAATTGTTATAAAAAGGGCATTGCTGCGCAATGCAAAAAACAAACGAAATGCATTATGTTTATTTCCAATAGTAATCATTCATCAAACCTTTCTAGATTAACTACAAAACTGTAAAACAGCAGATAATAAAATCAGGTATCAAAAAAATGTTATTTAAGTACAATACGTTGTATGGTGTCATTATAATGTGTGTATGTATTGAAATCGGACTAGAAAATGTTACAATGTAAATATATTTGTTCCTTATTCTTAATTTTATCACAAAATGTAATGCTGGAAATAGAATACTTTTGAGAATCAACAAAAACTTTTACAGAATGTTGATATTGTATTTACAAAAATCAATAATTGTAAAAGGTCAAGTTTCTTTTTCACAAAAAATTCATAATACAATAGTATAATAAACTTTTGATTTCATATACAAGTAACATCAATTATTAATATAAATGATTCAATAATAAGAAAACTATATAATTAGAAGAAAGTGGAATATTCTTTGACTACATTGTTTATTGAAACTTTGTACTTTTTTATTGAAAATATCATCTTTAACAGTTCCATGTCTAATGAAATGATTGCTGACAAAAAATCGTAGAATTTTACTGTTCTCTAAAGAACTTTTATTAATTTCTTTTTATGCGATTTTTTGTCACATATTTTGTTATACGTAAAATTTTAATAAAAGTGTATATTTAAAAGTTTGTATCAAAAGCAATACTTTTTGAAGAATTTCTTTTTGTGATAAATACTATTTATCCTCTTTTGTACACATTGTAATGCTAATTTTAATGGACTATATAAATATCTAATAAACAAATACATTAAACTATAAATAATTTAATCTCGACTTCTAAGAATTATAACAGCTAACCACATTGAACAGATTTTTCCAATATAAGGTTGTACATAACATACTAAAGCAAATTCAACTGGACCAGTTATATTATGAATTTTTGTTGCATGTAATTGTTCAATCAAATCATCTGTTATGCACTCACGTTTGTTTAACACAAAACCATGAACATGATAAGCTCTGTACAAATGTTTCAAATCTCTTTTATCTAACTGTGGTTCTGAGGAAGGTTCTATTGCTGAAATAAAGTTTCGTAAAATATTCATTGCATGTCGATTAAATATTGTTGTTAAGCCAAGTGTGCTACGCCAATCAGTCAGTTTATCTTTTAAGTGTTGTTCTATATCTGCAGCTGTTTTCTTAATTTGCTTAATTTCCTCTTCTGTAATACTTATTTCAAGTGTTTGAACAGTATGATCACTTTTTGTTAAAGTAATAGAATTAATAGGTCGCCAGTCTTTACTTGATTTTACGTCATACTTGAGATTGTGGGGTAAAATAGATTTTTGCAAATTTTCCCACATCTAAAAATAGATTATTCGTAACATTAAAAATATATAATATTTAAATTAATTTATTGTAACCTCTATTGTACTAACACCAGACTGATTAATTAGACGAGAGACTTTTATTAAGGGACAATGACTATCATCCATTTCATGATAACTTCCAACTTCTGGATCCCATAATGTATATATTCCATTTTCACTAATACTTAGGACAAATGCAGTCCACTTACTTATTTGCGAAGAACCTAATTGTAAATCAAATTGTAAAATTGAAGTTTTTAGAATTAAAAATATGTGAAAATGCTACACACCTAATAAAACATATATTTGTAAACCAAAACTCTGTAATAGTGCTGCAAGTAAAGCTGCTCTTCCATAGTGATCAACTTTCTTTATGTTTAATGCTTGACGTGGTGTAACTGGTCCATAATGAGCTGGCAATGATGGTAAAAGCATCACTAATCGTGCAACATCCTTTGGGGTTTCCAAACCATTGATTTTATATGGTGTAACAAGGCATCGTGGAATTCCTTTTAGTAGCGTGTGAACAGTGGTACTTTCAACAGACTTTAGTGTACTTGGATGTTCCATTTTAATTAAAACATAAATACGAGTACGCGATTGACCAGGACTAGCTTGTATATAACCAAATAATAATAATGGACTAAACAAAGGAGATAATATGATCCATCGTTCAAGCTCTTGATAATTCCTATGATGTTCTAAAGGAATTCTAGTTTCACCTAACCACTGTTGACCCCAAACAGGATGTTGATCATATAAACGAAACTTTATACAACATTCGTCATTTTGTTTTGGCAACTCAAAATGCATTGTTTGTTGCCATACAGGTGCTGGACCTTCTGCTATAGATGTTGCATGAATTGTATTACCCCATTCAACTTCTACAAATGGTTGCACCAATGCAGATTCTTCCCTAATTGGTATTTCTATTCCTCGCAAAATAGTAACAGTGAGAACTGTTTTTTCTATTGCATTGTATCTACGAGTACCAGATGATGGTTCTAATGGCCGATTAGTTTGAAATAGATTTCTAAATGATATATCAAGTAATGAAAATGCAGGTTGTTCCGTTACAACTATATCTGGTGATTTTGCTTCATCTATGTGAACTTTCTTGTATACGGTAGGTTCAGAGTCAGCAGTCAAAAGTAATGATGGATCTTCTAGTAAAAAATATTTGACTTGCTTTTGGCAAACATTTTTGAATGGTCTGAGTAAAGACATACTGTTTTGTGGATCATTTGGGTCATTACTTAATTTATAAAGATATGTTGTAAAGGATTCTCGTTCTTTTTCACCATAATCGTGTAAAGTAATTGTACATACTACTCTTCCAGCATATATTCCACCAAAATTATCATTTATTGCAAAATCAATTTCTACTTTATTATTTGCAATATTACGTTTAGGTAATGGCAATGGTAATATACTAGACTGTCCACCTTTGGCATACACTTGTATTGAGAAATTATTACACTCTGAATTTTTAATTAATAATTTGTGTAATTTTCTGTTGAAGGGTTTGTTTGCTTTACATATAACTTTTTTCTTAAACAACAAATAGACACATGTGATGTCGATTGTATTTGATTGATCACTTAAAGTATTAATAAGGACCTCACGAACTACAATCTCTACAAGTTTCCCACAAAATTTACTTTTTGATCGAAACTCTAGAATATTCATACTATTGAATTGAGAGGGTTCAATGTCACTATAAATAAAAGGATTATCAGAAGTATATAATCCATCTTCGTGTAATGAGTATTTTTTATTTAATTCCCGCACACTTTTCCTTTTTTCAATTAACAAATTAGTTTTCTCTACATTATTTATAGTAGGATAAGCATAACAGAGACTTAAATCTTGCTGCTTTTTATTTTCTGTGCACTGTACGTATCCTTTAATAAAATCAATATCCACAGTAGACATGTTAACATAACACTAATTTAATAGTAGTATTTTTGAGACAAAATCATTTAAGTTCACTATAAAAATACGTATACAACTACTTAGATATATTTATTTCATTTCTTTGTTTACATTTATGTAAGGTGTACATTAGACGGTTGCCTAGCAAAATGTAAAAGTCACCTACATCCTATATCCTACAGTTACCCAAGCTATTTATAAATGAAGGCAACAGCAAGGAACCTTATGCATATTTTCAAGAGGGTATGAAACCAGTAAATGCTAGTTAATTCAACTGTTTGTTCGATCAATCGAAAAATTAATATTTCAACAAAATGATATTCCCCATCATTATTTCTACAATCCTAGTCGCCAGATCGCGCATATGGCTATACAGCGATTCGAGGAAAGTCCCCACCATGCACGCTCTACACATATGCAAAAGCCACGTGTTCGTGAGCTTACCACTTCGGACAGCTTCGGCAAGTTGAGAGGTAAGGAAAGTGTAAGGCTTTCTCTAATTCTCAAAAGATCCTTTAACAAATTAATAGGACCATTTCACAATTTGCATCATATCTCTCTTAATTTTATCTCATTTTATTCGATAATGTATTGCTTGCATTGGAGAAACTCTGATTCCTTCTATCTCTTCGGTTTAGTAATCTCATTCTTCTGTTATCACATTTTTCTTCAAAATTTCATATTTTATACTTATAAATAATCAAAAGTTATGAATTTAAAATAAATTTTTATCATCGCCATCTTTTTTAAACTATGATTATATGCTATAATCATAGCATATAAAGTCCGTATAGATAAATCGTTCTACTTAAGATGAAGGTGCTTTCAATTGACATAGTATAATTAAGAGTGAATCAAGGGTAATGAACAAAATCACTAAGATGGATTGATTCGTATATTTAGTAGCTGAGATTTTAAAAACAAATAACATTTTATAATTCTATAATTCTTTAGCAAAATAAAATTTGAAAGTATAAGTCACGATATCTCCTAAAAAATTGTACAAGTACTAACTTAATATTTATACAGATTTAATATTATATTCGTTTCTGAATAGTTATGCAATGCGTTGCGATACAAAAAAGAAAACCTTCGGTTGATCGGTACTCCATTAAATGCGTCTCCTGCCAGTGAGAAATATATGTAAATACATATGTGTGTGTATATACACTGAAACTGCTGATCGCCATCCAGCTGTCGTCTTCACTGTGCAAGAGAAATACTTGCGCAGCTTCTTGTCCTTTATGCGCTCACGTAGGATGTGAACGCAAATCTGTTATTTTATTACGATATATAGTTAATAATAGGTAAAGTTAACTTCAGATACAATTAAGAATAAATACACAAATAAAGTTACTTTTAAGATTAGAAAAGTTATCCGTTATTTGTATAAATTTATTCGTTTAAGTTTTTACGAATTATCAATTAACAATTCAGTTGTTTACAATGCTTTGAAGAACCTAGGGTCTGCAGATACATTTAATACATACCAAAAAATGTTTATTGTAAAAATATATTTTCTATGAATATTGCAATCCAATATTATTAGTTTAAATAAAAATAGGTTCAATCATTTGTTGAAAGGATTTTAATGAAAATATACTAAGTAAGAAAGAATATAATAAATAAAGAACAAAGTCGTTATACGTCCTGGCCATTATTACATTTAAAGTTATTATTTAATTAAATTCGACTTCAATCTATATAGTTTTTGAAAACACAAGAATGTAAATTATATTTATCGAGTAATTTTATCATCGAACAATTTCGTGAGATTGAAGGAGATACAAAACTGTAAAGAGGTCAGAAACCACAGTAAGGTGAGATCGCAGAATCAAGAGTAGAGAGTGGATACGGTCTGTGCTCATGGGCAGGAAGTAGATCAACTTCAATTCATCGTATAATCAATCTACCAAAGTTAATACGTCAATCTTAGTAGCATTTCTTACTTTAATTTCGTTTCTTATCTTTTTTAAAAGCGCCTAACATGCTTTATATCTTAGGTTAATAAGAATTAATTCATACCATTTATTAATGAAATAGATCCATACTTTTTGTTTAAACATGCAGTTGAAATTAAGGTTGCAGTCAAGATTGAAATTAAACGATTCAAAAAGAATTACAAAATAATTATAATTGTATTAATATTTGTTTTTAAAAGGAATAAATAAAGTATAATATCCAAATTAAGGTGTGTACTTTCTATATAATATTTTTATATTAATTTCTCGAATTACTTTCTTTCAAAAGAATATCATATTCTTGAACAAAACGGTAAATTATTGTCTCAATCTTTTTAAATTATGTAATTTTCATTATCATGCTTTTTCAGCTTTTTTTACTACATTTGTAAAATATTGTGTTTCTTAAAATCATAAACGGAATTATAATTATCGATGAATACTACGAAAATGTTAGTACTACATTGTAGCTTTAATTGCAGCGACATGTTTTTGACACACCCGGTATACGTAGACGAGATCAATACCTAATACGGGTATATGTAATCCAAATATTGCAAACAGTAGTTCGTCAAACTACGAGTTTTTGCATTATTTTTGTACATGTATAAGACTACAATAGTGATTAATAAATAAAGTGATATGTTATATCACTACATTTTAAATGAATTAATTTTAAACTGTTATAACTTTAACATATTGCTTCAGAAGTGCACTTTATAATATTTGACTTTTCCATTCAAACTTAAATTCTAATGATATATCAATAAATTGCATGTACTTAAAAATTATGTACATAAAATATATTATACGCTTACATATATATAAATGTATATACATATGTATATATGTATGTAGTTGGATACAAAATTGATAATCGTATAAGCCATTCTTGTCGTATGTTAGTAATAAAGTATAAATTGAGTTATTATTGCTGAAACATAAATGCACAAATTATACATTATATATTATACACATGTACACCAATAGAAAATCGTTAATAGGTAAAAAAAGTAATAAAAAAAAAATCAATATCTCTAAAGTCTCAATTTTTTAAATATAATATATCTAAATTTAAGTTATTTTTTTATTAAAATACTGTTGTAATATATTTTTTGTTACAAAACAGTCAGATGAATTACGTGAGTCACCAATCAAAATGCACAATCCAAATATGGAAGAAACCATCGCCCATAGCGACTGCATTTTCGCATAAAAATTACTTACACCTTTTCACGTTGTAGTCAAGTTACTACGATTAAAAATTAAATCATTTTTTTACTAATTTCGTGTAAGATGGTGAATAAATATGTTATTGTTAATATCAACGAAACGAGTGATTATATCGTTATTGCTGGGACTATATTTTCCGTATAAGGTTCGTGTGTCGTCGTTCGTGGGTACTGCGGTCAGAGAAACACCAATCACGAAAGGGAATGAGGCCATCGACGACCAATCAACGCGCGCTGACGAAGCCGTTTACCGAGGGTATAAATGACCGTTCCAGACGCCGGCGATGCATTCCTTCTGTGGAACCTAGGTAGAAGTCTCGTGGTTGTTAGCGAAAGCTCCATTACTTGCTTTAGCCAACTGTCGACGTCTTTTATCCATTTATATTTCTTTTCTGAAGAGTTTTGAAGCCCTACTTTACATTACAAAATGGTAAGTTTATTTCCTTTATTAATATTTCGCACAACAAAAAATTTATTTCATATTACCAAGTAACAGGCAGCCATTTTGTAACGGTTAAATGCCGGCCGGCTTTCGACATTAACTGTACTTTTGAATATTTTCGTAACATAATTTAGGTAGAATATTAAAATTGCTGATTTTATTGATACATACATATATAATTTTGATATTTTATTCATACCTGTCTCTGAAGTAATTTAAATTGTAATAATGTTTCAAATGTTAATTAAACTTTAGCCTAACAAAATAATTTTTTATTAAAAATCAAATTTGTTATTTAAATATGAAACAATTGTAGTAAATCTTATTTCGAATAAATCTGATAAATTTTATAATTTTATTTTAGCGTGAGTGTATCTCAGTTCATGTTGGACAAGCTGGAGTACAGATTGGCAATGCATGTTGGGAATTGTATTGCCTGGAACATGGCATCCAACCTGATGGCCAAATGCCATCTGACAAAACAATTGGAGGAGGTGATGACAGTTTCAATACCTTCTTTAGTGAAACTGGTGCAGGAAAACATGTACCCAGGGCAGTTTTTATTGACTTGGAACCTACAGTAGTTGGTAAATATCATCAATACAATCAGTTTGCATTGCATAAAATCTTTGTTAATTAATGTTTCATATAATATGAAATTATGAACAAACTATTTTTTAATTTCTAGATGAAGTACGTACTGGTACTTATCGTCAGCTGTTTCATCCAGAACAGTTGATCACTGGCAAGGAAGATGCAGCCAACAATTATGCACGAGGTCATTACACAATTGGAAAAGAAATCGTTGATCTTGTATTAGATCGTATTCGTAAATTGGCTGATCAATGTACTGGCCTTCAAGGTTTTCTCATTTTCCACTCATTTGGAGGTGGTACAGGTTCTGGATTTACATCTCTTTTAATGGAACGTCTCTCTGTTGATTATGGAAAAAAGTCAAAGTTGGAATTTGCTATTTATCCTGCACCACAAGTTTCCACTGCAGTTGTTGAACCATACAATTCAATTCTCACTACGCATACCACGCTTGAACATTCCGACTGCGCATTTATGGTTGACAATGAAGCCATTTACGATATCTGTCGTCGAAATTTGGATATTGAGAGACCTACTTATACAAACTTGAACAGACTGATTGGCCAAATTGTGTCCTCCATTACAGCTTCTCTGCGATTTGATGGTGCTCTTAACGTAGATCTAACGGAGTTCCAAACAAATTTAGTTCCTTATCCCAGAATTCACTTCCCGTTGGTAACATACGCGCCTGTCATTTCGGCAGAGAAGGCATATCATGAACAACTCTCTGTATCAGAGATTACAAACGCTTGTTTCGAGCCAGCGAACCAGATGGTGAAATGTGATCCACGTCATGGAAAATACATGGCCTGCTGTATGTTGTACAGAGGTGATGTGGTACCTAAAGACGTAAACGCGGCAATTGCCACCATTAAAACGAAACGCACCATTCAGTTTGTTGATTGGTGTCCCACTGGATTCAAAGTTGGCATTAATTACCAGCCACCGACTGTGGTGCCTGGTGGTGATCTTGCTAAGGTACAACGTGCCGTTTGTATGTTGTCTAATACCACTGCTATTGCGGAAGCCTGGGCTCGTCTCGATCACAAATTTGATCTAATGTATGCCAAACGAGCATTCGTCCACTGGTATGTTGGAGAAGGTATGGAAGAAGGCGAATTTTCCGAAGCTCGTGAAGATCTTGCAGCTCTCGAAAAGGATTACGAGGAAGTTGGAATGGATTCTGCTGAAGGTGAAGGAGAAGGTGCTGAAGAGTACTAAACTGTAACGTTTTGATATACCTTTTTTCTTTGCAATAAAGAAAGTGATTTCCATCAACAACTTGTTTATAAATTGTAAAAAGTACCAATCCTTTTTATAAGATCATTTTTATTTTATTAATTTGCCATAAAATATTGATTACAGAATTTATCTTAATTTTTTCACAAATCGCATATTTATATTTATATTTTATAAAAATTGTTCACGAAAGATTATGTTTTGAGAAAGTTTATAAAATAATGCTCCATAGTTGTATACATGTAGTTTTACGTCTTTTGTACAGGCACGAGTACGTATAAATACACGCGAAATGTTGAAAACTGCAGCGCTTATAAAAAAAAAAGCAATACAATTAGGAAAAATTTTGATATATATGTTTCAACTTTTTGCATTACAAAAATTAATACAAAACAAACATTCGTTCAAAAGTTGACAACAGCTGCTAGTTTTTTAAATGTGTCAATTACTTTATTTTAATTAAATATTTTAAAACAATCAATAAAACTTTGTTGATCAATCGATTCCAATTATATTATATACCAATACGAATACCTCATTATCATCTTCATCTTCATTTTCATTTCCATCTTCATTTTCATTTCCATCTCCATCTCTAACTTCATTTACTTCTGGTACTCTATAATATAACATATCGTAACACTTCGAACTCGTATCTCGAAAATGTGTATATGGTGTATTGCGGTTAAGAACATTGCTGCATAACCAGCAAAAGTATGTATTGCAACGCCAACAAACCATTTTGTTACAGCCATCTGATTTCTGAAAAATTGATAAACTATATACGTCTCAGTACAACTAATTTTTATTTATCAATAATTCATTATATAATATATACATATATAAAAACGTAAGCAGCTTACAGTACCTCAATAGCAGCATTACATTTAGGACACTTTTGACTGTTAGTTTTAATCCAATTTTCGGACTTTACATTATCTATTAACATTTGAAGCTTCTTTTTACCATAACGTTGTTCTACTTGAAGTTTTTTATCATTAGAGGCGTTTTGATAATCAGCTACCAACTGATATGTTTCAGCTACAATGTGATAGGCTTAAATTAGTTAATTTATGAACAGCTTAAAATATAAGAAAAGTGTTAAATAAAAATACATGCACAGTATGTTCCATAGCTTGTGCATGTAATAAAGGGTTTAGAAATATTAAATATTTTATTAAAATATACCTGAATAACCTTTGCATGGTTCTATACCATGGTATACCATTCTGCAGTGTATACAAAATGCATATCGACATATTGGACAATTTGCCATTTCTTCGTCTGGTTCACGACTAACTGGATATTGACAAGTACGTCTTGGACAATATACTATATCCATCATAGTATCCAATGTGACACTTAGTAGTTTAGAATCATATTTTGCAAATAACTCTGAACTTACTAGATCTTTTATCTAAAAATTTGAAAAAATCTTTAAGAATAGTAGTAAGTGTAAAATAATGAATTAAATTAATTCTATCTATAAAAAAAAAAAAAAAAAGAAAGAAATTACCTGAGCAGGAGTTATTTCAGAAGTACACTTTTCTGCAGGACAGCAAATATTTTGTACATTTCCATCTGTGATTCTTATCTCAAGGTAACCAGTTATACAATCTTTACAAAATACATGGGAACATGGTAAAAACTGTGTACAATGTTCTCCTATTTTATCCATAAAACATATCTTACAAGTGTAAAAATTTTTGTTGAATTCAATCTGTTTACGTATTTCATCATAATCAATTAATTCTTGAATAGGATTTATTCCAAGACGACAGTCAAAAATAGCTTGTTTACTATTATTCTTGTGTATAAGATTCTGTTTACTCAGATATTGAATATTAACATCTGTTTTCACTTTGCTCTTTGCATCTTCCGTAGTATGTTCTTTATCTATACTGTCTTTTATTTTACTTTTCAGAGTATTTTGGGTCATTTCCACAGCTTCTTTATAACATGTGTACACATAACTTATATTAACAGTCTCTTGTATACTCAAAAATTCTAAGGTTTCAGTTTGTATAAAACCTACCCATGTAAACAAAATTTCTTGTCCATTGTTTTTTTCCCAGAGCTCATTTAATTTTTTACATAATTCAGCTAACAATGAAATACACAACCAAGATGAATACAAAGTAAATTTTGGTGGCGACACAGAAGGATAATCTTCTGGTAAAATGACATGTAATGTTAAAGGTGGCAAGTGAGATACTTTAACCTTTTGCAAAGGTTCTTTTGAATGTCTGGAATCCTTGTAAGTTATTGAATAATCTGTAGGAAGATTTATGAATATCCTAAAACTACATTGATAACAACCATTTTCCTCTTGGAACGAAAATTCTTCTGCATTATAAATACTTTCCAGTGCAATGATCTCATCTTTTTGCTTTTCACTATCCATCAGTACAAATTATGCAACTGATAATAGAAAAACAGGTTGTATTATATCCACAATATTAGTGCTAAAAAAAATAAAACTTGATGAAAATTTCATGCATATTAGTAATATAATTACTTATATATAGTTTGTATTTGACAGATTTAGGTTAGATGATTACGAAATATAACCAAAAAGCAATTTTATTTTTTAATTATATTTAAAAAGTAGAATTAACAACATTAATGAATATCATAAATGCGTTATTCGAAAAAGAATTATAACAAACAGTACTTGAGAATTTATTTTATAATAATTACAAAGTCATAGTACCTTATTCATGGTTTAAAAAAAAATACTCGTACGCTTTAAAAAAAAGTTATTGTTGATTGAAAACAAGCGGCAGAATTGAAATAAAAATGTTAATTTCCCACCACTAAAATTTCATATAATTTATAAGAATTTTCATAAACACGTGAAAATCGAAATTCTTATTTTTTAAGGTAAAATGTCAATAGATATAGGTATGTAGAATCACATAAAATAAACAAAAATGATTAACGTTACTATTTCGTTATCTGTTATAGAAATTTCACGCACCAAAACTAAATAATTTTGCAGCCAATTTACTTTCCCAGGGTCCAAGCGCAGATTGTATCTACTACGTTAAACCATGTTCTAGTTATAACAGAATCGATAGATAGCGCTAGTAGATATACAATTGAGTATATTACCGTCACCTTTTTTATCGACGATGAGGTAGAGCGATACCTGACGAGCAGAAAAAAACTCTGTCCTTACTACTATATTTCGTTACAAAGCAAGACGCATGCTATCAAAGAATATTTTTCTTGTTATATATTTGTAATAACTTTTAAATAAATAATTAGTTGTTAAAATACTATTGAAATCGTGTTATTTTCCGTCCCGACTAAACATATGTATATAGTACAAGTAGCTCTACAATTATAGATGCGTGTAGTAATAATGCAAGAATATGGTTAATGTGAGGAGTTGTGCTTTCAAACTAACGCGGTCTTATAAGATGCATGCACGTTTTCAATTGGATTAATGCTAAAACAAATCGCATTGTAACTGTAAAGGAAAGGAACTAACTTTTAGGGATCTATAATAAATTCATTTTCTATTTCTGCTAATTAAATAAACTGTATTTAATGTGATGAACAATGAGCGACTGCTCCTTATTAAAGGTTTTCTTGTTGCTTAGTATCTTGTCTAAAAATTCTATACAATTTTTTTTTATATCAATTTTCTTTATATGAAAAATTCATAAGATGCAATTTAAAAGTTTTTGTTATTCTATCGTCTCCGAAGTTAAATACCAATGCACTGTATATATAATTTACCACGCACATTTTAGTTTCAACGTCGTCGGTAGGCGGCGTTACGAATTAGTTTCAACTCATAATACGTGAGATTGGACTCTTGTTTTCCTGTTGTGTCTTATAAGATATTACGTGCGTAATGTTTTTAAATGTTCGAAAAAGAGGTGTATCTCTAGTATAATTTTTTTTATTTCGATAGACGTGTCATTGCAATTGTATTGTTTAAACAAAGAACAAATAATTGATAGTATTTGCGTAAAGCATACCACGCATTTGTCTATACATATGTTTTACTTTATTTTTTAAACAATATTTTTCTAAACATTCAATATGAAATATAAGGAAGACACTTGGACATTTATTTTTCCGCTATTAATTAATTTTGTAATGTCGGTCGGTGCATATCTTTTAACCGTACGTTTAATACCAAGAGTAAAAGATATTTTTATTAAAGCTAACCTATACGGGATTGATATGAATAAAAGTGGTAGTGAAAAAGTGTAAGTGAAATTTATATACCTCATTATATTTAGTTCCATCTTTTCTTCCAAAGGACAACATACAGGTAATCTGTACTTTCAAATTCTTTTACAGACCAGAGGCATTAGGTATCATCAGTGGATGCATTTTTCTTATAACGCTCTTTCTGTTTATTCCTATACCTTTTACAAATTATATATTTGATGACATAAACTTCCCTCATAATGAGGTATGCTATGAAAAATTTATGACATATAATATTAAATAAATTATGGATAGTCTTGTGAATATGATAAGATAATACACTAAATTTGAATTACAGTTCATGGAGTTTTTGGCTGCTTTACTTTCAATTTGTTGTATGCTACTCTTGGGTTTTGCTGATGATGTTTTGGACCTTCGTTGGCGAAACAAACTATTGTTGCCAACTATTGCTTCCTTGCCACTTTTAATGGTGTATTATATTAATTTTAATTCTACACTAATTATTGTTCCAAAACCTTTAAGATCTTGGTTTGGTTTCTCAATGGACCTTTGGATATTTTACTATCTATACATGGCATTTTTCACAGTATTCTGTACAAATGCTATAAATATATTGGCTGGTATAAATGGTTTAGAAGTTGGACAAAGCTTAATAATTTCAATGAGCATTCTTGTTTTTAACATCATCGAATTATCGGGAAGCCTTTGGAAAGCACATCAGTTCTCATTATACTTTATGCTTCCATATACAGCTACTTCATTGGGTTTACTAAAATTTAATTGGTAAGTTATAAATAAATTAGATGAATTAATATTTATAATTGTTCTGTTTAGAAATATATGAAAATGTGAACAGTATGTAAGGGATATGTTTAAATAAGAACAATTATAGATTTCTGGTTTCTTCGTAACTTATACGTATAAATCATTTAATTCACAATTCAATCAACATATTATTTTGGTATATAAATTCAGTACAATATTGTATAGTTTACATTGAGTATTGAGTATGAGTTAATATCACAGTCGGGTGCGATCAGTATGTCAATAATAGTCTAATTTAGCATAAAAATTTTCTACTAGCCAGTCATACTTCCATGTATTATTAAGTATTGTTTCAGGCGCAAAGTAGAGGTCCCGAGATTTAGAGACTCTTAGGAGATTAGTTTTTCCATCTAACCACAGTCCACTTCCTATTAGGTCCTCGATAAATGGTACGTCAATAGTTTTTTCTATTTGAATTTCTTTGGATTTAACTTTATTGCGCAGACTAGTTATAATATTTGCTGGTGCTTGACACAGATAACAATACCATCCTCCATAATGATTCAAGTCTCCTATCACTAGACCTAGACTATCTCTTTCGCTTAAGTCTCCTTCCAGTTGTTGTAACGTGATAGAATTCGATTGATAAGCTTCACGCATTAATCCAATTGTACACGCACCAACTGTTATCGTTGTTTTAAGTGGATGCTGCCAAAAGAATCCATAAACGGACCATCTTAATCTAAAACCAATAGGCTGTGGCCATCCATTGTATACTTTGAGGAACATTAATGCCCTGGAGTTTAATATTTGTTCTGATTCAGTCGTTACATAAATATCATCGTCCCTTAAATTTCGTACTACAGTCTTTATTTTCTCCCAGATGTATGTTGATACTACTCTTAATGGCTCATGTACCTTTGTTGCTATATTAATATACAAAACTTTTTTTTGTTCCTGTTGTAATAAACCTTTAAGTAGCTTATGATGAAAATTATCCTCTGCATTACTGAAATCACAGATTACAAAAAGATCCACTACATTGTATAGTTCTTCTACTATCACCTCTGCAATTGCTGAATTGTATTCATTCAGAAAAAATGTATGAATAATGCGTCTAGCTATTTTCCGATGTTTTAGTTTAATATTTTGTTTTGATGCCATAATTGCTCTCCAGACAACTTCTGGTTGACCACAATCAGAGCCATGCCACCCTTGAATGCAAATGCATTTTTGGAAATCTTCTTTACTTCTCATTTTCTGATTATTCACTCCATGTTTCCAACAAATGGTATGATTGTACGCATCAAATAGCGCAAAAGTCTTGACATCTTTTAATATTACCTCCCCATTGATTGTCTGATAGATGGGAAACTTTTTATGATTGATTTGTCGAATTTGCGATTCCTGCAAGACAATGTACATATAAATTCATTAATGCTTTTAGAAGTAAAGAGTAACACATTCTAAATGGTATTTGATACATTATAAAATTTTACCTGTGGCTCTTCAAATTTTACAAATGTAACAGAGGTATGAGTTGTTGATATAGTTAATTCGGAAGGTGGAGTTGTAGCGACATAAATCATAACAATAAGAACTTGTAAGACTAATAGTGTATAAAGCAAGGCCAGTTTCCCATCTAGGCGGGGCTGCATCGCACTACTTTCTTCCTTTTAGTTTGTCAGTTGTTCATTTTATGTCTCATAAAAATTTTATTTTGATTGTAACATTTTTGTTACAAGAGAGGCCCACCCAAAAATGTGTGTATAATCGATGCACGCGTCTACGAAACGAAGTTTTAACTTGCTGATAATACATTGTACAGCAACTAGCTGAAGTTCATATGTATATTTTCTCTTTTCCACTTGTATATTAAGCAAAAAGTTTCAGTTAGTAACTACTTTTCAAAAATCATTTCCAAAATACTAAAACAATGAAAACCATTTATTCAAAAAATTGCGTTATACAAGATTTTACGTGAAAAAAATATAGTCTTCTTCTGCGTTCATAAGTTTCAGACATTAACTGGCAAATAGTTTTTAACAACGTCGCGGATACAAGTTTTACATAATTTGTGTATAAACTCACGATATAGTCTGAGGCTAACGTTGATGTGAATGCCTTTCCGTCGTGACGTTTAAACCGTGACGTCACCGCTCCCCGACGTGCCATTTAATTCTTAAATGGCCTCGATTACTCGTTAACAACTTTTTCAGCAAACGAAACAGCGTTTTCTAGCCAACCTTCGATGTTTTGGTAATTGTAAGATTAGTTTCCGCATAATGCCACATATTTTCAACTCTCCGCAGTGAGTCTGATCTTTCGTTCGGGCATGTCCCGCCCGATCCACCGAAATCTTCTAACTTTCTTAGGCTGTCTCTCGAGAGCAGCGTAACGAGCTGAAAAACCACGCCCGAATGCGCTCCACGCAATCTCTTTTACTGAACAGTTGACAAGCGCGATCGCGGCTCCTTTCAAGGCGCACGCGTCTCAAACTACCCTGTTTCATCTATTATGAGAACTGTATTTCTTATAAAATATGAGTAATATCATGAATCATTCGTTCACCAAATATACATTCTGAACATACAGAGTATGTTTATATGCAGCAAAAATTGTTAAATAAATAATTTTTGTTATTTTTTATGATATAACAAAAGGATTAATATTATTTCGTTCAAGGTCATGCTATTTGCAAAGTGGTATTTAATGATCATAAATGGAAACATATATTTTTTCTGTACGTAATGCTTTGATTGATACTGATTCAACAACCAATAACATCTATTATTTAATTTTTATTAAATAAATCATACAAGCACTAGTCGAGGTTATTTGAAAGTCGTATTATGATCGGTCGTGAAATTCGTCCCGATGTCAATTAAGACGATGTACTTTACAATGTTTGTAGACTCATATTTAAAAGAATATTTACAACGTTTGTATTTGTAAAAATATGATCTATATCAATTATAATATTTATCTCTTCCATCTAAACAATTCCGTTTTCAGGCAGAAACTTATTAGACAATGTATGGTGTTCTACCTTGTATTCCGTCCTGAAATTGTATATCTATCATATATCACGAATGTTAAATTTGTAATATATTATCACGTATTTTCTTTCTCGTCAGGCGAATTATTCTTACTTTGTCGAATACAAAAATGAACAATTCATTTGAATTATCTTTTTTTGCGTGTTATTGACGAAATTAAAATTTTCTATTTTAATCTTTGAAATGGAATTGAGTGAAAGAAACTTTTTTTATTTTTTACCTGAAATTTTGAAAATTGAAAAAAAAAGGAAAACACATTTACCATCCAATTGTGAATAGTTATATTTACATAATAATCTTAAAATAATGGAAAAAATTTTAAGAAAATATATTTTTTTTTTGTTTAAGGTACCCAGCACAGGTATTTGTAGGTGATACATTTTGTTATTTATCTGGAATGACATTTGCTGTTGTTGGCATTATTGGACACTTTAGCAAAACAACTTTGCTATTTTTCATTCCACAAATGATTAATTTTCTTTATGGTCTACCACAATTATTTAATTTGATACCATGCCCTAGGCATAGATTACCAAAGTAAGTGTTATAATTAATTATTTTTTAAGTCAATGTTCAAATATATTTATGAACACATTGATTTACAGATATAATAAAGAAACTGACAAGTTGGAAATCAGCAATACATTCTTTAATAAAAAAGATATTGGAATTATTAGTATGAAAAACCATTTTGGAAATTTTATTTATTAAGTTATTAATATGTTTAAATTAATTTAATTTAAAATTAAATCAATCTTTCTCTTAGGTAAACTCATACTGTGGGTATTTAGGAAATTATATATAATGAATTGGCAAGAAGATGAAAAAGATATTGTTACTTGCAATAATTTCACTTTGATTAATATTGTGTTAATTAAAACTGGACCACTAAAAGAATCTACACTCACACGTATCCTATTGTTCTTTCAGGTAAGGTTTTAAAAATTATTGATTAATACAGAGAGTGATAGCCTTTGGTGGATCCTTACTTGAGGATTTTTTCATGTTATTAAAAAGTCATTAATTTTGTAGATTATTTGCAGTTTATTAGCATTTATCATACGATATCCTCTTGCTTCAATCTTCTACGATGTTTAAAAAGGCACATATTCAAAACCAGGATAGGCACAGTATCATATACAACCATTATTTCATAATGAAATAATATATCGTACCAAATTTCTTTTCTACATGAATTTTTGATAATTGTACACATATTTTCAAGCTGTTGTGTTTATTATTAATGAAATTATGTAATTAATAATCGTTGTAAACAATATTATTGTACTTTTCTCAGGAAATAAGTATGTTCCTTTGTAAGTCACATTGGCCTACAGTCATAGATATTATAATGTAGTAAAAACCAGATTGTAGTATAACAAAATAAAATGTACAATATTTAAAAAATAATATAACAATAACATTAATATTTATGTATATGAATTTTATATGATTGGATTAAAAATATTTTATGTACAAAGTAATATAAGATACAATCTCAAGATTCATAGTTAAAACTATTATCAAATGATTACAAAGCATAATTATCCGATCTTTTTAAATTTTTTGCAATTCAAAATATTTATGCATAAAATATACTTTCTTGAATATGACAAATAATTGCAAGCATCCTTAGATAATCTAAATATATTTAACATAATAATTCATGATACACATACATGATAAATGTTGTAAATATAAATTTTACGATCAAGATCTTTGTAGAAATATATGGCAATACAAAAATTTGAATGATTAAGAACAGGTACCACATCTTTGCAAGACTTTACATCTAACAAGAACAGACTAAATATTATATAAATGCAGATTTTAGAAGTTTTCTTCAGTTAAAATTAATCGAAAAAATACTAAAACAAAGTAGTTGAAAGTAATGACAGTCTGTTTTAAATGCGTACTTTAAATTTCTTTCGCAAAAGAAGCAAATCTTTTAATTTAACGAAAGAACGAACGCACATTGTGAAAAGAATTTGCAGGTGTAACATTATGAAATTCCTATTAAAATCTCATAAAATTACGATTATAGGTTATATCATAGATATGAAACTTCATTCCTTAGTTCTGGTAACCATGCATATCTTTTATTCAAAATTTCGTCTTTATTCCATGCAGTTGTACGAAAACTTATGAAACAGTCTGTAAATTCCATAGTGCATCTGACCCTAATTTATTCTTTAATGCAAGCTGCGCTTTCGCGGCATCTCTTAGACTGAAAATATTTGTAATCTCTGTAATTGTGTTATTTAACGCTAAGGCCTTGTCAAATAATGTTACTGCTTCTTCTAGATTACCCCTGTCAAAATATTCAAATTTACAAATAAAAATTTACACATTTAAAACTATTCACTTACCTCTGAACTTCAATCGTTGCTAAGGATTCATACCCCATTTTACATTTATCATCTAAGTCTATAGCTTTATTGATATATTCGATAGCTTTATCGATATCACCGGTCGATTTTAATTGTAACATAGCTTTATGTACATAGATTATTGCATTTTTTGGATCTTTCTCCAATGCTTTCTTGTAGAAAGTATCTGCTTTATAATATTCTTGCTTTTCTGATAATATCTGTGTTTCGAAATAATGTATTAAATTTATAACTATTGTAATATTTATTTTAATAAAATATAAAATGTAATATTTGTTTATACCTGTGCATATAGTATGTAACATTCAGAGCAGTCTGGGAACTTTTCACAGGCACTTTCAAAATTCCTCATTGCTTGTTCTACTATTTCCATATCCCCTTTAATTATGCCATACTGATAGTCTACGCAGCATTTTTGTACATACGACACTCCGAAATTGGGATTGAGTTCAACAGTTTTATTAAAATCTTTTCTAGCTTCATCTATTTTTTCCATAACTAAATTTAGCTGCAATTGTATCATGGTTTTATAAATTACCATATTAGAATTTAATGACAATACTGACGACTTATATTCATCTTATTTTTATCTTATATAAAGATATCATTTATTAATAAATATGTTCCTTTTTATAATATTTAGAGAATTGTAAATATCAATAGTACCTGTCCCTTATACGAATAAATGTCACCACAATCAGGATCAAGTTCAGCAGCCACTTGAAAATCATAAAAACTTTTTTCTGGATTTTCTAACTGCATATATAAGGTAGCCCTTTTTATCAAAGCATTTACTTTTATATCCTTTGAAACAACATTGCTGTCTATAATTGTTCCAAAATCTTCAAGTGCAGCATCATGTTGTCCTTGTAAAAAGTAAAATGTACCTCGTAAAAGTAATTCTTCCATTTTGTGTGGTAATGTTTCTGATTCAGAACTATTAATTTCTTCGTTACAAAGTGGTATTACATCATCATACTTTTGTTTCTTCACACATTCCAAAATTTTTGCAAAACTCCTACAAATTAAATAGTTGTAAAAGTAAAAAAAAAAAAAAAAAAAAACAGATAATAAATCATTGAACAGTACAGAATTTAGCAATAGTATAGTAACATTAAAGTGAATAACAATTGTAACAGAAATTTTGAAATACTTACGGAGATATATTACTTTTGTCAATATTTTGAAGCATTGTAAAAACAGGATCCTTTTGAAAGCCATTAATATAATTTAAAATAAAATGTTTACTAGGCATAGTATACTTCTTGTTCGACAAATGTTCCATTGCATGCTGTCTACCTAAAAAGAAGTTTCAAATTCATATTTATCCTTATTAATTTATATTTGCTTTAACCAATAGAAATAATGTCCTATGTTTAATACAAAGTATACCTAATTTTTTCAACACTCTGTCTGCCATTGTTAATGTTGATTGATCACAAAAATTTCCCAAAATATAAGCAGCTGTGACATCTTCTAAAGCTGCCTCTAAATTATTGCAGTATTCCAATGCTCGTGCTCTACGTACTAATGCTTTTGGATACTTTGGTTTTAATTCTAAAGCTTTTGTACAATCTTCTTTTACTGCACTGTATTTTTTCTGTAACATATTGCAATGTATAATCAAAAATTACAAACCAATTTTCATAAAAAAAAGTAAATTACATTATATTACAGAATATTATCATTAAACAAATATCAATAACAAAAAAACTATTACCAGTTGTTCATAAGCAGCTGCTCTGTTTTGGTAAAATGTAGCTAAAACATCAGTATTCTCCTTAGGACAGATTTCGATAGCATTATTATATTGTGTAATCGCTTCATCGTATTTTCCAACTTTAAAGTGATCATTTCCCTCACATTTAAATTTTTGAGCTTTTTCCAACGGTGTCTGTAATAGGAAACATCTACATTTTGATATATAGAATTTTTGCATTTCAACGAAATATAATTAAATAACAGTATTACTTTCAAATTGTTTGAGATTTTAATTTATCGCAACATAACATTTAAAAAAAAAAAGAAAAAATAAATTACAGAACATCTACTTTGAAAATATCTAAAATTTGTATTATAAGTGTTTACGCAACCAATTTATCATTTGCAACATAATAAAAATATTTCTAACCTCGATTTCAAAACTGGGCCCATTCTTTGTTGGATAATCAATGTCAATAGAGATTTGTTTATCAATTGTTGATGTCCCATTTTCTTTCGACTTATCACGATTAAGTTTCGATGGTGGCTTGCTGCTATTCTTGTAATAGATATAACCGAGGCCCAAGGCAACCGGCGCCCCAACAGCTAAAGCAAGTTGCCATTTTGGTAGTGGAGTGCCGGTCATGCTGCCTCAAATTCTTCACTGTCTATAAGTGACACGAGTTATATTCTTCTCGTGATTTTCTTCAAATCTCAGCGGCACGAGAGAAGACAGTGAGAATTACCGTAAAGTCCATCAAGTACACAACATATCACCGCACTCACTTGCAGACAATGCAGACGAATCCTCGAAGAAGTGAATGCGTTTAGTACGCATTTTCACCGTCGCGTAAAATAGCGCTTAACTTCATCGATTATCACGAGGAAGTGCATATATACAAGATAGAAAGGAAAAAGAGTTTATAAGTTTGTAAATACTAGTTTCTCGACTCATGTTTTTTTAAGACTTTTCTGTTCCACGTAGCGAGTACTATCTACCCTAAAAGTTATAAAACCTTTTTTCTTTCCATCTTGTATATCACGAAATAAAATATCGTGAATAGTCCGACACATAGTGAATGAAAATTCGTAAAAGTGTAACAAATGAAAATTATTTACAACGATACAGTAGTAATCGAAGTATAATTTAACGATGACTTTTTGTTATTTTGTTGACAATTTTTAATCCTTCGTCATGTCTTTTCAAGTTTAGATCCACTGTGGTTGGACGTACGATATGTAACATCCTTGGCTAGAGCGTCATATCGACAAAGTGCTCCAATGAAATTTTGTTCACGTGACAGGCTTCGTTTAAATACGTGCACAAGTTAAAAATAGATTATTATTCTAATTAAAATAAATTAAAAATGCGAAAAAAAATTTGTCAAGACAATTTCTCGGTTTTGAAAAAATTAACTTCAAAAATGTATAAGTCATGTGCTAAGCTATTTAATAATGAGATTCAACATCGCGGATCTCTTCATACGTCTCTGTCGTATTCACAAGAAAAAGAGCAAAATTAATTATCAATAGGATATGGTATTTTTAATTAACCATTATTATTTAAATTGTGATAGATATTTACAGTGATAAAGAAGGATCATATCGCGTGGCTACCCTACCGCTATATTTATTTTTATGCTATACAATAAGATACATGAAATACATCTTTTCCATCTACAGAGAGTGCAATAATTTAAATCGAGTGACCAACAACCACACACGCGCGCGCACGTTTCTTAATTAAATGGGCGCGAAATAAAATAAAGATTCTGCCTAACACAACTCAAAATCGAGTAAGCGATTTTGGCAATTTAATTCTTTTTGTTCGGCTTAGTACAGAAAACAATTTTGTATGTAGTATTACAATTGTCAGGATATTTTCAAATATATTTTTATAAAGCATCTAAGGCATAATTCTAAATGTATATCTACGTGTACGTATATTTAAATGGATTCAGCTCAGAAGATGTTCTGTTTTAATTTTTATGTCTTACATTGAAATATTATTACGAATGTCATCAATCAAGTTGTATTATAAAAAAAAGCAATATGTATTATTTTTCGTAATAATTTTTCGTTAATGAAGATACTTGTGTCGTTTGATATTCGCGCCTTTTTTTGGCGCATGTACAAAACTTTCCCTGAAAGATGGCAACGGTCTGTCAACAGGAGCGAAGTATTGTCCACAGTGATATCTATAGATCATTGAATTTTAAAGAGAACACAAAGCGCGAGAAATGTCATGAAAGCAATGAAATTCGTCGAAGAATGCTAAGTGATCGAAAACGTTTATTACACTGTCAAAAATTGTAACGTACATGTAATACACGTTATTTAACACATATCGATAAGAGTGTGACATTTATCAAAATGGCACTACAAGAAGATGAAAACACCTGGTGAGCTGATTTTAAAATTTTGTTGTATTTCTTTAAACGAGGTGAAATTGTTTTTTCACCAAACTTAAATTTTAATCGTTCCTTTCATCATTGCTAAATTTTAACAAATTTTCTCGTAATCTAAGTTTAACTTTTTATAGGATTATTTCACTATCATTTTCCACGAATATTAGAAAAGATTAGTGTACTAAAAATAAACAAATGTAGATATTACTACGTGCAAATTTTACGTATCATCTTGGTTCTTAAATGTTTTCTTAACCTTTTTTGTTTGGCAAAAACATGCAACTGACATTTTTTGAAAGGCTAATTAATATTTGCTTAGAGTTTAATATGCTTACAGATGTTTGTTAATTACCTTATGCAAATATTATATTGAAGGAAAATCAATATAAAATAACTGTTGTATAAGTTATATTAAATTGGTACAAATTACACGACAAAGTTAAGAAAGTCATAAATAAATTAAATCTATATAAATCAATGTTTCATTCTATAAAATTAATCAAATTAGGATATTGGAGCTAGAAGCAGCTCTCCTCGATACTGAGGCACCATCTGCATCCGATATATACGCAATTTGCAAAGGACAAGCAGTTCCTATAAATTTAAGGCCTGACGTATGGCAGGCTTGTTTAGATGTTATCGATCGGGGCAATCAATTAAGTCACTTTAATGAAGTTTTTGATTTACCTGAACAAAATATTATTCGTGAAGATTGTCAACAATTAGTTGGTAAGTTGAACTGTATGTTATGTTTAATCAAACTGATTCATGTATAGATATAGACATCCATATATTTTTATTTTTACAATAGGAAATTTATTTAAGCTTATCTTATTTGAATAATCTGTATTTCACAATCAAATATCTTATATTTCAAAATTTGATACTTGCATTGAAAAATTATATTTGTTAATTCACATATTTACAGTTGTAAAAATCTTATTGTTATAATATAAAAAATATTGTAATTGTTATATGTTTGTTGCAGCAAAATTAGGCAATGATGATGAAGACAAAGTTTCTGTTGTTTCTGATTTAGAGTCTATTTTAACATTTTATTGTAGAAGTAAAGGGAAACAATATAAAGTAGGAAATGGATGGATAGAGTTACTGGGTCCATTAATAGCTTTAAAACTTCCACGTACTGCAACATATAATTTATTTGAAGCGATAATAGATATCTATATTCCTAGGTACAATATCTTGTATTTAAGATTACTTTATTAGAATTGAATAATTTAAAATAAAAATCAATTTAATATAATTATTTTATCTATATATTTCTAGAGGCGAAACATACAGTTCTGTACTAAGATTGTTATTACTTTATCACGAACCAGAATTATGTTCTTTCTTGGATACAAAAAGGGTATCTCCGGATCAATATACAAAAGGATGGGTGACTACTCTTTTTGCTGGTGTGTGTTCACTACCAGCTGTGTGTACAATGTGGGATTTATACTTTATGCAATCTGATCCATTTTTTATGTTATTTCTATCACTTATTATGGTTATAAATGCCAGGTAAGAATTATGAAATTTATATATACATGTTTTGTTATTTTTGTCACTTATTATGGTAATAAATATCAGGTAAGAACTATGAAATTTATGTATACATGTTTTATTTCGGGCAAGATACTATTTTTATAGAATTTATTTTACTGTTTTATTCAGGGAGCAAATTTTAAGTATGAAAGATAATGATAAACAGAGTATAATCGATGCGATAGCTGCTATGCCTTGTGCTTTGGAAGCGGAAGATGTAACAGATTTTTGTTCATTAGCACAATATTATGCAATGAAAACACCATCGTCTTTTAAGCAGGATTTATATCCTATTATGTTTGGGGAAAGTTTTGATGAAAAATATATATCACATGCGCTCTGCTTACCTGTATCAGCCCAAGAATTAGTTGAAAATTCTATTGAAACTCCGTCCGTACCTAACACCTCTGTTGAATCTGTCAGATTTTTTCTAGTGGACTGTAGACCCGCGGAGCAATATAATGCAGGACACTTGCCAACTGCGTTTCATCTAGATTGTAATTTGGTATGTTCCTTTTTACATGTCATTGTGTTAATATTTTATTAAAATTCGAAAATGAAATTTCAGATGCTTCAAGAACCTGCTGCTTTTGCTACAGCAGTGCAAGGATTATTACAGGCACAACGACAAGCACTAGCTGTTGGATCACAAGCTGGAGGTGAACACCTTTGTTTCTTAGGAAGTGGTAGGCAAGAAGAAGATCGTTATACACACATGGTGGTTGCATCCTTTCTACAGAAACATACCCAATATGTTAGTATGGTTACATCAGGATACCAAGGTAAGAAAAAGTTACAATACAAAATGAGTTACAATACAAAATGAGTTACAAAATAAAAATACAAATTGAGTTTCATTCTTAATGGTACTCATTTTATTTCAGCTATACATGAATATTTCGGTGATGAGGTTGTTTCTAGTCTTGTTGATCATAATTCACAGCATTGTTTAGTATGCAATGCTAATATATCTGAAACAAATTCTAATGAAACAAGTCCTGCCAAAGTCAAGAATAATAATTCTGATTTTTTGGGGAAGATTAGAAAAGTGAAGGGAAAGTTATTTGATTATATTGTTAATCCATCAGCAAGTGTTCATAATAACGTGGGAAATAGAAATGGTAAAGACCTAGAGTATATTAAACGGCAAAAGAAAATGGGCCCTGTATTTAGCATAGATGACGATCAAGAATTGGGTAATCTAACTTTATATGTTCACAAAATGTATTATCATATACAATATTCTCTAGATGAGAGCTGGATTTGGCCTGTCTTATGAGTGTTGGACACTCCCCCCACTAATTTTGTTTCATTCCTGCCCTGCGAAGGTGAGAGCGAATTGGAGGGTCGGAAAGTGAATAAGGAATGGTACGAGACGGACGAAACATTAATATCTTGCCTCGTTCCGTCTTTTAGGTGCCCTATACTCTGTCCTTTGCATGCAATGTAATTCATTTGCCTTATTTTTCGCTCACTTTCACTCCCTCTAAACCATTCTCATTTTATCTCGCTCTCGTCTTCGACAAGAAAGAACCGAAAAACAACTACTCAGGGATTTTATCCCGTCTATGTTATGTAGCAGCGCCAATCCCAGACTGCCTGTAATATTGTATATTTTTGTTTATGTTATATATGACATATTGTACGTGCAATGCATTATGTATTGCAGATATGACTATGACAAATAATGAAAGTGAAGAACCTATTGAAGTAGTATCTATTCAACAATGGATGAAGGATCCAAAATTATTACATTCCTTTAAATGTCAAGAAATGAAAGTTAACGGAGATCTCTGTGATAGGTGAATGCTTTAGTAAAATTGAATCGTACTGAATCGAAATAAATAAAAAAAGAAATATACATTTTAAGTAAATGTTTAATGTACATAATTTTGTTTTTAGTATACTTTTGGTTACCGATACTCATCTTATCGTACTCCGAAAAATACCAGAAAGAAAAGGTGCAGCACACGTAATTGTCAAACGTCCATTGACAAGTATTGTTAAAATAACATCTAAAAAACAACACTCGGATTTGATCACTTTTAAATATGGTACAATACAATACTATGATACAGTCATTTCAGACATGGATAAGTTTCTTATTCCTAACGCAAGCGAGGCTACCAAATTGATCATGCAACAGATTCTGAAACAATGAAAAACATTAAATTCATGTTAAAGAGTTTTATAACACTATGTACAATGGTTTAACTATGGTGTACAGATTCGATAAGATTCAATTTATTTTAGAAAAGTGTTCTCGGGCAAACGTAAGAATGGACATTTTTTATTCATTTGATCGTTTATAATGTTCTTAATTAAATGGTACTACAAATACAACGTGTAACATTAAGATAATTAAAGAAAGTAGTCTATAGAGGAAGGTTTTAAAAATAACTTGAGCGTTTCATATATAGAACTGATTAACATGTCATCATTGATAATACGGCCAAACATGATTCATAGTTGAATTTTAAGATTTTTATAATTTTACTAAGCCATTACTTACAATATTTCATGCACTTTTTAAAATGTTTAAAAGCGTACAATTTCCATGGAAAGCATTTTTTGCATTTCTTTTATTCAATGATATCATAAAAGCATTAATAATTTTGAATTTAATTTTTATTTTCATGTGGCTAAACGGTGGCCTTACTATAAAAAGAATAGGAGAGGTAATGGACTCTGCAAATTATTCATTGTTATGAATATATATGATGGAATGTAATGTGCCATGAACTAGGGATATTGCTGGTTCCTCCATATAAATATTATTCGTAACGTGGTGTCGATACCTATGAACATTAATAATTCATTCTTTCTTTGACGGGACACATAAAACTTTGAATCACGCGCTATTACAGCATTTTTGGCATACATTAATATATAATATCTATACGTTATAACGAACTGATAATTGGCCCTAATATAATACGATTCGAGAAATATTATATGTGAATGATTATAAACTTGCATTTTATAGTATATAGTATTGCAATACTTGTCTTTATAAAATATTTACAAAAGGTACAAAATACATTGAAAAGTAAACAATATCATCACTTTACAGGCATACCTATTACACTGCCTGATTATATTTCGAAGAATTTTTAAAGTTTACGATTTACGATCTTTCGAAAATATATCTATAATTCTTAAAAACATCTGTCATATTAAAATATCTTTGTCTTTTTCTGACATACATATTTAAACAATTACGTGGTATAATTTTTTTTCTATTAATAACTACAATTATTCTAGTATTAATGAATTTAAAAATTAATTTGATAATAAGTTCTTGTGCACATGGTTGCACTGCCTTTTTGTAGTTTGGGACAATATTATCTGCAACAGTAGTAAATTTGTGTATAAATTGTCAATAGATTTTTTTACATGATTGTAATTTCATTGTTATAGTGTAAAGGTAATTATTTTTAATGTACATCAACCGTTATTCTGTTTTTCAAATTTTAAATAAATACCTTGAAATATGTTTAATAAACCTATCAGAACTTGAAGTCTTGTAGATATTACCAGCATTGTTAATACTTGTAACAAAAGAAAACTGTAATATATTTCATGATATGTATAACAAATTCTGTGTATAATAGGAATTTTCTATTTATGTGCTTCCACAATAAGTGATGAACATAAATAGTGGGTTAGTTGTTAACTAAAGAAACTTATTAGAATTTTAAAAAATGTTAGCGTATTGTAAAGCACTTAAATACAAGTTTTCAGTTGCATGTAAATAAATTGTATGTAATACATTATGAATGCAATTGAATATGTATTTTTAAAAGATTGTAAAATAAAATATATAATTATACCTATTAATTTGTATAAAGCATAATAACATGAGTTAAAATTATTTAAAAAGATACACAAATTTTTAGAATAATAGGGATTTTAATTATAATTAAATAATATATCAATTGAAAATTTTTATTTGCATAATATTGAATACTTTTGTCCATTAATTTTTTCTTCACATAATTTCAATAAAAATATTCAGTAAAAAGGTAATCAAATATTTTTTAACTTTTTCACACTTATACTTTTACACAGTATGAATAAAAACATTCTCTACAAACATTTTCTAGAAGATGTTTCTATAAGAAAAATATAGTATAAATAAAATATTCTGTATAGATACTTTAAAACTATGTTTTACATATTTGATACATGAAGTAAATTGATGACTTATATTAGACTATTGATGAGTTTTAAATAATATTTATTTTACAATACAAGATATTTTAAATAAATCAAGTCAAGTATACATATATATGTCCAGAGATCTAATCGCGAGCTACATATGAATATACATCTACGAAAATTGAATGTTTATTTACTCCACATGTAAAAAGTTTACCTACTTATACATACATAATTTTTTACAAAGTAACAGATTTCAAAATGGTAAAGAACTTTTTGACTTTCTTTTTGAAATACCTTGTATACATTTGTAAATTAGAGATCAGTTATATATAAAGTAGATGTTTTACCTTACAGGAGTGATGTTATACAATCTGAAATACCGACCTCGTAAAATATCAGTAGTTTCTCAGTGACCTCTTCGTTTAAGAAAGATAATTCTATGAACTATATTTAACTGCGCAGTAAAGCCTATGAAGGTGGTTAATGTAGAAAACTTGTCAATGTATATCGTGTGAGATTCTATCAAAATTGTCAGTTTCAGAAAATATTACAAAAAGTTCCATTCATTTTCATAGATAGATCTTGAAATATTTTAACAATACGAAATTAAGAATATTTTCAAGCTTACAACTATTTACTCTTACAGCTTAATGAAATTTTCCAAATCCTATCTATTCTCAGATCCTACTCTGTAATACTTTATATTTTAAGAAAGTAATAATTGACTGGCACTTGCAGTTTTCATATATTTTTTTTTGTTTCTTTACGTATAATCACACAAAGGGAATGAAAACAAAGAAGGGAGAAAAGAAAGCTACTCAAATTACTTGAAATAAAGTTTTTTTAAAATACATCAAAGTTACATTCCTATTCTTGTGTTTCTTATGAGTCATAAAGTTGTCTGCATTACAATATTCTATATATCCGTATATATTAAGAAACTATTATAGATCAACAGCAAATTAGCTCGGCATTACTCGCGACGAAATATTGTTCTTTTCCATTCTTTGCTTTTATTCTAGAACAAATGCACTCGTGTTATAGTTCAAGATTTCTAATAATTATGTCTTCAAAATTGAGAATTAGCGACAAGTAGAACATTAAGAAACATAATACAACACTCCTTAAACATGTTATAAGTGGACGCTATTGTAAACAATTTAACTAATTGTAAATTTTAGCCACATAATATGATGACAAAATTTGTACAGAAACCTGTTGAACACCCTGTATACCTGGTTGTGATATGGATGTGTCTCGTTTACCGACATAAGAGAATGGCGTTTTGGGCATTTAAAAGTATCGGTGTAAAGGCGATTTATGTGTCAATCTCTCATTCCTTCGATAAATTCCCCTAAAAATATAAAGATGTCTTCACATACTGCTGCAATAGCTGAAGAATTGGCCAGGGACTATGCAAATTATGCAAAATTAGATTTATCCATACAAGCAAGTATTATATTTTACATAACCTCTACGGACGCCTAACAAGTGATATTAAATTATATCTCTTGTGTAATTTTATACCACAAAATTATGTGTACATCGTGGAATATGTAAATTAACATAAAATGATATTTCAGATGAAAAGTTTCCATGATGCGATTGAAGATGTCATGATGCGCTTAGAAGAATTTCAATCAATTATTGAAATGGTTTGAGATTATAGATTGTTTGATTAGAAATTTTTATTGAACACATCGTGAATACATTATATTTTATGTTGAAAGGTTCAATCTGAAAGTACTCAATGTATTGATCAACACATTCCAAAGTTGCAAGACACACAACAAGAAGTTGTTCATCTATGTAGACGAATAGATGCTCTAGAACATGTTATAGCGATGGCTAATGTAAATCTGACCACTTTAGAAGCTGCTGTTGATAATGCAGAAGCTGAATTAGGAATTTCTGATAGGTTATTTGGAATGTTAAATCCTTTGTCCTTTTTTGTAAGTAGTAATTATATTTATAATTTTATGGGAAAAATTTTTTTAAGCATTATTGTGTTTTCAGAAGAAAAGTCAAGAATCTGTGGTACCAAATAAATTACCACTATACGAACCACCAACAATTTATAGAACACATGATTACTTTAATACTGAATAGACAATATATTTTTATTTGCAAAAGTGCAATTTAATATCTTTATTAATTAATCTCACAGATGGAAATATATTGCACATAAAAGAAAAATCTTTAATGTTTCGTGGACAAACAATATTGGGTAAACTTAATATATTTTTATTGTAGATTTGAGAAGAAAATGGGTTAGTAAGTTCAGTTGTGGTTATTTTCAGGATTAAAATGCAAAATGTGCTGGATGAATATGTTCTTTGATAAGTCATATTAAATTATTGCTTGAATGTAATAGCTAAAATTGGAATGTGTAACAAAAATAGTTACCATTATTTAGCTTGTACATATTTTGTTAGCTTATGTTCTCTATTTACCAAAATTGCATTGAAAAAGATGCATTAACATGCTGGAAGTGTACAAGTTCTTAATTGCGCTTTTTTTTCTCCAAAGGAACAACTTCCACTTATACAGTGTCTCCATCTTGATATCTTTCCTGCACCACAAGTAACACTACAGCTGGACCAGTTTCCCCATTGATCCCAAATTTGTAGTCCTTGTCTACTCATTCTCCCTGCCATCACAATATTTGTATATTAAATAATAGTCTTCAAATATGCAAAAACATTATTACAAATGTAAGGTTATAAATTAATAATATTATATGTACATATATAAGTTACAACTTTTTAAACAAACTTTATATTTTATATAACATTTTTAGTAATTATTACATGTGTTATGAAAAAACGAGTGAGTTTCAGTATTATAGAATATGTACATGTCTTTGAAAAATGATTGAATAATCTTTTACTAAAATTATTTTGATGTAACTATTATTACTGTAGAAGTAATAATTTATACATAATTGTAATAATTGCTATCATATTTATTTAGATTTATTGATTGATTACAACATATTAACTTTTAAAATATTTTCTATATCTCAATAGGTTGATATATTTGTATACATTGACATCTTTATTTACAATTAAAATCAAAATACGAAACTAATTTAATAATCATATACTTTTTAGAATTTTTACCGATTTTATCGGTTTCCCAATTTCTTCCGTTTTTATTGTCTTTATAACCATTCGTTACGACAGATGATTGTTTCACATGTTGCAGACTTTCCTGTTCAATATTTTCTATTTTAGATGTAGAAGACATTACCCGATTAGATGGCAATGACAGGGTACTATTTAAAACATTGATGCACTCTAAAAGTGTTAAACATTCCGTAATAACGAGTCCAATTACCAATAATTCAATAAACGTTTTTCTTAGTGCATTTAGTACTTGCATCACAGGTTATGTATTTTTTAAATATAATTTCACCTAAAGTTGTAACCGGGTGAAATTATCTGATATTATTTTTAAAATGTAACGATTCAAATTCGATAGTTGTTTACAAAACAGTACAGACTTAATTAAGAATAAAAATAAATTTTAGAATCATTCTCAAGATGTCATATTTATTCAAGCTTTAAGTGTATACAGAAAAAGTATCTCGAAATTAAATCAATGCTTTTGCGAAATAAGTGAAATATAAATAATTGATATTACATTTAATAGAAAATATTGTTTGATTATTTTCAATTAATCAGATTAACTACTAGGATTTAATTCCAAGCCAGCGAAGAATATTGGTAGAATTACAACTTTGTAATCGACAAGGTTTTATTTGTGCTTTTTTTAATCCTTTCATGCAGTTTTCGGCTAAACAATGACGCCATCTAACTTGTCGACCGCTTCCGCAAGTCACACTACATGTAGTCCAATCAGCCCATTCGTCCCACTGCTCGTCGGGATCTATAAGATGTTTTAAAAATTTACGTACGGGACGTTAATGTGCTTTGAAACATACAATATAGATTATGAATAGTAGATCATTTTATACACCTACCTGTTTTCTCAGTTTTCTTTGTAAGGCTTCCTCTTTTGCGCAACTGAGTGTTAGTTTCGCGAAATTGCTCGTCCCTCGAAGAATTTTTGTGAATAGTATTTTCCGTGTAACTGAGTAATTTTCGATGACTTATTGAATTTTTTAAGCAATACACATCCTGGTCTGATCTTAGAATCGATAATCTTTTATTGTGCTGTTGCGATACCAATTTTATCCGATGTATTGAATTAACATTATTACAAAGTTATACTAAAATTATTAATATAATCACTTAAAATGACTAACTTGTATATATGAGCGTTCCTTAACATTAAGTCGAAAAGAATGTTCTTGTAAACGAATCGGTCCACTTTGTTCAAGATCGTAATAATGGTACTTAATTTTTCTTCTATTATCTATACAATGCTTTCGCATAAAATTTATTTTAGTGAAATAAATATTTTCTTCTGAAGTATCGTAGATGCTAAATTAAGAAACCGAATGTTAAAGTAAATAAATTTTTAAATCATAATATATAAAACGTTAAAGAATAAGCTATAAACCTTTATATAATTTTGTTGGTAAGTATGACAAAATTATATACTCAAGTATAATATGTATTTCAATGTACCATTTATCAGCGGTATTAATTGCCAAATTATTCGAAGTACGTTTTAAATCATTTTCCCTTGACCTGTGCAATTTTTTAAATTCGACTTCGTCATTGGAACGTTTTGGGAAAATGCAACCAAAACAGTACGTTAATACTAATGTAGATAATAATCGCATATCATGTTAATCCCTTAGGATGCTCTAGCAGTTCGATAGAATTAATATATAAAAAGAAAGAATTAGTTAACCTCAATACAGAAACTGACTTTGTTAAAGAGTTAAAGTTTATTTGACAGCTTTAACCACATATTTTATATATACGTTATTCGAGAATATATTCATGTCATACACAAAAATAACAAAAAAATTAAAACAACCATTACGAACATAAAGTAACAAAATATATTGTAATGTCAATAATGATGTGATTGTTTGAAATCAAAACAGGTACTTTTTGTTTTGATTACATGAAAGTATTACTCCTGTATAATAATAAGGAATTATGGATAATTAACTAATTCTTTACTAAATTTAATAAATCGGAAATTAACAGTAGCAACAAGTTTTCATTAAATTTTTCTTTCAGTGTTTAAATTAAGAAGGACATATAAAATTTACTTATCTTTTATTTCATTTTATAATACATAAAATTAATAATAATTAATAAGAGTAATTGCATTACAATATATTTACAATCTGTTTTCTCCCTAACTTAAATAAAGATAATGTTTATTTTAATCAATGTAAGCTATGGATAAATGGTTTTTGATATAAAACAAAAGCGAAGGATACAAACTTTGAAAAATTATAAAAATATGGGTTTTGTGCAAAGTAATAGTTCTAACTTTAATATATTATTATGATATACATATGAGTAATATCAAAGTTTCATTATCCAGTGAATATCTAAAATATTTTACCTGCCGATAACTGAAGACATATTTATACTCATGATCACAGCTACTTTTTTTGAAGAGATTTTAAAAATTTTTTAATTTTGATAATTTTCTTTAAAGATTTTAGTGTGACATTAATTTGTTCTATATCTTATATATAAATATCATTTTTCTATACTGATATACTTTTGAATCACTGTATATACTTTTAAATTTAGAATCTCAATTTTAACCAACTATGTTGTAAAATATTCACAACCTAAAGAATGACTTATGAGCACGACCATTCGGAATTTGTCCCTGAAGCCTCAATCTTCTAACTGCTTCCCTTAAATGTTTTGGTTGCAGCGGTCCGGTTTCTTGATGAGCTTCCATAACATCAAGGGCTGTGTTCAAAATTCAAATTTTTATATGAAGAAACCTTTACTTGGTTAAAGTTTTTGATCATAAATTCAAGTTATACCTTCCTCTACAATTTCCCCAACAAACACTTTTGCAATACCAGACATAGCAATAACCACATTCTGTGAAACCGAGCAACCTGTTATGGTTTGCATAATCTAAAACGAAGAATACAAATTATAAAATGTATTTAATAGAAAGTACAGTTCTTTCTGTGTGAAATACATAAGATGATCAGAAGAAACAGACAATAGAAATATTACCCTCTTTATAGCTGCTTTTGGAAAAGCGGCTCTTCTATACATTTCATATCTGTCCAATTGATCCTCGGTAAAGTTTGAAACTAATACTCTATTAAGAAATACACACTAATATACCTGCATGTACCTACAAAATAATATGTAAACAAATAATAAAAAAAACTTAAATACATACTGCATTTTTTCCCTCTCCTCCTCTTCCAATTCTTTCTTACTTTTCTCTTTACTTTCTCGTCTTTCTTTAACATTTGTTGGATTTGCATGTGGCAATACAATATCATTTCCAAATATATCTTCGGTAGATTGTTCTTCTTCTCTATTTTCGATTTCATGCTTTACAATTTCCAATTGATCCTCTGCTACTGCATACAGTGAATTAGAGCCTATATCTTCCACATCCGACTGAGATTGAGAACTCATTGCATCTGATTCTACCTATAGTTGAACCCAATAAATTGAACTTCAAAATCAATAGAACAAAATAATATAACTATCTTAGTTTTTATAGAATATACCTTGACCTGTATATTATCAGCATCCATTGGTTCTGCGTCTTTAGATCCAGAATTTTGAGAATGGTTATACTTTTCTTCTTTATCATCAATATCTATGTGTTCGCTTTCATTTCCAGAATCTTCTTTACCAAATATGTTGTCCATTGTGTGGTAAAATATATAAAATTACAAAAGTACTTTATATATTTGATGGTATTAAAATATTATTGTATCCATTTGCAACTAATGAAATCTATACGGGAAAAATGTCTATTATAATACAATAAAATTTGATGTTTTAGGTTAGAACAATTATACTAAGTACATTACAAGAAAAAGAAAAATATTACTTGAAGTTACTTGGACAAGCAGGATAAATTCTACAAATGTGAGTAGGGTAGTAACACTCTTGTTCAGTGGTTTGACAAAAGTTTAACTTAATAAAGTAACATTAATTTCAACTAGTCAAACAATCCCGCCATATTTGCCAACACGTAAAAAATTCCTCAAACATAATGTTAGATGCATATCGTGAATTACCAAATAAAAATAAAAGCAACATTTATCCGAATTATATCGAATTAATTTATATTTTTTCATGTATCTTTATACAATATTAATTTGATGTAATTGTTATATTTGCACGTGGACTTGTACTTGACTGGAATTAAGTTTCAAATTAGATTGATTCATCGTTTATTGATGATTTTTAAAAGGAAAATGAATAACTGATATTGCGCATTATGTATAAATTACTGCAATTATGAAATGGATGATTACTTTTGTGTTTTCTTAAGCAATAGTTTTATCTAATTCGTAAGTTTTGTTGCAATTATTGATATTATTTTTTTTCTTATCAATAATAAAGATGATGGTGTAGTTTAATACGAATAAGCGAATTATAGATTTTTGTGAATCATGGGTATAATAATATCAAAAGAATGCATATAATATATACAAATAAAGTAAAATATTTTTAAAATTCTTTAAATCGACGAGTAACAAACTTTGTGTTAAATTAATTCACAACATATAGATTTACCATCAATTATTCAATCAAATTTCTCACTGTCAGGCACTGAATAAATGAACATAAAGCATTAATAAAAATGCAAAGTTTTAACGAAATACTATATCGATATTTTCAAAAAGTACAAGCGCGAAGTATATTACGGTCCAATGAAAATATTTTTACGCAGGGGTTCCTAATTCCTTAATCGATTTATTTAGTCAATAAATTACTAAGAATTATTTGGAGATCGACGAATACATTAATTTTTATTATATTTAAAAAGATATCTAACGAGTTAAGAAAAATGCTTGATGTAAAAAAGAAGGAATCACTATTTAATCTTATTTTCAATTCAGAAATAAAAAATATGGTCTGTAAGTATCAAGTTCAAGAATCTTGCTGATTTTGTTATTAATAACAAATTATTATTTGTAAACTACATTTCATTTTTTACTGCTTTAATTATTAATTTCGATTAACAATTATGCAACGATGCTGTGACTGTCGATTCCAAAATAGAGAAATATTGTTATTTTCTATTAGTTTTAATTTTGTTTTTCTTTTCTTTCTATTTTCATTTTATTTTTGTATCGAGTTTAATTTTGGAAAAGGACTAGAAGGCGTACAAGATTGGGAACCTCTGTTTTAACGAGATAAAGGACGACGGACGGAGTGCAACGTGGCGCCAGCTGGTGGCCGAGTGAAATTTAGTCGACGGTGTCGCGACGCCGCGACGTATTTGTCAATATCTCATCGTTTTCACGATTTTCACGGTTCGTATACACGCGTTCATTGTGTATCAAGGTGTGATCGTCTTTGGACGAACGTTCTTAAGCGATTCGAGAAGAAAGAGACTCGTTATTCGGTGCGGATTGATGACGAGTTCGTTGCGTGACCGAAAGGTGAACAGAGTTGTCGGCGCGAAAAACGGACATCGAGAACTGGCCGGGACTCTCGGGACGGTAGCTGGTAAGCTGGCAGCTCGGTAGGTCCGCAGCTCGCGAGTGTATCGCCTATCTTATTCGAGGGTCGAGGGGAGCGCGGTAGTGAGTGAGTGGAGTACAGTGGAATATCAAACACGATCGAGAGTAACTTCGGCCAAAGAGCTGACGCGAGTTCTATAGCATCCAAGCATCGAATACTACGGGCCTACGAATGCAGTTTCAAGACGGAGTCGCGTATTAAGATGTGAGTACGATGTGCCTTCGACATACACGGTGTAAGTTCGAGGCGAGCCGGATTTCACGGGAAAATTATGGCGAAAGGAGAAGAAAGGGTCTCATTGCCAGTGACGGCTCTTCACCGAACATAAGACAGTGTGGCAAAGACTGTCTTCGTAGACGGTACGAAAGACTGCCAATATAACGAGCAGGAACTATTGTAAACACAATTCATTTACATCGACCTCTGCACAATCCCTTTATATACGTTCGCGCTTGACGCGCGCACGCCTCTTTCCACACATACCATCGTACATATATTTTATCAACGGTATCGTTGTGTATATACGCCTTTGTGCTTCTTCGCACACCTACGAAATATCGTGACAGGAACGCGCGTGGAACCGGTCTTGTTCTCTTCAAATGTTTCCCGACTCGCCTTCGTTCCTTGATCTCTTTCTTTCATGAAATCATCAAACTCTCGCTTTGCCTGCAACGTTAGCTTGCTAATCGTGTGCGTGTTAAAACGTGACGCGTTTACACACATGACATCGAACGCAGACGCCCACTTCTTTATCGATGATCGCATTTTTAGGAAAACTGCAGCTTGCAATCCTCGCAGATTCATCTTTTTTTGTAACCTTGATATTGTCGCTTGAAGTATAGGGTATCCCAAACTATATGGTAGACTTTGAAAAGAGGTGATGCCAACAAAAAAATAACTTATACATGTAAAATAATGTTTTTCCGTACATATTATTATTTTCGACATAATCGATTACTCACACGAAACTTCAAAAAAATATGTCTTTGATTATTTTTCAACGATTTTCTTGCAAGGCTGTATTATGTACATATTGTGGTTTGCATACAGCTACAACAGCAACGTTCCGCTCTTAATTAAAAAACTTCATTCCACTGGAATTTATGAAATTACATGTTCCATAAACCATCGCATACATACATGAAAACTTTTGTTTCGTTCGTTTCTCTCGGCTTACCGATTTTTCTCTTAGAATATAAATAGATGCTTATCATTAAGAATAATTACGTTACGATTTATAATTTTTATCGACACGTAGAGGTTATTTAGCGGTATTTACACACAAACAACGCATTTTAAATGTTACCACCTTAACAACAGAACGTTTGTCGAAATTTATGGATATTTTGTACAATGTGACCGAAAATTGTGAATTGAACACGTTTAGAGGTACAAGGAAATGCGAGAAGGCTTTCCTTCGTGACCTTTTATTTGGAATCCTAAAATTTTTCCAGTATATACTCTAAAGATATTTCAAGATAACGTTGCATTTTTTTTATACGGGCTGGTGTATATTTATGTCGGTAGTATACAAATCTAGGGAAAAAGAAATTCAACTAACCGATCGAAGGATATCCTGTAATAATCGAGGGTCACGGGATGGTAGAAGTTTTAGTAATGTGCGAAAACCAAGATGTTTATTACTCTTCGTACGATCAATCGATTACTTTGCAATAGATTGCAACTATATTTAAAAGTCGTGTTCTATAAATAAAGTACAGAATGGTAAATATCTTAGCTCCCGATTGTTTCAGATATTTCTGTTTCCCTGTGACCTTCGGTTATTTTTAGGTGACTTCAAACGGGTCTTTTCAATTTGCTTTTTCTGTAGTTTCATGGCATCGAAACAAGAATATAATAGCATTCCTATTAAAACTGACAAGCTGACCTTGAGTGGATCTTGTAAAAACCGAGACGGAATTGTTCTTTGAAATTATCGAAATCTAAACATTAAATCTATCGAGGATTCCATTCTTTGGATTCCACAAAAATCCTACAACGTTTCGAAGGATCTTTAAAATATTAATGTCGTAACGTACACACATGTGTTCGGAGATTCAAAATTTTAAAGGATTTTATTTCGAGGGCATTTTATATTTCCTGTGCGCAACGAGACATTTATTGGAAATCTAGAGAAACATAAAGGCCATAAACTATAGTTATACATAGAAAGGAAAAATAATCAAGCGTATTGTTTCTCGCGAACCGTGTTAAAGAATGTTTAACACTACGGTAACTTTCGTACGAGGGCCATCACTTGTATCCTAGCTGTTCCCAAAAATACATCGTTTATTGTTTCGGCAGCAACAGGTCAGAATCGATTGCTTTAACAAAAATTTATTACAACAAAGATTTCGTTTAACGGGATTTCGCGTACTAAAATATTTCGGTATTTATAGTTCGTACTCGTTGAAAGAAGAAAAATAAGAAAGCGCGGAATACCAAAAATAGATTTCACATTCGGTACATTTTCTCGGTTGGGGGGGGGGGGTGGAGATTCGTTTCAGTTCGTGCGCTCCGCATTGGAAGTTTTGTAAACGTAGTCGCGTTGTATTTTCTAACGCGCCGCTTGTATTACGAAATTGCAGAAACCGATACCAGAAACTCGCGCGTCTCCTCGAATGGTATTTCATTCTCGAAGCGAAATTGATTAGAAGCCGTGGCACGTCCCGATACTGCTTCTTCGGAAGGATCGACGTTTCGGATGTGTGTACATACGTACGAGTTTAACTGGTAAATGTCGCGTTTATCTAGAGGCGCGCGTAAAGGGGAGCGGCGTCGTAGACGTCGGTTGGACGTATGCACTTACGAACGCACGAAACCAAAGGTAGAGAGAAGACGGTCGTTGGCCGGAGGAGAAACGACCGGAGTCTCCTCGGTCGAGTCGACGGAGCCTGTTTTACTACGGAGCTACGCTCTGTCAAGTCTGTTCAGCCTGCGGACGAACCTTCGGACCGTTGCGCCGCGAATAAATCACAATTTTACGTTCGCGAACATGGATTTATTTAGGTTTCAATTCTCACTCGCGATCGCGCTCTCCGTGCAAATCCTGCGCGTTGATGTTTTCACCATTCTGGAAACACGCGTATCGCCTATCGATTTCTTGCTTTTTTCTCCTTCTCTACTTGAGCTTTCCCTCATTCTTCAAGTTCAATCGTCATCGATCTAAGGGCGACCGGGCCTGGTGTTTTCTATCGATTTTCAGTTCATTTTTTCTTTTTTTTTTTTTTTAGGTAGGATTACTTCGAATAGGATTTATTCAACTGCAACTTTTTATTATAAACTTGAGAACAATTAAGAAATGTATATCGATGCAATATAAATGATTGCCGTATCGGAGAAAATTACCGATAAAGGAAATTAATATAGAAAGTAAAAAAGCCGGTTTTCCATCTTTGTTTTGAATATTTTTATAAATACAAAATATCGAACATTTCAATTCCGAATTGACAATCAATTACATTTTTATCTCAAAATGACATATATATTGGTAGACGTATATATTTAGAATTGATAAGAAAAAGGTAGTACGTAATCGTAGCGATCTTCTTCAAATGGTAATAAATAATCAGTCACGCGTGTACAAAATTAATTTTCCGACATTCCCATTTATTTCTTTCAATCCATGTCTATATCGTGATGGTCTTCTCAAAAGGAACCATCGAGAATTTGTTTAAAAATGTTTCTCGTATTCCCTAATATTATCGAAGATAGCAATAGGAAGGTAGCTGAAAACAATGCCTGAAATACATGTTTCTTATTTTTGGCTACTGCTCAAACCTATAAAATTTCATTAAAGTCGGCGTTGGGAGCTTCGCGAATGTTCTTTTGTAAGCGAGAATAGAAAACGCTAATAGAACAAAAAAGGACGAGCGACTTATTAACTTACTACTTACTTTCAATACTTGTGTACACGGTTTAACGAGACGAACTGATTTATATTTAAAAAAAAAAAAAGAAAAAGGCCGATGCAAACGCACTGTTGCGTTTACAGAAGTACAGCCAAAGCAAACGAGCAACTTTATTCGACATTCTTTTTTTTTTCTTTTCGTTACTTTTACTCGCGATAGAGCTACGCCGCTACAGTCGCTAAAATATTACTCTTGTAGGAACGATGAAACGATGTGCGATTTGTTTACAATCGCGTGGTTCTCGAATCAAAGTCTATCAATTGCTATTTTATTCGCGCCGTCTCTATCTACGAGGTTCCGTAAAAATTCTATAAATCATCGTAAAGCGATTCGACGCGCTGGAACGGATCGATCGAGACGATACAAGGCACCGTTTAATCGTACGGTGGTAAAGCTTCGTTCACAAGGAAGGAAAACGTCGCAGCGCGAGAGCTTTTAACTAAGGAAAGTTTACGAGTAGTCGGCCGCGTGCAAGATGTGGAATACGTGTTTACGACAATCGGCATCGGAGGTCAATATACCGTTACAGAGACTGCGATATCCTCTTCTCTATTTCGCCGAGCGTTTCGCGCGACACTCGCAAGCGCCGCGTTTCAAATAATAGCTCGCGGCATACGAAATGTCGTTTTTCCAGTGTTTCAGTTACAGACCACGCGAGGACGACACAAACGGACCGATACTCGATCGACGATCGGTACATTAACATTTATAAAGCCATTCTCGGCCCGCGATATCCCATTTTCTAGTTTTACATCTCGTACAATCGGGATATTAACCCTCGCGCGCTCCTCGAATCGGTCGAATTAATTTTTAACGAGATACCCGATTTATACGAGATTTCGTCACATTTCGCTACACAGCGGTTTCGAGGTCTGCGTCGATTCGGTTTTTCTTAGAAAGAACCGAACGAATCGTGTTGTTTTCCCAGCAAAGAAAGTGCAACGTGTGCATACACCGCAAATGCAACGTATCGTTGCATTTCGTGCGAGTTGTCCGTCTCGTATCACGCGGTTTACTATATCGCGAACTCTTGTCCTCCGCGTTACGTGCTAATCTACTCTAGTAGCAAGACGAAGGTCGTTGGAACAATGAGACTTTGAACGAGATTGTTTAAAATAATCCACGTGAAACTGTACGAGAGATACGGATATTATTCGTTCCGTGGCCCTGGCAAACTAGAAAAGATCGACAAGCGAGTTCTGCACGAGTTAATCGACACGGATTGGTACAACAATTGCAGCGAGTGGAGATTGTTGCTTCGTTACCGCGGGGACTACATTCATTTTTTTAAACGAATTTTACACGACATTCGAAAACAATGGAAGCAATTGTTGGATAATGAATAACGGGTCTGACCACCGTGTTATCCGAAAACAGTAGCGATCACTGTTCGATAGTCGTATGCAGAACTCGGTCGTTAGAGTTTTTTTTAAATCCGGAATAACAATTATAGTAGCAAATATATTGGAAACAGTTCGAAGAAGTATGCTTAAAGTTTGCGGAGAAACAAACCGTACGAGCGAATCAACGAAATATATTAAAAATACATTGCGATAAGTTCTTGCCATTCTTTAATGAGAAACAAATCTGCATATAGAACGCTCCGAGAGTTTTTTAACCGGTTTTTTTATCGGTATCGCAAAACGAATGTGGTCGGTACTTAAAGAAAAAACCGCGAAATATTTTATGCGGGATTTATTTCGATTAGATGTACACGAAGATCGATGGAAGAAGAAAACATTTCGTGCGCGCAAACCTTACACTTTGCCCTATCGTACTCGGACGATACAATTGCACAGGATGTACCCAGATAACACAGAGTTAGATAAGTTTACTTCGCAACAGATACGTCGTTATGCTTAGATCTACGTGTCATTTCCCTTGCGTTTCGATTACATCTACGGTGCATCAACGCAACAGGCAAGGACGCGTGCCCGAATAACGTTGAACGAATCATTCGTGGAAAATTTCGAAGCGGACGAAAATAAATTTCTGCGGGTATCGTCGTGTGAAAATAAATAATATGTATCGATGGATACGTGTAATTTTACGAAAGCTTTCCAATTCGATACGTAGACCAACAAAATTAATTTTTCCGTTATCGTGTATTACTTATCGATCGTTCGGTGTCGTTGATAAGCGTTTCAAACGCGCGAAAATGTTCATCGATGCACGTCACGATTGCTCAAAAGTTAATAATTAAAAGAAAAAAAAAAAAAATGGCACGCATCGAAAAATTCTACATTGGTATCGATGCGCACGGTAACGTTCAATGTTCGTCGGTACTTTTCAGAGCATGTTAATTCGCTGGAAACATGCGATTGAACAGGTTCAATAAACGCACTAATTTTTATCAGGGTAACGATTACTTTATTCTACGGGAAATAACTTCGAAACGATAATACGGTTCAACAGTTGTAATTATTCAGTAAACAACCGGTTACCGACAATACACAGATCCCAGGGAAATTTTTAAAGAACAAATTCGATACACGATAAATAAACTTTCTAAATCGATTCGTTTAACACGAAACCCGAAAAGTTTGCAATTGTTCGATCTCGTTGTCCACTTAATAAATAATTCGGCAGATTTTCACTGGTCGTTGGAAATTTTTCGATTATCCGGTCCCAGATTGTACGCATCCTGTATAAACGCGTACCATTCACTCGTATCTCGAACGAATATCTACGCATCTATCGTATCACGATGATTTCGATGGCACCAATTCCATACCGGTGATGCATATTCGAAGTGCATCGAAACCTGTGTCGAATCTAAAGAGACATTAATGTATCGATGTTTCTAAAATTGTTTCACCATTTGTATCAAGAATACAAGAGCCTTAGACACATTATTCAGATAAGTTCCGCTTATCTGCGTACCAGATTACTATCCGAAGTAAATAATACGTACTCGAGTAAAAATGCATTGTTCCAAAAATATAATCGAACTCATCGCCCGAACGATTCAGCGCAATACGTAAACGTTGAGGTCTAAATATCAATCGTCGGAGGTACTGAATCTCAAACGACCGAAGCACCTTAAATTACGTTAATTACATTAATTATGCATCGCTTACGCAACTATTTAATTTACATTCGACGTCTCGGCCTGTCGATGGACCGTTCCGCGTCGCTTTTGAAACACGATCCTACCGAGATGCGATTTAACGTTGAAACTTATTTGCACACCGTCTTATTAACGCGTAAACGGCAGTTTACTTGGATGCACGATCGTTCGTTTCTCATAGTAGCCGCATCGGGTCCTTGACTCTGCCACTGCGAGTAAGTAAAGCGAAGCTTTACGTAAGCACTTTCTATCCGCGAAGGCATGAAAACGATCGGTGAAAAAACGCTGTCTCGTGCCAAACCGCAAACGCTTAGCAATGTCGTGTCTACCTGTGTATCAAAGGGTTCCTTCCACCCGATCGCCTCTCAAATTTTCATCAATATTTCTCCAATATCGAATTGTGCGAAGCACGATATCGTATATCACCAGGCAGCCGAATGGTAATCGAGAAAGATTTTTTTTTTTTACCATTGTTCGAGACTTGGTATCCCGTGCAGAATCGGTACAGTGAAAAAACGCAATTTACGGACGAAAAAGCGCAATTTATGAACGGAAAAACCGCATACCTCTCGCATCGAAAACATCGTCCGGAGATGTTCTTTCCAGCTGCTTACCGTAGAGGATTGCGTAGCGTTACTCCTGCTCGCATTATTTTACGAACACCGATCGATAGAAACCCGTAGATCGTACATATCGCTTCTAGAATCAAAAGGTCCCCTTTCAATTTCATCGTCATGTATCGCCAACGTTCGAAAATCGATAACACTTATCGAATACCTGTCCACGGTGAGCTCGCTGCGAACAATTTGTTTGCAATGTTTCTTTTTACGCAGGTGCGAAGAGGCTACGGAAGTGGAGACGCATCATCAGCAAACAGCAGCAACAACGATGGGCGTCGCCGAGGACGAGACGCCGTCCTCTTTGACTTCTCATCCTAACCCTAACGTTAACAATCCCAATCAAGAAGGTACGTGTTCGAGTTGCAAGCTGTCTTTATTTTTTTCTTTTATATCGAAGTAATAGCACCTTGTTCGACCACGCGCTGTAATCGCGAATCGCGTTCAACGCGCGAACGATTAACGACCACGATTAAGGATTATGCGAACGATATTCGGACGATATTCCCGTTAGATCGAGGTAAAAGAATCTCGCGATACACAGAGTATAAAAAAGAACGATTGTTTCCGTAAGATCCAGATGGTTCGTGTAAATCGAAGCGGTAACGAGTTGCATCGATCTAGTATCGAAAAACGAACGCTTATCGAGCGTCGATGTGTAGCGTTAACAACGTAACGTTGATTAATTCGTTTGGTCGTACGTGCTCGCGAACGTACACCGTTTCATTCGCAGCGGATATCCACGGTGATTGGATGCGTTAGTATTTTATTCGCAGTGTACAATAAAGAGTAAAGGGGTACATCTGTGCGATAAGAAATTAAACGATCGATTAACAAAGAGTAACGGACGTATAGAAAGATAAGTGTACATTTATGGTACAAAGGCGAGGTACACGTTTCGTTAACAGGGCACGATCGTGTTCGAAATATTTCTCCCGGGAAAAGTTTTCAATTCGCTTTCTTCCTACGAAGATCCATTTACCGAGATTATGATGGAACGTTGGCGAGTCGATTATCCCCGACGAAGGCGCAAACACGTGTCTATTTTTCACAGTAAGTATTCTCGAATCGACAGAGAAAGCGAGCGTACTATATACATTACCGACCGTGTTTCCATTGTTATCGAAATGTAGGTCTCATTGCACGCTAATAATTTTTATCGACGCGCAATATCGATCGCGAGCCGGATAAAGATTCGCCTCGGGCGGATAACACGGTGAACGAAGAAGTTTAGACACTCGCGCGTTGAACGAAATACGGGCAACGACGAACAACGAACTAATGGTATATAAACATCCACGAGAAATAATGTTGCTTCTTCTTTCGAACGTGCCGTTTCATCCTTCGATCGTGTCGCTCGTTATTTTATTTTCTCCCGTAACCCTTCCTGTGACCCCTTCCCCCTTGCACTTGGCAGGATTATTTCGCCGTCTTCTTATAAATTAAATTAAGTCAGGCCTATTAGGTTTATACGCTTAGGGTTAGGGTTAGCCTGTAAAACAACTGTTGTCGAACATCGTCCGTTAGCTGTAGCGCAACTGTTGTCTTGTATATTTTTACGGTAAAGTAAAGACGTTGAACAAGGTGAATCGCGTCGCGCGAAAATTGTGGACGGTTTTTCGAACGTTTGCTTTTCGCTCGTAGATAATCGACACTGATCCGAGTAGAAATTCGATCGGTGAAGAACGTTTCGAAACGATTTAGAAATCGTTCGTTTCGTAGGCGTAAAAATAGATCCTTGGATGACTCGGTATACGAGACGATACGCGTAATAGAGTTATGCCTATTGTGTTTCGAATCGACGAAAAGACACGGGTACGACGCAGAGAGGGTACGCGGTCGTATTCGTCTCTGTTTCTTTGTACAGCGCTGAATCGCGAGTGAAAACAGTAGTGGGCCTTTTTTGTAACTACGCCAGCAAGATACCGGGCACAAAAGATATTGTATTTATTCGAGACCTGTCGACCTTCGGCGGCTCGTTCCTTGCAAGTACGCGCGTTAACTTTTGCTTACCGTCACGGATACATCAAGTCCGAAACAAACATTGAAACGCGATCGGTGTTTCGACGATAGACGTTGGCGAGTATTTCTCTCGACAACGCAAGATCCAATTATCTATCGTTCGATGGTACGGGAAAATTCAAAACGAAAATCGAGAAACGAGAATGCACAGTTGTTCGGTCTTTCTCCCGAGCGTTGTTTTTATCGTTCGTTAAAATCGTCGGACGAGTCGTACACCTTGTATCTACATTTCCCGATAGAATCGAATAGTTTCCACGTTCGAAAAAAAATACGACTGTCGGTGTCGATTAGTCCACTCGACGTTTAAATTACCCGCGTTGAAAATAAAACTCGAAATCGATGGGTTCGATTCCGAAACGGTAAAGGAATTTTCAATTCTTTTTTTTTCTTCTTTTTTTTCTTTTTTGGCACTAATTGTTCCGTCACTTCCAGACACCCTGTATCTTACGGAAGACAAAGAAAGGACAGGGATCGTTAAGTTGGCTACGGTGTCCGTTGGGTGAGAAGTAGTATTATTGCAGAGTTCTGTCGCATCGAGACTTTCCGCGGTGCTTCCGTGTCGGCATAATTAAACGAATTAATGAGCGCGCATTTTGCTTCTTAACTTCGTTCCGAGTTAAAACGCGGGAATGTGCAAGGTTAGCGCGAACCATGATTAACGTCAATCGCCAGTCCGGAAGGAAACTATTCGCAACGTAAGCGCGCCCATATTCGCTTACTGTATCTTTATACTCGTAAATAATTGTTGCACGATTGCGACTCACCGAAAGCTCTGTACAAGTCTCTGTAGAACTCCTTTTAAAAGAAGTAGTCGGCTCGATGAAACAACGTGAAAAACCTCTTGTTGACGCAACACCGAAAACGTTCACTTAATGTTATAAACGCTAAGCTATAGCTAATTCTCGAAGCAAATAAGCGACCTAATCGGCCAGGATTAAACGTGGGTAACGTTGGTCGTTAACGTTGGTTGATCACTCGGTTTTCTTATTACTTAAAATATTTAAACGAAGATTTTTAAGTAAACATTTATATTACAGCTGTTCGTTTCAAATCGGTTGGTATCCGTTTTTATTACTCGAATAAAATGCTCCAGTTTTTGATTTTCTCAAAGTTCGTGGCACGTTTGCGCCAACAGTATCGATGGTGGTTCGAGGCTTCGTTTGCATCGACATGCACGGTCGAGCGCGGTGGCATTGCAAATAGGACGATGCACACATCGTAGTCAAAGATAACTCCTCGTAAACTACCACCCAAAGGCGGCTGCATCACCTAATTACGGAATAAAATCGACTCCGGGGGAAATCTATCGCGCACTCCTATCAATTATCGCGGTAACGCGACGTGACGAAACAAACATAACGATACAACGATCCGTCGACCAGATCGAGTAAAGAAAATCGAACGTTGTTATTGCAAAAAGAGTTGCGGTTTATCGCGCGTGAAACTCTGAACACCGTTGATTCGAGAAACGTTGATTTTGACTCGTCGACTACCGATAATAGTCGAAGCAAAAAAAAAAAAAGAAAAAAAAAAGTTTCCATTTTTTTCGATGAAAGTACGAATCAACGATTTTGCCGGAGGACTCGTTCGAGTTGACGCGTCAAAATTCGCGAAGCGTAACGAACGAAATTTACGCTCGAGTTTCAATAATTCTCGATCACTTTCCTCGTCAAAATCGTCGTCGTCTCGCGATTTTCATTTTCTTTAACTAACTCTCCACCGATACAACGCTTCGGTCGATTCGATCGTTTCATTCACTTCTTACGACTGTTGATTCCACGAGCATGCCACTTCCTCGTTCTCTTCTCAGTTTTATTCAGTTGTAATGCATAACTTGTTTCTCGGTAGAATGCATAATTTTGCACTCGCAGTTACGCATTAAAGGTACGTTCAACTCGCGAGGCTGACTGGTTGTTAATAAAATACGTATCTTTTAATACAACGCGTGAATATATATTCGCGGTGAACGAACAACCACGGACTGTGCGCAAAGATTGATCTTCTCGTGGCTGGGCATCATCGTCGAGTGTCGCACTCGTTTTTGATAACGCCGGTATAAAACTGCACGCGCTTACTTTATCTACACAGAAGAAGCATGTTCGACGTAACAGCAAAGTTCGATGCGATGCAAATATATCGGACAAAGGATTCGAATCTAGCTCGGTGAATATTCATACGGCCGCGTCCATAAAAGCGTTTTAAAAGGCTTGTCTAAACGTTTCCACTTTACATATGCATTTTTCACTCCGTCGCGTTATATCTGCGCTATTGTACTCCCTGACTGATAACGCCTCGGTCGTTGTAAATTTTCTATTAACGATTCTTACTCCCGGAACACGGATACCGTTTATCGAGCGTAATTCTTTTCAAACCGTGAGCGCGTTTACGCGCGATACTTATCGAGAGCTCGGAAATTTTCAAACATTTCGAACTCGATGCTCCACTTTGGAGATTTTCACCTCTTTTTTGCCCGACGCTGCACACCCCGACAGCCAACGAAAACAATTGTGTAGATCGTACGTGCAGGTTGGCTAACAGTGCATTAAATTTTCTTTCTGGAACACCAGTTTCCTTTCGAGACTCGTTACGAATATTTTATACGCAATTTTGCTCACATTGTTCCACCCTGCGTGGTTATTCGTATCATTCGTTTTATTCGTTTGTACCTAGATCGTTCGTTCGTTATGAATTTTCTACGTATCACCGTCGAACGTATCGTGCAATAATAATAACAACAACAACAACAACGACGACGATAATATGTATTTCACGAGCTGAGCGTTGCGTCTTAATATACCGTGCATAAGATTAAGGTGAAGAAATATTAATATGTAGGCGACACGTACGAGCGGTGCGATAAACCGAGAAAGTTTATTATCGTCTTTTGATACGCGCACTACTAGGTACGTACGCCGTAACGCGTGTACATATACGCGGATAACGAGCCGGAAACAAAGTCACTGGTTTCTTCTGTTCGGTCTTTTCTCCGAAGAGAAGATAAATAAGTAAATTAATCTTATCGTTGCTTACCCAGACGTATGTACAGTACTCCGACTAAGGCAACGATCGTTGCCCGGGACCGCTAGATTTTTTTCAACGAGTCAGTTGAAAATTACTCGGTATCGCGTGACAATTCTCGTGGACGTTCATCGATCGGTACACTCGATACGTTAGCAGCGCGGCCATTCTTGAACCGACACGGGGTGATGCACGAACGTTTCGAGCTACTTTCTGACATTTTTCACGAACACGAACCAACTTCTCCGTTACTTTAAAATAACTTTTAGCCTTCGTATAGGCTCACGCGCATCTCCACGAACAAGATTCCATTTCTCTTCTTTCACGAATCCAAACGGACGTTCCTTCTTTCGCATTGGCAACGCTAACCGAAGATTCGAGATGCGGAAAAAACTAGGCACACTTTCTCGAAGAGGAGACGCTCCGGTAGGTGTTTATCTAGCCGACTACTTCCGCTAGTTCACCGCCATTATATTCGGCGATTCTTTTCTTCCTACGAAAGAACGGTGTTTTCGTAATGGCGTCTCTCGAGTGGCACTATCGCCAACCTAGCATCTACCTCGAATATCATCGACTCGAGAAACAACAAATTCCAGCTGGATTTTTTCGGTTCCATCGATCGTTCACGCGAGCAAACGACGATGGAAATTCACGGAAACCACGGCGTCTACACGCGATCCCAGAGCCGGAGATTCAACGAACTTCGAATAATTCAACGAATCGTTATTGTCGTCGTAAATAGGTTGGGCCCTCTAAATACAATGGAGTACGAGTACAGTGTACGGGAGAACGAGCGAATGTTGCGTCGTGACAATGGTAACAAAAAAAAAAAAAGAAAGATAAAGAAAATGTCCACTTTCGAGCAGTAAGTATTTCGAGACTGGATATTCCAATTTTACGATTCGAGTGCGCAAGGAGGGAGTGTTCTTGATTCTGCGAGATGGCGTATTCAGATTGAGCTTCTCGAGTATCGGATTGCAATTAACGTCATCGCTGCGTACCTTGCAAACAAACAATAAATCGTCTCCTTTCCCTCCGTTCGCCAAAGTATCCATTCGGAGTCGCCTCGCGATAAATTCCCAATTACGATTGTCACTTGACATTTGTTCTCGAAATTTGTAGAGATCGTAACACAACGTTGCACCGATTCTATTATACCGATACAGCAACGCGAGTACACCTAACTTTCGATTTACACGGTATTAAAATGACACCACTTCGTTTCGACAGGGTAGAAACGTTCAATGATTTCGTAACGAGCGATAAGATTTCGGTGTTACGAGTCACTTTGAAATATTTGTATTTCCATCGATAAAAATAGTTTCAGGTTCTCCATTGAAGACGATCTTGACCTTTAATTAACTCGCTCGTAATCTTAGATTTCTTATCCGATGTACGAGGGAGTGTTCCCCGAATTTCAATCAGATTTCGTAGTTTCTCTACGATTTTATTGCGCAAAATGAAAGATAACGACCGAATCGTCGAAAGAACGTGACAATTCTGTACACCTAGGCTGGAAAAGAAGTGCCATTAGTGTCGCGAACCCGATCCGTTTTGTAAACTTTAACAACGTGTACGTTTGTCCTCTCGTTAAAATAACAAGGATCCTGTCGCGTAACGATGTCGAATTAACCCCTTCGCTACCATGGACGCTTGTAATAAGCGCTCGATAACTAGCCGAGGCATTCGCGAACCATCGCCTTATTTGTTTGCTATCCGTTATCGAGGTCTCTAAACACGTTAAATTTGTTTTTCTATTTGGATCGACGCGTTCGCCATTATTTGGATCTCGGGTTTATTTCAAAGGTTTCGCGTTTATTTTGATGCCGGTTTTAAGAGTCCGTATATTTTCTATTTTCGTCGTAGACACCATCCGTTTACGCGCCCGTGCTTCTTGCAACGTGACATTGAAAATTCGTGAACGTTTTGTGCAATCGTGAGTTGATTATTATTTTCTTACGCGCGTACGACAATTGAGTTAAATACGAGCACGTGGTGGGCACAGGTTGTTAAAACAGCGCGTAGAAGGATAGATCGTAGAGAATTTCTTACGGACGGGTTCACTTTGGTCTACTCTTCTCCGGATCGTCTTTTTTTCCCGCGATGTGGAATAGGTTTCGTGGTGTACCCTTCCGAGGAAAGAAAGGTAGGAAACAGTTCGGAACGATGAAGCGTACCGTACGCTACACGACGTACAATCCGTTGCGTAAGGGCCATTGTTTTCGTAGCTTCTTTAAAAGAAATGGAAAGCGCGGCCAGCTTCCTGTAAATCTTCCCTATAATACGCGGAAACGACTTTCTTGCCGCGAGCTTCCGTCGTTGAAAATTAATCGATCTTCCTCTGAAAGTACACGCGTGAAATTCTGTTCAAAAAAAATTCCCGCCACCGTTGTTTCTCTCTTTCTTTCTTTCTTTCTTTCTTTCTTTCTTTTATGTAACTAATCGCACAGACGCATCATTATTTTCTAATTGTGCGCTATTAGGTACTTGGAAATACTGTGCTCGTTGGAACCGTGTGTCTTGGGTACTGGCGAGGTTAGTTCGATAAGCTTTACGATGCTCTTTTGAAAGGTAATTAAGTTTTTCATTTATTTATTATTCCCGTTGGACACCCTTTGCTACACGTAGAACGAAATTCCAATAGATAGTAACCCGAAGAAAAATTAACAGACGATAGAACTTCGTGAACACGAATCGTACGTTTGTATCCGTAGTGACTTTTGTATGTGTAGTGACTCCCTGGAAAATTAACAAAGACGCAAATTATCATTGTACGTTCGTTGTAGTTACGGTAAAGTAATAACTCGTCGAGGTGTTTTGGTGATAAATTCACCGAACATCCGTGTTCCAAGATTTTACCCTTTCGTGTTTCAATAATCACCTGTAACGAACAAATTATTGGATCGTTCGGAAAGTCGTTTCGTTTTTTTTATTTCTTTGTGAAAATGAAGAATTTTATTAAATCATATATTTTCCTTTTTGAATAACGAAATGACTTTCCGAACAACCTGATAATTTAATTCTACCGGTTATAATAATTCAAAAAAATATACTTTACGATTATTAATAAATACCGCTCGTGTAATAGATTCCGAGCATGTCGTACAATTCAACGTTATAGTCCCTGCAGTAACAATTTGCATCCGTCCTTGCTCTTTGTCCGTGAAAACGTCGAAAATAGTATTCAGCCCGATGTTTTTACGGATTTCGTTTCGTATCCGTTGACGATACGTGTGGCTTCTTGTTCGTTCTTTGTCATCGAGTAGAATGAGATTTGGACATTAGCGTATCAATTAGTCGTAGTTGAAATTCGTGAATGAATTTCGAATCCGTTGTTCTCGTAGAATACGAATGAATTCCGTAGAGTTCGATCCAACGGACGACGAACGATTTTTTTTCGTATAATTTCTTAAGCGTATAAATTATAATCAATACTTTGACAATAGCTAGATAACGATAAATAACGCGACTATGACGCAACACTTGTTCGCTCAACACTGCTCGGTTCGACACTTCTCGATTCAACACTGTCTTTCCTTCCGCGAAAGGACCAGCCCTTGCCACCTTTTCGTTGGCCCTGCTCCGACTTTCTCTTTTATTACCCTCGCTCGTTGCTCTCCAAATGTCTCAAAATTACGTTTTCCTAAATCTACGTTAAACCAAAATTACGATATTATATTTCTTTTCACTTCTACAATTGAAATTCGAGTTCGCGTAAATCATTAACATCAATTTACCCATATTTTGATTTCAGTGAAGTATTTACACGATGTAATTTTTCAATTCAATAAGATATACAATATTGACCAATTGATATTGTAATCTGTCGCTGTTGCGAGAAATTTCGACCCACTTTGTCGCTTCCTCCGTGTTGTTGCGATCCCGAACCGAATGGTTTGTTACTTTCCGTGTTGGCCGTAGGTCGCACCGATTGAATCGCGAGAGGGTTAAAGCAAAAAGGAGATTCGAGTGGTTCGATCGAAAGTGGCTGGCAGCATAGGTATTATCTGTTGGGCAGGTTTACCTGCTGTCGCCTGTTGGTAACGTAGATACCTTCGAAAGACGATCGACGAAGCACACCGATGCCGTGTTTCAGGAAAATCGCTGAAAGGCCGGTCGGTCTCTGGCTCGGCATTGTTAGATCTACCACTGTTGTTGCCACGTAAGTCCTCCTCCGACTGTGTTAACGTTATTAGAGTGGAAATCCTGCTTGGATGTATTTACGTGACCGCTCTACCGATTCTTTTCCTCTGTAAAAAATCACCCACTAGCCGGTGCGGTTTGTCGATCGAGCTATTGTTCCCCATAGGTAGAGTAATCTACAATCGAAGGGAAACGGTATCGATAATATCGTGGAAAGAATCGAGCCGTTAACGTAGCGCATTATCCTAATACGTGGCGTAATTCTTAATCGATGATTCTCGTACTTTCTTCGGTAATTACAACCGTACCATTGTTCGATGTAAGTTTGTACCTTTTCGTTTGTATAATAATTTTTCTTCCCTCCGAATTAACTTGCCTCGATATTGTACATTTGTAGACTCTTTTACTATAGTTTTCCACCTGTAATATTCGTTAGCGTTGTTACCGGGTATGAAAAATGACCGATCATATTTTCCACGTTACTGTATTCGTTGTCGTTTCTTTGCACGGTTGAAAGGGAACGGAATATTTACGGTGGAGAACCGTTTACCAGATATGCTCGCGAACATTAGAATCTCGACGAATATTAATCGCTTTTCTCCGAACCGTCGTTAAAGCTTTGTAACGATACGATACGATCGGTGTTTAACACGTAAACGTTCGCATCGCCGGTGTTGGAAAGAAGTAATCGCGGTACGGTCGGAACGAACGAAACAAGAAAGAAATATGTTAAACGATCGCGGGTAACGCGTACGCGCGATTCGTATTCGATCTCGCGGAGAAAGTACGGTGACAATTTCCTATGCCGTAGATTATACGATATATATTCTCGGTTGGTAAGCTAACAGTTCCGCAATATTTTCACCTGGTATGCGACACGTAGTGTGGAGTACTGCAGTATTTCAGTTAGGTCGGACTGCGCTTTGAACCGTTGCCAGCAACGTCTTCCTCTTTGTCATGCTGGTTTTACCTCTTCGTTGCACGAGCCTTCTGTAACCTCGTCTCTTCGTATTCGTTTCACCTACAGGTATTCTAGGTCAAGTGTGTATTTTAATGATCAGCGACGTTGACGAAGATTTTTTCGAGTTGCACGAGGACCCGGAGGGATCGAACGGAAGCCAGCCGCGTGGGTGAGCGATCCTCCGCCGATCTTCGCGGCACCGTTTCTTTTTTAAGAATTTTTCACCAACAACGCTGCCAAGGTGTCCCACTTCTCTTTTGCGATCCTTCGAACGAATATCGTATCTTGCCGAATAAAAAAGATCTTTCTTCGATTTCTTCAACGGAAACGAAGAGAACGTTTAAGAACGTCCACGCGCATGTTACCATTCGTGGAACGTAATTCTTCGAAATTGTTTGGTCTTCGAAACGACTCAAATTGCGAGAAATTGAAGCTTTACATCCGTGTAAACTGCTAAGAGCAACTCGATAAAAAACATTTTCCAACGTATAACAGAAGTTAATAGAAATACGGATTTTTCGAAGAAAAAAAGGTCCAAGAACAATCGTATCGTTACAAAAGCACCAGTCGTTCACGTTGACTGTCAGCTTAGAATTGTTCATTATTTCGAGAAAGTTTGCGCGCCGCTTAATCCGTACAATAGTTTCAAACTTTTCATCGTCAGTGTACGCGTATGGCGGCTCCTCGACGATTCGAATACAGCTGACTCTTTCCAGTATCATTTCTACACCGATTAATCGCTGTTATCGGAAAGCGTGCTCCGGAATCTTAAAAGGTTACTTTCTTTTTCGCGCGAAGAACAAACAATAGCATCGTTTCACTTCTCGTTTCTTCGCTGTCTCACCTGGCGCGCGTGGTTAAAAGCGAGCCGCGTGGCTTTGAAGTTGAAGAGATACCACGAGACGAGATGAGATGGAATTCGTGGAAGAAAACACGAGTCTGTACAATACCTATGCACAAAGTGCTCGTCGATATTGTCGTACCTTTCGTCTTCCGACGAGATAAACAAATTTCAACCTGAATGTCGAATTCTAATTAAAGCAATGTCCTCTCGCGAGATTTTGTTCATTTTTATAGCCAGTCATTCAAAACGACAACTATTGCAGGAAAAATTTCGATATCTCTCCTTCGAGATGGGCGGACGTCTCAACTGCTTTCTTTTCGAATTTATTTTCAAATTGTGAAAAAGAAAATGGTCACAGAGACCTCGATCGGACAAGTACGACGAACTGTCGTCACTTGTGACGTCGCAGACACGTACTTAGTACGAAAACGAGTACGCACACGAGTCAGGCTTCGATGGGAATATTTAATACCCGTTTCGAAGTAAATGTTCCCGTTAATGTCATTCGTACGGGAAACATTCGATTACATTCAGAGGAAACCGTGTACATAGATACCAAATAGAGATCTCGGCGTGGACTTGAGCGCGATCATTACCGCCTCTCTTAATACGGTTTATTTCCACGTGTAAAAACGGAAGCTACCGAAGAATCTGCACACGGAGGGCACTGTCCTTAATGCATTGCATAACCCAGCCTCATTACGGAATCCTCGGTGGCGCCTCTATTTTTGCACGGAGACTATCGTGCTGGCGTCCAACCGTTTTACGATTAATTACTGGAATCTCGGAGCTGCTCGTGGCTCCTGATCGACGACGCCGATCAACGTCCGCGCCTAGACATCTAGATTTTACCATCTCTTTAAACGCGAACCCATCCAATAACGTATGCTTATCGTCGCTCGCGGGACCTACCGCTTCAAACACGGAGAAATTGATTTCATTTGCCAACTTGACGGACAATCGTGTCCTTGTTACGTCGCTCCGGCTGTTTCGCGCCTTATTCGATACCATAAGTTGCGTTTGTTCGACGTTACTTCTAATTTTCTGCTCCGGTAGTGTTCTCGAGCTACGTTACAAAGTCCCTCGTTACGAAGCGATTCGAGGCTCGAGTCTTTGAAATTTTAAACCGTAATTTTCAAACGTATCGGTTACAAGTTTCGTGACCTCTTCGATACGGATATATTTGCAAGAATCGTAAAATATTTGGTGTACTTAAGGAGGCGTTTAACGTGAGAATTCACGCGTGAAAAGTATTGGGGAGAATGTTTGGAAAAGCGAGAAAATCCCGGATATAAGTCGAGTCTAGCGAAGCGGGTTGAAGGGAGGTAAATCGTTACGAATATAAATTTGATGGTACTTGTACGTTGAACCATTTTTCAAATTGTTCTTTAAATTCTCTTTTGAATATTTGTTGAATGTTTCGTTAATTCCGTGAATACAAAATACATCGGAATACTTTTACGAAACTATTAATTTTACTTGTATATTAATTTTGCCAAGAAATTGTTTACAAAGATAAAACGTGCAGTTGTGGGAAAGACGAAAATTTATGTAGATTATCAAACTTTTATTGCAAATTATTTTATCCAACATTGCACTCGCTAAAACGTCATTGCGTAAGTCTAATCCGATCGTACGTTATAATCTCGCGAAGCTAGAGATAAAAGTTGTTTTCAATCGTCTCACTGACATTATGAATTCTTTTCGGTGTCACTTATCTTTGAGTACTCTCACTGTTGCACAAAGTAGCACTTGCGGGCAACAGTTATAAACATTTATGTGATACAACTGTAACGTGAATGAATAGTCAAGGCGAATGCAATAGCGCCGTATATAAAATTCCTATCGGTCGGTTAAGTGAGCATTAATGTAGGCATATTAAATATCGTATATACTGCACACACTACTCGTACCCCTTTAAATGTATACGTTTCAACCTCGTTTTCATCGTTAACCAACTATATATGCATCTCGTTTGACTCAACGACATAACTGTACTCTTGAGTAACACGTTGAAAATTCTGTACAATTTTTATTTTTCAATATAAACGTAAGTGTCTAAAAGAAAATGATTTTTTCTATATATTCCAAAAAAACTAATTGCAATGTTTGCGATATATTCACGGTTACGCATGATAAAAGGAATTGCAACTTTCACCTCACCGGTTAGCAAATTCAACGATTTTAATCCGATAAAAAAAAAAAATGTTGAAATATTCTCCCCGTCTAACAGAAACAGGATCACATTTACCTTCCTTGGCATCGCAATGTTTATCGTATCTCGTATCGTAGAAAGCAAATTTGCGACTATAAAGCGTTAAAATTGTTCTCGATACACAATACGAGTCGTTAGTTGTCAAACTTGTCGCAATTTCGTTAACGTTTACATTGAAAACGAACATCATCAATTTGGTAACAAAATCGTCAAGTTCGGAGGTTGTTTCAATTATTATTGGGACGACGAAAGAATCTACCTGATTGGCGAGAGCACACCTTTACCTCACTTCCGTCGTTTAAGATCTCATAATTGTCGTAAAACTTTGCCACGGTTTTTACTCGACTTTTCGCGAACAATATCACCGTTACCAGTACTATCATTACTGTCGTCAAAGTATCGACGAATTCGACGACAAGGGTTCGCTTGGCGAAAATAAGACTCTGAAGAACAAAGATACACGCGACGTGCTCGATCCCATCGCTACTTTCATTGAATATTGTCGAACTCCGAGCCATCGGTCAAGGTAACAAGAGAGGAAAGTGTTCCTCAACAGGGCAACTGGCGGGAAGTCACCCGAGGCGATTCTTTCGTTAATTTCATCGTGTATTATTACCGGCTTGCAACAATAGTCAACTGTTTATGCACAGACACGAACCTGCGTGCACGAATCGCGTTACGAAACAACCGAAGCAACAAAAAATCAACGAGGTAATTAACAGAGGACTGTACGCGATATTAATTACGTTAAGCTATTGTATCCGTTGCAAATTTTCCAACATCTTTGCGTTACCGTTAATTTACACGGTGCTTGCGAATTAATTAATCGGTTAGTGAAAAAAGTAGTTACAGAGTGCTTCATCGGTCTTAACAATTTTTTACGCCTAATCTGCGAGACCGTAACCTAACTTCCGACCGACCTTTTCTTCGCTCGTTTTTTCTTTTTCAGCAACTTGCGAACGAACGTGTCGAGCGAGCACGTTGCTTTTTTTTTAACGAGATGTTGCAATCGAAAGAATATCAACGAATAAGCAGGAAGGCGCGGGAAGAGGCGTGAAGTCTCACTGAACTCGATCGGACACGCTTTCTGTTTTTACTTCGTCTTTAGAACGGGCGGTTACGCTCCTCGCTCGAATAATAAATACAACGACTTTCCATTTTCAACGCGAAACGATGTTCTGTCTATTGCAGAAAGAAATCGCGGGTGGACCCTTGCGAAATCTCGTCTTGGCGAACAACCAGCTCAGTCTCATTTCACCAGACGCTTTTTGTTCGATTGCCTTTATACGGTCCTCGACCACTACGCTACATTCTTGTTATACTAAACACGAACTTGTCCCGCGTGGTCGTTAATCTTCTTTCCAAATCCATTACCTTTGCATCGATCGAAACGAACCTTCGTGTTTTTATAGCATAATTAGTATCGCCTTTCAAAGATAACCACGCGTTACGTTCATCGTAGTATCGTACGATGTACCAGGTTGTTCGATAAGTTTTGTCGTTAAAACTTACTCATCGAACGGTAAAACTTATCGAGCAACCTATTATTTCAAAATACGCGAAGGAGCTCGAAAGGGGGTAACATTTTAATTGGGCACCGTTAAAGTGTAATTTAAGATGAAAATTAAAATTGTATTCGGATTTTACCGCCGTGAATTCTTAACTGATCAGTGTTCATAAATCTCAATGGAGAAGTGAAAATTTGTTGATTTAAACTGTTGCTTAATAACGGAAGGCTGCTTTCACTTGTCTACAAAACAGCATCGAAGTCGGAATAACTAGATATTTGATCGCCAGAAGAGATATTTAGCAAAATGATCCTCACTCGGTGTTTTCTCGAGAAACAGTAGTTTCTAAACTTTCGTGCCTTTTTAAAGAATCGATTTGACAATCGCAAACAATTTTGAAACGAAAAAGTATAATTTTCTTTATTTTCGTAAACGTCGAAAAAAATGCTTCGAATTTACCAGCGGTAGCTCGTCTACGTCTGCGTAAAATTGATGCAAAAGTGTATCGTTATTTCGATATAAATATGTACATAGGTCGCCGTCTGTAAACTAAGCCGTTGCTTTACTTCGGTTCACAAGTAAGCTATAGAAGATTCAAATCCAGGCGCGCTAGTATCGCTACGCGGCCACGATGTACAGGTAAACAAGAAACACATGCCCTTGCGTCAGGGCGAGAGGGGTGAAGGTAGCCGGGGAAGTCACGTTAGCTTCGTACTCATACAAGAGCGCGCTTCTGTCACAGTCACGGTGCGTCAGCTGAGGTGGATGCGCACCGTTCTTCCGTCCCTGTTACACCGATTTTCTGTCTCCTTCGTCTACCTGCGTTCGTCCATTCGAGATTGCCTACGAATCGTGTCTCCTCGGTGTATACACATCCCATATACGTGGTGTCGCGCAATCGTGGAAACGCGTCCTGTTAGAATGTCGGCGCCGGAGAGAGCCAAGTCACCGCGAATGCACGCAGTTTCACGGAGTGTAAAAAAGAATTTACAATTTGTCGGCGACGTCGTTTTGTGAAAAAAAAAGCGCCGTACCAACACGGTTATACTATTTTAAGTCGGATCGGACTTTTATCGCCGTCGTAACGAAACTGTAAGCTTCGAACGAAACAGTCGTACGAGAACTCGAACAAATCGAATTGAAATCGAATATCGATCGACTCGCAGTTGTTAACGGTCGTCCCGATGTTCGTTATTTATTCGATCACGGTTTGAGAATTTATCGTACAAAGTGTTGAACTACGCATAAGGACGCGAGATAATCCAACTTCGATCCGAGGCGATCGTCCAAGTACTCGAAATAGGACCTTGCATTCGTAGGACGAGTTGTTTCGCAACATCGAATCGTCAGTGTTTTTTTTCACGCCTGCCGTGAAATCGCCTGTATTCGCAGCGACGTTTTCAAGTTTGTATTCGCTAGCGAAAGAGTCGCGCAAGAGGGACTAAGCTATACACAAGAGCGGCGAAGAAGGAAGGAAAAGATAAAGAAACGGTTACGAAGTACCGAGTGCGAGAGGGAGTCGACCGAAGAAAAAGTACCGGTATGGTGGGGCGATATAGCTGTATAGCGAGAACGCGTCGGTAGTGGTAACGCGGGTGTCAGTGCCAGGGAAGGTGTACGCGTGCACGAATACGGGAACGCGCGCGCGAATACCGAGAAAGAGAGGGAGAACGGGAGAGGGAGATAGAAGGAAGACTACCGGTAGACAGAGGAGAGCGGTAGAGGAGCACGGAGAAGCAAGTTGGCAGAGACAGCGTCGAGAGAAGCGGTCGGTGGCAGTTCGAGTCTGTCGTCAGATCGGGAAACGAGCGACGTGCGATTAGAATCGAATCGTTGGCGACGTGTCTCCGCGTTGTGTTTAGCGTTCGTGTTTCGATCGCCTCCGTCGTATTTCTCCCGGACCGGATCGAATAGTGCGATCGAGACGTTTGCTCGCGACGTTCCTCAACATGGGTTAAACGGTGCTTTCTCGACCGGTAATCCGATTACGCCTCGCGCGTAATCTTCAACGGGGCTGTGTTTCCGAGTGAAAATATCAAGTGTGCGCGCTGCGAGTTCTCCAATTAGAAAGAAGTGCCCGCGCAGATTGAACGACACTCCGTATACTCGTTCTTTTTTTCTTTTCTTTCTCTTTCTTTCTTTCTGTCTGCCTGTCTGTCTTTCTTTCTTTCTTTCTTTTCTTCGGGCGCGTTTGTAGCGAGCGTGTGGAAAAATATTTGCTCGACCCGTTGCGAGGGAAAGGAGAAATGATAATGTGCGAACGTGGTCTCGTTCGAACCGAATGAATCGTGCACGACGACGTCGACGTCGAAGACGAGGACGACGAGGATAAAGTCGTTGACGACAGCGCGAAGAAACGCGGATAATGCGGCAACTACGTGACCGACCGAGCAGCGATCATCGATACGAGAGAAGATCAACCTCGACCTCGAAACGCGCCGCCGACGGTCTAGTCCCGAAGAGCTTGTGCAATCGGGGAATAGAAAATACCGAGGGAAAAATTATTTTGGTTGTTCCTACGTTAACCGTGTAGTCGTAATAAAGGAAACGTTTGGATACCTGGCGACCGCGCGAACGTCTACGAAGAGGTTCCTGCACTGGTTCAAGAGAAACCGTTAATCGAGCCTGGATCGGATCGACCGAAGTAGGACAAAGTGCAATAATCCTACTTAAGGAAGTACCTACGTTCCGTGTACCTTCTCCGGACGTAGGAGGCCAACGATCCTCGGAAATCGTTAAACAACGTTCGAAGGTCGTAGGAGTTGTTCTCGAGACGATTCGTCCGGATGATCGTTTTACCAGTAGCATAGTATTATGTAGGAACTGCAACGAAAACGAAGTACCTTGTAACGTACCAAATAAATCGATTAGATCGTCTTTCGAAGAGATTCACGGGATCGAGAGAAATAAGTGGGAAAAGCGACGAAGAAGCGATCGATCGTTGTCCAGTGTGATATATTTTTCTCGGTCTCCGTTTGCGCGAACGATAAGAGATATCGTAAGGAAAACCGTACTGGAAACGAAAAAAAAGAATAAGAGAAACGATCGGGTCGGTGTTGCGAAATACGTACGAGTGGTCCGTCGATCGACGTTAAAGACAGACGGGATTAGTAAGGATAGCCGCGGCTTTGAATCGATCGCGCGACCGACGACGCGTCTAGAATACAGAAAGAGTCGTTCGTCGTCGTCGTTGTCGTGGTGTGCGCAACAAGTTACGGGAAGCACGTGACTGTTGGAGGAGCTCGTAAAGCAAACATTCGAGCAGCACAGATAACGTTGGTAGCGTCGACCGCCGCGAAACTCCGGGCAACAATTCTCGCGCGTTCTTCTCTCTCTTTTCTCGCGGACCGAAATAAAAACTCGCTGGCCGAGTTCGAGGTGAGCCCGAGCCGAGAATCGTTGATCGGCGCCGGGTTACGAATCGCGGAAGCCGGGGAGAGAGAAAGGACACGCCATCGAGTGTAATTCGGACGAATTAATTTCTTCGTCGGTGTCGCGCGTGTCCTCGTCCGGTACGTGGACTTTGCGTGGCGCGCGTACACCGCCACCTCGAGAGCAACATCGAGACACGATTGAATATATATATATATATATATATATATATAGCGGATCGCTCGAGTGTCCGCTCGGGCGACGAAAATCCTATTACACAGGAGGGCGCAAAAATCTTTGAATGACTTTCCCATTTTGTGGCTTCATTTTCAACTCGTCCGACGACAGGACGAGACAAATGCCCGTCGCATCGGAAGACTGGGTGCCGCACCCGGCTAAGATAACCAGTTCTATCACTACCGTCAAAGGTGCCACCATCCAAAGCACGACCACAGCTTGGATGTCGCCGTACAGCAGAGCCTCGCCCTCCGAACGTCCCTCCTCGAACAACAACAACATCAACAACAATAACAACAACAATGGTGTTGTCATACTCGAAGGCTGTAGACCACCTGCCGCCACCACCGCAAGAAGATTTCTCAGATGGTTCAGCAGACTTGGACAACCACCGATGGGAAAGTCAGGTAAATTTTCGTCGTTCGTTGTCCAAGATAATTCAATCGTTCTCGTTTATCGTCGGACAGCTTCGATCGCGACGAAAATACACCGAAATGTACCTATGCTAGTGGATTCCGATTGGTCGAATGAAACGCTGGTTCGCGCGAATCTATCGATTTTTTCAGAGTGTAACCAGAATTTTTATACCACAGTCCCTCTGGTATATCAATGAAACTCGTGAGAATCGTAGAAGGAAAAAATACCATTATTGGGCACTGATTTCGTCGTTCGACTATGTTTCACCAGTCGAAACAACAAGAAAGATATTACAGTCGCGCGTGTAGTAATTTATTGATCGCGTCGAGGACGTAACGCGCGGAGTTATCGTAACTCGCGCAAATTTTACCATTCCGGTTTCGAATCGTTGCGTCCAACGTCGACGCGAAGCTACCACGTGGTAAACTATTTTTCCTACGGGTAGCACGATCGAGCTTCCACCGTGCAATATTCGTAAAATGTTTCCTCTCTTTTGTTACCTGTATCCTGCCGCGTAACAGATGTTTCCTTTCATTTGTTTATCCGCTATGTACTCGCACGCGAATAAAACGGTGCAAGGGAAGTGCTCGAGGAGCACTCGAGGTTCACTCGAAACAACGTGTTTCGAGGGATGACGTCGCGAGTAGATCGGATCGTCCTTTCGCTACAATTTCCTTCGATGTGTATCAACCCTTTGCTCTCGAGGCTTCTTTGCCACCAGAACGCCTCGAGAAAATTCTTCAAGTGGTAAAATTCATCCAGAATGGAACATTTTTGTATACTTCGTGCGTTTACGCTCTACAAGAACGTGATACTTCAATTCCAATTTGAATTCCAAACCACCGAGTTTTCCCGGATCTCCTCTCGAGTCCAAAGGGTTAACCCGTTTGAGTTCCAAGGGGTATCGGAGAAGAAACTCTCGAAAAAACAATTGAAACTCGTCAACGTTCTCGAAATCTGAGAAGCGCGATTGCGCTGCTTGGGACCGGAACGGTTAATACGAGTATCGTAGAAACGTTGTAACTTGTTTCTCTGTCGAGTGAATTTCTATTTCTTTCGAAGTGACGCGGGTAGTTTCGGTGATTAACGAAATTACTCCTCCGGTAAGTCGCGTTCGCTCGCGTCAGCCAGATCGAAAAGAACAAGATTGATGTTCCAGCAAAATAACCTAGGCGAACGTAATCTCGTCGTATTATAGTTAATCGTACGGTACTGTTAGTCATCGCAGGTGTTCCGTGCATATGGCAATGGCCATTAATAAAAAGACCGTAGTTACGAGGTTAACGCACACACGTACACACTCGCCGCGGTAATAGATAATTGAAGAGGAGCCGTATGCGCGCAATTAATACCAAAGTATGACTGTTAACGGTGGTTTCTTGCGATTGATGCAACTCTTTCCGTGTCTAAAATAGCGCGAGCTTCCTCGGCAGTATGTCGCGCGCCGAGTCCGTACCAATCGTGACGTAGCGACTTTACGTATTTACAAGGTGGCGCGTTTCGAGGGACAACGTCGCGTGAACGAGGAAAATGTTTCGTACCTTCGTGACGCGAAAATTGTACGCTCGCGCGCAATATTTGGGTCGCGTACGAAAGGTAAAATTTACGAAAAGGTAACGAAAACAAAACTCGCTCGCGACCTTGAAAAAAATGACCACTTTTTCGTAACTCGACCGTCGCGCGACCGAGATATTTCGCGTGCGTAGACAACGAGATACTTGGTTGGATCGTAAAATTAAATCTTTTCGATCGTCTCTTGCGAAACGTCCACGCGTATACCGGTTGGAACGAAGAGAAGTATTCCGATCGTTGAACAATAGCTAACCGTGTAACGATACCTATCGAGATATTATATTCGCAAAATACGTATATTCCGTATTTGGTTTTCGATATTGGTTATCATCTTACTGTTGAACCAAACGGTGAACCAAAAGATTGAAAGAGTCGGCTGGTAAAGTAAGCAGAAAAACGAAGAAAAAGTGAATCGTTGCGCAAGCTTGTGACAAGGGGAAGAAAATTCTTACGAAATGTTAAAAAGTAATTAAATCGATACGAAACGGAAAGTCTCGAGCGCGATCGAACGATGTCTCGAACTCTGGTGTCCACTGGTACGCTGGCGTGACGCAACGCGGGGATCGCTTTTGGCGGGAGAATATGAAAGTACTTCTAGCGTCGTTATAAATATCGCGGACGTAACGAACGCTCGACGCGCGGCGGCGCGTTTTGTTTGCCTTGGGAGTTTTCGCGTTTTCTCCGTTGCAAATAATTAAGCGACGCGTAGCACGCGGAATGGCCGGCCGCAGCCGTGCCTTTGTTTCCACGCGTAAAATCTCTGCAACGATCAGTGTCAAGTTCCTGGTATTTAACGATGCGTCGAGTATTTGGTGCAACATACTCGGGCTACCGTGACGAACGCAGAATCGTATTAACGGGTCTTCCATTGTACGATCCATCAACAGGAGGCTATACCTTTCCAGTGGGTTTTACCAACCTATACGCGCAAAAGGAAGTTGCATCGCGGACGACTCATTGACTTTCAAAAATTCCACTCCCCCTGGCATTTTTTTTAACCTCGTGTCGAGTAGCGTTTGCATAACGCTTTTAATCCCGCTCGCCCCCACCCTTCCGAGGACGCGTGGCTCTCGTTCCTCCGAGTTCCTCGCGACCTTAAAGTTCGTCCGCGGCGATTCGAAATTGACCGTTACCGCTAGCTGGTTAATATTTATATCATAATTTTAGATACGTATCGCCCTCCATCCGGCTAATACGTTCCAGTTGGTTTTTCCTTTTTTTTTCCTTTTCTTTCTTTCTTCTTCCTTTTTACCGCGAACACGACGGTAACGGTTACTTTCCATGCAGCGCTTTTCCACGTAGACCCGACCCCTTGGGTGCTAACGAACAAACACTTATTAATCCTCCGTATCGGTGAGTTCCGATTCACCGAACTTTCGGGGGAATTAACGTTGCACGAAAGACGGATGTGGTTTGTATTCATAGATTCTATCCCTAGTGGAAGAAACTCTTCAATTAAATTCTATCGACAAACCGTAAAATTCAGAATCAAGAGGCGTACAAACGTTAGAACAAACATAGAACGTAATTACGGTTTTTCGTAACTATTTATTCTTAATAGTGATCGTTTGTCGGCGATTCTACGGATACAGGGTGGTCGAAAAAATTGTTGCCGGGTTTCGAAGGGGCAGTGCCTTGTAAAGCGAACGAAAGAAGTTACCGGATGCAACAAACGAGACTCGAAATCGATCAATTGGCAATTCCTTGGCAATCTTTTCGTACCAGAATGTACACATAGCAATAAAGAAAAGATCGATGTGTGGTAGAGGTTAAAAGGAATAGGCTGTAACGCGTGTCGAAATTAATGTCACAGATATCGAACGTACGATTTCGATGAACGCACGATTGCAAGAAATATCTTAGAAGTAAAAAAAGAAACTTTTTTTTTTCGTGCCACTTTTCGTTTCACCCGATAAATCGATTAACATATTATCGCGAAGCTCGATAATCATTTTTTTACATACTCCGTATAATTGTTTTTTTTTTTTTTTTTTGCAACATACGCTTCGATAACAGACCGTAAAAGTTTTTAGGTCGTTTTTTTTTCTTTTCTCTTTCGGTCGCGTTTTTCATATTTTAGTCGGGGTCGACGGTTATTAGGAGATATTTCTTGATACTTTGCAGGTCGCGTTAACGTTCGGACGTTTATGGAGTTAAATTGCGCGAATACATTGGGTCTGGTTTATTTATTGCGTTTTGGTATTATTACGATCGGTCGAAGCAAGTTTGGTACCGCGAAGAAATTTACGCTGGCTAGACGTGACGGCAACGAACGATAAACGAGTAATTACGTAACGCGAGGCACATCCGAAAGCAGAAAACATGCTTCTAATGCAACGTTAATTAAGAAAGTAATCCGAAGTTAATATACAACGGAGGTTTTTAATTCGTATCATAAATATACAAAAAATCCCCAATTATGAACAGATTTATGCTAAATACTTACACTGTTTCTTTTTTTTTTTTCTTTCTTTTTTGTCTCCTTTTTTTTCTTCTTTCTCTACCTCGAGTGATATATAACGTAAAAGCTACGTTAAAATGATTCGCGGAGCGTTCAGTAACACCGGTATCGACGTGTTTCGACAAACAAGTCGAATACCAAAATAATTCGAGGTACCTGGCCATAAGTTACGATTGCAATTTTAAATACAAATCGTGTAATCGATTAACATTCCGTTCCGAGTACGAGGCACCGACGGAGACAGTCTGTCTGTAAATTTATTTTTGAAAATTTTTCCCATTGCTTGCAAACGTATATTCAATCGAACAGTAAACTATTTTAGTAGTTACTCTACGTTACGAATAATCAACGGTAATTTTATATTGTAGCGGTTATTCTGGACTATCAGACAGGTACAGGAAGTTTTTGCAACTACTAACTGCGTTTGCTAAATAAAAGTCATTGACCAATTCAATGTAGTGGATTCGAGACGAAATGCATTAGTCTCGCACAGTACAGGAATAGTTTTTACATCGCTTTTGTTTCTTTAATAAACGTAGGTATCTTTGCAATCGAATCTACTACCGATTTAGTACATCGTATTATTCGTTTTCGTTTTCACAATCGATCATTGCACGATTTTCTTCTTACTTTCCGACCTCGATATAAGAGAGGAAAGTATTACGATTGAGAAAAATGTAAGAAAAAATGTTCACGTTTCGATTAGTACAAAATTTTGTTTTAATACGCGTGTATACGTACGTATGTTCGTTAACACGATTGCGTTTAAACGGTTCAATGGATATTAATGAAACTTTATACTCGCGTTTTATATTCTCGCCACAAGACTCGATTCAGTTGAGAACAAAATCGATTCGTGTACAACGATAGATCACTCGTGGTATTTTTGCATATTCTGATACGTATTCGTCGTAGGTAAAATTTTGAAAAAGTGTTTTAAAGTGTTTTATTATCTAAATTATTCTATTCAGATATAAAACAAACTTACTACCTAAAATTAAAGTAAAGAGGGTTAAATTCGGCCGAATTAAATTAACTCGAATAAACCACCGTTCTCTCTCTCCCAATAAAGAAACGATCGATCGAAATCTTGTTCTTTGTACATTTGAATCGCGTTCGTTGGCCACCGATCCGTTGATTTTCGTTATTCGTACGTTGGACGCCGAATGTCGATCAAGTTCGCGTTACTCGCCGTAAATGGTATCGCCGAACGTGTTACGTCGGCAGACCGCTGCGATCGTCGCGACGCGCGTATTAATTTCCCCGCGAGAATAGCTCGCGCACGAATCCGGCGCGCGTTTAACGTCGTTGAAAGCAACGAGCATTCCGTTAACAAAAGGAGATTATTCTTGAGATTGTAACTCCCCGGCAACCGTAGCGCGACACGATAACTAGGCCGGAAAGAGGACGAACCGTAAACTTGATAAATAAACATTAGACTTGGTGCGCAAACCAGGTCGCGATCGCTGCTGGCAACGGCATGCCTCAGAATTCGTAATAACCGCGTTACTCCGTTCCATTCTCTGTGTCTGCCCTCCCTCCCTCCCTCGCACCCCTCGTCCCTCTCTTCGTGCAATTAGATACACACACCCTAGCGGTAAATGTGCTAGAATTTCGAGCATCGGAGGAGCGTTCGTTTTTGCATACGCGACCGTTACGTCGTTCTTCGTCGATTTCCAAAGTAATTGGGACGACGACAATCCCTTGTCGTCCTGGGGCTGAAAAACAAGGAATTTCGAGCGACCAGCCACCGATTCCTCTTCCTCCTTTCGCTTCGCACACAGCTTTCCGCGATACCCGTTAGGTACACGGGCCGCGTGTTCACCGGCTGCGAGGAAACTTTGAATCGAGAGCAACGTGTTACGGCTCTCGATGATGTTCCGCGACGACAATGTCGCGCCATTATTCGAGCTTCTAATTAGTCTAATGAGCGAAGAAAAAAAAAGATAAAAAAAAAAAAGACACAACTTACGTAAGGTTACCATTTATAACCGTCAATGTCTCGATTGTTCTGTAACGCTTGTTCGTGACTTACGCGCAGATTTTAATCCGCGCGTATCTCGATCCGATCGTTCGATTCGTTACAGTAAAATTAATCGTACATCGTTACAGACGTATACGATAACGCTCGTGACTAATCTATCGCTCCGCGATCGTCGCGATCCCACGTCTCTATCTATAGGTGGATCGTCACCATTTGCATATTCGATATCAATATTTACATCCGTGGAACGAGTCGCGTATTGTTCGCGCATCTGTACCACTCCTGGATTTCTTTTCCAACTCGTGTACGAAGCTGGTGGTTTTCATCGGGGAAGCTTCTCGTCGAATGCTCGACGATTGGTCCCGATCGAAGGGAGCGGCCGAGTAATAATTAAAAGGTCGGATGAAAGTTGTCTTCGATCGAAATTGGAAACGGATAAAGTATCATTGTCCGTGATAGAAACGGAACGTAATTAACGGGTAGTCGGAAGTCCGATATTTTTACATTTCGAACCGAGGTGAGAGTCCTATTCGGATACATTTATTATTCATATTACGGAGAAAGAGCAACGGAGAGATTGACGTAAACTTTGAACGATTTGTGATAAATTATGCCGATAAAGAAACAAGCGAACTTACTCGAAAATAAGTATATTGCAACCGGGCATGGTAGAAATCGACTCGTTCGACGCGCGAGAAACTTTTCAACAACATCACGTTTCTGTGTTGTGTAATTCTTGGCTCGTTTACGCGTGGGCGAAGCTATACAGGATGATTCTCGGAGTTGGGACGTAGCGGAAGCATTTTCCACGTTAAAACGGAAAATAGTCTCTGTGGAGTAACGGTGCTCGACCAGAGGTTCGCATTTTCGTTTATCGATTTTCGACTACGAATTTTAACCGAGAAAAGAGTCACACTTTGTCACAGCTTCCAGAATCCTCCTGTACACCGTTTGTATAGCAACGGTGCGTTTAAACTGGTAGTTCAGATTCGAATCACGATCAGTTTCTCGGTACATCGGGGTATCGGATGGAATACTTTGAGAGAACGTACACATTTTACTTAAACTGTAGGAATTTTTGCACGAATTGCGCCGCGAGCACAATCGTTCTTTTTTCATTGTAAAAAAATACGCTTCAACTTTGAACAATTGTAAATATACGAACGAGTCGATGGATCTGCACGAAACTTCGCGCATGTTCATTAAAAGGTAGTATAATTTTTAGAAAAATAAAACGACGAATCTTTATTTTTTATCGAACGACAAAACTTATCGAGCAATCTGTTACAGTCGTTTCACGATTTTTTATTTAAAACTCCCGCCTTCGTTTCTCATACTGTGCCCGTGACGCATAATCGCGTATCACCCCTCGTCGCGATGTCCGATTAGTTAAAATGCAAAGCAGAGGCGAATGTTTGCACCTGTGCTGCCTAATTTGCAAACGGTGTTCGCTTTTAATACAATGTTTTTTTTCACGTTCATCGTACGATCGCTTGTAAGTTTCGAACGTTAGTTTTTTCTTTCTCTACACTTGTCACTTTTATTGCGATTCTCACCTTGTTTGAACCCACGAGCCATTGGATATTCGATAAATGCAAAGTAAGAAGAAATTGTCGCGAATTGAAACAAATCACGATATTAACCTCGGGCGCATTGATTCTTTGCGCTATAAAGGAAACATAAATCATCGTGAGTTAAGAATTCTACGAAAGAGACAACGAACGGTTTTAAATATTCTTTTCACCGGTGTATTCGTCTTTTTGGAAATAACGGATCGATTTTCTTTCGAATTAACATTGTTCCAATCTTCTTGCAATTTTCTCCCCGAGTCCTCGATCGTGTTTATACCCGCTTATCTTGAAAATTTATTTCCCCGTGGAATCTTACTGCACATTTATTCGTATTGTACGTACGCGTTCTAAATTTCGTAATAAAGTAACAACTGGAAATAAACGAACGCAATAAAACAAGATAACAAGCTTTGGAAACTTGTATGCGTATGTGCAGTTTAATTTGCATTTTTCAAGCTGGACAAGCACGTGTCCGATGACTCACGAACGAACGTTCGCGTACGTGTTCACCATCGTTGCGTTTTTCGTTCGAACGCGTTATCGAGTCTTTTATATAGGCTCGCGTTTCTGAGCTCTTCGTTTCAGCCGTTGTTCAAACGGTATTTGCAACGTTCGTCTTTCCCTCGTCGCGTAATCGAACTCGTAGCTTCGATTTAATTTGCGGTAGCACGTTACCAACAGTAGGAGAAATTTCATCAGCCGAACAACGTTTCTTTGTGTCGAGAGTGTGTTGTCACGCTATCCGCTATCAGATGCGAGGTCATTGGCTTGTAATCTTCCAAGGGGGTTACACACAGGTGCTCGAGCTAGAACACGCGTCGTCGAATGTGTCACCTGCTTTAAATTATTTTTTCCAAGTGAACGCAAACGTACGCTCGCCTCGTTCCCCGGCAAGACTCTGAACCGTACTTTGTAAAATGTAACGCGACGCTTGAACAGCTGTGTCGAAGTGCAGTGACAGCGAAAATCGTCTTAAAATAGAGAAGGTAAGGCATAGAAAAAGTCCTCTGTATAACATTTAAGCGAACATAAGGTAGACACGTTTTAGAGGAAGAAGTAATTTCGTTATCGTGTCGGTAAAATTACGTATCCTAGCGATAGAGTCATCGAGTAACAAATTGGTTGCAAAATTTATCACTTTACGAAGAGAATTATCACGCCGAGAATACGCATAGGATGCTAGTTTATCGATACTTTGAAAATATCGTTCTCTCTTCATTTTCCTGTATAGAGTCATCGGGTAACAAATCGGTTGCAAGATTTATCACTTTTGGAAGAGAATTATCACGCAGAGAATACGCATAAGATGCTAGTTTATCGACACTTTGAAAATATCGTTCTCTCTTAATTTTTCTATAAATTTCTGGGAATACACTCGAAAACGATGTTGTTAATATTCGTAGAAGCGACTAAACTTTAAGCACCTTACCGCGCAGGTGTCAAGTATGCGTTCACTGGAGACAGCGACAGGAAGACGTTTCAAAGTTTGTTGAAAGTAAAGCCATATGGCGAATACATCATTGTTACGCAAAAGGACTGGGGAGTACGTTTTAAACGGATGGATCGAGGTTTGGATATGCAAAGAAAGATGTCTCGGTACACGTATGCAGAATAACCAATATTTAACGAAGAACTTAATACGATTCTATAACATAAATGTTGACGATGATATTGCTTTTGCATACATATAAATTATCGAGTCTCTAATACGTTTTTTTTATCGTCAACGTATTAGACGTAATTCCTCGTTAATTACCTCGATGCAAATGTTAGCATGGTATAAATTAAAAAAAAAAGAAGAAAAAGAAAACGAACTCGAATCAGTTGATTCGAACAAGGAAATTTCAAAGTACGAAATTACTTGAAAACACGTTGCTTGAAATTTGCTCATAACCGAACAACTCAACTATTCGAGTTTAATCTTCGATTCAAATTTAATTCGAAAACAACCTTTGAATTATCTCCTTAAACGCGTCTGGAAATGTTATTGTAGAACAGGTATTCGTGTACCATTGATAGTTTTGAAAAGAAATACCGTCCGTAATTAACGTTACGTTTTCGCTCGTAAGAATGTACGAGCAACATCTTTCCTGTAGTGATTCTTCCTTAATAAATGTTTCATCCGATGGGTTTTTTTTCTTTCTTCATCGTATCTATTTGTTGGCACTTTAACGCACTTGTTACGGTCGTTAACAGCGGCACTCGAAACAGCCAAGCACCGAACGCTGATATTCTGATTTACTTTCTACTCGACGGTTTCTAAGCTTTTAAAAGCAAGGAGAACATTATTCGATTAGAATTTTATCGCGCGCCGACGCCGCTATCGCTTCTAACGCAGATAGTCGTGCGCGGAATCACTTTCTGCGCCGCTCGGTTTCAAAATCGAGGGAAAAAAACAAAAAAAAGAAAAAAAAGAAGAAAAAAAAAACACGCGGGCGAAGCGTCTCTCGAATTTAGACGTCGCTCGGAAAGGGAAAGTACGATTATTTTTCAAGGCACGCGCGCGTAACGGGATTTCGAAATTCGTAGCAAGAACATCGGACACGAAATTGAAATTCCCCGAATAGATTAACGAATTTCATATTTTTCGAGAGTACGGGTTTACGCCGGCGGTAAAGGTTATCGTCCGCGAGAAATTGAAATCGTCCACGATGACTCGTGCTATCGGGAAGCTTTAACGCGTTCATTGGGCTTTTATCGCTACGGATACGCTTAAAAATTTTCGGATTATCGCGTTCGAGTACAATACCAATTACTTTTTTTTCTCAAAGTAGCGTTAAATTTTAATTTTCTTGTCTCTGGATGTGTACAGTATATTTCAAGGCTCGATTCACGACGAAAACAGTTTACACGAATATACGTAGACCCTGTTTGACCTTGTTTAAGATTTTACAACGGGTCTCGTGTCGTAACAATTTTCCCGAAAAGCGAAGCTTGCTACTCTTTGAAGTGTTTACAAATAACGTTCAATGTCTTTCGTACGATCGTTTCACCATAGTAAAACAGTGGTCGAATTACCGATAAAGCGTCTACAGTCGTGTGTCGAAATTCAAGATACTCGTTCTCGGTCCGTCGATCTTTATACGCGCTGTATTAATTATTCAAACGTTTCCACGTATCGTAAAACATCCTGCAGAAAGATTCGCGTTTCGATCGATTTAAAACTGTTGCAAAAGCCAACACGCTCGAACGATGTTCTTGGGCTCTTACACGTATGCATGTACGTACGTTTATTATGCGATCAGTTTCATAAGCATTATCCGAGTAAATCGTTTTTGTCGATCGTAAATGGAATCACACCACTTTCGAAGTAAACGTATTTCCAATTTACTTTCGTTAAACTTCATGGACTGGTACTTTCGTCGAATGTTTCTCGAAATTAGAATTGCACGCAATTAAATGCACTTGGACGTTTCGAGAGTGGCTGGTCGACATTGGCATTTCTCGTTCGAACGTAATTGTACAAATTTATGACGCGTATTATTTTCTACGCGTTTGCCTTCGACGTAACGTCGTAATCGTTTTTTTTCTTCTGTTTCTTTTTTTCTTTTCTTTTTTTTCTCTTCTTTCTCTCTTTCTTCGGTCGGTGGGAATCGATGCAACGGAGAAACACGAACGTAATCTCGCCAGCGAGGTCAAGGATTACTCGCGAACGAGACTGTTTAGTATTTACAAACCGTGGCAACTCGACTCGTTGTCTACTACAACGACGATCGTGTGTGCAACTGCTTGCTCGCGAACAAAGCGACCATTGTGGCGCGATGCGTGCACGCGCGATCCGCGCGAGATTCTGCCGCGCACCTTCTCGTCCTTATTTTACGGGGTGTGTACGTTTCGCGTACCTTCCCGCGAAAGAAAAATAAAGAACCGTATGCAGCGAGTTACGATAACCGGGACGAGGTTAGGACACACGGTACCTTATATGTCTGCAGTCGAAACGACTCTAAAACTCGATGAAAATCCGACAGGAATAAATACGTCGCAATACTTTTCAATATTTCGCTTTGGTACTATTTTCATCGGGAAATAATTAGTAGAACGATTCTCTCGTCAGTATATTACCTAAAACTTTTACTGTATATCGTTCTTAAAAAGTGAAAAGAGCTCGAATAAGAAGTACGGTGAACCAGGATTGAAACGACTATTATAGAATAGATTGTTCGAAGAATTCTTCGTTTGTAATCATTTCTGAACTTTTTACTTAAGTGACTCGAGAAATATGGTTTAATAGGCATATGCAGGTCAAAATTTTCATTTATAGTCAAAAGGTGGAAAGAAAAATTCATTCGAAATTACTCTAGATTGCGATACTTTTCTTATAGGTCGGAGTGATCACTGTTTTCACCCTTTCTTTCAATGTTTGGCGCGTTCGACGAGTTACGAAGGAAAGAAGGGAGCGAATTTTACGTAAATTTACAGTCAAGTGTAGCGAACGCGTCGAACGCGAAAATTTCGTTGCACTTCCTCGCAACGTTGTCATCGAGAAAACGAGAAAACGCGCAGAAATTCGCAAATATGGTGCACGCACTGGCAAACGGCGCGTACAAAGTTGGTAACGGTAAACAGTGCCGTGAAACCGAGGAACCGGCTTGGTATCCCCGCGCGATTATCTCGTAAATCACGTACAAGCGTGACGCGTACGTATCATCGAGAAACGGAGCTACGGGAACGTAAATTGTAGACTCGAAACTCCCGTGGTACCTTCTTTCGTGAAATTGCATCTAAACTCGTGCGTATCGTCGTTAGACGGAAAGTTCGTTAACGACGAGGCTTTGTACAACGATTGGAACGTGAAATGCTAAAGCCGGTCGAGCTTTTGACAAATTTCTTGTAACGTTCCCTTCGCGATCCTCCTCTACGCTGCGCAACAGTCTAATCCTTGAAGTATCGATAATATTCATTTTCCAGTCATTTTCCATGATTTCTCGCCCGGTTAGTGAAAAAAAAATACGCGACTCCGATCGACAAAAGGCAAAACCGAACCGACGTTTTAGATAAAGAGAAAATTAAAGCGACTCCGAGCGGCGTAACCTATTTGTACATACGTTGCATAACGGTGGTGCAAGCCACCATCGCTTCCTGGAATTACATAAACGGCTACGTGTTTCGAACGAAAATTAGCGGAATATAATACGCGCTGTAAACTTTCGTCGCGAAAAACGAGTCGTCGGCGCTCGAAACGTTTCTGCTATTTTTCATTTTTTTTTTTTTTATTTTTTCCTCGCTCCCCACGGACAACAGAATTACAAAAGAACGTTACACCGTTGGATCTTTCTCGATCTGTTGGTCGACGCGCGAGGAAAACCACGGTCGAGCGCACCGAGTCTGTCGCAACTGTGCACGTTGCCACGAGTGTGTTGCGCGTTCTTTGTTCACCCACGCGAAGGAAACTAGAGGCAAACTTTTCGCATCCATCTAACGCTCGTACGACAATTTCAACCTATTAACCCCTCCTCGGAGTGGGTGGAGCACGAGAACTCGAAAATCGAGGAAATTGAAAAGAAAAAGTACGATGGTTACGCGCGCTCGTTTTCGACCGGTTTTATTTTCGTTTACGTACGCAGCTTTCGAGGCATCCGTGCCACTTTCCCGCTCAAAGGACTTTGTATGAACAAAATCAACGTGCAACGATTCATTCGCGACGTTCCGTTTGTTCGTTGCGGATATATTTCGCTCCATAATTGAAATTTTTAACCAGTAACGGATACAAACTTGTTTATCCTTTATTTCGCTACTGGCTCGGTGGACCAACGCGGTTTTCACGCGGTCACGTGGGTTTGTTTACACAGAGTTCTTTCTCGAGTCCGGGACCGTAGCATAGAAATATTTTGTAATCCCCGATTATTTCAAGTACGACGACCAATACGCGGAATCGCGGAAAATTCACGTTGTTCGTCGTAAACTTTTTTCACGGCTCTTCATTGAAAAATTCGTTTAACGTTCTGGAGTTTCGAATCCTTTTAGGATGGTATTATTGTAACGACTGTATACGTATTAACGTCACATTGCAACGTACGAGGGAACAAAGTATTCACCGACGTGTAAAAATGTCGATGTGAAAAACATTGAAAAGAAAGTGTAACGGAAAGACAATTTTCCTTGTAACGTATTCGCGTTGTAAAATCGTCTAAATTGCACCTACGTCGTCGCTACTGAGGATGTTACCGATACAAGGAATGCCAAGTGGAAAATGCGATCGCAATAGAAAAGAAAGATTCGTATCCGGTCCAAGGATCGATATTTCAAGGATTAGACTGTTGCGCATCGTAGAGGAGGATCGCGAAGAGAACGCTACAGTTGGTATTGAAATTTGTCAAGAGCTCGATTGGCTTCAGCATTTCACATTCTATCGTTGTAGAAGGCCTCGTTGATAAGTCCGACTTTCACCTAGGGATCTCTCCTTGTCGGACCGAAGGGACGCTGAACGTACAAACGCGTTCCATTGAACGCGTCACGTGTGTTTGACCCCGAACACGCGTTGCCCTCGGAAACGCGAGCGCGAGTTTAAAGTTGCTTTTAGATCGCTTCGAGACGCAACTGTTATCACCAGCTGTGCGTTGCGTGACGTCGCGTTACTATGCAGGTCAGTTCGTAACTCTCGCGTTTCTCGTTTTCCATCGGAACACACTTTCGTGAACCGTGTGCCGAACGATTACTCGAAACAAATAGAAAACCCACGTGCACGTTTATGCAACGTCCCGCGAATAAACGTAGCGTGACTTAGCGCGACGCGAAGCGATAACGAGCAAAGTGACGCGACACCGATGTGTATCCTGTAAACGATTTAAGGAGTTGGAGATTTCGCGGTAGCGGACGGGTTCGCGAGACTCGGTGCAAGTTATCGGGGAACGTGTTTCCATCGTAATACGATCGTTGATCGGTTCAAACCAGAACGGGTAAAATTTACGAGCGATAAAATACAGAAATTCGTATTACCTACTTTGGAGCGAAATTAGGTGTTCCACTCGGTACGGGGATTGTTTTGCCCTGGAGCGTTGTACTCCGATCGCTAGCATACGAAGGAACCGTGTAAGTGTTCCGTGCTCCGAAACACACGTTGAGGAATAATTCAAGAACGCATGATGCAACATTGTGGCAGAAATAGTTGTCGACAGAACTGTTCGTGAATATTATAAAGATCGATGAACTCAAATACGTGCTCTCCGAAACACCACAAGGATGTCGAAAAGATAATCTCCACGGTTGAAACTATTGCAAGATGGTAAAGCGCAGTCGTTCGTAAAAAAGAATTAACGGGCGATAGATTCGAGCTTTCCGAAACATTGGAAGTCGAGAAGATAATCTACGGTTGTAATCGTTGGAAGAAACACGATGCACAGGTGCATTCGCGTAGCGTTCGTTGCAGCGAGTTCGACGCTCTATCGCATGCGTGACGCGTAAAGTCCTAAGTGCACCGTGTTGTGAATCGACGTTTACGTAAGATCGACGACTCGACAGTGCACGTAACTTTCTTTATCAAAAGTCACGCGGGCCAGTCACTGGGTTAGATTAAAGTCACGGTGATCGAAACGGTTTCTCGATGATCGAAACGAACGAAACCGCTAATTATCGGCACGGAGTTCGTAGACATCGACGAACGTTGGAAATTTTAAGCTACGAAGTATCGAGTTGTTCGGAAAGTCGTTTCGTTTTCCAAAATGGAGAATATATCATTGAATAAAATGTTTGTACGCTCTAAAAAAACCGTGCTTCATTCTCACCAAAAAGAAAAGAAAACGAAACGACTTTCCGAACAAACCAATAGTTCCGTTTCTCGTTCGATG